>NC_081264.1:2852893-3543393 GCF_030490865.1 Poecile atricapillus
ACGGTTTAAATCATCACTGCTGGTTTTTTGGTGAAATTATCAATCTGTGACAAGACTAAAGTGAAGTATCTAGTTAACCCTGAAAGCCAGCAATGCCCATTTCTCTCTCCAGAAGTTTCTACACAATTATTATCAGTGGAACAATCCAAGCTCTAGTTCTAGAACGATTTAGTAAACACAGACATAAAATAATCAGATACATTGTGAGTCCTTGGTTTTGCTATAGCAGACTACAGCTACATTAACACTTCATTTGGGATATTTGTGATACACAACACATTCTGTAACAGATCAGGTTTATTATTTGATAGCAGCCCGAAGTAAAAAAAAACCAAAACAAAGCCAAGAAAAACAAAGAGGAAGTAGAACAAGCAATAACAAATATTTAACTTTGCATTTTTAGTAACAACAGACCATATGCTGAGGCCTGGTAAAGACTAGACAATTCTTGTCCAAGTCACTGAGTCCTTGTCAGAAAGTTTCCACTAGCACACTTTTGAGACCCTGGAGAGGTTTACAGTGAGAGATTTTTTTTTTTTCAATTTCTACTCAGAAGGGCCCCACCATGTTTCAGCCCTAATCACTTTAAGACTCACATGTAGAACAGCTTAATTTCCAGGTCATTGATCTCCAAAGCTCTGGTCAGGCACTACTGTCAGTAGGTAAAGTCACCATGTATTTAAGAAAGAGTAGGAAAAATAAGAAAAGAATAAGATAATTGCTCAAGAGAAATGCAAGCCTAAAAATGTAAGGGAAATAATAGCAAGACATGAAAGCCCCATATCAACAGCCAACATAAGCAGCTTAAAGGACAACTTTCATTCAGCATATTTGCTTTAAGGCTGCCAGAGCTATGGCCTGCAGAGCCTATTTTAAACAAAGTCTAATGGGGTGGACCTGCAGGACTCTGAGGCAAAAGATGCACAATGACAGGCAGACAGCACTTGGTTGTTTGTAAAAAGGGGACAGAGGTACAATGCCAAAGTCAGCCAGCAATGAGGTGAGCACTGATGGAAGCAGCTAAAAGAGCAGAAGTGCCCTTACAGCTTTTTCCATTTCTTTAAGTGAAGTATCTCTATTGTCAGGGAAGTTATGGAGACAAGTTACCTCAAATGATTACGTATCATTAAGTAACAACAACAGAATTGGAGAATGGGAGTTTGGAGACAGAATTGTGCTGCCCAGCAGGCTGTACCCGCTCACCACTGACATAGGAAAAGCAAACACTTTGTTGTCAGCAACCGAACAGTGATTTTTGTTTGGTTTTCACTTCGACAATAGAAACTTAGAAGCAAGCTGGGAGAGGCAAGATCTCATCCCAAAAGAAAGAAGCCCTGGATTAATTAAAGCAGGTCATACAAAACACATGGACTGCTTTTAGGAGTTTTCTTCTCACAGGATAACGGGATTTCAGTTTTAATATATTTTGGACAGAGTATCAACTACTGCTCATAAACCCTTCTTTTAGTGATTTCTCTTTTCAACACCAATTAACTTAAAAATAAGCAGATGCAAACTATTTCAGTAGTCCTGTTCCATCCATAGCAGTTATACTGAACACCAGGTAACATTAAAGAAAAACCTCCCAATTCTAGTTCCATGATTCAGTAGAGATTTTTGTCTGCAACACAAGGTCAGGGGAAAAAATAAAACACAAACCAGCACATCTTGACCACATGTATAAGCACAAAATTAAGAATTTTACTGAGTTCACAAATTGTAAGCACCCATCAAATGTTACTCTGTATTTCTGAAAATAAATATATTATAGCAGTAAGAGGAGAAAAAAAAAAGATACCCGTCACCCACAATTTAATTTTTACAACATAAAATGCAATCACAGTGATTTCTCACATTTTTATCACCCCTGCCCTCATGCTAATGAGCAATCTAAGTTTAGCTAAAAGCAGTGTCACATTCTACAGCAATCCTTATCTTGTGCCACACACTCACTGCTGCTGACCTTAACAGGTAGCTTTTGGGGTAATTTCAGGGCAAAGCCTGCAACAATGTTATTGACACATCCTACTTCCTCCAAGAGGACCTTCGCTCACCTTTTACCACGAGGTAGGTTCCACTCATGCTAATTTACAGGCTATTACAATCTCTGGGCTAAAGGTAGAGTGTATTGTTTTAATCTAAGCACAGATATTCACTATTAGAAAACATTCTCAGGATGTTCACTTCTAAGTCAGCTCAGGGATCAAAGGAATAATTGAGGGGAGGGAATGCTCTTAGGATGCTGTACAAATACTTCAAGTTTTGGTAGAGTTTACAGCCCACGTTGCACCTTGTAGGAGGAAATCCACTGCGTGATGCAGAGCTAAGACTGCAGAGTTCAGCACACACCACTGCTTAAGGTTTAAATTCACCAAGGAATTATTCTACATCAGATGCAGTTAACGTTTTGCAACCTGTCAAAATCATTTATACAGCAAAGCAAGCTGTTCTTTTCAGTAAACACTGCAGATCACAAGCATCAAGAATTAAAAGCCATGAATACACTCCATGGGTTTATTTCTGCAGAGGCTTCACAGATCCAACAGAAGACTGAGACAAGTCTACTCACAGATCCATTTACTCATCATCAGAAATTATTTATACTGTTTCTCTTCAAAAGCCATACTTAAGGCTTTCACTAACTAGGCACATCTCTTACAGCAGTTATGACCTGGAATGTAGGACACAGGGCCCACAGACACACAGCATCTGACCCCAGCAATCAGCCTGGCTGACGCTGACTGAGCTGCTGCTCTGAGTTATTTTACTGACACGTACCTGACAGGCAGTGAGGGAGCAGAGGGCACAAAAGGCACTCCGAGGAGAAGTTTATACCCTACATAGGAAGGGATGTTCCTGCACAAAACCGAATGCAGGTCTCAGTGCTGCAGATGTGTGTTACTGTGCAGGCAGTTCTAACAGCAATAAACTAATATGATTTATGATTGCAACACAACTACCATAAAAACTCCCTCAACAAAAAAAAAAAAAGTTATCTATATACTTTGAGATCCTCTCTCTCATACCTTAATCAAAATTTTTCTAAACTGACACTGTACAGCTGGTCAAGAACACCAGAAATTAGGTGATGTAATTACATCCTATTTTTGCAGTAATGCAATCCTTGTATCAACACATCCAACGGTGCTTTACAGCTATTACAAAAGTCTGTATTATGCTTTCATCAAGAAAAAGTGTTAAAACCTAAGGAAAACAGACAACATGATCAGCTAGTGTTAAAACCTAAGGAAAACAGACAACATGATCAGCTTCTGAGCAAAGAAAACACCAGAAACAAACACAAAGGGGAAAAGCTTTTAAAGTACCAAAACTACAGCATATCTAGGAGGTTCTTACTTTTCATCAGAGAAAAATCTTCTAATGTCAATTTGGTGTGCCTCTATAACTCCAAAATAGGAGACAGAAAAGGCAGAGCAGTAGCCCAAGGTCATGTACCGTGTCAGCTGCACAGAAGCAGAGAACCCAGATCTATCCCACACTCCATTAGACTACAGTCTCCTCTTAATTAGATAGGAAAATTAACCATACTGAAAAAAGCAACTGAATTCAACTACTAATCAAGTTTTCCAAGAGGACTCAGCAGTGTATGTTCTATGACCTCTGTCAGTCTGGTCTCATACTTACTCACTCAGCAACCAAAGCTTTAGTTTGGGTAGTCTGATTTTTCACTTACTTGTTTATAATAAACACAACTAATGTACTTTGGCACAGAAGGCTAACAAACCTCTGTGTTGTCATTTGTCTCATGAGATGACAGAAACACTCCTGACTTTTCAGGAACAAAAAGACATCCCCTTCTCATCCTCTGTGAGGAAAAGGGGAAAGACAAAGGGGGAAAAAAAAAAAAGCTTTTGAATGACTGTTTATTCAATTTTCAATAGCCAGCCTGATTTCCTCTCCAGGAAACAGAGGAGTGAGTGAAGCACATCTGTCTCCATGGTCAAGACTGATGTCACCAGTAACTGCTCAGCTGGTACTGGTGAACTACAGACCCAAAGCCAGAGCCCTCTGGAAGGTGTTGGTGTGGGGAGAGCAGATCCCCAGCACAGCACAAAACTGCAGCAGCAGGGCAACCCTTCCCCCACCACACAACAGCTCCAGAGCACATTCTCCTCTGCCCATCCTAATTACCTTGCCCTTAGCTAAAGAGTCACCACAATTTCCACTGCCCCCAAGAGCTGCAGCATTTACTTTTTTTCAAGTTGTTAATTACAACTCCAGGGCAAAGTCTACTGTAAACTTTTACTCCCTACCTAAACAATTTAATATTCTGCAAGCTTTTGTTTCTGTTGTCCAGCTCCCCAAGAAATGCAGCCTTCACCTTCCTTCGCTGAGTCTTCACTCCGTTTCCCAGTTTTTCAGCAAGCACACAGCATTTACACATAATGTAAGAAGATTGCCCAATCATGCTTTTTTTAGGAAAAAAATAGAAACATTCTTGTTCTTTTAGTCCTGTATGCAAAGCAAGATGTCCATTTAATGACTTGACTATCCAAAGGTCAGTTACCAAATTTGGTCAACAACGGTGCCATCACAGCCGTCAACGTTCTTGTCACTGTCAAAAGCAACAACTGTCACCTTGCTATTATCAGGAAGGGAAGGCAACTGGAATATTCGCCATGTAGATTCTATTTACAGTCTGCATTGCATCCAAAAATGTCTTCCAATGATTATACATCGAGCTTGATAAAGATTAACCCAAAGGCAAGAAGAATGTCCAGTTAAACGCTTACTTACTCAAGGTTAGTTTTCAAAGCCAACAGCAGCATTGGGAAATCCCACCTCAAATAAGCAAACTGAGTTGAATGAGAAGCACTTTTTAAAATACCTGTCTAGTGTAGTTATGTACTTATGACTCATGCAATGAAAGACTCCCTGAATTTTTTGTTGGCTAGCACACAGAAACCTCGTCACAAGGAACTAATTTAAGAGACAGCAATCTTGCATCTATCGAGAAGAAAGAATAATTTCAGTATGTACAGGTCATATACATTGGAATAGGTCACACTATCATACAGAATCCTAGGAAATAAAAAAAAATTAAATAAATCATACTTACAAAAGATATGCAAGCGGCCAGCAACAAAATTCTAACTAGTAAGTCTTCAAATTGTTCAATCACAAGCTCGAGTAAGGTTTTTCCTGCAATATGTAACAAAGCCATTGAGTCATGCACATTTACAAAAATGAATTCTCAACAAGAATTAGCAGAAGATTTCATAACCATGCTCACCTTCCTCTGCCGGCAGCTCTGTCAGTAGAAGATTTTTCCAGGAAGCATGTCAAAGAAAAGAAATAATCGAAGAAACACATTAGAGCATTATCAGGCATCCATACCAGATATTCCTCCTGAATTGCACACTCAGCTGGGTTGGATTTGACAGACATACTGAAAGCACAACTAAGGCGGCTCTTTTCACCAGGGTATGTGAATGGGCCCGAGAGTTTTACATTTTAAGACACATAAAGGTTCGCGGGAATGTGCCAAGGGTTATAATTCAGCCAAGTCATCACTCCAACCAGCTGTGGGACTTCTGCTGTTGCTGCACACAAAGGGTCAAAGGCTCAAAACGCTTTTCAAATGCTTTCTGACCAAGCTTTTCCTCCACATTCACTTCAAAAAAAGATACAAACCATCAAACTTGGTTCAAAATATTTCAGATTCTTTCCTCCATTTTAATGGTATGTCCTTATTTCTGCTCTCCCCTTTATGCTCCTGCAACTAGATTCAGTAATCCAAAAGGCATAAAAGCAGTGTTAAAGCTAAAAAACCACGTCCACCGTGTAATCTTATCATAGATTTTCATTTTTACACAACGGCAAGGGAGTTCAGAAGGGACTAGGTCAGCCAAGCAGTGATAATTTAAAAAAAATCGTGTGAAATTTGTGTCCCGACTGGAGAGAAGAATATAAAATAAGGGGCTGAAAGGCGCTAAAAAGCTGGGGAAAATGAAGGTCAAGACGGAAGGAAAAAAAATAAAAAATAAAAAAAAAGGCAAATCCTAAACCCCAAAGAGCTTCATTTCAGAATGGAAGAAGGTTTCCCACCGCTACGGTGAAAGGGAACGGAGGTGCCACCCTCCTCCCCAGAGCAGCCCTGCGAGCTCGGGATTGAAAGAAACCCACGAGGTGGAGTTCAAGTCAGCCATCTTCTCTCCCTCGCTCCTATTCCGGGTCCTGGAAGAGATGCCGGCTTTGCCAGTGCACACGCGTTAGGCCTCGCACAGGGCCTCGGCAAGGATGAGGGAGAGGAGAGAGGGCTGGGAAAGGGAACCGGGGGGAAAGAGGGCGAGCGCCGGCGGCAGCATCCCCGCGGCGGGGCCGCCTCACCTACCGTTGGAGCCCCATTTCTCCTTCAGCTTCTTCACTTGCTCGAGGCTGAGCCCGGTGCTCTCGTTGACGCCGAAATAAGCCAAAACTTCCTCCACAGTCTTTGTGTGCGCGTTCTCCATGGCTGGGGCAGGGAGCAGCAAATGGTGCCGTGCCTCGCCTCTTCCTCCTCCCTCTCCTCCTCAGCGGCGGCGGGGGCGGCGGCGAGACCCCTCCTCAGCCCTCACCACCCCCGTGCTACCACCATAGACCCTCTCCCGCAGCAGAGGAGCCCGAGCACACCTCCCTCTTCGCGGAGGAGGCCGGGAGGGGCAGGAAAAAAATTAAAAAAAAAAAATAAATTAAAAGCCAGGGAAAGCCGCCCTAAAAAAAAAAAATTAGAAAAAAAAAAACAGGAAAAGAAAAAAAAAACCACCCCCCCCTCACGCCTCCGAGGGAGCCGAGCCGCCTCTCCAGCGGGGACCAGGGACTCCGGGCGGGGAGCGCGCGGGCCCCCAGAGCCGCTGTAGCCTTGGGGCCGCGGCAGATCCCTGCGGGGATGGGCCGCGTCCAGGTGGCCAAGCGGCCTCTCCGCTCGCCTCAGCGGCTCCGAGCCGCCCCCGGTAACGGAGGGCGATAACGACGCGGGGGAGAAAAAGCCGCAACTGCTCCGCTGCCCGCGAAAGGTCAGGATCGCCCCCTTCCTTCCTTCTCTAGCAGCCTGATCCCCCCCGGCCGGCCCAGGCCGCTGTCGCCGTCACGGCTCGGGCTCCCCCGCGCCCGCCGCTGCCTCCGCTCGCTCCGGTCGCACAGCGGCGGCGGCGGCTCTAATGTAACTCGGGGGCCGCCCGGTGCTCTCTCGCCGCCGCGGCATGTGGACGCCGCTCATTGGCGGGGCCGGGGCCCGGGGCGGGCATCCCGGCGGCCCCGCCCGCGGGGCGGAGGCGATGGCTGCGGCGCTGCCGCCCGTGCTCCCGCCCGGGGCCCGGCGGCGGCTGCGCTTCACGCGGCCGTGCCGCCGCTTCCGCTGCACGCGGGGACAGCCCCGCAGGTGCGGTGGCCGCTTTCCCGCCCCTGCTGCCCTGGCGGGAACCGCCCCTGTCCCGGCCTCAGCCCGCCGTGAGGGGGAGCGGGGCGCCTGAGGGGAGCTGCCCGCCATAGGGGTCTTGACGCGGGGGGTGGCGCGGAGCTGCACCGGCGCGTATCGCGACAGGAGCGGCAGGCGTCCTGTGGGCACTGCCCTCGCCATGTCGTGATAGGAGCCTCATCCAGTCCAGGGGTGAGTGTGGGGTTGGCCCCCACCTCAGTAGCATCATCCGGTCAAAGGGCGACTGTGAGGGTGGCGCGCTCTGTCACGACCGGAGCATCATCCGGTCAGAGTGTGAGGGTGAGACTCTCACAGGGAGGCCGTGGATTCTCCCCCTCTGGAGACATCCAAACCCCCTGGGCGCGTTCCTGTGTCACCTTGCCTTGGCAGAGAGTTGGACTGAGTGACCTCAGGGGTCTCTTCCAGCCCTAAAGACTGTGATTCTGTGGGGCTGCAGCGGCCTCTGTCGCGACAGGAGCCTCATCCATCACGAGTGTGCAGAGGTGAGGGCCGTGCGCCTCGGGGCTGTGGCAGGGGTCACTCCGCAGAGGTCCTGCCCTGTGCTGGCACTGAGCAGTGTCCCCAGTTGCCGTCGCACACGTCCCGGTGACAGCACACTCAGCCCCGGCGATAACGTGAGGAGGAATAAACTGCGCGCTGTGTTTTCAGCGCGGGTGTGGGGTGAGGTACCAGCTTCCCTCAGCACCGTGCCTCGGCTCTGGCACAGGAACCGACAGCACAGAAAACTGACTGATCCATCCAATCCCACCCGGTAATTTATGGGAACTTCAGTGTACACAAACTGGAGAGAAATCAGCGCCAACTGACATTAATACACCTGCAACACACACGCACAACACAGCGAGCGGCATAAATACCTTGAAAACTTGGTTCCAAGCGATGTTCTTGTGTACATATGCCTGTGCAAATACCAGATTTGATCCCTACATGTGTGCTGGCTTACATAAATGCAGATCTTACATACAATCTGCATTTCCACCACTTATAAACCACCCACAGCACCATGATATAAGAAACTGCATGTTTGATCTGGAATGAAATATTTCAGTCTTACCTCTGTGCTGGAAAAGGGATGGAGAGGGGACAACCCGTTTAAAATTATGGTGTTCTAGGGTATGTTTGGCCCTATATCCTTCCTAACAAAAGTATAACTGCTCGAAAAGGCTCCTCTGTGAATGGCCAAGGTCCAAGGAAGGATAACTTGACAGGCTACACTTCACAGGGCAGTTCTGAATGAAAATTCTTGAGCTAGATCTGATGACCTAGTTCAGGTAAAGCAATTACTTATTCCATGCCATGCCCATATTAATTTCATCTTGCTTATCAGCAGGATTAATCAGCATGGCCAAATGTTGCATCAGTACAGTTATGTTGCTTTTCATACCTCACACTACACCTAAATAGAGTTAGCCTGTTACAGAGGTGAAGAATGTCAACATGACAGGTGCATATAATTGATGCAATTTACTGTAATTTTTCTAAGCAGTTTTAATAATTTTCTTGATATGGTATGAACCCATGATGCCACCATCCCCAAAACATGTACACATATGCATATGCAACATTAAAAATACATGATTTCCACAATAATTCCATATGGAATAATGCCAGCTACTTGAATTAATGTATTTCACTAACAATTCAATATATCTCTATGGGCAGTTTTTTTCCTTCTACCACATTAATAAAACCTGGATTATATAGAAGTTTTTTTTGTAAAAATACATTTTCCAAGCATTATTTTTATACACAAGCATACTTACTAGCTTTCATATACAAATGCACATGTAATGGACTTGAAAGTCCTGCCTTTCGTTTTCCTACTAATTTAAAGTATTGCAATTAAGCATCTGTAACAATTTTCAAAACAAAATGATACTAGAAAGAAACCCAGCTCACATTTCAAATTATTTCTCCCTGTGTTGTATTTCCTATGTCCTTCTTGGTTTCCTTTTTGTGCCTGTTTCCTAAAGGCCTTATGGAAAATTATTTTAAGCATACCAGAGGCATGGCACATGCAATTAGATCTTGGCAGAGGGTAAAATAAAGTAGATACTGTGTTCTTTCTATCTAACTTGTTAACAGGAAGAAATGCTGCTAGGAAGGCAAACAGAGTCTGAATTCTAGCAAATCCTGGAGAACTCTTGGCATTCTCTGGGGTTCACTAGTTCAGCTAGAGTTTGACAGCTCCCATTCGTTGTTTATCATCCATTCAGTACAGAGAACTTGGTTCTTCCCCCTTTATTCCACCCTATATAAAATCTGGAAAGAACCTGGAAGCACAGACCTCTGCCTGTGTTTATTTCTGTCACGTGTTCTGTTATGGCTCAGTGAATTTTGAGAGAAGAATGACTGAATTAAGGACTGTTCTACAGTTCTTTCTCTTCCAGAGCAGAGTAACCTCTGCATTTTCTTCACAGTCCTTTCCCTGTCTTTCCCTAGAAGTGCAGGACCACTGCTGCTGAGGATTCCTTTGCAGGTGATACCTTCCAAATCCTCTGACAGCTACACATTTGAAATACATTTGCAGATACAATTCATGGTCTAGACAGCACAGCACAGAACGAGCTACAAATACCCATGTAGACACTGCAGCAGAAGCAGTACCTGCTAAATTTGGCATCACTTGAGATCATACAAATTTAGAATTGTGAGTTGAAATCAGTGTTGTTTCCCATCGCTCTGCAAGGACTCATAAGGTTTTCCATGACATTTGTCTTGTCTCTTAAAGAAGATGGTTATCTAAAGGAGATGGTTATCTAAAGATGGCTGTTTTGACCCACATCAATGTGACAGCACCTCAGCTCTGCCTGAAGCAAACAAGCTCATGAAAGCTTCCAGGCAGGTGCAGAAAGCTTTACATTCTCCATTTTTAAGGAAGGAAATCAATTCATTTTGCTGCTGCAAAGTTGCTGTTTTCTAGTAGAGTGGAACCCCTTAGAGTGGTACCTGGGAAAGAAGTGCAACAAAATGGGGCAGTTTTGGCCTTGTTGAGATTCCATTCACGTAATGGAAGTGTATATTCTTACATTTGGCCTACTATCTTTTTTCACTGTAATATATTAAGAAGAAGCAGCCAACACATCAGGCAGCAGCATTAAAACAGTTCCTGTAATGCTTACTAATTGAAGTAAATGGGAATTTGGCCTGAGAGAGGACTGCAGGATGCTTTCCTTCAAATTGCAATAACATTAAGTCATCCCTACTGCTGCAAAGCAGATTCACAGCAGAGTTACTGGTCATAATGTGAATTGTCTCTTGCTGTACACAAACACATATGTTTTCTAGCTCCATTTTCAAACAAGATTAATAGTTTTGAGTGGAGCTAAACTCAGCATGGAAGAGCACATCATAAAATGCCAGTTGTTGAGCCAAAACACATGAATGCTGTCCTGCAATAGGATCTCTTTCAGTGAACATAGACAAAGTGAGAATATTCTGCTTAATTGTGCCAAATTATGTCATAATTTTTGCAGACTGGCTGATTGCCTAATGGGGCTTATGTTGAGACCACCAAACTCACTGCTCTCATCACCCTGGCTGATTTCAAGTACAAGTCTTAGTGAGTGACAAATGGGGGCATTGTTTCTTCCTCCCACAGTACTATTTTATTCCTCTGAAATTACAGTTATTAAAATGTTTCAGCCAGTTGAAATCTACCAAGGCATATTAAAATGCTGCAAAAGTGCTGTATCAAAGTGGAAAGGTTTTAAATCTGCAGTTCTGTCATAGGATAATGCAGTTTAAATATAGTAACTATTTTTTCCAGTCAGCTTGCTCTTTGAATTCATGGTATTATGTCAAAGGGTTTTTTTTTTTTCCTCTCCCCCTTTAAGAAGCTTATAGCTTAAACAGCAAAATGCAAAAAATACTGAGATGAAGCAGTTACACAAACCCAGCAGAGGAATAAGTGATAAAATATGAGTTTGAATGTTGATAATTAAGATAATCTGAGTTTATTCTGAATAATTTTTATTCCCAGGCAATGTGTGTTCCTGTATCAGCAGCAGGTAGAATTTGACGTCTACAGAGACTGAGAGACTGTGAACATGAAGGGTGGTGTTGCTGCTGGGAGATTTCTAGAACTGGATCTCTGTTCCTGCACAAAGCAGCTCCTTGCTGCCTTGGAAGTGTAAAGAGGCAGCGAGACAGAGTCTGATCTCAGTGACAGTAACTGTGAGAGATCACAGTTTGGCTTGGTAGATTTCTTATTTTATTTCTATATGCTATTCATGGTCATTTGGTTCTTCTCTGAAGACTCCAGTGGAGTATTTGCCACAATAATCTCAATTTCCCTGCTTGGAAAAATCTGTGTATCCCATGCTGGTGTCAGTAGGAGATCTAGGTGTATGGGAGAGAGAAACATTTTATCAGAACCAACGTCCATCATACATGTCTGAAAAAATAATTTCTCCTTATTTTGATGGTGAGTCAGTTCCCTGGAAAAGAAATCAGCTGGACTGTTATTTTAAAAAATGCACAGCAACTTTAGAAATAAAGCACTGGTTGGTGCCCACGTGATTTGAATTCTTATCTCATCCTGACCTGATTTTTCCATCTAATTACGGTCTAATTCTGATTAATTTGGCAGCTCGCTGCCATTTTTTTTTCTTGTGTAAATATTCCTTGTGGGCTTCTGGATCTCAGAGTTTTGCTCTCTGTAGATGGGGCTGGGAGGTTGTAGGGGGCTGCATGGCCAAGCACAATGTTTAGAAAATGGTAATTTTGTAGGGTGTTACAGAATTGCCCTGTATTTTCTCTCTGTAACAAGGTGAGGGTGTCATAGCTGTGATCATGTGCAGTATTTACCTGCAGAGCTTCATTTGAGAGTGCACTTAATAGTGCAATAGAAAGTGGAATTACTTCAGTGGTGGTCATGGGCCACCAATTCCTGAGCAAGGGAGTTATTCAGGCTTTATACAGTAAGATTCTGGTTTAAGTGAACCATCTGAATTACTTGGTTTTAACACTTCTTTTGTTTTTTAATCTTTTGATCCTATGAGAGGCAGTAATCAAGGTGTTTGTACAACAATGAATATTTCCCTTTTCTCAGAGTTCTTGCATGGTGCCATGAACAGTTCTGCCATGGCATGGGCTTCTGCCATTCCAAGTATTTGCTGAATCACAAGGAAAAGTCACGCTCTCCCCGATTTTTCAAGATTGAAAGGAAGACGTGCAGGTGCACTCCATGTAGGTGAGTAGCAATAATGTAAGACTGAACAGCTTTTCTTACTCATAGAGATGACTCCATTTTCAGGCATTGTTTGGGACTAAAGGCACATGACTACCACTTTTCTTAGATGTGTGACACTTTGTGATATGACACAAGCTGAAGTTTCTGTGTTTCTGGTGGAGGATTTCCTCCAAACTCAGAGGTAGTTATTAGTAATACTGTGAAGTAGCACACTTCAGTTCTCAGACACTGATAAAATTCTTATATGCTGTCAAACAAGCTCCTCTATTGGATATGAGGTATATAAAATAGAATTTCCAAAATTCTATTCAATATGAAATTCTTTTGAGGTGATTTTTTTTCTCTCTGTCATGAAATAAAACAAAATGAGGGATTAAAATCAAATACTCTTTTTGGTTTACCAGTTAAAATCTTCCAATCTGAACCCTCAGAAATCTGTGTAACCCACAATCCACATGGGTTTTGTGTTTTAAAAGGCAATATTTTTGTGGTAAGATTAGTGGGTACAATTACAGTGTGTCTGTCACCTTCCCCTACCTTTCTAAGGTTTTCACAAATGCTTCCTAACATGGGCTATTCAGGAGAAAAAAAAATCTGCTGGACTGCCTTCATTCTCTATTAATGTGACTCTAACCAAACCTGAACATGTTTTTCTTTAGTGGAATAAATGTTATATTGATCTCCTGTGCTTCCATTTCCTCACCTCATTTCTACCACTTAATACAATCTATCTAGGTATTTCACAGAAATGACAGGTTTTCGAAGGGGTTTAAGCTCCCAAATTACCTGTGGTAGGTTTTGGTCACTCACAGAACAGAAATTCTTACAGTTTATCTGTCAGAATTCAGTGTTTCCAATATAAGACATCTGCTTTTTTCTGCATAGATTTATTATATGTCGATGCTGTTGCATGTGAACTCAAATTATCCTGACCTACAATTCTTGTTCTATTTCAAGGTTTTGGGTTTCTAAAAGATTGTTTAACTCCTGGGTGGTTTTCTCCCCCCATTTCTGTTAGAAAAAGAAAACCTCCCCTGAGTCATATTTTAAAAATACTGTTAAGCTCTTAAAGCTGCTTCTGCTCCCATGTCACAAAGCATTATTGAAAATATATTCATTTTTACCACCTACAATTTCTCAGATGGAGAACTTAAAGAATTCTTTTCTAGTCCCATATTGAAACACTACCAGCAGCATTCTTGTTCTTAGAAGTGGGCTACAATGATTTTCCTTCTCTGTGCAGCTTAGGCTTTTTGGCAGAACAGTGCTAGTGAGCTTATAATTTGATATTAATAGCATTAACAAACATTATTATTATTAACAACAATAATAGTAGTTGTGCTGATACTGTGTTTACTGTTTCTTGTTAATTATTTGCATTTTCAGCTTCTAACCAAGGGTCTTGAGCATTTTATAAACCTTAAAAAATGAAAATTATGTTAAAAAATATCCCTGAGAGAACAGGGATTGTCATCCCCATTTCACAAAAATGGGAGCTGAGGTTCAAAGTCACAGTCACACAGTCTATGGCAGAACTAGAAATAGAAATGGTCTCCTGGCTCCCAGTCCTCTTTCTTCTGTCACCCTAAATAGTTTCTAGTGTGGTTTTGTAAGACATTTATCACATGATTTTCAAAAATCATGTCCTATTTGTTAAGGAAAAGTAAAAAAATAATTAAAAAAAAAAAAAAAGTGGTAAAAAGAGACTGTCATTTTTGGATGAGGTTGCTGAAACGATTTTAGCCATTTTATGGGCAATGCCATCCAAGTTTCATGAGTTAATCCTGACCATAAGTACACCTAAAATAGATATCTTTGCCTCCAGCTAATCAACAGGCTTACTGCCTAAATAATTTATGTATAACCAACTAGTGGAAACTGGATCTTCTGTGATTTCCCTAGACACATATTCCACATGTATCATGTATATCCTTGCCTATTTCTGATATTCATTTGAAATTCAGTTGGGACATTTCAGAACACTTTTGTGCTCCAGCTGTATAGCTCTAAGAAAAAGTCAGCTGGGAACATAATACAGGATCTTTGAACTGGGCAAAATAAGGTTTGGAACCCAAGTGCGTAGTAGATGAAGATTTGGACTTTTTTCTTAACCAACAATGGATTAGAATTTTAAGAAATACAGTTCTAATTCTAACACTGGCTCATGTGGGTAAGCACTTTGTTTCTCTGCCCTACTAAAGGCATTCAGTAACAAAATTCAGTTAATATAGTGATAAATAAATATAAATTTATAGAGATAAATATGATATATCAGAGGACGATTAAATAAAATTAAAAACGAAATAATCTCATTTTCTTGCTGGAAATGGAAAGAACATACAGCACCAGACTTTTGGACACGTTTGTATAATGTTGCCTTCAAAGGAGTCGTGAAAGAAGCTTGGATTGAAAGAGAAAGCAAAAGCATTATCAGACATTGTCCTGCCATATTCTGACTGCAAATTCAAAAACCTATAGCTGAAATGGAGGGTACAGTACAATCTGTCTATCTGGGGTTCATAGCTTCCATCCAGAATTCCTAACTGGAAAGTATATTCTGTTCTTTGTGGATGGCAATTGCTAAAAGACAACTCTTGCTCCCGTCTGCTCTGTGTGCCAGGAGTGCTGTGGACTGTTTACTGTTCTTGTTGAGACTTGCTGCAAAATTAGGACCACGTTGTAGCTTCAGTGATCCATGCAGGAGTGGGAGGAGGAGCACCAGGTACTCCAGGAATAATTTAGGTGTGGCAGCCAGAAATTTTGCAGCACTGAAAGAACACAAGGAGCATTTTTGCTACTCCACTACTTGCTGGTGCTGCCTTCACCTGGGGAGTTTGTGGCAGCACTGAAGTGGAACAACACTTGTGGAGCTCTTTGTACCTGTGCAAAGGGAGAGGGAAGCACTGTTGTTCCAAATCACATCGTTTTACATGAACCTCTGCCTCCCCAGTCCAAAAACGCCCTTTCCTTCTCACAGTGAGCAATGTCACCGTGTTCCTGTGGCCTGGTATTACCTGGGACATTAAAAGAGTTAATTTTCCTGCCAGTATCTGCTGTAGAGTGGTGTGAGTGAGGGGCTGTGTGGTGTTTAGCTGCCTGCTGGGTTAAACCACCTCCTATTCCTGTCTTTGAATATTCCATCTCTGCACACTTGAAATTCCTTCAGGCCTGGGCCTCGGGGCAGTGTGTTGAGTTCATGTACCGTTCCCAAATGGGAACTTGATTACCTTGCAGATACGAGAGTCTGCTCATTTCAAATGCCACAGGAAAAAAGCTAAGAAGAAAGACGAATGAAAGATCTCATTGAGAATGGTAAAGACATGAATTGTTTCTGGCCTCTGTTCATGCAGCACCTGTTAATGACAACTGTGGGAAGGGATGAGTGGATTTGCTAATTCATATTTGCTGTGCAGAATTCCCTGGTGCTCTGCAAAGCTGGGAGATCTCCACTGATTAAACTGACCTTTAAAGGCAAGCACCACTTTGAAAAAAAAAATGTCCAATCACCAAGCTGTGGGAATCTGGCAGGTATTTCTTCAAAGCCTGGGGATGCTCACCTTCCATGAGAAAACTTGGAGCATTCAGTATTCTGACATGTTGAGGCAATTTTGGGGTGTTTTTGTGATACCTGTTAAGGCCTCAAAATACTGGAATTGGGGGCAATTTATAGCCATTTTATGCTGGATGTGGTGTGCTGTAGCCATGAGCAAATTCTGTTGTTTTTATGTTTCTTTCTGTACACAGATTTTGGCTGATGGGAAAAAGATGTCTTTTCCATGGGGCATGGGTTGTACGCAGCTCATCTCAACTCTTACCTAATGTAATCTCCAATTTTTTTTTAATCCAACCCCTAGTCTCCTATCCACTAATAAGTTTTGCTTGAAAAACTGTGGTTGCCACTGGAAACCATGACTTGCCAGTTAATCCTTTTGTTTGATCCTGGCTGACACAAGACTGGGTTTTGTTACTCTTTCTGTACATTTTGATTCCTTCTGAATCATCCAAACAAGAGGCCTGAAAGCCATTATACACCAAAGCAGTACCAGTAGTTTATTTTTTTTACTGTTTTGGCTCAAAGAAGCATCAATTCAATTATTCTGATTAGAAAAGAAACTCAGTTAAACTCATTCTCACTTCAATTCGATGAGAGGACGTTCTCTTTCTCCTAAGTGCAATGAAATAAAAAGCAGGAATTGAAGGGTGTTTTGGGTTAGGGTTTTTTTGAGGAACAGAATGTAAAAATCTCAGGCTATAAGTTCACCATGACAGTGAAAATATGTGTCAGATTTTGGGATGGGTTGGCTCTGTGTCAGTCACACTCCGTACGCTGGACCATGTGTTGGCTTCATGAACCTTTTTTACTTTATGCTGCCATAATGTTTATATGTCTGTCCTCTCACAAGCTGAATAAATGTCATGTAGAACATTCTGTCCCATCTGTCACAAGTGCTATTGTGTGTCTGAATCCATATTGCATTATGGATCATTACTGATGAGAGATCCCAGGTATTTTATACAAAATGTGTATTAAGGAGGATTTATAGAGAAAGTACTGATATGAAAACAGACCTCTTTTGGAAATAGCTGCATTAAAGCAGTCTGTTCAAACATATTTAGGAAGATAATTTTCTTATTTCAGAGATGTTTGGGAGAGGTTTGACATTTTTATTAGCAATTGTTTATTCTTTGAGGTGTAAACCAGCTATTGTGGCTTTCACATGACTAACTATGCAAAGATCTGAGAGAAAATTTCCTAATAAATACTTCCAGAAAATTCTAGAAAAAGCTGTTGCAGATGTAGAAATGCCTCAGGGTCAGCTCCTCACAGACCAAAATGTAAGATGCAAGATAGGCAAGACAGGAATCTCCCTTTTCTGAAGGCGTAGAGTTTCCACATTTAGCTCTGGAGTTTCATGGCCTTCCACCTGCCACTGGGCAGAATGGTGACCATTTGTTGGTTATCAGGGCAGTGTCATTTCAAAAAGAAATTCCACTTGAAATGGAGAAAGTGATCATTTTTGTGAGGCATAGATTCAGTTACTTACATGACAGCTGCTTGCAGAAGTAAGCCAAGCACTTAAGAGAATGATTTTAAAGAGTCAGAAATTCTCAACAAACCACTCAACCTTCTTTTAGCTGGATTCACACAGAAACAACATATAATTAATTGAGGCCAAAATACAGGCCGTGCTGAGCTTGCATTAGCTGGAAGGTTTGGAAATAATTAAGAGCAAAACTGTTAATACTCCATTTAAATAGCTGCTGCCTATCTGTCCAGCCTGAAAGCCCAATCTGTTGTGTTCAATCAGCTTTCAGCTGCTACTTGCCAGCAGCCTAATTCCCCAGTCTTGTCTCTGTGCTGTGCTTGTGCATTCCACTACCTGCTAAGTTAAACCCTGCTGTCCTGGTGCTGCGTGGAGATTTCCAGTGCTATTCCAACCATCCACACTGGGTCAGAATATATCCCAAACCTGGGGCTCTGGGTATCCACACCAGCACGCCTGGTTCCAGTGGAGCACCACATGGGGGAAAAGGGGAGCAGCAGCTGTGTGGTTCAGCTCACAGGATTAGGGCTGTGCTCATTCATACCATTCTCTGGGCATTTATGCAGTTCGGACAAGCTGTTGACCTGCAATATTTCCACCTCTTTTTTTTAAGTGATCTACTGCAGAGTGAGTTGCTCCTCCAAACTGCTGTTAACCACGGCCACATTGCAGGTTGATAACATTATCTCAGTTTTCCTACATCTTTTGCACTTGTATTTCACATTCAATACTTTGGCTGATCGTTTATATTGCAAGAGGATTAAAAGGAAATTCATAATTGTACTTCTTATTGTTTAGCTTGTGCAAGGTTCTGTGCAAATTGAGAGTGAGGCTACAGGAGAGTCTCTGCTTAGACCTGACAGTTCTAAAGCTGTGTGGTGAGTGTGGTAATACAGTGCAGTGAAAGTTGTTTGCAGCTGAAAAGGCATTTTAAGCCTCAAACCTGTACCACCAGTTCTTTGCTGAGAAACGTGTATGAAAAATGACAAAGTTCATTGCACAGGCATTTGGAAGGAACTGAAGATCAATCCATTGACCTTTGTAGATTAAGTAATGCATATTGTCATAAGGAAGTGCTATTTGAGCACCAAACAGCAAATGTTATCACATACACTTATCCTTCATTAACCCTTCACTGGAGGCAGTCAGGATTTCCTGATTCAAATTTGTTCCTGGCATCTGGGATGTTTTCAGTGAGAACATCAGTTCTCTGAGCCTGTCAGAGGATGCTTCGTGCTCTGCCTGCCTTTCTTGTCCCTGAAAGTGTCCCCAGGCAGCGAAGAGGGAACAGGGCCATGGGATGGGTGTGCAGGTGAATACTGAAGGCTCTGTGCTCAGCTCCTGGGTCCAACAGAGGCCTCAGTTTTCACTGAATTAAATGGGACTCAAATGTTTGCATAATACACAGAGAAACTTCCACTTGAAGGCAGCAGCAAAGAGCAGTTTTGCTGCTTTTGCAGAGCATTTATATTACAGAAAGAGGACATGAATGGAAATGAACCATGTGTATAATTCGGAGTTTGAGTGCAATAAAAGTTAAATATGTTCTTTTCTTCTTTTATAATTTGTTAGCTCATTTATTTAATTTATGGGAAAAAAATTATAGAAAACTTTTTTTTCCCTTCTGAAGGATGAAATACTCTGTTCAAGTACAAATTAATATGTCACATTCTTACATGATTTTCAAGAAGATGAATTAGTGTGTCCCTCCTTCAGCCTTTCTTACACTTTTCCTATTAATTCTACAGGAAGATTATTTTCAGATTTGTTGTGTTGCTTTTTCTTTATGTGGCTTGTTGCACACTGAAATAAATTTGCCACACTCTTGCTAACACAGTTTTTTAAAAACTACTTTTATTTAGAAATTCTTACAACATTACAGTCTCAAAAATTAAATCAGTGAAAAAGAAGAAAAATTCTATTCATCAGTCTTAGCACTTGAACTCATAATTGTGTGTCAGATGTGGAAAAAAAAATTGGAGCTCTCTAGAGCCCCTGGACAAGAGAAGTCACTTTACCAGGACATTGAGATAATTTATCTGGGTGACTCAGAAAAAATGCTAGATAAGACTGAAATTTGGAGAGGCTGAGCACGTCCAGTCTCAGCCTTTGGATTATCAAGAATAAATCCAGCAACTGGCATGTGAATATGTTAATGTTGTAGATTCTAGCATGGAAACAGGAAACTGTATTTATGAGGCAAAAATATATCAGAGATTAATTCAGTTCTATATATAATATATACATTTTACAGATACAAAATCTTTGCCAAAATATGCATAATTTGCAAGTACACTGAAGTTAGAAAATGCCAGAATAAAGGTTGCCTTTCCATGCATATGCCCTGAAGGAATCTTTAATTACAAGATTCCTGGCTTCTTTTTCTAACACTAAAATTTTCTAATTTCACTGCGTGCTTGATATTGAAGTCCTAATATTTTCTCTTTTAAATAAAGACTTAGGGATGCATTTCCCCAGGTTTAAAAGAAAAACAACAACACTGCAAAACAGCAATATTTCATCCTTCTACCACCATGAAACCTCTCTGTGTCATCCTAGGAGACTCCTGAGTGGATTTACCCAGTGCTGGTGTGATGCTGGAGCCTGAGCAATGATTCCATGTGTCTTCTGTCATCTGACACACAGCTACAGGTGTCAGCAAGAGGACTGGAAGGTAAGACAGCACCTGAGCAGAGTTTTAAATCAGTTACTTATTACTGCTGTCATCCTTTTAATTGTAGTCCTTATGTGCAACCATTACCAGCCTTGCTTGGAGCAGCCACGTGAGTTTCCCATCTGCATGGTCACTTCTACCCATGCAAATAAATGTTAAAAAAAAAAAAAAAAGATTTCTGATTTGTTCACATTTTAAATCACTTTGCACTCAGTTTCTGCAGCTGTGAGGGACAGCACATAGCGCTACAGCCTGCAAATCCAGGGCCAGGTGCTGAGGAGGGTTCCACTTGAAGCTGATTTTTTCCCTCGTGGCTGTTAAGTCAGAGTAGTCACACTGACAGCACAGAAGTTGATAATGATTTATCACACATCCAGTGCACTGAATCGTTATGCCTTGTCTGCCTCTTTCTGCTGTGGATTGAAAAGCTTTGATCAATAGTGGCAGCATGCAAAGCCTCATAAAATTTGTTAATTTCCTGGAATTTCTTTCTATGCTTTGGTATTTTGTATGTATAACCAAGGGGGAAATATTTTAAATCTCTCTCTGTGCACTACAGAAAAGCCCCAAAACTATTCATACCTCTGCTGCACTGAAAAGGCTGTGCATTCCCAAATTCCAAATTGTCATAGAAGAGGACGGTTGGAGACTCAGGAGCCTGACTCCAATGAGAGAGCTTGGAAGTAGAAAAACATTCTAGCCATGAAGACCCAGCCAGGATGTGAGAGGGTTAAATACTTATTTTATATTGCTTTTTTAGTTGATTCATTTGAACCAGGACTATGCACCTGGTACTGAAACTGCAAACTGAAAGTTCTCTGTGAGATCTGGAAACAGCAACAGGCTTGCTTCCATAAATAATACTGAAAGTTAAACAGTGATTTCACAAGGTCCAGGACGTAGTATAAATAAGAAAGCAGAAATATCCAGGAAATCCTTAGTTAACAAATGTTTTGTTTTAAACATTATATGCTTTTCTTGATCTCTGAAAATCATCTTCACAGTAGACACTAGTAAAGAGAGAAGTAAAAAGAAAAATTTTCTCCGACTTGAGCAGGATATTTTGCTCACGCTGAAAGAAGGGTTTGTTCTGAAGCTTTTCAGTGTTAATCCAAAAGCTTACAGACCTGGTGAAAAGTGAAAAAGCAGTGAAATACTCTTTTAATGACACGAAGCTTGTGTCAAAAAGTCTCAGATGCCATGTGCTGACACCAAATATCACAGCATTCAGCAACTGCAGGAGATTGGATTAGTGCAATGCTTGGAATTGAACCATCCCTAAGGGTTTTTAGGCATGTTGGGCCAAATTCAGCCAGGAGGTAACTGCATGGATTTGGCTGGATTTATACCAAGAGAAATTTGGTCTTTTTTGTTGTGGCCAAAATGTAATGCTCAGCTTAAAAATGGGCAGGTGTACAAAAGTCGTGACTCCTGTTTTTAAAGAAATTATTTGAAATCTCATCCAGTTATTTCAGGTAAGCACAGGTACTACTTCAGATCAGCAATTCTGCTGCTTTCATTTTTGGCTTCTAGACCAAACTAGCTCGCTGAAAAGTGAAAAGGAGGGAAATGGGAGAAGTTTTGGGAAAATTTTCCCACTAACCACTTGCTGTTTCTATGTCCCCATTGTCCTCAGGCCACCCCATTCTAGATTCAGGACCTGTTTCAGTCACAAGTGTTCCTGTTCTGTCTAAAGCATCATCTCTGTCTGGTATTTATTACATAGTCCAGTGGACTGAACGACCTGTGAGCGGGACAGGTGCCAGAGGAAAACAAGTACAGGCTGGGGGCAGCCAAAAATCTGCTGACATTGAGTCATTGAGAAGCTCTGAGGGGTTTTGTTCTGGTTTGGTTTGTTTATGCTTTTTTCTGTCTATGTGGTTTTTGAAAACCACAAACTCTACTCTGGAAAATACATATTTTGGCTTTGTACAGGTTTTTAAATTCTGTTCAGCCCACTCAGCAGTATATTCACTTCTGCCACATGATTTGTTTTTTCTCTTATGGTCTCCATGGGAAAAAAAGGTGTTGGAACTGTAGTTCTTGTAGTGAGATGTTTAGGTTTATTATTTCTATGTTTGTGTGTAAATGAGGGAAGGGGAAAAGTAGCCATGAGCTCCTGGGCAAGTTCAGGAAACCCAGTGCTTGTATAGAGCTGATGTGAAGTGTGGCAGTGGGCAACCACTCTGTATCAAAGGGAAGGATTTTCCTTATCCTGTCTCAGAGCAGTGGGGAGGCATTTCAGCAGCCATCACAATAATTCCTGTATCTCAGGAGGCTCAGAGTTGCTGTAGCAACCTTTTGCTAGATAGGAATTTGGCTGGTGAAGCCTCACAGGAATCTGCTCCCACTCTTGCCTAACCTCTCACATCACCGGTCTCAGCTGCCAGGGAGAAACCCCAGCTGTGATTCATGTAGGATGAGGGACCCCTTTCCACAGGTTCCTCACAGAACTTTCCCCTAATTCCTGCTTTTTGACAATTTTCCATGGAGAAGAGCTTTGTTGTGTGTACAGAGTTCTCTGCCTGAACCTGAATTGTAAAAGTGTTCATAGTAAATTTTGTGCACACAAACAAGCCTTTATTCATGCACTTGCAGATGTAGACAGTGAAGGTGCAAAAGCAGGGAGTGCAGATAGGTGTGGGAAGTTTCACTTGGAGGCAGCAGGAGTTGTGGTGACACAAAAGAAGTATTATAAAGTCACCGAGGGGATCAGGCAGATGGCAACAGACTTGAGTAGGAAGGAATACAGACAAGGTCCCCAAAGCCTGTTACTTAGATTTGGATAAAAAATGAAGTGTGAAGTTGGTCAGAGCATGAGGGGATGCATCACTGCTAAACCAGTTCCTTCAAAAGTGTGAAGTAGTTTCTGGAGTAATGAAAGACAGTTTTTTGGCCTTCCAGACTGCTATATGGTTGAGAATAATATTTGGAAGGTTTTATTTATAGATAATTTTGCCCAGTGGTTATAGAGAAAAGACAGTTCATGTTCTGGACTCTTGCCTCTTATTTCTAATTCTACAGGTGATTGGCATTGTCAAACCACGGGCCTGGGTGCTGCCTTCTATTGTAAATATTGGAGAAGGACATGGCATGACTGTTGATTCCCTTTTATAAATTGTTTAATGATTATTACTTTTGAATCAGGACACGTAGAGCCGGTTCCTTTTCTTGTTTCCTGTTCCTACTCCCAAATCTGCTTCTCTAAGTCATTATTTGTCTGCATAGACAAAAATATCAGTCATGGAACAGGTACCAAAATCAGGGTTAAGTTGAATTAATGTGCTGAGCTGGAGAACTCAGTGGCTGAGGAACAAAACCCACACTCCTTTTTGCCAGCTGTGGTGCAGGGCTGCTGCCTCTGAGGAGCTGAAAGCTGAGGAATTTCAGCAAGGCTGGAGTCCAGCAAGGATCACCAAAGGGAGCTGGGGAGAACTCTGGGCTCTTGCTATACCAGAGATGCACCAGCTTAACAAAAAAACCCTGAGTCTGTGAGGTTAAACCAGGTTGAATCCCTAATGCTAATGCAAGATTTAACTCGTCCAGATACTATTTTAAGTTGTACAGACAGTCACTAAACACAACCAACTGTAAAAAATATAGTTAAAAGAATCTTTGATTGGTGTATCTGATGATTCTCACTGGTTTAAAGCCCAGGTAAAGCAGGGCAAATTCCAGAAAAAGAATCCCTGGTTTGTTTGGGATTTTTTTTTAAACCAAGTACCTTCCAGTGTGAAGCACTTTTTAATTATGCAGAGAAGGAGGAGATCCATCCTGGAAGGTTTCTTGGGCTGCAGGGAGCTGTTGGGCCTCAGACAGAAAATGGGCCCATGTATGGTTATAGTCAGAACGTGTTGCTGAGTGGCAGCGAGGAAGGCGAGTGGGCTTTGGAGAGCTGACTGATCTCCGTGCTCTAGCAGAGGAATCAAAACTGAATATGGACTGTGCCCTAGTTAGACTTATTCTAACTACCCAAAGCTGTGTGTGTCACTTCATGCAATTTGGGCTGCAGCCTGGGCTCTGTTTTGGGGGTGTTGTGTGTATGTTTTTTACTGTATATTTTTAAAAGAGCACCCAGTTCTGAGGAATCTATTCCCAGCTAAAGCATACAAGCACAAGAAAGGTCAGAGAGAGGCATCTCTAGCTTTGGTAAATAAACAAATCTCTTCTCTGTGGCTGGGATGTTGTATTAATAGCAGTAGATTTGGTTTCGCATTGTGGAGCTCCTCCTGTTTCATTGCTGCTGAAGATAAGAGAACACAAAATGTTCTGTCACCCTCCCTATGAGAAAACAAGCCAACAGGCAGAGACTATTATATTTAAAGATATTACTGAGGCAAAGACTCAGAGCACACAAACACCCAGGTTTATATTCAGTAACTACTGGATACCATCACTGGCACACCAGTAACTCAGCCTTAGTTAATGCCTCACATGAAAGAGTTTGCAAGACGAAGTCACTGCATGAGAAATAAACTAAAAATAAGGGTTGAGCCTTAAGCAGATGGAAGGGTTGAGCCTTAATTTTTCCCTTTTGCATTTTTCTTTGCGATTCAGTTGCAGCAAAAAATTTAACAGGTCTTTCTGCTTCTTAACCTGTGCTTCTTAACCAGGCTGCTGCAGTCAGGTTTACTTCAACCTGGAGTTGTTCCTTCATCACAGGATAACAGGATTGAAGAAGTTTTTCTAAGCAGTTCCTCAAAGGAAGAATTCTTGTGAAATTGTAAAACCCTCTAACTTGGCAGCAAACATGTGTAAAATAAATTAACAGAGCTGTACCCTAGAGCTTCCCTACACAAGTTCTTTGGAAATAATTAATGCTAAAGTTTCACATGTAGAATATTTTACTTGGGAGTATTCACCTCCTGGGTGGAAGGCAGACTTAGCCTAGTGGGTAAGGAGCATGATGGGAAGAAATGAAGAATTTATCCTTAACTAGTTGACATATATGACACAAACCATTGCTTCTCTAACACTGGTCACTGTTACATGAGTTAATCCATGCTCAGGGTGTATTTCTTGTCCTTAGTGACACCGTTGCTCCAGTTGGGCACCAGTCCAAGAAGGTGACAGTTTTCTCCTCTGCAAATAAGCATCTTCTGTTGGAGAGCAGATTGCTCAAGATAAGTAAAAATAAACATGAACCAAATCAGATAATTCTCCTCTCAACAGTAATTTTCCTTGTCCTTGAAATGTCCTCAGCTACAGGTTTGTTTCCCTGATGCTCAGGTAGAGAGTCTGTTCAGAGGGGAGTTATTCTGCATGCAGGAGGTGTTTTGGAAAACTGCACCTCTACATAGGATTCATAAACAAACCAAATGACTCAACAGAAAGAAGTTACATGCAGTGAGATTTTTTCCTGTAGGGGTATTTTTAGAGCAAGAAAATAAAAATATTGGCAGAAGATAGACACTGAAATCACCAAAATTGTTCTCTCTCTCTAGTCTGACCAGTCTGGAATTTAATTTATGTGTTTGTTGTGGCCCCCTGGTAGCAGTCCACCTTTCAGTGTCGTGGCAGAAACAATCCCAGCTGAGGTTAAGATGCTGCTTACGTGTGTTTGTAAGTGAATATCACTTCCCATCTGCTGCACTCATTGCATTTTACACAAAAAAGGGATTAATTATTTCTTCTAGATCAGCACATATGCAAATTCCTCTAAAAAATTCAAAAGAAATTCTGGGCAGAGACAATGGACTTCTTTGACAGCTACTGATGAGTCTTTAAGATGATTATAAATGTTCAGAGAAAGTAACAATTTTTGTAGTTAGGAATTAAAAAAAGGTAATTGTTCCATATTGTAGCTTCCTTACCATTTGAGAACAACTCCAAATTTAATTCTGCCATCACAGGAATTTTTGGCTGAGTTACATGTGAGAAAAGATTTCCATTTTGAGCATGAAATTTCTTTTAACTGTGATTTCTGATACAACATATGCCATAGAAATGAGGAAAAAAATCCCTGCAGTTTGTGTGAGGGCCTCCTGATCCTTGGGAAGGATTCTGTGTGCCCCGGTGTGTTAGTGCTTGAAAGGATTTAATCCAGATGGTTTTGGAAAGGAATGAGTTTTATTTGTACCTGATAGCAGTAAGATTTTCTTTTTCAGATTTAAGAGTCATAAGGGCTGTGCTGTGAATAAGGGATTCTATATAAAATTGAAATCTTTGCATGCAACATTTTTCATTTAATTACATCATAAGCTGCTAAAATTGAAATATTTATTTTTGTTTTAAGTTATATCATTGAGGAATTTTAAAGCCACATGTAACCATTACATTTATGTAATGACCACTGGAAAAATAGTGCTAGAAACAGAGAGTATCAATTTGAATTATCCCAAGAATATCATGTTCTCAAAAGGTAACAAATATTAAATACCGAATAAATGAGAATAATAGGGAAATTAATTATTTTATAACTTCTTCAGTATTGATACAGTTTTTTGGCTTTCTAAGAATGAATTTGTGTACAAGATGTGCACAGCTGAACTTCTGGGTAGTGATTGTGGCAGATTGAACATGATATTAAGAACTTCAATCTGTATGATCAGCATCTGAATTCCCCTTCAAGGTGTAATAAAAGGCAGCAAACAGCCCCCAGTTGCATAAGCAATAACATAATTGCTGTTCTGCTTGGCAAGGTCATCATCTGGTTCCTGATTATATGTTAATGGCAACAAATTAAGATACTTCAAGACAATGAATGTCCAACAACATTATTTTAATATTTCACGTGCCTGAAAAATTTCTCTTTTCTTTCAAGAATGGATCCCTGAAATACAGCTGGAGAATGAGGGCAGCTGAGGCCACCCCAGACCTCAGGAGATTGATAGTGTTGGCAGCTGAGGATCTAATTATGGATTATTTGGGTCGGACTCTTTTATCCCAGGTAGGTGTGACTTGATTGACTCAAAAGAGGTTAGTTCATTCAGTGCACAGGGGTTATACTTCGAGCAGGAGTGAATTATTCCCCTAGAAATTATCATCCTATTAATCTTAAGGAGAGTCTTAACGTTTCCTGTAAGCAGACATCTTGATTTTATATGACATTTTTATGCATATCTTAATGATGTTGCACAAACTGCTGGCAGTGAGGTATGTTGTTATTGCATTTGCATTAGTTATGTGTGTTTTTAATAAAGCTCAGGATGAAAGCATTTACTCAGAAAAATGCTGTTAGGAATGTTTCCTTTGCAACTTCTCTCTCTTAATTTTGCAAAGGCAGAGCCCAAACCAGACTGGCACAGTCTGCAATCCTTAAACTGACCATGAACAAGACACATGGTAAGGCAGGGTTTATTACATATTTTAAATTTTCATTGCTTAAGAGATTGAAAAATATTGTCTACTTGAATTACATAATAACCCACAATTGGATTGCAGTATTTTGGTGTTTTCCACAGTTTCTTGTGTGAGCATTTTTTAAATCTCCCCGTTCTTGTATTTCACCTCATATTACCTATCAATACACAGAACATGTACAGCGTGTCTGGGAGTTACTGTGGCATTAAATAAAAGTCACAAAGTCAGTGTAAATGATGGGGTGCACTAATTAGGGCAGTCTGATTTCCCTTTGTTTGTTCTGAAATCCCATGGAGAAACTCAGGAGGGATCTGTCCAAGACATTACATCAGGAAAGAGGCTCAGTCTGATTTATCCCATCGTGTAGGCGACACATTTCCAGAACTATATGTTCCACTTTAACAGATGCATACGTTCTCAGAGGGGAGGACAATGAGTTGATGCAGGAAAAAGCATTCCCTGGAAAATCAAAAGCCCAGGTGATCATTCTGTGTCTTGGTATTTCATTTTCTGAGACTCACACGAAGGAGAGGAGCACGACCCCGCTGCCAGAGTAACCAGAAGTTATGAGTATTAATTTCCTGCCTTCCAGCACTGATTGCCTGGTAGGCATTTCTTAAGTGATAAAATTCTGTCTTGTTTTCTGCTGTTTAACTTTGTGATCACTCAACATCCATCAGGGGAGCAGGTTTTGATGAAGGGAAGATTTCACCTTGGCTTGGGAGCTTTTTAATAAAACAGTTGTTATTTTTCTAATTTGTCTTCATATTGTCCCTGAAGTACAGTGAGGAGAACAGGGACTGCAGAGAGAGGTGCAGCTCTGCAAAAGTTGTTTTCTTTGAGGGAGAGGGTAGTTTAGGAAGCTCCAGCCCTTTGTCCTCCTTGTCCCTTGCTCCCAGCTCCTCACCTGCAGCTCTCCACCCCTCTTACTTTTTTTTGTGGCCATAAACTGAACTGAGTTAATAATCATCTTTCACAAGAGATTGTGATAAGCCTGACCGTGCAGTCCCACAGAGTTCTGCCAGCACCACTAAAAAAAACATTATCACCATAATTCCAGGCTGGTTTAGACTGAGGTGCCACAGAGCAGGCCAGTCCCACCTCTTCTCTTGGGTTTTCCTGACTATTCCATGGAATGTGTTGGTATGTGCCAAGGAACAACTTCAGCTGAGAGCAGAATTCTCAATGCCATTTTACTGGAGGGATTCTTGTTTTGAGGAAGCTTTGGCTGAAGTTCCACACAGTCTATGCAGCACCCTGCAATTTAAGAAGCTCCATCCAATTTTTATTTTGGCTTCCTTTTAGATTCCAGGTGCGAATTATTGCTGAGTTTAATCTCCTGGAAACCCACATCCTCCTTGCATTCAGGGAGCAACCACAGCACGTGCAGTAAGAGGGCAGGCTTAACCCACGCTCACTTAATGTGTTCTTTTCCTCCAGCCAATAATCACCCCCAACTTAATTAGCTAATGTTGTATTTGGGGATTCAATATTTATGCACCAGGGAAGCCACAACATTGCAAACCTCTCTGTTTGTTGAATGCCCTTTTATAAAAAACTGGATGTACCCATAAGGATTGTTTCAAACAAAGATAAATTGCATTAGCACTGTGTGTTTGCAGGTGAAATTGGCTCTGATGCAGCTGCTGTATCAAAGAAATTTCCTTTATTATGAAACTCCAGTATTCATGTCTTTCCTTGTGGAATATAATACTGGAAACATTGCTGAGCCTGTGATGAGGAGTTCATCTGATTCTAAATTAACTACTTAGTAACAGGCTGTACATCTTTGTAAGGACAACATCTCCATTAAAGCATTTTGAATTGGTTTTAATTTTTTGTATTGACTAAAGAACCTGGGCTTGGTTTTTTTTTCCCCCCAGAAAAGTCTAAGTTTTCTCTTGAAAATTTTAACTTCGTATTGTAAAGTTGTGGGGGTTTTTTAAACATGACTTCTCTTTTTTCATAAAATGATATGAATATTAAATTATCTTTTTTTCTCTTGACAATGAATTTCTCACGGGGAAAATGTTTTTATTCCCCTGTGGTATATGCTTGTATCAACAAAAGTTTTTGTTTAAGGCCAAATTTATCAGACTAAGAGCTTTCACCATTGACTGGGTTATTCATTAACTGAGGTTACCCTGGAGTTGTTCTCATATGAAAAAACAAGATTTAGTGCTCAGGAATAAATCTGCTGCTCTTCTATTTGAGGGCTAATGCAGCCAATTCCAGCACACTGAGGAGCAGACAGACAAGCAGAAACAGCAGCTTTGTCCAGAGCTGGCTGGGGCAATAAACCAGAAAGCCAAACTCTCCCAATCCCTTACCATGCTCCAAGCCAGCCAGTTCTTCTCTGGCAACTCTTTCACATTCATGCATCTTTACAATTTCTGAAGACAACATTGAACAATATTCAAATAATATAATACAATATTAAAAATAGCTTCATTTCCTCTAATTTCCTCTAAGAAAAAATAGAATTCCCAGCTATTTCAGTACCAGGTTATATAATTAACGTTTCAGCTACAGGACAAAGTAGACACTTGTTGAAAACTGAAATGTACAAAGAACAAGCCCACAAATTCCAGGTTGTATTCTGGTTTTTAAGTGAGACCCAACCTTGTGTGCACACACGCACACAGGGCTTCTCCTGATCTTATCTCTCTGGCATTACAAAAAAATCTCAGGGTAGGAGAAAAATCTCACATTTCATTTTGTTGACTCCATTAGCTCCATGAAGGAGTTGTGATGCTTTTTAAGTTTGAAATTCCTTGTTGCAATATAATTAAAAGCTCCTTCAGGAATTGGCTTTATATCTGGCTGTATCATATCTGTTTATTTGCATCTGTTCTGACCTTTCCATTACACTTTTCAATGAATTCTCACATCTCAAATGTCCAGAGATTTCACTCCTGAATTGCTTCTCAGGCAGTGGCAGGGTCAGCTGAGGATACTCCAAGCGAGGACACTGAGTCGTGTGCTGGGAAATTCGGTGACGTTTGAGATGTCATTCCTTTGTGTTCCAACAATCCAAACCTCGGGCTGGGATGGGGGCTTGGGGGCCTGAACAACAATATTCAGGATCAGACTCAGGAGGTTTCACAGGGACATCGGGTTGGGAATCCTGGGCATGCCCTGAGATCACAGCCCAGAGACAGGGATTGGATTCTTCTTTTTGCTTCTGTTCCCTTCCAGAGTGACGTTTGTTCATCCAGAAAATAACATTAATGCAGCAACTTGTTGGTCTGGCTCCATGACCCAACAGAATTTACTGGGAGTATTTGTAAATTATTTTGTGATTCCGTGATGGGAGTTGCTGCACCAAATAGTTCATTTTAACCAGATTTGTGGATGTGCCAATGTAGTCACATGAATTCACAGGATCAGAGTCTCTTCTCTTAAGCTGTCCACAAATACTTTACATGACAATGCCATAAAATCAGGGAACTGGATATTCTGGAGTTAGAACTTGAGCCATCAGTCACAGTCAGAGTGTAACAGAGTTATAAAAGTGTGCATTGACACAGTGTGATCAAATTAATATAAACAATATACTCCCAAGCATATGCCACTTATCCCAGATAGATCCCACTGGCATGTCTAGATTTAGTTTCCATGTTATTCCTTGGATTTGATCATTAGGTAACACTGGACAACATTGATATTGAAGGAAGCAAATCTTTTACAGGATAAATGACAAGAACATTTACTCTGTCAGTTCTCCTTTCATTTCCAGCAGTGAAACTGCATTATCACGGCCACAAACTAATCCCATTTTGTCCCTGAGTGCAGGAGGTCTGTAGCAGAGCGATACAAATGAATTAAAATGTATCGATTGTATGGAAAATTAAGTGCAAACTATTTAACACATCCTTAGTGATTAGATGCAATAAAACCTTGCAGTGACGATTGCACAGCTGGCAAACCCAAGTCGGGAGAGAACAATTGGGGGAGAGAGGACCTTGGCTTTTCAACTGGGAGCCTGACAAAAGCCCTTTGTGCTGGAGGGGACAGGTGTCAGCCCCATCCCAGCCCCTTCCCAGTCCCCATTTAGATTTTACATCAAGTCTCTGTGAGCTCTGCCTTGAAATCCCATTATTCTAAGCAAAGACAAAGGCAAACACCTTTTATTGGCACTGGTTCTAGAGGAGCAAAGGTGTTACATAAAGGGCTGCTGAGATTCTGGATTACACAATATTTTTAAGGGGCATGTGATACATGAGAGACTATTTATATGTACATTTGAAAGTAACTGTTGATTACCTGAACTAATTCTTATCCTAAACAGATCAACACTGCCAAGAAGGTACAGAAAAACAATTCTGCCCTAGCATAAAATTAAACTGTCTTGTTTGTGGGTACACTAAAGGATTAAAGAGTATAATTTTACTCTCTTAGACCAAATGAATTCCTAAATTGGAAAAGCAGCTCTGTCCAAGGTCGCCTCTGTTGTTTCCAAAAATATCTTGAAACAAACGCAAGAGGGGCACTTTGTTGGGTGTTATCTAGACATATATAGTTTCAATCAAATTCTTCAGCAAGTGTCAGAATAAAAGTCAAACATTTGTCTGACACTGCCAAGTTACTGGCAGTGACCTATTTTCAAAGGTTGAAAATAAATTTGATAACAAAATTAAGAATGATGGGATGTTTTCTTTAAAGAAAAAAGCTATGTTAATTTGGGATTTAATTGTAAACACCTTTTAGACATCTCATTAAAGGGTTGTCTAATTCTTTCCACAACACTGGGTGAAGTGATACAAGGTGGTGTTCATGACCCCAGGAAAATATTTATAGTGCTTTTTCCAGTATATGAGTTCCCTCTTTCCCTCTCTTTGTGTTTTATGATCAACTTCAATTAAACCAAGAGACAGAAAAGAACCTTCATGGTAGGAGATTTTACAGTGGTGCGTTTCCCATACAAATATTGAAGTGCAGAGTAGTAAATAAAAACCACAAAGGGAGCAAAAACACAACAGCAAGAGCCCACAGTGAGTGAGCCACGCTCCACCTCGCTGTCAGAGCCTGGCTGGGAGCCGTGGGAGATGTTTTCTGGAGGAGATTTAATGGCAGGATGATGCTGGCACTGCCCAATTTCCCTCACTGCCCCAGGAACATGAACTGGCTCCCTTGCTGCACCCTGAGCCCACGTGAAGGGAAAACGAAGGAGAGAATCCCTTAGGGCCAGGAGATGTAACATAAATGTAAAATATTCGTGGAACAGGTTGTCTGTGGGTGACTTTCAGTGCTCTGATAGTTCTGTTTGCTTTTTAACGCGCTATAAAAACACGGCAGGCTCTAAGCATGGAACGAAGGAGATGGGGACAGTGTTTTATAAATACTTTATAAAACCTCCAAGGTTTTAATGCTGCAGTCCACAGAAAGCTGCTTTAGGGCACTGCATCATTTAAATAGCAGTTGATAAGCAAAATGTACCATTTTAATATGATTTTAATTTTAAATGTTTCCATTTTTAGAATCCCAAATTAATCAGCCCTTTTTGCTCTTGGTAATTCTTCACTAATGGCTCTAAAATGTCTATGATAACTGCAAAGAAATGCCTAAACCCTGGTTTACTCACCAGAAAATGCTGTAGTAGTGTAAACCAAGTAAACTGCTGAATTATTCATTCTTTAGAACCTTAGAGTTTTAACTGATGTTTTAAAAAGAGAGATCCAGTTTCAAAAAACCAAACATTAACCCCCAAAAATTTTTAATTGCAGAGAATCTTAATGATTTTTAGTTTATTTTAAGTATGAACCAGTTGTAAAACATATAAAGAAATTAGGAGATTGATTCCTTCATTATTTCCCTTATTTGGTCATTATTTGTATGTGATGTAAATCTTTATAGTTTTGTTGTTATTGCTCCCAAAGAACAAAGCATATGTCCTATTCCATTCCAGGAAAAATAAGTAGGGAGAGAGAAAGGAATTTATCTTTGATAGCTGGTAAGATCTCATTTCCCATATTCCTGTCAACTGCATTTTTCCTGGTATTGGCAAAAAGTGCAGGATTTGGCTTTATCCTATTTCAAGAGCAGACTTAATTAAGTGCTTATTGTATAAATGAGTGGGTTTAGAACTTGAGCAGATGCAATAAAATTTAGAAGCTTAAAAATGACATCTTATTGTGTATCAAGAAACTGAACTGAAGCAGGAAAACAGACATTGGCTTGAGTAGATCCATTTGCAGGAAAAGGATTCCAGCTCCTGGCTTTCAACAAATGCTGGATGTGTGAATCCTAATTAGCAAAAATGGAGTTTTTCGTTACTATGTAGAAAAGAAGTGCAAAAAACAGGCAAAAATACACTTTTAAATAATAAACAGAAATAATGCCTTTAAATACAAAGTAAAGAATGCGGTTTTAATCAAAAAGATAAACACTCTAAATATTTCAGCACTGGATTTGTGCAACAGCCTCTCATAAATGTCTACTAGAAATCAAACCACTTTGCTCAAGACTTGTTATTTCGATTGTTTGTGCTGAGAAAATCTTCCACAAACATTTAAGTTTTGTTATAAATTAGAACATGTCCAATGGAACATTGATTTGTGTTGGCTGAAAGTCATTATTTTAGATAATTACTGTTATTTTTATTTTCAGTGTGCTATAAATCTGATGATGGGCTCTTTAATTCCTGCTTGTTCTGTCAGGATGAAGAACAGAGCTAAATGCAGCAGACCTTGTTTTGGCAAAACTCCCACTGAAGTCAGGCAGGGTTTTGTGAAAGTAAGGTTTGTCTCCCAGTTCCTGCTGATTATTTGGGACATGTTTGCCCCCTCTCCAAGCCCCCAGAACTGCTCATCCAGGGTGACACCACCAAGGGAACCAGGGAAATCAGTGCCAGGCAAGTGTGAAAAATGCCCTTTTCACCCACTGCCCTTGGAATAACACGGATTGCCTCGGGAGTTTGGAGACTGTGAAAGTGCTGGGCAGACAGGCACTGAGAATTCAGAGAGCCCGCTTTAGATTCACATTGAGAGTTTAAAGAACTCTTTAAACGAGCTGGAAATAGGTCAGATTCTGATTGTTTTTAAACAACTCCCCACGTGGGTGTTGCCAGACAGGTGGGACCTTGTGATAAAGTTGTTGATTCGTGTAATATTTCCTTACCGGAACGCTGGCACAGCCACGAGAATGTCAGTCCCGTTACATTGCACTGGAGCGAGGCAGCTGAAGGGTTAATGGCGTTCCCTCGGCCAGAACCTCCTGCCAGCACTGATAACACCGGGCACGGGGATTTGCTTTAGATGAGCTCTGAGCAAACACAGGGCCAGAAAGAGAAGCCAGAGCTGCCCTTGTCCCAGGCAGGGTGACGGAGAAGTGTCCCTCGCCTTTGTCCCCAGGGGACACTTGCGGGTGACAACTCCAGTCCCTTCAGTCAGTCACCATCTGCCTCCAGGCTGGCCAAGCACTGCCAGCGAGGGGATTCAGGCACTGGGCTGGCCCAAAGGGCTCTGCATCGAGGGCTCTCTGGGGACAGTCACCAGAGAGAGAGCACCCAGCTGCCTCTGACCCAGACACCACACACTGATCCAAGGTGCAGCTCCTGAAGCAGCAAGCACTGGAGAACAGATCCCACATTGATTCCATAGGTGATACATTATCCATGGACACCTCTGCTGCAGCGTGTTCTGTAACTGAGAGCAGCATCACACTGTAGGGAAGTCTTGTCAAGAAAGTTCTGGAAATTGGGATATTTAAATGCAATAGCAATACCCTTCATGACTGTGGGCACCTAGATGCATACTAAGATGCACCTTAGTAGCAATCTCCATGAGAGTAAAGAGGTGAAAATAGGCAATCCTAGATTTGGGTAGCAAAAGAAGTTTTATAACATCCATTTTAGTTATTATAGGTCAAATGGAAGTAAGATGGTACATCTAAAATAAACCAAAATATCTGATACCCCAATGGTAAATGGCTGTTCCCATAAAACAGTGGATGTGCTGCTTTCTCATGCCTGTTTCTGATGCCTGGAACTGTTTCATCTCTCAGGTCCATGTGGATCTTGCCGTAGCTCCAAGGACAGCTGAAATCAACAGCACTAAATCCCCCAAAGCTGCAGAATATTACAGTAATTTTATAGCTGGGATGGCTCCTCATCCAGTTCTGGATAGGGATAAGAAGAAGCCTTTGGAAACATAGTGAGCTGCCACTCGTGACTGCTCAGATCAGTGTTCCAGCTGGGACAAATTTGATAAGTGCTGCTGCCCCAAATTTACCTAAATTCTCTATTTATTTACACTTTCCCAATAGAAATGCACGTATTTTGCGATATGGGATGTTTAATCTTATTAACCAGCCAGGCTATTAATAATAACAAAGTAAAAAATGGAGAAGTTAGCTTTTTGTTGCAAGATAGGAAGATAAAACTGTGAAATTTGAAGATTTTTGAATGCTCCCATCAAATTCTGAACTAGGTAGAAAAGCCAGTGAACAGAATCCATTAAAGCTGCATTTATTAAATGTCCACTTGTATAAAAAGCTAAAAATAGTGTTTGAGTTTTTCCAATTTTCCTTTGATAACAGTTATTATGATTTTCTGCTTCATCTCAGAAAGTCATTTTGCTGCTGCTGCTGCAGTGTATAATCTGTGTGCCCTTTCTTGGTGCAGCACAAATGACAGAGCACTAATCAGATCAGAACAACAATCACGTCATCTTTGAGTAACTAGCAATAAACTGTTTTTATAAGGAAGAAAGATGAACTATTTTTAGGATAACTGAACAGAAAACCAGAAAATGATTGTACTCAGTCTTACCCCACATCATTGCTGTGAATTTCCAAGGCATTGCTTTTTCCTGGGCAGCAGGGTAATCCCTGTCATACATCTTGGTGTAAATGGTCCAGTCAAATAGGATTTCTAAGGTTTGGTTAAAAATTTTGACTTCAAGTCTATGAAATCTCCTTTCTCCCTGCCCTGTCTAGTGACTCTGAACCACAGGCTGATTCCTAAGTAACCTAAATGTCCATTTTTGGTGATTATCCCACGTCTCACATATCCTTGTCTGTGTTATTTTACTATTGCTGTCAAGTCTTCAGCAAACGCCTCCGTTGGAAGTCCAGGAATGGGACTGTCGTGGCTTTTCCAGCTCTGCAGCCCTGTGCAGGTGCTGTGTGGGAATGATGGCACAGGGCAGCAGGCACAGAGCACCCAGGTGTCTCTGGACATGGCTGTGCCCACCCCACACAGCCTGGCCTTTCCTGAGCTTCTCCCTGCCAGAGATTCCTTCCCTGCCTCACTAAATCCTGCAGCAATCAGCTCAGGTGGTGGCACAGCTCTACCTGTGCCTGTGCCTTCCTTCCACCCTGTGCCAGGGGCACCCTGCTCTTCTCCCTGGCCTGGGAAGGGTCAGTGTGCAGCTGTTGGGAAAAACTATCTCCAGCTATTTGGCAGTGTGGGAGGGCTGGCAGGAGGATGTCCTGGGATCTGGGGATCTGAGACCCACTCCTAACATTGTGAGCCCTTTGGAAGCTTCTCAAATAAATGTCATTAAATAACCCATGTTTCCTGTGGCCCAGCCACCAACAACTTCCTTCTTTCACCTAAAAAATGTAAAAAAGAAGAATACCATACAGTCAAAATGTAGTTTTGCCAGCTTTTATTTTAGTCCTGTTAACAAATATATTTAATGCAAAGACAAACCAGGAACTCTATAATTACCATACTGTCTGGATATAGAAACCAGCAGAAGATCTCATAGTTAGGTATCAAAGAAAGCAAAATTACTTTTTTTATATCGTGAAAAAAGACGTTCTACTTCAGGCAGGAAAAGCTATAAAAAACCCCACCAACCTATCTAGGAATCCAGTAAGCCAAAGGAGAACAGCAGGAGTTCTGGTCCCACAGAATTCTCTCTTGCTGCTGATCTGTGACAGGGCCCAGGAGCTGCTCAACAGGAATGGTGACATGTGAGGGACACTCAGTCCTCACCTCCATCCCTGTGCCCCTGGCTCAGCCCTGGGGCACCTTGGAGGGCAGGGACAGCTGCACTCCAGGCCAGATGCAAGAACCTCTGGGCCATATCTACACCCATGGATAACCTCCAGCCCTGGGATGACCCTCTTTGGGTGTGTAATCCCTTTGGAATTGCACTGTGCAGACGAAACAGCTCAAAAAACTCCTCCCTGGGGAAAGCTTCAGCTGAGCTCCCTGTGCATTTTCACACCGGCAACTCAGAAAATATAAAGGAGGTAAATGTGCAAGAAAAAAACTTCTGTAAAAAACAGCAACAGCAAAAGATAAAGGAAAAAGCTCAGAATCCAAGTGATTGTTCTCCAGGCAATCAGCTGAGCCTGACTGTGCAAGGAAAGAATGACCAGGAGCGTTGGGGCCAAGTCGACAGCGGCCCCGCTCCTGCTGCCACACTGGCTGGGTAAGGACAATAGGGACAACAGGGCCAAGCCAGGAGGGCCACAATTATACAACATCAAGTCACAGGCCCTGCAAAAATGTAACCTTATCGATAGAGAATGAGAGGCAGAGCAATTACGGGAGTTTTCTGTGACCCTGCAGAAGGATTTGTTTCCCTTTGATGTCCCTACAGATGCGTGCCATTCCTGGCCTCATAAAACATGGATTTACGAGCAGGTTCATCCCAGTGCAGCCCTCCCAACAGCTTCCAACCATGGCACATTGTCACTGAAACAGTGGAGCAAAAGCTTCCAGAGGGGGTCTTTGCTCTCTCTGTTTATGCACCAAAACCAAACCATGTATAAAAATTGCAGAATTGATGAAAGCAATAGTATTTAACAAGAGTCCTCCTACTTCATGTGGGTATCAGGAGGAAGAATTCACAACACAAGCCTATCTTTACCTCCTTCCTGAATGATCTGACCAATGGCTGTTTGATTTTGTTGTTTCAGAAAACAATCTCTCTTACATTCCATTAATTGCTCGAAGTCCTGCCACATTTTCATTTGCTTCATATTCAGCCCATGACTTTCCCGTACAACTTTCTGTTTCTCTCGTAGTTTCTGTTAAAAATACAAAAATATCAGATTTCTACACCACAGAAGCTGCTCACATAAGCAGCTTGGAATGACAAGAGATTTTTGTATGCTATGGAAATATTGTTTTGTTCACACTGACAGCACTCCCTGCAAGTGCTAAAGGCATTAACACCTGGGACCTGGATCTTTGTATGGATTGACAACTATTGCCATGGATTTTAACTGTTTAAATATTAGTCTTATCTATTTGAGAACTTATGCTAAAAATCTGACATCATTTCCATGCAGAGCTCTTGCAGTATCAAGGTGCAACCGGCAATGGATTCATATCATGATACTTTCACATGAAATCAATGTCTGACAATTAAACTCCCTCCTGATTATTAACAGAGGCAGCCCAGACCTGTAAAAATCACTCAGACTGACTAAGAAAAGGAAATTAATAAAAGCTGTTTGGTGTGACTTGCTAAGCCCAGCCTCGTCCCTGCTGATCTGAGCTTCAGACAAGATTAAAACTGGACAACTGCTTTTGTCTGACACCGCTGATCCCCTGGCCTTTAGCAGCAGTGATAAGGGTGACAGGCTCAGAATTTATTGTCTTCAACAGGTTGCTTTATATACAACAGAAAATCTGAGCTGGCACAGTTCCTTATGTCCCTGTTGCAGGGTCTTATCCAAATGGTTTTCAGGGAATGTGCTGTCACATTGAGCTGTCTGCCTATCCCTTACAGCAGCTCGTGCTATTCCCTGCAGGAAATCAAGCCCTGAGGAGGGAGCAGGATCCTTTTCCAGGGTATTAATTACCAATGCCAGCAGTGATGGAATTTTCTTTGTAGGCTGCACAGTGCTTTTTATAAAAGACTGACCACAGCTTTTGGGAATAAGCCCCACAAAAATACAAACAGTACAATGGCTGTACAAGGTAAAAGCCTCATTCTTACCTTCCCAAGGTTTTCTTGTTCAAGAATTATTCGTGTATACTGTTCTCTAAAAGAAACATAAAATGGTTTTATCATCATTTGCTTCTATGTAACGGGACAGAATAATCATGCAAACATAGAAAATTATGGAAATATTGGGATGTTCATAAATGAGACAGAAGAGGAAATACAAAAAAAACGTTTTTGTCATTGGACATTGAATCCCTTGATATGAAGGATCAGATCTCTTTGTCTCAGCTGTGCAGCTGGGAAAAGTGATACTGGCTGTCTCTTACATTTTTGAGGCAGGCATGGTCACTGTTCCTTCCAGCCTGAGGGCAGCAACGAGACCATGCAGATGAGATCCTGATCCTTTTTGTAATTACTTTATCCTTCTGACATCCTGAGGGGAGCCACAGCCTCACTCGTACGAGTGTCAGAGTTTACAGACCCACAGCCCTTAACTGCTGTGAGTCCAGTGCTGGAATGAGTGGGAAAGTCCAGGAATGAGGGATAATGGCATTTCAGCCCAGGCCTCACAAGTCCAGTGAGTGCAGTGGAAATGCTGCATGTTCCTCTCCCAGAAAACAGCCCTCACATTTTGGGGCCTAAGTACAGGCTGAGAAGTGTTAATGCTGACATTCAGCACGGAAAGCCCTGCCTGGCCACCTCTGTCTGTACCAAGTGGCCACATCAACCCTGACAGTAAAACATGTAAACCACAACAGCACTGTCCACAGGGACTTTAGCTTTTCTGAAATGTGACAATAGGAAAAAAAACTCTGCACTGAGCCACTTGGAAAAAAAATCAATTATATTTTGTGTGTAATTATTCCATTTTTCTGGTGTGAGAGTCAGCTAGTGGAATTCAAAATAATCCAGCTCATTTAAAGAGCTTTCCAAAGTGCTCAGGGTAGAAGACCTCTGAGTACAGAAATCTTAATTTCCAGAAAGAAATGCCAGAGCCTGAAGGTTTCCTGGAGTGTGAGAACAGCTGTGTGGACCCAAAGCACCGGGTTCCCTTACTCCTTCCCTTTCCTCCAAGTACTCCAGGACTTTGACTGGAGCACTTGGGCCTGGGGCCAGCTGGTCCTGCCCCCACAGGAATGGAGCAGGATCACTTTAGGATCTCCTGCTCTTGGACAATTCCAGGCAGAACAGATCAGAGCTGTGCTGAGGCTGCTCCAGGTGCTGTGCTGTCCCACTGACCCCAGCAATCCTCACCCAACTGGAGGTGAGGCTGAAGCTGCTCCTTTGCCCTGGCACACAGCACATGTTCTCACACATTTGGCCTCCAGAACACCCTCTTTTTTTTTTTAAAGTAGAGTTTTCAAAGTAATCATCAGAAGATTTTATGTCTTTCCTAGTAAGTTTTTCTTTACTATTTATAATGATGACTGGAAAGAATGTAACTTTATAACGTTGTTAAAAACCCCACAACTTTCTATTTTTAGAAAAGAAAATTAACTTTTCACATTCCTAACAAGTGACTCCACGGAACAGAGAGTTTATATTCAATAAAGAGGGTCTGAATTAAGACATTTTTTGTTCAATACGTTGTTAGGAAAGTGCAATTCTATTTATGGTTCATTTTTACTCCATTTACATTCCAGTGCTTGCTGAAAAATACATTCAGGTTCTAAAGGGATGTCTAGAGAAAAATGTAATTGTCTCATTTTATATTTTGCTAACATCTCTCTATTGAACTTTGCTGTAACTCACTGAAATGAGACAGCTCTGTGACCTCTTAGAAAGGTCAGGACTGCGGCTGGTCCCTGTGGGAGGATAATTTCCACAGTCGGGAAGTGAAACAGGGACAGCACAGAGGGGTAACAGCCTGTTCACATTCCCTCACAATACCTGGGATTGCATAGCTGGGCTCATGCTCCATTCCAGCACTGGGCTCTGATGGCTGCTCTGTGTGAATCCCCACATCCTGGATGTTCAATTCCCAACTATTTGAGTTGGAGTGAACCAACCTGAGCTCCCACTCCCCGCTGTCTGACCCCGCTGCCCCAGCTGCTCCTCATCTTCATGAATATTCACATCGCCTCTAAGGTTTGATCTGTTCAGACTTCTGCTTAATTGTGCTGTTTCATCTTTCCTTCATTAGACAAATGTTTATTTCCTACAGCCTTTCATTATTTCATGAGATGGAGCACGAGCCCTCTCAGCCTCCATCACCTTCTCTCTCCTCGTCCTTCTCTTCTCCCTCCCCAAAGTTTGTAGTTTTGATTCTTTGCTTACTCTTACTTTCCTACACTCTTTACTACAGTGTTTGAACATTCCCATGCCTCACATCCTTGCAGGAGGTCTCTGTGATAGATGTTACTCTGCTCCTTCCCTTCCTGCTGATCTCTGCCTCCTGTTCCAGAACACGGGGATGCAGCTCCACTGCTACCAGTGCAAGGGGCTTCAGGTAAAAGTCTGATAGATTCTCCTGAGAGAATCCCTGGGGTTTTCTCACTGTTTGACACATTTCTCTATCAATGGCCATAAAACTGAGCAAACACAAATTTTAAAACTGTTTTCATAAATGTTTTTGTGACTGAGAAATACTGTGGTGGGAAAGCAAAGCCCACCTTGTAAAACCACTGACACCAGCTGGATTATTTTGTTGATGATAAGGATCTAAGATTTACTTTTCTGGAAAACAGAATTTCCATTTCATGCAATATTCTGAAATTTCAAAAAACTAATTATGAAGAATTATGAAGAAAATCGGGTATTTTGACACTTTTACCAGCTGGAAATTATAAATGTTTTGGATTTTCCTGATGCCTAATTTTGAAACAGTTTGTTGACTGTTGCCTGAATTTTGTTTTAGCTTTTATGGTGTATTGGAAGATTAAACATACACAAAATTTCCAACAGCATACTTTTACAAAAATATTTAGTCAAGTTACACTTAGTTAAATGTAAAAAATCTCTATGACATGGTAACATTTAGACTTCTTAGCAAGATAATGAATCCGAAATATCTCATTCTCAGAAAACATTTCCATCTTTGGCAGGAAAAAATTCTATTTAAAATAGAAAACTACACCAAAAATAATCAGCAGCTCAATTTATAGTATTTCCTGTTTCTCTCCCTGTCAGTCAAAGGCGAGGGGTCCTGAAAAGAGTCATGGGATGAAGGAAGTGGCTTTTTTACTGGAGTCAGTGAAACTGAGGGTGAGGATGGAGGTTCATGGGATGGTGCAGAAGCATCCTCAGAGTGTGGGGCTGCCAGTTAAAGCCTGTCCTGGGCTGAGAATCTCCAACGGGAAGTGCAAATCTCCTGCATGTCTGACAGAACTTGTACGTTTAAAGCAGTATAGGCTGGAATCCGAGATGCTTATTTTTAGATTATTATAGTGCTTCTAAATTTATCAGGTGAACTCTTCCAGCCCAGATGCCAATGAGAAAATTCCTGACTTCAGCCTCAGTTTGTGAATCTCCTTCAAGTCACCCCAAGAGGAGAGAATCCTCCCAAGGGGAGCGCCCTGCCCCGCTCACCGAACCGCCCTGCGCCGCTCCTGCGGGTCTGGGGACACGCAGGCCTTCATCTCCTCCTTGGCACGCTGCAGCTGGATCTCCAGGCTCTGAAGAGAAATACATCATTGAAATAGATGGATGGGTGTAGGTATTATAATTGCCATTTTGAACAATTTGTGCTCTCACCCTTTTCATGCAGTTAATGTAACGGTAGTTGCTCTCTTCCTGGGCACACTCCTCAAGAAGCCCTTTCACTTCCTGTGGGAAAAGAGTAAAATTCCAAAGGACATGGTGACTGCAAGTTCCCAGGAGATGCCCTTTGTTGCCATATAAACCATGAGAGTTAATAATAATCCTGAATGGATAATTTCTCAAATGTTTCTATAATTTGGGCTTCTCACAAGTCTCTTTTAAAGAGTGAAAGACAACTGAGTGGTTTTAGATTTGCAGTTTCAGTCACAGTCAGAGATGCAAAATGGCTGTTAACAGGTTTTTATTAATGCCTGACTTCTAACAAACACTTCAGCAGTGCTGCCAAGACTCCTGTTCCTCAGCACATCTGAAGTGCCAGGCACAGCTGTGAAAAAGCATTTCCTGTAACACATCTGCAAAGTGCATGCTAGAAGCTACAGACATGCCAACAGTATGTTAATCACCAATCAATAATTACATGGAGGAGTCTGGAGATAGTGGCTTGCTCCCATCTCTAAATGGTCCATTCCCAAAAAACCTCATGATCCCAATGGAATTCCTGTACACATTCCAGGCTGCACAGCATTTGCAATTCCAGAGCTCTGTCACTGTGTGATTTTCAGACCATCAGCTGGAAAACTGAATTCTACAGTTCAGCTCATGTCCAGCTTAGTCAGTGGATGTGATTGTCACCATGTGGTAGAAAATGACTAAGAGTTGTCTGCCAAGAAATGCCTCGATTGCTGGTGTAAAACAGTTCCTTTGGTAGGTCCATTTCATACCAGGTCCATCCAGTATGAAGGACCCTACACAGGAACTTTTAGAGCAGGAAAATGTCTATATATCCACCCACACTGCTCCCTGTTTATCTTGCAGTATATTCTTTTGAGGGTGAGGACTTGAGAAACCAAGCCCAGTCAAAACTCACAGGAGTGATGGAGTGAGACAAAGCAGGAATACAAGCCAATTCCATTTAATGAAGTCTCCTCACCACCAGTTTCAGTCATTAATTATCCATTAAATTTGTTGCTTATGCAGTGAAACTGCTAACTGCATGTAAAGACTTGTCTTGATCAATTAATCTTTATTTTATGGTCAAATTCTTCCCCAATAGACACTGTCCAGGGCAGCAGGATTCCTGGCAGATCCCTGCTGATCAGAGCTGGATGAAACACCCTGAGTCCATGTGCTGCTGTTCAGGACCTGTGTGACTGCACCTACCCCACACAGCAGCTTCAGGCATGACCTGTGGGTCACACTGACTCTCTCACTGGATTTCTACTTTCCACATCCTGAGGGAGGGCAGGGAAATGCTGCACCACAGCATTTCTCCACCTGCAGGAGCCAGCCCAACCTCACCTGCTCCAGCTCCGAGCGATTGGTCTCCAAGCCGGCCGCACAACTGTCATACTGGATTTTCTTCTCATCACATTCTTGAGTTAATTCCTTGGTGAAAAGAACAAAAGTGAAATGTTTCTTTGACTGGCATGTGACACTCAGGCCCCTCACACACCAGCCCCAGCTCCTGGCATGCTCAGGGGTGTGAGCCTCGCTGCCTGCGGTTACACAGGGAAGCCACCAACCCCCTCCCATTCTGGGGATCAGAGAGAAGGAAACTCCCTCTGTACCCTGCCAGGGTAATGAGGCTGTGTTTGCAAGAAGAAAGAACAAATAATTATAAAAATAGACATTAAGAAAGGATCAATATAAGTGCTCCCTATGAAAAGCCACATTTGCAGTTGTGCACAATCAACCCCTTCGCTGGATTTCATCTGCTGACACTTTGAATGGAAGCATTAAAAGTAGGTTTCTGGAAATTTCATTGACAGATAAATGCATCATTTTATTTAATTCCATGGTAATAAGCCAACTTATGGCAGCTGTAGAACCAAAAGGCTTTTTTTTTTCCAGCTCTCTACAAAATTTTGAGAACAAATAGACAAATTTGTCAGTGCCACAGACTAAAGCAGGAATTAGATCAATGTAGCCAACACTTGGATGAGAAGTTTTCTGCAATCCACTAAAAAGGACAGCTTTGCTTGGGATCACCAGTGCTGAGATACAGAAATAGCTTTGCAACTAATCTGAAACTAACTTTGCCTTGGGTTTGAACTATGACTTTTCGCATTTTCCCCTGATGTAGTGATTTTTAAAATTGCTATAAAGGACTGAATTTTGTGCCTGCAGTGTCAGCTTTTACAAATCCCAACCTTTAGCACGTTGCCTTCTGCAAACGCTGTTGACACATTCTGCTATTTCCAGCTTTCCCTCAGAGTTGATCATGTCCTTGTAGAGCTCTTCAGAGATCTGTAAATTGGATTTATTTGTGGGTTTGACTCGATTTATACAGACAGAGAGGAGTTTTTCTACAAACCTGGCAGTTCTGGCGCAGCTGCCTCAGCTCTTTGATGACAGGAGCAAGGCTTGACTTCTTCTCTGCCACCATAGCGTTCAGTTTTTTCACCTGAGAAAGGGACAAAATAATATTCATTAACTTTATGACCCTAATTGTACATTTATGTAATTAGGAATGTGAAAAAAAAGGGAAGTAAACCAAAACATGGAAAAAAAAAATGTCTGATGAAACCTTAATTATACAACTGAAGTTCAGGCCTAATTAAGAAAGGGAAAGAGCCCATCTGGCAGTGGGATCATGCCCACAAATGAGGCAAATTCTGCTCCCATTGTTCCAACTGAGAACATCCCAAAGAAGTCCAGGGCACTGCCCATGTGCCAGACAACAAAGAGCTGAAGGAGTAGGGAAGATGAAGAGGATGCACAGAGGGGGCTCAGAGAAAGGAAGAAAACCTTAAGAAAACAAATACACTTGCACAGCTTAAATAAAGCTTGAAAATGCTAAAATTGAGTTATTCTGATATATTTAGACTGAAAATTCAAATTGCATCCATCTTTCTGTTTGAGAGTAATTCTATTTTAGTGACACCGTTTCATTTTAAAAGTGCCCTAATGAGTTAAAAAGATGCTATTTTGCTTTTTTGCTCTCTTATCATATTTTCAAATTAGAAATTCGAGTTCTTCCTTGCTTCTATGGCTATGTGGGCAGGTAAATTAAAACATGACAGTTCTAAGGGCAATTGAAAATCAGGCTATAAAGAAAAGCTATTTAGCTCTGTAAGCATATCAAGTATCTTTTCAACAAATTATTAACTCCAGTGATTTACAAACATTTTAGGAAAAGTCTCCATTACAGATTCAAACCATTCATCTCTTTCAAATAAGAATAAATAAGAAACCAAAAAAGGTAAAAAAATCAAAGACAAGAATATTTGATATCCTTAAAGTTTCTGAAGAGGAGAAAAGAAGGGTTTATCTGTAGGATTTTAAAGAAAAGAAATGCACATTTTAGTAAACTTTGTCAATATTATCTTTGCAGATGTATTTGTTAGAAATATTTATATATATATGTATAAACACATATTAAAGGAAAATTATAACCCCAAACAAAAGCATTAAATTGGGTTTTACATGCTGAGGGGCCAGATACTCAAACTGAGGAAATGCAATAATTTAAGACAAAAATCACCATTTCAGACATGTTGTCTAATGTCTGCCCTTTCACTTCATCCATTTCACTCTTCACTGCAGAGACTCTTTCCAGCTCCTCCTGGGTGTAGCTGTATCCAGAGATTCCTTTCTTCTCCTCAATTGCTTGCTGCAGACACAAACAATAAATGCTGAATGTGAGTCCATTAACCAAGAAACAGCAAATTCCTTCTTGGAGCCAAATATTGTGAAGAAGTGAAAAGGGTAAGTACTGTAATTAATTAATTTTATTAATCAATTTATTATAATTAATCTAGCTTCTAGAAAAGTAGATTTTTATCTCATGCCTGAACAACAGGATAATAAAAACCCTCTGTAAATACAATACTTGGTCATCCAGTGTTCAATGAAGTGAACAGAGAGTTTCCACAGAGTGAAGGGGGCTGGAGGTCAGGCTCTGAAGAAGCTCAGTGTGTAAAATCTGTCTGCTTGATCAGAAGATGCAGCTAATTATTTTGTAAAGTATTTTGGTAATGAGAATACAGGGATTGGAAGAAAATACCACAGAGTGTTCCTGCATTTGGGATGCTTACAGTTATCCAGAGCAGAAATCCTTCTGCTGCTGTTCTGGCTTAGGGAAGATTCATCCAGTTTTAAATTTAAACATATTTTCTTCTAAATATCCTGGGGATACAATGTTTCCTTCTTGCTTGCTCTTTCTTTAAATACTATTCCTATATATTTTACAGCAGTAACTTGGATTCTTTTTGCTGTTGGTCATTCTCTAAGCCCTCACTACATCTATGGATATCAAAAAGTAATTTAAGCATCCAGCCTTGCCCTAAGCAGCATTTGTACAGATTTACCAATGACTTTAAAAAGCAGGGTCAGGCCCCTCAGTCTAAAAAGAAGCTGCAGGCCAGTCCTGATGGACACGAAGTACAGCAGCCTCAGAGTCAACAGACAAAAATACCTTTTATACCCCAGTGGCTCCTTCAGCAAGGGCAGCAGGAGCTGAGGCTGATGCACCTTAGAACGACCCCAGCAGCATCCCTGTGATGCTGAGGCTGTTCCCAGGGCAGGGGGAGCAGCACAAGCTCAGCTTACCAACTGCTGCTGAATGGCCTCGTGGCGCTGCCTCAGGAGCTCCTCAGTCCTCTGCAGGATCCCGTACTCGGCCGTGATTTCTGCGATTTCCAGGCGCTTCTTTTTGTAAAAGGTGTTCTTGCTCCGGAGCTTGCTCACGTACTGCTTGAACTGGGGGGACAGAGCAGCAACTCACTTCACTTACAGCAAAGCAGGGCCATACCACAGCATAAAATGTAATTATCCTCTTTGTCCTGCACATTGAAAATGCAGTGTTTAGAACAGAGGGCTGGAATTCAGGATTCCCAGGGTCTATTTATTTTCAGCTCTGTGTTCGTTCACTGAGTGAGATCAAGGAAAGCAGCTCCACTGCTCTCTGTCCCAGCTCACTCATTTGCAGGACTGATATCAATCCCTTCTGCTCACCACCATCTGACAGCTGGAAAAGTAAATATTCCTTGCAAAACCTTATGGGAGTCATGGATAATAAAAACTTAATGCAAGAGTAATTTGTGCTTGTAACAGAGCCCCAGCCCTGCACTGCACAGCCCCAGCTCTGCAGGCCAAAGCATGGTCACAGACAGCAGCAAAATTGGAAGGGAAGAGGACATGGGAAAAGATTTTTATTTTTTTTTAAATATTCTCAGTAGTTAAAAGTTGTTCTCTTTCCTTGACTCCTGCAGACCTAGGTGGTATCACTGGCTAAGTTTTCAAACCCAGGAAAATAAAAGCAGAGTCCTTACACAGAAACAGAGAAATGCAGTATCTATTTCACTCAAGATCTAAATCAATGGAGAATTTATATTTTTTTTAAAGACTGAGTAAAATAATAAAAATCCTTACAGTTCAACAGCTTTAGGTAATTTACACAGAGACACGTGTGTGTTTAATTTGTAACATGAGCACCAGGGGTTGAAACAAACAGGTAAGATTTTTCTGTGCTTTAACGTTTTCCATCTGTTGTGCAGTCTCAGCTCTTATTCTTGGATTTTACATGAGAGCTACGAGGTAAACGCCAGTCACAGCTCAAAAAATGCATTCAGATCCAGAGATGGAAAGCAAATAAAATTTATGAGAGTAAATGATGTAAGAACAGGCTTCAGAATGCTCCTGGATGAGGAGGCGTTCAGTGTGTGCAGGGAGCACAGACCAGGCAGCCCCAGGAGGAAAATTAATCCCACTCCCACTGATACAGGTTTGAGCTTCAAACATAAAATAACTTAAATTTCAAAATTTACATTAATTTTGCTTTTTGAGAAATTATCTATCTTCTTTCTATAGAATAAATCCAAACCCCCAATGTGACCACAGGCTAAGAACCCCCAGAGTAACTGTATGTTCTATAAAAAGTGTCCTGGGCAAAATGCCCACAATGAAATCAACCCTGTTCATCTGCCATCCTGTGCAATATCTAGGCCAAAGCTGCCTCTCTCTTGCTACGCTCCAGAACTATTTTTAAAGCCAAAAGCTATAAACGTTTTTGGTGAAAGAACAAACCCACAAATTACTCAATGTGCTCTATGCAGATTGGCCTCTGTGAAGCTTTGGGATAACATCCTACATCCTGCTACTACCCAGGACAAGGATACACAAGGTCACCTGAGCCCCTGTCACACTCTCTGGTTCATTACTGGCACATTTAATACAGTAGCACCAAATTCATTCCTTTTCATAGCAAATTCAATCACATCCTCTTCGTTAATATAAAATACTGCTTTTTTTTTCCCCCTTTAATTGCTTAGACAATACCAAGCTTTCTGTGATTTCCAAGTGATTACAAAAGTATAAATATAATCTCTCCAATCAAATGAGGAAAATCTAAGGGAAGCACAGTCATCTGTCTTGATCCTTGGGACATTTCATTTGACCAGTGGAATATAATAAAGAATGAGGTAAAGGATTAAATTTAATATGTGACCACACAGAGCTATCAAATCTGAACGATCTTCTGTCAGTGTATCTCAGGATAAAAAGCAAACTATAATTCTCTTCACTTTTAAGGTCTTGAAAATAGCTCGAGTGGGAGGTAGGATATTTGCATATTCAATATTCAAAGCATAATGTATTTTACAATGGAAGTCAAAGGATCTTGTTGATTAACGAACCAATTCCACCACTGTTCTATTATTAGTTGATTAACTTAGGACTATATAATACAAATTTCATCCCAAATGAACTACAAGTTGCTCACAGTGACAACTGAAATCTGTTCCTTTTAGGAGGTGGATGTCAGCACAATCTCTGGCTTTTTAAAGCAAACTTAACCTTTCACACAGCTTTTATTGGAGCAAACAAGGTAAAACAGATATAAACAGCAGTAGGAAAGTGATCATCTGTGTAAAAACTCAATCTATAATTTGGCAAAATGTTCAAAAGACCTGATTTACTCCAAGGGCAGCACAGATTAGCCCCTCAAAATCTCACTGACTGAAGACTCCTTTAGATCCAGGGCCAAGTTCTGAGCTGGAGCTCTTAGATTTGACTCTACTTAAATCAGCAGCTTGTAGGGATCTTACAGCAAAATTAGGTTTCTTCAGCCTAAAAGCTGAGAGTCATTCCATAAGTTTCCAAAAATTAAAAGGAAATATAAAATACCAATGTCTTCATCTGCGTGAGCATTGCTTCTGAGGCTTTATACACCTCGTGTGTACATGAGAAATCAATGCCACAAAACACTGCATTTTACTGTGGTGAAAGGTCTTCTCAATAATTTGAACAGTTCACAGAGAAATAACATTGTTTGGCCACATCACTTTCAAGTTAAGTAACCAAAGGAATCCACTTCTGAGCAGCAGCATTTTCCCATAGACCAAGGCAACTGCTCCCTGTGTCCAAACTCAGCAGGCTCATCCTGTGGAATTCCCATGGATCTGCCAGTGCAGAGATGTTCCAGTCAAGGCCATGTCCACCAGTAGCTTTTCTTTCTTAAGCAATTTAACACAAGCAGTTATTTCAACTTCAAAGATTAAATGACTGGACAAGAACCAAGCTGGCACTAAGGAGCAGTGGAAGCAAACCAGCCTGGAGCCCATGTGAGCCGAGTCAGAGCCCCTGGGGACACAAAAAACATCCAAGGGAAAGCAAAGATTCTGCCTTTTCACTTGGCTATTTTAATGGGTGACTATAACATAACAAGCATGGAATGCAGATTATGGAACACAGTGAATGAAAACAGGACTTTGGTTTCTCATGTAACACAGGTATGCACCATCCCTGGGCAGATTTCCTGGATTATGCTCCATTTTTATTGGAATAATCCAGCAATGCACCTACTTTATGCTTCTCCATTTATTAGAATCTGGAAGAGGTTGGTATCACCAGATTCAGTCTCTCCACACTTAGAGAAGGAATTACTTCAACGGTTCTAAATAAAAATCCAATCAGGGATGTTGAAATGGCTTCTCCAGGGGCATCCAGAGCCTGGCAGGTTATCCCCCTCCAGGAAAGGACACCAGCCTGGTGACCACGTGCCCTCTGTGGTCACAACTGGGACCAGAGCCCAGTTCCTCTATGCAGCCTTGGCTTTTCACTACAAGCTCCTCACCTTGTCTCCTTTAACCTCACATTTGCCCCAGGAGAAGTTTTCACAAGGTTTTTATTCCAAGATTATCACTAAAGGAGAATATGGATAAAGCTTGTTTTCTCCAAAGAAGAATCCCAGATAAATCGCTCACTTTGGAGTCTAATCTTTTAAAATGGTATTTTCTGGATTAATGTAGCAATTTGATTGTGTTATTGTAGTCAAAATATTCTCCATACAAAAGTAATACAGAAAATAAAGTATTAATTGCAAAAAAAAAGTGGTTTTTTATGAAACACATAACTAAACAAGGTTCCAAATAAAAAAAATTAGTTAAGAAAATTATTTGCATAAGCACAATAACTGCAAAAAGTCTTAGCTGACTATATCTATTTTCATTAAGAGCTGAGGAACAGATGTTTTCATTTCTAACTAGACTAATTAATGGGATACAGACTGTCCAAAGTATTAAAATTCAGTTAAGAAAAGTTCCTGAACATGACAGGTTTTCCATATTTTTTTCTTAAGAGGCTCTAAATTTAAGCTAGTACAACCAGTGTTGGACAGAGTTAATAACTCAGACACAGAAGGATGAGCTTCTAAAAGATAAGAGCAGTAGAACCTCAGTCTAATAAAATGAAAGTATCCTGCAGTCTGCTTATGGCACAGCTCAGCCAGGAAAACTCTTCCTTAGCATTTTCCAGGAGTGCTTGCTTCTGGTCAGGCAAGAAGTATTAAATACTTTGAATCAATCCAAATATTTATAATGAAAACCTGTTGTCAGTGCTCAGGGAAGATGCACAGATCAATGAGATCCAGGATTTATCCATGACAGGGAGTGTTCAGCTCTGGGAGATTTCCCTGATCTCTGCCTATGTTTGGTTCAGGTGACAGGGAATTTCCCACAGCAAATATCTGGCAGATTCAAGTGGATCAACAGTATTTGAGGAAAAGTGTCAAGACCTTTGATCTGCTTTCTCTTTTTGCAAATGGAAATGTTTTCACTGGGACAGGTAGGCATGGATGAGCATTTGCAAAACACCTTAAGTAAATGTGTGTGCAAACCTTACACACCCATGAACAGAGTGAGAGGATTTCCCATGCCCTGTTCTCAAAACCAGACTAATTCCCACTCCTGCAGCTCAGCACAGCTCTGAGATGACTCCAAATCGTTGGGAAACTCAGCATTCTTGGGGGCCTGTGCTGGACTCTGGAAAGTACAATGGGTTGTGTAAAGGGCTAAAAATATCCCAGCTTTACCTAGGATCACTTGTAATTGAACCATCCAGCATTCCAAGTGTCAACATGTGATTCCCCAATTTTCAGGATCTGACAGCTGCAGTGAGGAGCTGCCAACTGTGCCCCCTGCTCACTGCACTTTGATTGAAGTACTTAAAAAGATTTCATAATCCCCGAAGCAGACAATTTATTCCTGCTTTTTCGTGTTTGATGTAAATGAATTGCTTATTCCCTGCTGTTTCTCCTGAGTTCTATCCAGGTGTACAACCTCTCAAACCCAGTGGAATGCTTTTCATGACGATGAAGGAAAGCAAAACACCAGCACCTAAAAAAACCTAAGCCAGACCTGACCTTTTGGTGAATGAAGGGCTAAAACCACCTCAAGTGGAGATCCAAATGCTGGTTTGGGAGCATGAGTTAGGAAGGTGCTGATTCTTCCACTGCCAAGTCTTGAGAGTGCCATGGGATGTAATAGGACAGAGCAAAATGAGACAAAGCAAAGATTAGAAATGTTTGGTATAGGAGAAAAATAATGCTTTGATTTAACTGTAGCACTTTGATAGGATTAAAAAATCCATTTAAATTTAAGACAGCAAAGCCATTTGTTAAAATCCCCTCTTTCTTGCCTTTTTAAAAATGGAGGAACTAAATGCCAAACTGGAAGAGGAAAGTGTAAGGAGGCTCTCAGGTGTCAGTGTGAAGGTTGAATGGACAGACTCCTCCTGTCCCCATGAACTGCAGCACTGACTCACCACCACATTAATCAACATTTCCTTTGCTACTGGCTCAGAGCACTGAACCAGAAAATCCAAATCCTAAAGGAGAACATACCAGAAACAAACCTGCAGCTGGAGGTTGGCTGGCACTGGGGAACCCAGACTTTCCCTGGGGAGGGGGAACCTGCTCGTGCCACTTTTGCTTCATCACCTCTTCCCTGCCAGCCTTGTCTCATCTCAGCCCTGGCTCCTCACACCCCCACTCTGAGGCAGGACTGGCTCTGTGCATTTGCCATGGACTTCGAGGCAATGCAGAATCTACAGCACCAAGGACCTGTGCAGTAATTTTGGCAGCAGACATTTACAAAGAATTAAATATAACTATCTCCACCTTCCAGATGAGGAAACCGTAACGTTTGAAACAGAAGTGATCAAAAACCATCAAGAATTCAAATCCTTTCCTAGTCTTTAGGCACAGGAAACACCCTTTTTACTGCTTTGCACTGGTGCCTGTGAGTACCACTGCACTTCACCTAAGGAAGTAATAAACATGAACAGGACATGGATTTATATATTGGCTTCCTTGCCAGTACACATTTCCTTGCAGAAAGTATTTTACAAACCAGGAAATGCTTCTTATGAAAAGACAAACACTTCTGATTTTAAGCCAGTGTTTTTTTCCAAATTGCTCAGTCATTTATCCTTCACTCTGCAAAATGAAGACTTGAGAATATTTTAAAAATCAAAAGCAGAACATATTTGAACAGAAGGAATGCAGGTCATGTCCAAAACAGATCTTGTCCTTTTTCTGTCTCGAGCCATTTCCTTGTGTCAGACAATTAACTTGAGTTTTTCATTAATAAGCCTTTTATAAGGTTATGAGGTTTCCTTCCTTCCCACTTCTCCTCAAATTTCTATGGATCAGTTTCTTGTCTCCTAAAGAATAGGCACAATTATTTCTTACCTTACAGTGCCTGTGCAGATAATGTAAAACATATGCTGCTGTCTTGGTAATACATTCTTGTTGATTAATTAAACACTTCTTTCCATCACATGTCATGAAACACAAATTGTCAGCTTTCTGCTTTTATTTTTGCTTAAAAACTTGTCAAAGACTCCAGCAATGTGCCCACTGGAGCTGAAAACCTTGGAGTGGAGAGAAATCTAATACAGTGGGTTCCTTATTATTGCTACCAAGGGAAAGGGTACAGTGTGTGATGGGAAGAAAAATCAACATCTTCATTTTCCACATCTCCATGCCATTACTCCCACCTGAACTCTTCATCCACACTTTCAGATTCCTTTAAAAGTAACTGATTTTGTGGAGCAGCCACGTCCTATGGGATTAGGAAGGGAGTTCCTTCTGAAAAGGGCGTTCCCTGTATTTAGTAGTACGTAAAAAAAGCACAAAACCAAAGAACAAGCAAGCAAAGAGTGTGTGCCTCTGGCTAAATGATGGCAGTGCAAAGACAATACGTGAGAGAATGATATTAAGTCAGAGAATGATGCAGATAAAATTCTCTAGTTTAGTGACTCTGCCTGTAAGTTCCCTTAGCAGGATTCTTCCCAACTGGGAAAAACTACTGGCTGAAGAAAAGTCAATTTAATTTGCTGACAAACCAGTGCCAAATTCCAGCTTCATTTTTCTTTGCAAACTCCTGAAGCAGAAAAAGGTGCTTTGAAAACAGCTGCAAATCTCACTGTGCCTGGGCCACGCTGTCTGTGCCAGACAAAGTTGGTGTCACAGCTGAACTTCAGGAGGGTCTGAGAAATTTGGGTTTTAAGTAAAAACTTTTGTGGGTAATAAATACCACAGGACTAATTGCATCTCTGATAATCACTGGTATCATGCTTTATAATCATACAGACTTTTTATATTATTTATAATCCTATTGACCTTTATGGTTAGTTGTTCCCCATCACTGTGATGATATTGCCATTATTTTGGCTGGAATATTAATACAGTTAATGTTAATAATAACACTGAGGCCTTGTATACCTTGCAATGGATTAGGCACAATGTGAGTAAGAGAAATGAATCATTTGAAAATAGCTACAAATCCCTACCTCATCCTCAGTCAGGACTTCGGAGCCTTCCAGCTCGTGGGCCTGACTGCTCCTCTGCTCCACCTGCCTCTCCAGGCTGGACATCTCCTCCTTGGCAGCCTGAAGCTCTTCTGATTTTGCTTCTTTTTTCCGGGAAATTATAGAAGCCTGCAAGATCATTAACGTAAAAATTGCCTTGTTTAATCAGGAGAAAAATGATTTTTAGATGAAATATATAAATCATATACAGCAGGTTAAACCACAACCTCATTGAAGTTGGCTGCAGCATCCCAACGTTCTCCAGTATGGATGAGGTTTCCAGCACAGCCTTTTTGCCCAGATTCAAGCTGATATATTTTACATTTTAGATTTACATTTCTTCACCTCATTTTTTCATTTTCATTGAGGAAAAAGGCAGGCATTTTAGCTGCTCCATTTCTTCTGCTTAGTCCCTCTTGGTGCATATGTAAGATACACCAACATGGCTTAACTGGAAAGTTATCCAAGATTTCACAAATGTCATAATACAGATTTTTATAACTCCAACCTACTCCAACCTACAGAAATATGTTACACTAAAGCAGAACCGAGCCACTAAATCTTGGCAAATAGCTAGAAGATGATGAATAAAGCAATAAAACACAGAAATAGTGTAGATTTCAGATTATATTTTCTTTTTTCTTAGTCTAGAAGATACAGCACTTAAAAAATAATATTTTATACAAGACTGAATATTTAACAGTACCTGAGTTTTGACCAGAACAGATTTGGTAACATATGTATCCATTAATTCAAGGATTTAAAAAGAAGGAAAAAAAAAAAAAGCATTTTTCTCTTGCCAAAGCATCCTGTTGAAAAATACTCTAAAATAACACAACACATTCATTTAAATGCAGGTGCAGGAATTTGAGGCATGGCTGGTTTCTTCAAGTGAAAGGGAAAACTTACAAAAAAATGAAGCCAAAACACAGCAGCTTTCTCAGACTCAGCTGAGAGGACCAGCTTTCTCCCTAAATAAATCTCCAACAGAATTGTGCTGGGGTGGGAGCTCAGCTCTTTGCTGCACGAGGTGTCTGTGGTGACAAACCAGGGGACAACAGAGCTGATTATTTTGTGAAACAGAACCCAGGCCCTGGCAGAAGAAAGCAAAGAGCTCCACAGGCTCTGAGCTCCCAGCAGCAACCTCAGGTCCTGAGGTGGATCCTCCTTGCTGCCAGCACATTCCAGAGCAGGATTTTCTCTCAGGAAGAGCAACTCTTCCAAAATAAAACAGAAATTGTGTCTGTGATTGAACTGCACTATGTTCCTTATCCCCATTTTTTCCCTTCCACTGATACATTTTACTTGAGCCTTTTTATTTGTCAAGCCTTCACCATAAGCATCATGCTGAAGATCTTCCATAAAATTAGCAGTGGTGCAGGTTGTCTGGAAAAGGAATTGCTCAGGTTCCTGTGTAAGCTCTGAAAATCTCCAAGTTCACAAATCCTTTTTGTAACTTGGGAATTTACTAAGACTGGACCAGACAGCCTATTCTATAACAAGATTATTCTACAGCCTCAGGATGAGAAATCAAAGAATTTCTTCTTAAGAGATGCAAAAGAGAAAAATGTCATTTGGTCAGACACAAGGAAGGGACAGAGCTGCAGCAGGCAGCCCTCATGCTGCCTCATAAGAATCCATCCACAGCTGGAACTTTACCAAAATAGCTCCTGCAAAATGCTCCTTCCAGAACTGCTGTGATGCAAAGACAGCAGTCAAAATATTAACTGACACGACTAAAAGCAAGTTTGACTCAGCCCTAAACATACATATGTTCAACAGCTCTTTATTTTCCTTTTGACCTCCATTATTACATATTTCTACTGATGATGCTAGATAAATCAAAGGCAAAAATCAGCATGTCAACCAGTCAGTGACTGATTTCTTTCTCCTGCTTCTGCTTAAAACACATTTTGTTCCTTCTTACCTGCTGGCGATACATGGAGAATTTACTATCAGCTGGCTCATACTTGATCATCCTTTTCTCAACAAGCTGATTAATTTGTGCATTGACTTCATTTATCTGCAAAACAGAGTGGAAAAATAAGGAAAGAGAGCTTGGTGTCTTTGTCTTCTCCAAGAATTAAATGTAAACCCAGATTTATAATCCAGCCAGTTCCTTTTTTTTTTTAAACAGAGGAACAGACCCAAAAATCTCTGTGAGTCATTAAGTATTGGCCAGGAAGAGGCTGGTTTTGGATTTCCAGTTCTGTGCCTTTATGATAAGGCAGGACCATGACGTTTGCCCTGAAAATGAAGTAAATTGGTGCATGTGGAGAGAAAATGCAGTGAGTTGGTATAGAAAAAAGAAATTGCCACATACTGAGTGAAAAATGTAATTTTATTGACAAGAACTAAAATTCCCTTTCATTCAACCATTTAACAGAAGTTCAAAGGGAAGCAAATGAAGATTAAGTGATAAAGATTTCATCAACACTTTGTAGAGTCACAGACCATGGTACTCCACGTCTGTGGTGCCTTCTCCTCCTGCCACAAGATGCACTTGGGTGTCCTTAGTCCCAAACTGCTGAGCTTCATTCCAGCCAAAGTTCTGGAGCTCTCAGCCACACCAGAGTGCAGATTCCAGCCTTCCCAGTGCACTGGGACTCCCACCAGCCATGGAAAACACAGCCACAGCAAACTTCCTTTAATTCTCTGCTGCTGCTAAGGGAGCAGTGTAAAACGTGCTGCAATCCCAGGGAGTCAGACCAGAACACAGGGACAGTGCTGGGCATCACTCTGGAAATTCTGTCAGCAATATCCATGTGCTTGGAAAACTGAGAATTTCAAATAAATTGCTCAATAGGACTAAAAATACTCCAACACCTGGAAAAAAACCCCAACTCTCCTGTGAATTCTATTCTATTAATGACAGAACAGGCTTGAATTTGAAAATGGCGTAAGAATTCCCTTCTGTGAATAAATTTCTGGGGTTTATATTATAAAATGCATGGTGGAAACATGCTTGGTGCAGTTCAGCTCCTTTTTAAGGCACTGAGTTAATAAAAAGCCAATGTCAAAAATAAAAAAGCTGCCTAAGGCCATGCTGTGGTAGTAGCAAAGTGTATGACATGTTTTTATTATCTTTCAAGAAGAAGATACTCCCAAAACATAACAAATCAAAGGTTACATCATGGAGAAAGAGAGAAAAACTTAAAGTTTTTTAAAATATTGCAATAAACCAAACAACACTCTTGGAAAAGAAATGTGCAAAACAGGGTTTCAAGCATGCCTGAAAGACGTAACTGCAGCCACAAATATTGTTTTGATTAGAGGAACTAATCTAGGAAAGCAGAGGCTGAATCACAGAGCTGGTTTATTATTTCAGCCCTAATCTGCCATTTATTAATGCTGTCATCCCTTAAGATGGATACTCTGTTTCCTCATTATCTCTATTTCATGTCAAAGCCTGAGTTGGAAATCCCAGGGGTATTAAACACCAGCTGGTAAGAGAAGACATTAAGGATGTAGGACTACTCTTCTTCCTTCTAACATTGCTGTAAATCTTCATCATTATCATCAATAGAAATACTAATAATTAGCATTCCTCTAAATTCTTCTAGGACACAGTATTTCATATTTAATCTTTTATTTAGGATTGTGCAATTAGGAAAACTTCATTGAGTTAATAAATAAATGTACTTCTGTGGCAACAAACCCCTCTGCACATTCTGGATATATTGGACAAATAAGGGTTTTTCCAAGATTATTTGCTTTTAACTTATGAAAAAACCTGGAAAGGTAAATCAAGTATTTGGTGCCCAAATTTTCTTTGGTCTTAAAAACTAAACCAAACAATGCAAGGCTCTTCCAAACACTGAGGAGTTCTGAGCCATTGCACATGGATTAAGGCATCATCTGGTGAGGATACATCCCTCAGGGAATGCTGTTCCCTCCATAAGCTCTGGATGTGCTGGGGTGAACCCCCTCGATGGCAGGGAGAGTTTCAAACAAGTGAAATCTGAAGAGAAATAAAATCAGCCCTTCAGTGCTGAATTAATACAATTTCCTCAATAGCACCTAAGGGTATGTTTGGGTTTGGGGTTGGTTTATTTGTGTCTCTTTTGTGGGTATTTAAAAAAATCTTATCAGAGTTTGCACTTAGTGATTGAGACACCTTTGGTTTTACAACTGAAGAGATGTTCCTTTGGAAATGAAACATTTTCTCCAGGGTATGAAGCAGGGGTAAGAACACTGCAGAGTCCAGGAAGCTCAGACCATGCTACAAATGAAGTGTGACCTTGGTCCCTCACCTCACTTTCCAGTGCAGTGAGATCAGCTTGAGTCATGGCTGGCTCTGCAACCACCTTTTGTAAGAAATACACTGAAGTCTTTTTACTTTCCATCTCTCTGGGTATTTTTTCAGTTACCAGGTAGGAATTGAAATTTATCTCCTCTTCTAGTTTCTTCATTAAACCTTAAAAACAAATTAAATCAGTGAGTGTCTATAAAAGCAATGTAGCACATAATTAAGTTTGATTTCCCCAACACATTAAAGTATTTAGCAGCTGATTACAATAACAACAGCATAACATTTGAGTCTTCTTTTTGGTGCTCAGAAAAAGGGGGGAGTTACTTGATTTAAATTTTTAATCTGGATCTTAAACAATGTAAGAGGATTTATTATGCACCTCTATCTCTAACATGTAACTATCAGCTCCTTGAGAGATTCTTCTCATTAAGAACAAGTAAAACCCATCTCACATGAAACTCCAGCTGAATCAGATGCAGAATTCAACAGACACTGCTGATATAAACAGCCATTGAACCTTTATCTGTCAAAAAATATTAATTAATATTTACTATATCCTTAGAGATTCATGCTTAAAATAAAACTTTTTTTTTTTTCTGTCTGGCATTTAAAAAGGTCTTAAAATGGGCAAGGTTTAATATATGCCTACTTTAAGGGTCCTTTACATTGCTGGAACACAGACTGCCTCCCTGTAAAGATTTCTTCTTGAAAGAACATTTACTCTCAGGACAGTTTATAGACTGAGAATGCAGAAAATAACAATCCAATAGAAAAAAGCAAGCCCATTTATAAGCTTTGCTGGACACTAGCCTGATGCACCTACACCTTACCAGGCTTAGGAGGACTTGGCTCTTTCTAGGCAGAGTAATTCAGGCTCCTTAACAGATCATTTCTAAATAAACACAAGTGTGTGCAGATAAGAGCAATTCACAGATAGAAAAATGCAACAGAATAAAAGGAAACATCTATTTAAATTACACTGCACAGTCTCCACTGACAACAGGCAGTTCAGTGCAATAATTCCTCAGAGACAACTGTGCCAAGGACTACAAGATTTGGAAGCTGCATGTCACATGAGAGTGGGAATGGGGATTTCAGAGTATTTTTCATGATCTAGGTGATCCAAGGTTCTTTTTAGTTTTCAAACAACTTGCTAGGGTTGGGATTTTGGTTAAATCCATATCAGGGAGAAGATGGAATTGTGATGAAACACCAAGAAAACAAGAAGTTCACAATCTCCATCTCTTTCATTGACTACACAAGCAGGGAGAAGTTGAGCAGAGAGATAGAAAAGTGCAGCTGATGCTGCTGAAACAGAGATGGGAAAGGATGTAGATGAAAACAGCTTTTGGTTCTCAGGCTAAGAAGCCAAAGGGAAAGGTCAGAACAAAGTGAAAGAGCCCAGGAAAAGGGCCCCCCGTTTTTCTGCTGCTATTTACCTCTAAATCAGTGTCCTGAGAGATCCTCCTGAGCCCTGCTCCCAGCCCACTCTGACAGGAAAGCTGCCAGAAGGGAAATAAGCCATCAGCTCTTGAGAAAACCTCAGGAGCTGGGAGAAAAAACAGACCCTGGGGAAAGCAGCGCTGCCAACAAAGTCGAGTCAACACAAACTGAAATGAGTGGGAATTCCTCTTTCCCAGTTTGTTGCTTTCTGTGTTTATGGAAAGCAACACTACCACAGGACCTTTTCCCCTTCGTGGAGGGGTCATTTATCAAAACAAACAGCCCCCAGACCAGTTTTGGAGTGGGAAAACTCTGCCTGTGGAACAGCCATTGGCACTGCAGCTGCACCCTGGGAAACTCACTGGGACTTACTGGGAGAGACTTCCCACTCTTTCCTCCAGGAGAAGTCAATCCCCATCTTCCTCAGCCCATGGCAGAGCTGGGCAGGAGGGACCACACTTTAATGTCTCACTAGAAATCTCCCACCTCTGCAAATGCAGCAAAGCTGCTTCCCACGTACCCTGTGAGCTGAATTATCACCTCAGAACTGACTGGAACACCACTCCCAACCTGGTATTTATAACCAAGATCTTTGGTGTGGAAATCAGTGTGATATTAATTACATTATTCTGACATTAAATATTAATATTTAAATTAAATCAATTTCTTGAGGTTTTTAGCAGCAAAGAAACCTGCATATATAACCTATATTTCATTTATTGTGCTACTCCAGTTTCCTGATAAAAATGTACATGCTTTAAATGATTTGTTGTAGATATGATAAGAAACTTAGCAAAGAACCACAAGAGCTTTGATAAGAGCAGAGACCTTTTGACTTCATGGGGTATAACCTTGATCACAATCTGATTTATTTCTCAAATAACCTCGGAGCTGTTGTTACCCTGAGTGGTTCTGTGTTGTACTGAGTCCTAATGGAGCAACAAAACGAGTTAAAACTTGATTTCTTGATGGGGAAAGACACGGTGTCAACATCCTTTATGAGTAATAGAATTTCTTTCCTGAATACACTGGATATATTTTTCCTCCTGTATAACTCAACACATGGAGAAGTAACTACCTAAGAGCTACTTTTGCTGCTTAACAGAACCTCAAAAACCAAAACACAGGACAGCTCCTGGTTCAGGGTTTTATTACAGTGAAAAACATTCTTTTGCAAATTCCCAGGCTAGAGAAGAAAAAAAGGCCAGCATACTTCAGATCTTTCCATTACACATATAAATTCTGTTTTTAATGTTTCAACATTGACTTATGGTTACAAAATCTACACACGTAAGTGGCACAGAAATCTGGCTCTGTGCCCTCAGGTTATTTTAGCAAGCTTCTGCCAACCACGTATTTACATGTGGAGAGCTATTCAGAGCAACTCCTCATGTTTTCCATTCAATTTTTTTTTTATGATTATTATAAAGAGAGGGATGGGAGAAAGAGTTTATTCGTGCTTGCTCAGTCATGTAGAAGAGAGGCAATTTTCTCTACATAATTCTGTTAATGGAGCTAAAACTTGATTAACCTTGTGCTCAGAATCCCACTGCTTTTCCCTCTACAGGCTGCCAACTGGGCATCCTGGACCAGAACCATTTGCAACAGGAATTCAGTTTTTAAAAGGGGGAAAAAAGAGAGAAGGACACACATTTCATAGACTCTCTGCCAACAATTTCTTTAATATCACATGGAAAGGCCATGACCAAGTCTAGAACAGACTTCCAGCATCAAATCCTTCCCTTCTCTTTCTGCAGCCACAAAGAAAGGGCTGAAATGATTTCCTCCACAGCTTCCAGGAGCACCACTTCCACTTTCCCTCTCTTAAACAGAGGCCTGGGACATGCAAACACTGGCAGATCAATCATCCCTTCCATATATCTTTGAAAAATCAAAAAGCTTCCTGAATTTGTGATTTTAAGTTCTGCTTTCCATGTTTATAATTATTATTAGAGCTCTTTGAAACCTCTCTGACCTTTCAGTGCTCTTCTTGAATGCTGAATTGGCCTGGGGCTGCAGGGCTGGATGTGCCAGAGCCAAATCCAGAGGCAAAGAAACACTTCTCTGGGATTTTCTCCCAGAAATAAAAGCAGGGAAGGCACCTCATCCATGGCAGTGGGAGCTCCAGCTCTCCCATTCCCACACCTGACCCACAAATTCTTCTCAGACACTTGTTAGGAAAGAGCCCCACATGCCATAAATGCATTGCATATACATTATTCCTAGAGGAATATCCTGGAATTTGGTTATTCCTTAGAACACTGTAGGCACAGGCTTGGCTTCCCAAGTGATTATGGTCACTTGGAATCCACTGTCTCCTCATTATTCAGCCATTTTCCTATTTTTATTTCTCCAGTGATCATTTGTTATTTTCTTTCAGGAATCTGGTGTAAATACCAAACAAAAAAAAGCCAAACACCCATTCCATTTCTCTAAACCTTCCACTAAACTCCTTTTAATTCTTTTAACAGAGACCACATTGAATTTTTGCTGCCTTGTTTGTTTAAAATGGGGTAGAAGAGTTAATGACCTTAAAAAATCAACTACAGCAACACCATCAATCCCACCAACCAGACTTGGATTCTCATACAGGTATCAAATTATCTTACAGTGCTTTATCACAAACTGGCATCAATTGACAGTGACTTTATAATAAATAAAATCATTTGAAGATGAAACAAAGTTCCACCTAAGCCAGTTTCCTTTACCAAGTACTTCTATAACTTTAATTGTAATGTGGTCTGCAGTGTTGGAGGACATAATTTAAACTTGGAATTTTAGGAAAAGATTGTATGGAAGAGAAAAATATTCATTTTCTATACCAAATGTAATATTTAAGTAATAGGTTCCTAAATTTCAGGTTTTCATCAAGAATGAAGGAAAATAGGCATCTGTAGAAAACAAATCCTCTTTGACAAGTATCTCTGAAGTTCTCAATGTTTTAAATCTATTTCTACATAATAACTTAATGAAGTTTATAAATTACACATTTTTTGTTCATCAAGTAATTGTTTTAACACATTCTTTTAATCAATATTTTCAAGCTACTCATTCACTTCTTCATATTTCTGCCAATAAAGTAACCAGTAATGTCTTGTAAAATGGACAGAGAGCAAGAATTCAGTGATTATCATGTTATCAATTTCTGTTTGTGCAGCAGAGATACTCAAAGCAAAATTATGTCAGTCTTGCAGAGCAAGTGTGAGCTGGGTTGTGGTTATTCAGACCAGAGACCAGTGTTAATAAAAACACTGTTCATATTCAATACAACAAACACCACAAAAAAACCCTCCAGAATATGAAAATTCAAGTTACTTAGTGCTACCAGCAGCAAATCCCTCTCTAGTTAAACATCCAGAGTTGTACTCAAGCTATTCAAAAGGGAAAAAGTGAAGTTAATAAACAGGGAAGGACTAAAATTAATAAATAGGGAAGGACTGAAGTCAATAAGCAGGGAAGGAGTGTTCTGTGAACCAACAGCATCACTTTCAGCTGTTTTGTAGCAGCTCATAACAATTAATGATACAACACAAAGTCTTCTAAATATGATGTTTCTAAGAGTTAAAATCCTACCCACCACAAGGCGAATTATCCTGGCACAGTTCAAGCAGGATGATGCTAATTGCATGCTAATGATACTCATGAATATGTGCTAGTTGCATTCCTTACAGAGTTCCTTTACATTTCCTTTAAATATAAAATTAATTAGAAAGTGAAGCAATCAAATCCATAAGACAAACAACAAAGCTTACATTAGCAACAACTCAGAACATTTTATCTTGTCTAGGAAGTAAAAGCACCTGAAGTATTAAAAATGCAAGAATTTTCCTTTAAAAGGAAGGATCTGACTTCCAGTGAAAATCCAGCTGTTGCACTGTCAGCAGACAAGGCTACAGTGATACCAGGAGGCAGCTGAGGTTCCAAACTGCAGCCAAAGGGAATCTTCAAAGTGAAATAAATTGTGCTACCTTGTAGACCAACAAAGCTTTTAAAATAAATGGAACTTATTCAGTGCACTGTGGTCACCTAATTTCAATTATTAAAAAAACCCCACAGTTGGCATTCTGTAATTGCTGCTACAGGCAGTGCCTTTGTAACTGAGGAAAGCAATTACAAAGCTGAGTCCTGAGGTCTTTGTTTGGGCAAAATTTCAACACTAGTTTTCTTAAGTAATGACTCCAAGCTTTGACTAGGAACATCTAAATACTTTTTGTTTTTTCCCCTGCAAGCAGGACTGGAGATAAGGAAATTAAATATGTTAACTTTATTTTCATCTCAATGATTAAATGACATATTTACTGGCTTTTTATTATGTTACCTTTGCTTCTGTGAACTGAACCCATCGAGTTTCCATTGGCCTTAAAAAAACCCAGGAACTGAAATAGAATTGTTGACACAGCTTTGCTGTATAAACTCTCTGATAGCTACTGCAAAAAAGGAACAGTTATAAAATCCACTGCAAGTCCCTGTGAGATGGTTCAGATACTCCTTTAGTTCCACTTGTGGTTCAGTGGCAGATGAGAATCATTAAAAAAATCAAAGTAAAATTATAAAGTAATAACAATGCTATGAGGTGGTGACTGAGAAAAATCCTTTAACTCAGAAGAGCTGCCAAAGCAGTTGTGTGATGCAACTGAAATAGTAAATGTTCTTGAAAGAGCAGGACAATGACTTGGTTTACCAAATTTAAATAGAGAAGTAGTCAGATTCTACCATTTTTGAAGTAATTTATACACCATTCTATGGCATGTTTTGCACCACACTAACCTAGAATGCAACAGGAAAAGCCCTACTCACTTTCTGGTTTGGAATCTGCCACCACTTGCTTCATCTCCTTCAGCTGGACCTGGGCTCTCTGCACCTTCTGCTCCACGAGGAACAACTTTGGAGAGACAATTGGGCACACACAGGGTCATTCCTTGGAAATCCATCTGCAAACAACTAAACCAACAGAGTCCCGAAAGAACCCCAAACACAAAACATGGCAGCTCTCACATCTGGTGATTTTCTGTTTCACAAGGGAATGTGTCAGACCAAATTTTCAACACTTGGCCTGTGTTTACTTGATATTCCCTCCTGTTAATTGAGAAGAGTTCTTGCTCTCCCAAGCAATATTTTCTCTGATGGCAGAAATTCATCCAACAATTTTCAATCAAAAATACAAGTGGCTTGAGCATCACACCAACAACAAAAGGCAGCAGGAATCAGGATTGCAGCAGATAACCCTCCTTATCCTGCAATGCAGCTGCATTGTCACAGCAATCCACTGTCCATCCCGAGAGCAGTCTGGAAAGCTTCCTGCCAAACAAGCCCCGGCTGATTTCCATTTTTGTGACTTGGAGAGATGTGTAGTAAGAACTGGAATTAACTGGACATCACATTCATTTTAGCTGTGATCTTACTCGGGCTCAAGCAAAGACCCAACAGCTTGAGAGGCCAGATTCCCACTGATCTCCAGACAAAGGCTGCAATATAAGAAATCTGAGGGCTTTTTCCATTTTAATAGTGTTGAAATTCAGGCTGCAGAATTTGGTGAGACAGTGTAACAAAATGGCACTGGATTCTACTGAAGTATCTCATTTTGACAACACAGGACAGGAATAAAACCCACCCTTACACTTGGATATCAACTGCTCCCAGGGCTTCTCAGGACATCATTTTTCCCAAATTCAGGGGCCTAAATCCCAAGGTTGCTCCTGAATACATATTGCCCCCACCCAGGAAAAAGATGAGGTACTTGCTGTGTTGCTCAGCCCCTGAAATCTTCATGCAGATCACAGAGATAGAGATCAAATCAAGGAAACATTTGCTCACTACCATAAATATGAAGAGTTCCCTTCGGGTGCTCCAGCAGTAAGTCATGGAACATTTCCTGGGAACGCTAAAGGATGATGTCAATGGGAGCTGAGGCAGCCAAGTACCTTCACTGTGGTGTTCAAAACTTGCAGGGTCAAGCCTCTTCCCTTCAAATGCACATAGATCTTTTAAATGGGATTTAATTTTCTGGGGTTGGGAGAAACTCTCCCAGCTACTGTTGTTCCTGATGTATTTTTAATGCATGATTCCCAAACAAACATCAACAGCTCTTTATTTTAACAGGTATGTTGTTATGCCGGTACCTGACTTTTTTGTTCTTGTTTCTGTTGAGCCAGAGATTCTTCTCTCTCTTTCTCTAAGCGAAGCTGTCTTGCTATTTCAAGCATCCGTTGATGATTTTGTACTGTCTCCACCTACAGCAAGTGGATAAATAGTGCATGTTGCTGTCAGATAGCTGAGAAATACATTAAAGAGATCATATGTCTCACAAGCCCACTTAGCACTTCCCTTCCATACACGTTACTACTCAGAAATGACAGCAAAGTACTGGACTCGAGATTCTTAAAAGCTCTGGATCAACGCCTGGGGAGATTCCCTGTAGGTCAATTAGTTACTTGATTCCTTCCTAGACATACAGTGTGTTTATCTTAATCCTTGTTTGCATTCCAAAATTGGAGTTGCAGGCCAAGGATTATGACACTGAAATGTAGGAGTGTTACTTCTCTTATTACCCTTTTCTTAAGATGCTCTACTCTTTTGGCCAGTTGATCTTTCTCCTCTTCCATTGCACCAATGTCCTAAAAAGCAGGAAAAACAGATAAAGAAATATTAATTTATTTCCCATGTATATTGAATTGGACTAAATTCTTTTCAAATTAATATGAAAATCAGAATTCTTCCCTGAATACATGGAGGCGGTTATAATTTTATTGATCTATGATCAAACATCCAGGATTCCAATCTCTCTTCTCTCTTACTTCCCCCACAGTTCCCACTCTCTTTATGCTAACATTCCTCATCTGCATCCTTGAGTATTAATGTGAACATTTAAAATAAAAGCAGGTGGATTTCTCTAAAATAAAAACAAACAAACAGAAACCACCAAGGAACGAATCAGTGTGAATTCAATATCTGATGCAGTCTGACATATGTTCTTAATGTCACAGGCATTACCCACTTCCTGGCAGACCAATTTGCATGAAGTTGCTTATAAGCGATGTCTGCTGCCACTTTTTGTATTAAAACTGTCTTAAAAGAAACACTTTCTAGTGCTGAAACATGTATCTGATTATTATTATTCTCCTTGAGTCCTATTTTACAACAGCAGGGCTCCACAGACTGATAGTTATGAGGGAAAGGAAAATGAATTCTCCAAATGTAGACCTTATCTCAACATTTGCTTGGCTTGTCTGTGTGTCCACTGGAAAGCTGTACACAAGCTTAATTATTTTGCTGAAACAGAGCAAATATCTCTACTTAACACTTCAGCCACGTGGGTTCATCATTTCTGTTGACTTAAGCTCTTAATTCATTCAACACCCTCTGGAATTATTAGGCATTATCAGGAAAGCAAAAGGCTTTGTATCAGTCTGCATTCAGAGGAAATGGAGTTCTAATATTTGGAAATCATGCTGCACAGAGTCTTGGCAGCCTCGTTCCCCAATCTGCTCCAGAAAGCTCAGCTCTAAACACGAGCAAGGACTTTGTGTTTGCCAACAGACAGCAGTGTCAAGAGGCAGCTGCAGTGCCCACCAGCTCTGGCCTCTATGGCTTTCACACTGTCCACAAAGCCAACAGACATGGAACTGACATGCAAAAAATTCACTAAATAAAAAATTGTGGAGTTTGTTTACCCTTCTGATTTCTGCAGTTGATAAACCAGATATTTTGAGCTGCTCGTGCTCCTTATGTAGGTTTTTAAATGCTTCCATGAGTTCTTCATACTGTGAAATGAAATGGAAATTGTGCAGAATTAGCTCTGTGTCTAAGGATTTTCAGATCAACACACTGTTTTACTACTAAGGCAGTAAATGTAGACATAGAAATATGGTGAGGATAAAAAGGCATTTTCTCATTGCAAAAGCCTGTCAACTTATAAAGCAGAAATTAAAAAAAAAGTCACAGAGCATCATTTTCCATTTGAAGAGACAATCAGAACTTCACAATTTCCTGAGTATTTTTACCTTCTGCAATACAGTGTATTTGCAAAACAGGAAGATATGATGTCACTTGAGAAGGACAAATTAACAAATTACTTTTTCTCAGTATACACCTGTGTATATCCCATATATAAATGTATCAGCCCCAAAAGGAAGAGTTTGCTCTGACAACACTTTTGATGGAATGGGGCTTGAGTTTCCACAGGGGCCCAAGAGCAGAACTGAGTGAACACGTGAGAAATGGCTGTGCCACGTTGCATAACCCTCAGAACATCCCAGAGATTGATAGATGCAGCTCAGCACTCAGAGACAAGGAGACAGTGTGCTACTTCCACACCAGTACTTTGCCCACCAGGAATCTTAAACTGAGAGGCAGTGTGAAAGTCTGTGTGGGTAGAGAAATAACAGGGGACAGCAAGAGTTTAGAAATATGGAGAGGAAATAAATTTAGATTCAACTCAGAGAAACACGAGCTGAGGTATAAGGAAAGATAATCTCCACAGAAACAGCCCTTCAATGAGATGGAAAAATCTAAAAGGAGAGTATCAAGTAATTTTTTACTTCCTGGAAAGAGCAGTTGATATGAAAGGTGAATACCAAATGGCAACAGCAAAGGCCAGTTCAAACAAAGGCATCAGAGCCTTGAGCAGTGAAGCAGCAACTCCATTCTATAAAACCCTGGGGAAGCAGCATCCAGAGCGCTCTGCTCAGTTCTGGTTGCTTCAGTATCAACCACACACTGACAAACTGGAAGGAATTCAAAAAAATAGCAATAAAATGGCTAAGGAGAAGACAAAATCATAAAGACCTGGATTAAGTGGCAAATAAAGGTGTGACAAGGAATGCACAGGCTGGATGAGGATGAACAAGTTACAAAATGCTGGAGTAAAACCCAACTGGGCTTCCATGATACCCCTTATGCACTCTGGAAATCCTTTAACAAAAATGGAAATGAGCAGGTGGTCTCTGAGCAATTGCATTCCCACTGCTGCTGTCCAAGAGTTTTCCTTTGTGTGTCTCTGCCTCTGTCAAAAGAGGAGTTCCATAACACTCTCTCCCTGTTGGAACATGAAATTTCAAGGCCAATGGCAGGATTCAAACAAGGCAGAGCAGAGTTCGATGGATCATAACAAAAAAACGTTCTCACTTTTCCCTTTGGGTGTCCCACATGCACCTGAAATAAAGGACACACTCAAATGACCAGAAAAACACCGAGGTTTCTACATGGAAAGAGAATTCTCTGGCACCTGGGAGCAAATCACTGAAGCCTGAGCAAAGAGATTAATGCCTGAAGTTGCTTATTGCTTAAATTCTATATTGCAGGCAGTCCAATGTCTAAATCACAACACAGCTGGGAAGGTGGCAGGTTTGCTGAGTACCTTCTCTAAGTAATTTACAAAAATTTGTTTTCGCTTAATTCTACACACCCACAAAACCTGACTGTGTTGTAAGGTGCCCAAACTCTCATTTTTGAATTTTCCCTTAAAAGCCACCATTGCAAGACTGTATCTAAATAATTCAGGCTAATTGTTTAATTCATTAGTATCTAAATATTTGCACTGTCATGTTATATTGCAGTAAGGCATTCTATTACCCCAGCTTCTGTTTTGAATTAATCAGCAGGGTATTAGTTTAATAAGATGGTTCAATTACTGTAATCCCAAAAAGGAACATACCTTACGTAATGGAAATTATGGAGGTGGATATTTATACACATTAAGACTGTGACATACTGAACAAAACATACAATCTGCATTCCTTTCTCTCTCTGCTACTTCTGCTGAGTTATTTCAAGGTATAAATCCAATATTGTTAGAGGTAACAAAAAAATAAAAGGCTTAGTCAAGCCTCAGTCAGACTGTTCAGCTCTGCTGGTGCAGAGTTAATAGATCAAGTTACCTCTTACAAACACTCAAACCCACTGTGGTTTTACAGAACAAAAGGCACAGAAAACTGGAAAAAAATTAAGTAAATATGTACCTCAGATAGTAAACCCAAAACTTTGTTCATTTCAAATTTTACGTTTCAAACCCACCCAGTCTGACTATCTAAAATCAACATTTAATACTCACAAAAGAAGTGGGAACATAATAAGTAGGAATGTCAGCACTGAGAAAAAGAAATCTTTTCTTTATTCACAAAAAAATAAATGGTTAAAGCAAAACTGGAATAAGGCTCCTACAAATATTAGGTATCAAATACTATCAAAGGACTATCATGACTAAAAATACAATTAATGGACAATTAGTAGAGACATCAACTTTTGGTCATAAAATTTTCTGGACTTGTTTGAAGTGGTAATTTTATAAAGTTAAAAATATCCAGGTCATATTTCATAGGAAAAAAAACCACCAAACCTGCTCAAAACTTAAGAACTAAAAGTCTGTCTAAGCCAACATGGCTCTGAACATTATTTGGCACCCAATGCTTAATAGGCTTAAGGCCTTTTAATTCAATGCTACTTATTATTACATAATTTCAGGGTTATTGGAAGAAAAGTGGTCAAGACATCAACTTTTTATTATGAATCTTTGCTTATCCTTGATTCCAACAAGCTTTTAATATGTCACTTGAACATGTATGCCAGCATTAACTCCCTGATTCATTTATCCCTCCACCCACTGGCACTTTAATTAACGTAAAATGTTTGCATTCATGAGAAATGGTACCTGTTTGTTGAAGTCAGCCACAGTATCATCCTGTAGGAACTCTGCTGGCACTTCCAGTTTCACTAAGAAACGTGCCAGGTAAGCTCTTGTCCTGAGTTCATTGGTCCTCTGAAGAAGCCAATGTAAGACAGGATGAATTACAGATTTGCTTCCAGTAACCAGCCCTTGGCGAAAAGCACTCCTGTACGGAACCAACCAGGAGAAAATGCCAATAAATCTCATGCAAAAGAATGCTGGCTTGGAACAAAAAGTCTCCAATGTTTTGACATTCCTTCTCCACTTGCCTAATGATTTTTGTAATGCTGTTAGAAGAGAAAACGCTCATGATGATGCTGAGAATTGACTTTGATCAGCCTGGAAAAGAGAAGGCTGAGGGACTTGCACATTCCAGAACCTGAAAGGAGCATAAAATAGAGATGGAAAGGAACTTTTTACCAGGGCTTTATGTGCCAGGACAATGGGATTGGCCTCACAGTGACAGAAGGCAGGGTTGGATTAGATATTAGGAAGTAATTCTTCCCTGTGAGGGTGGGGAGGCTCTGGCAAAGGGTGCCCAGAGAAGCTGTGGATTCCCCTGGATCCCTGGAAGTGTCCAAGGCCAAGCTGGATGGAGCTCTGAGTAATCTGGGAGAGTGGAAGGTGTCCCTGCAAATGATCTTTAGGTCCCTTCCAACCCACCCCATTCTGAGCTGCAAGTCTGCAAGTCAGGCTCCCAATTCTCCTCCCTTGAGTCAGATAAAAACCACAGTGACACACTGACAGGATAAAGGCAGCAGTGACAACTCGTTTCCTGTGAGCCCCGGGGGATGCCGGCAGGGCGGGGAGACCGCGGGATTTGGCATTTGGGCTCACCTGGCACAGGTGAGACGAGACCGGGGCCGAGAACGGGACCGAGACCGGGACCAGGACCGGGACCAGGACCGGGCCGGGCGTGCGGCGCCCTCTGCCGGCCACAGCCGCCACTGCACCTGGGCAGGTGCGGGGAGCCCACCTGGAGCCACACCCGGGACCCCAAAACATCCACACGGACACGGACACGGCAACAGCCACACCTGGGACCCCAAAACATCCACACGGACACGGACACGGCAACAGCCACACCCGGGACCCCAAAACATCCACACGGACACGGAAACAGCCACACCTGGGACCCCAAAACATCCACACGGACACGGCAACAGCCACACCTGGGACCCCAAAACATCCACACGGACACGGCAACAGCCACACCTGGGACCCCAAAACATCCACACGGACACGGACACGGCAACAGCCACACCTGGGACCCCAAAACATCCACACGGACACGGCAACAGCCACACCCGGGACCCCAAAACATCCACACGGACACGGCAACAACCACACCCGGGACCCCAAAACATCCACACGGACACGGCAACAGCCACACCTGGGACCCCAAAACATCCATACGGACACGGCAGCAGCCACACCTGGGATCCCAAAACATCCACACGGACACGGACACGGCAACAGCCACACCTGGGACCCCAAAACATCCACACGGACACGGCAACAGCCACACCTGGGACCCCAAAACATCCACACGGACACGGCAACAGCCACACCTGGGATCCCAAAACATCCACACGGACACGGCAACAGCCACACCTGGGACCCCAAAACATCCACACGGACACGGCAACAGCCACACCTGGGATCCCATCCCAGCATCCATGGGAACAGTGCAGCAGCACTCACCTGAACTAAAGGTCGGTATCATATAGGCTAAAAAAGATGTTTTAGCATGATTCGTAGGCAAAAAGGTACTCACAGGTCTGACACAGTCCCTGGAGGTTTGTATTTGAGGATTCCAAGGAGGTTCAACATTCTTTTAGCTGTTTGTTCTGGCAGCTCCTCTCTAATGTCAACAGCATGCTAAATAGGTTTTAAAATTAAATAAGTAGTTATTCTTTATTATTATTCATATAATAAAAATTATTGTAACTATTATAAAACAATCGATTTAATAACTACTAATGATTAGGATAACACGATATTATTTACTATAATCATTTATGTTATTTTTATAAACTTGTTTGTCCAAATGATGTTAATTATCTGGCAACACTGAAAGAATTGACTTTATTAATTTACCAATAGTGAGATGCTTTGTACAGAACATCCCTTAAATCACCAAACTTTTCCTCTAATGGATTTTCCTGCAACATGAGTATTCAGGTCAATTTTCTCCAGGAATACCTTCTCCCTTCTCATGGGATCTCATCTGTGCAGTCACACTGACCACATCTACCCGGGAAGTCAGATACCTTGGGACTCCAAGAAACAGGAATCCACACCCCAGCTGCATGAATGGTCCCTTCTCATCTCACACACACTTTTGGCAGCCTCCAAGGAGTGGGATATAATTTCCATTGCAACAGCACAATCGTGAGGTTCAGTTCTTGATCAGCTGCTGCCCTGGGTGTGTGCAAGACACAGCCTGACTTTGACTGAACACAACTGTCAGTATGAACCAAGATCTGCATTCTTAATTTCACAGGAAAAACATTGTCATCAGTCTCTGGGGAACAGGGATGCTGCCGCCCTGCCCCAAGAAACATTTGCTGGTTTGCCAAGAGCACTCAGATGTATAGGCAGGAAGGATTCTTGCCAGGCACATTTATTTCCTGGAATATTCAATTCATACAAGCTTCTTTTGGTGAAACAAACACGCCGCAGGATTATACTGAGCCAGACCTAAATAAAAGCAAATTCCAGTGTCAAGCCACCTCAGGAGATCTGGGCACCTCTGAGTGCCCTCCTTACCTTCGGGTCAATCTCCCCCAGAACATCACTGAGCAGCTGCAGCAGCTGCAGCGACTCCAGGGAGTCAAACGAGATCAAACTGTAGTTCTTCCTGAAGGGCTCCTGATTGAGCTTCTCAACAATGAACTGCATTTGGTCACCCATAACTGTGTCCCGGGAAAACCTCTGCAGAGAAGACACAGCAGATGCCGGGGCTGCGGTGACCGCGTCCGGCCGACCCTCAGCGCAGGGATCGGGGGGGGCCGGGCCGGGCTCTGGCGGGATCGGGGGGGGGCCTGGCAGGGCCCTGGCGGGATCGGGGGGGGCCGGGCCGGGCCCTGGCGGGGCTGCGGGATCAGGGGGAGCCGGGCCGGGCCCTGGCGGGATCGGGGGGGGCCGGGCCGGGCCCTGGCGGGATCGGGGGGGCCGGGCCGGGCCCTGGCGGGGTTGCGGGATCGGGGGGGGCCGGGCCGGGCCCTGGCGGGGCTGCGGGATCGGGGGGGCCGGGCCGGGCCCTGGCGGGGAGGCCTCGAGCGGAGCCTCGCGCGCGCCGTTACCGCGGGGACGGTTGCCGGGACACGGGAGTGGCGTCACTTCCGGCGTTACCGCCGAGCGGCGCGAACCGGGCCGTGGCAGGGAGGAGAGGGGGGTGTGGTCTGGCCTGGAGGGCGTGGCCGAGGGTGGCAGGGCGGGGTCGAATAATGAGGGGGCGTGGCCTGATCGTGAGGGGGCGCGGCCGAACTGTGAGGGGACCGGCACCGGGACCGCGACCGGCACCGGGACCGCGACCGGCAACGGGCTCTTCTGGCGGATCGCTGCCCTCACAGCCGGCTGCGGCACCGGGAGCCCTCCCGGTGTCCCCGCAGCATGCCCCGGTCAGTCCTTTCCCGCTGGAAAACGCAGCCCCGTCCCGTGCCCTTCCCGCCGCCGATGGGCCGGGAGCTGCGGCTGAGGCCGCTGACGGCGCTGAGGCGGACGCGGCACAGGGCAGATCTCTCGTGGGGCTCCTTCACAGAACAAGTGCGAGGAGTGGCAGAAATAGGTCCGAGATTCAGCCTCTGGAGGATAAACTTGGCTCTGCGGCTCCTTCTGAGGGAGGTTGTTGTCGCATGTGTAGGAGATGTACAAACAGATTGCTGCAGTTACCCAATTAAGATTTCTGGCAGCCTTTGACAGCACAAAGGGATGTCAAGTGTGGCTGATGTACGTGTCAGGTGAATGGTTACCTAATTCCTTTGAAATGGAAAGGTGCACAGAGGATGTGTGTGGAACAGGAACAGACAGTCCTGGGCCCAGCCTTCATCTGGGGCAAATGGCAAATTTATGTCCTTGAGGCTGAACATCAGTTGTCAGCGTGCCTCAAAGTAGCAATAAGTATGTAGTGCATAAATCTGAAACAAGGACAGCAGCTTCAAAAACACCAATAATCTGAAGCAGACTATAAATTCAAGTCAAACTTGCTCATGGAATCTCTCAGTCTGCAAGTTTGTTCTCGCAGATCCTTCAAAAGCCATGCTTAGGCCTGAAATAGTTGGATTTTGGGGCCTCTCTGCTATTTCAATTAGGTTCTTGGATAGTCTTAGAATCCCATGTGAGTCCTCAGATGATGGATTAAAATATGCAGTGAGTCATGTTAAATTGGTGCCAATTGAAATGCACAGGTTGTAAATCACTGCAGAATTTGACTCAGTAAGTAGCAACCATAAATGTAATACTTTGCAATTCTAAGCACTGCGACTATCTTAGATTAGCTCCTCTTTTCCTTCTGAGAAACAGAAAACGCTTCATACAATAATTTCATAAAATGTATTGGTCTTCACAGGAAGGCTGAGAAGTGACACTGATTGGTGTCCGAGCTGCTAACAGATTAAATGAAGTGACAAAAGGGATGGGTGGGTGCCTTGTGGCTCATGGTTGGGCATGAGAGCTGTGGTAGAGCCAGGAACATAATCCAAGTCTCCTGACTCCTGGATTTGAACTTTAAAACCAGATCATGTTTCCTTTGTGCTTTCAGTCCATAAACTGACCTTTAGGAATCCTATTTACCTACAAGTTCCCAGAAGAGATTTGCTTTCCCTTGTCATGCTTTCCTGGTATCAGTTACTGTTTTCTCTGATGAGTATTTTGAGCATGTAGAACACAGAGAGAACAGATGAGAATGATATTTCTGATGGAGGTGCCTGTGAGTTCCCCATCACTTAATCCTGGACAAACACTGTTTCTGTAAACACTGATACACATCCTTTCTTCCTCAGTGCTGAGGGGAAGCCAAGTGTGGTGAGGGTGGAGAGGGATCTGGGCTGGTTGCACTAGGAGGCTGCTGCTCTGAGATTTTGCTTTATGTTGAGACTATCCCATTTCATCCTTTAAGTTTTATGTTATCGTGATCCTTTCTGCCAGCAGTTTTGTGCTCTCCATACGTGCAGGTCCCTGGCTGTCCCCCTGCTGCTTGGTATTTACAGCCTGCACTGGTGTCTGGATATTCAAAACTACTGCCTTAAAGAAAAAAAATCAAGGCTTAGCTCAGTGCCTTGACCTCTTTATCACAAGAGAATCTTCACAGACATGGAAGAGATTATAAACTCTCAGTGCAGCCTTGGGTAAATATTACAGGAAGCAGCTGAGATTTGTTTATGCTTAACTTGTCTTAAGTTATCTTAGTTTGGGTGATGTGCTATCTGAGTCAAGTCTTACAGACTCGAGGGCCAGTGTTCCAGTGTATTTGCTGTATAATTCTGGGGGCATTTTCCACAGTCCCAAATTAGTTTGCATGGAGAGTGATACAGATTTTGAAGGAAAGTTTGACGTGAGAATTGTGAGAGTTCAGCCCTACAGTTCCATCCAGTTCTCTGGATAGAATTTGTGTTTTATTTAGCTTGGGAAAGGCTTGTGGAAGCTGCTTATTGCAAAGACATCCTGCAGAGGTAACTTGTGGAGGAAGGAGAACAGAAATAAACAATCCAGAGCTCTCTGGGTCTGCAGGCACAGCTTCACTGCTCCCTCCTGACTTTCTCCTCCCTTTACAGCCACTGCAGCAGATGCTGCCGAGCAAAGTTGTGACAGAGCTTGACCACAGAGAGCAGCAAATCCGAGTGGGACGAAACCTGAGCAAATGAGAATCCTGCTCCCTGCTTGAAGAGAGATCACCTTATATGGGAACACCATGGACAAGAGGATGAATGCATCCGGCCGGCTGCTGGGGTCAGATCCCAAACAGATGGAAGATGTTAGTGTGAAAACAAGAGCATTTAGGAAGAGGAGACAATGCTTCTGCTTTGCTCAAGCAATCTGACCCATCCTGTTCGTTTGTTTCTGTTATTATAAATGTTGTGCTGTGTGTGTGTACACATAGGTCTGGCTGTGTTATATTAAAAATTAATTTCTTTGTGGCTATTCTAGTACCTAAATGCATCCCCAGCCTCTTTCTGATTCCCACTTCCAGCTGTACTGTGGTCAGCTAAAGCCTAAGGAGTGATCACAGACGTCTTAAAACATTAAGCCTGTTTGTGCAGAATGTGGCTTGTTCCTGTGAGCTGAGGCATTTAAGACAGTACCATCAGCCAAGAAGTCTGTCTGGTTCTGAATGTTTTGTCATGTCTACAGTTGTGATTTAAAGTACTAAAGGATTGGAAGAAAAATATTAGATCTGTGTTGTAGGGTTTGTATATTTTGTGCCTTTATTAGAGTCTTCTATTGCATGAGAGAGGACCCTGGTCCTTTAAGTCTGGGTCTAATGGATTCTGGTTGAAACTTGTGTCTTTCAGACTCTGAGCCTGGGATTTACAAGTTGGACCTTGAGGGCTCTGCACCTTTCCAGCCTCACCTCCTGTGTGTACAGTGTCAATGGTGGCCTCACAGCTCTCCCTGCCCCCTGGACCAGATGCACACAGTTGGCTCAGAACACACTGAGCAGCTGCAGCTTTGTGTGACTCTGCACAGCAGGAGAGGCACAGCCAAGGTGTGTACCATGGACTGGCTCTGCCGAGAGGAGCAGTGACTTCATCACTCCTTTTTGATCCCAGCACCTGATGCAAAACCAGACTAAGACTAGGTAGAATGTCTTATCTCATATTGTCCCAAGCAATATGAGATAAGAAGCTGGAGATGTCTGTGGCCACTGATGACCCCAGAACCTGCTTCACCACTGCCCTGTGCCCTGCCTGGCACTGCCAGCCCTGTGGAGTGGGCGTTGTGTGCGTCTGCCCAGCCCAGAAGAGTGTTGCACCTTCTTTGCACTGGTGTGAAGTGTTGGGGGTGCAGAGTCAGGCCCAGAGGAGGTTGGCCTGATGCTGGCTTCCATCCATTTAGCCCCCGTTGTCCCAGCATTGCTTCAGACTGGCAAAGCCTGGTAGTACTAAGGTTTGCTACTATGGCAGCAAACAAGACCAAACAAGATCATTGAACTGGTGTTAGACCACCTTGGAGGGTGGATGTGGTTGTGGGAATTCCGAGGTGGGAGTGTGGCATAGCATGTTATTTAACAAGGAGGGGTTGGTTGGGCAGAGTTAACTAAGCTTCCTTTAGAAAACACTGTTTTCTTTCTTGCCATGCTGTCTTGTTTTGTTTCTTGTCTGAAAAATCCAAAATAACTCCATAGATTAGTCTCAGGTTTGCACCAGTGTTTCTGAGATTAGAGCCTGCTCTGTAGAGCCTCCAGTTCAAGGTCAGATGAAATGGCGAGTCACCCCTTGCAGCAGATTCCAAGAACAATAAGATGTTTTAGGAATATGCCATAACTGATTGCCTCTAAAGGGCAAATTTTGCTCTGTGCTGCCAAGCAAGGGCTGTTCTTAGTGATAAGTTTGCTGAACAAAGTCTGCTGAGGTTCGTGGAGGGCAGCAGGCCAGGACATTGCGCACGCCAATCCCAATCGCACCAAGGATCAAGTCTGCAGGAAATCCAAGTGGCCTTGCTAAGGTTCTGTGCCCACCTTCTGCTACTTAGAGCTGGGTTCCCACTGCCACTTTCCAACAACATTGTTATCCCAAAGCACTGTTCTCCAGGAGGAAAAGGCTGAAATGCTGTCAAAATAGAGGATATAAATAAAGGAACATTGATCAGTTGCTTTGTATTTCAGTTCTTCAGATTCTATTTTATCTCCATCCAGAAAAGTCTGTTGTTAACCCGAACTGGTGCAAATGCTTGTGGCTTGTTTTTCAAAGCAAGCCTTTTATATCACTTTTATGTAATGTAGAAAGTATCTTTTGAACATACAATAGTTTTTCAAACTTGACAGTGCTTTTATGAGTTAGATGAGCTGGGTGACATTCCTGTCAGCTTTAGAACAGAGGTGTCCTTCCTCCTTAACACATTCAATTCATGAGAAAGAAAAATGTTAGGCCAAGGTTGTTGAAGCAATCAGCATGAGGCACAAAAATAGTCACTCTGGAAAATTAAAGCCTATGTTTTTTAAGCTCTTTTAAAGAAAAACAACATGGACAGGACACTACAATTTGCGACAGAAAAAGTCAGAGTCTAGGTCCACAGCAACACAGCGTGGGGGAAAGATTTTGGATGACATCAAGGCCTGTTGCAGATAATTTCTGTTTCCCAAATGGCATCTGAGGGGTCAGGATGTCACCTCATGTTGTCTGTGTCATTGAGGATGGGAAAATAGAAATTCTCTTTTTGTGTACATCCATTCAAAGCCAAAAGCTGTGAAAGTGAAACCAAGGCAGAGTTTGATGCAGCTGATGTGTCTCACTCAAAAATTTTCTCACCTACTTGAAAATGTCCATCTGACTTTTATCTTGGAGGGGATTTTGTTCAAGAATGATACAAAGAAGCTGACACATTTTATTCTTATGGGCTTATTTGTCTTTTCTGTTTTGTCCAGACAGCTGTCTAGCCACTTCTCACAGACTCTGTCAGGAGAGGATGATGCTAACAGCTCATTAAGTACCAGTGTGAAGGAAGCGGCTCACAAAAGCAACAGGATCTGGGATACAGCAGAATACACTGTACCAATGCAGGCAAGTCTGCAGTCAATGTCAGTTCAATATTCAGAATTCAGATTTTCTGCCCGCTTTTACATCCTCCTTTAACTGGCTCATGCTGTTGAATTAAACTTCTAGCTGGAACGCTTGATTTCTCCATCTATCACCAGACCCAGATATGAAACTTCATATAAAATTGTGAAGGAAATTACTTCACCCTCAGCCCAAACAATGACAAGCACTGTTGACCCAAGCAAAGGGCTAAATAAGGATTGATGAGGTGTGGCAGGACCATGGTTTGGGTAGTTCCTTCTGCAGCTTCCTCCTATAGAAAGCTGCAACAATCTGAAATGTCAAGTTCCCTATCTTACATTTGAGGAGGACAGGTTGAAACTGTCTCTAAGTGGCAAGAAACTCTTGACTAAGAGCTTGTTTCTTAACAAGAATTCAAACAGGCAGATGTGTGAATTATAATGCAACTGTTAAAATCCTTTGAGGTCAGGGGCTCTCTGTGGAATCCATGAAAAACCTCCCTAAGTAAGTGAAAGATATCTACATTTTTTGTGTTGAAAGAAAGATACATTGACAACATCATGAAATTTTAAGGTACTCCCTCTGCCTAGGCACTTGTAGATCTCATATATGTAAAGCAGCTCTTTCCTTCACAGCTGTACTGGTAACACTCATTATAATACCCAAATAATTGACTTCTACCAAGCTGCCCTGCTGCATGATCCTGCAGTGAAGTCATAGCCTCCAGTTTGTACCATCATGCAGCTGCCATAGAAACAGCTTTAGGTGTCACAGGCTCATCTTGAATTCACTGGAGACATTTGGCTCATTAATTCAAATGTCAAGGAAAATGCATCAACGTAAAAGAGCTTCAATCAGGGACTGTAATTTAAAAAAAAAAAAAGTGTCCTAATGTGGGGTTTTCTTCTGCAAAGAAAGAAGATGTGGAAGTTCTCTGTGGGTTCATTTATCACACTGAGGTTCCTTCCACTTCCCCGTGTAGTAGATTGATTGTCTGTGCTTTGTGCTGCAGGCTGGTGTTGGGGGATCTTCCTCAGACCAAAGAACAATCTCTTCATCCTCCCTACATAGATCATGAAAACCTCAGTGTTGGCAATCTCAAACAGTGAGATAAGAAAACTCTAGGAAAAAGGCTCCATGGAACAATGCTGCTGTGACCTAGAGTAGGATGGAAGGGCCTCGTAACCATCTTTTGTTGTAACCCCATGACTGTACAAATATCCAAGATAAAAATGTTCTATTTCTCATCTGTAGCAGCTAAAGAATGAAAAAAAAAATATAGACTCTTTTATTTCAACTGAAATTATGGAATTAATACTCTGTGGAAGGTAATTGCAATGAATTTTAGTTCCTCTCAGCCGGCTTTGAAATATATGTGTAAGAAACTAGGTCAATTAGCACTTTCATTAGCTCATTTACAAGCCCATATGTATAAAATATAGGGTACATATAAATTTCTACATTTATATCTCATCTTCTCACTAATTTGGGGTTTTCTGCAGAAACAGAGCAGTTTTTCCACTGCCAGGTCCTCTCCAGTGCCCACAATGCCTCCTACAGCTCCTTCTGCTGAGGTTTTTCACCACTCGAGAGCAAATTCCATTCCCTTCTCATGTGGACAGAGTTATGATCTGAAAAAGGCTTTGTCCAACAACAGGAAGGCTGTAATTGTTCATACAATATCCGGGAAAGATATGCATGAGCTTCCTGAGTTAGTGAAATCCTAAGGGTTTGTTACAAAGTTTCAGTGACTGCCAGTCATTTTGAAATGTCACCCTGTGTAGGCTCCTGCTGGGATGTTGCAAAGGGAGTTTTGCTTTCAATTCCATTGCACAGTTGACACATTCTGCCCTGTTCCCTAACCTTCCTCTGACATGCCAGGAGTGGGTCACTACAGGCACCAAAAATAATGGATGAGAGGTTTGGTCCAAATCTCTGATGTATAAAGTGCCTTCACAAGTTCCATTGGCAGGAAGAAAAAATGGAGGAATCGCAAAAAACAAAGCTGAGTGTTTATTTTCTACCAGAACAATGCCAAGGTCAGAGCCCAGGAAGCTCTACCATGTGGTTGAGATACTGAGGTAGCAATGTTGGGCTTTAGTTACACCCATGATTGTCTTCATTGACCAAATTCCTTTCAAAGGTAAATCTCATGAACTACACAGGAGACCTCCTTTTCCTTCCTGTTAGTTATGGCAGGAGCTGAACAATTGCATGTTGGCAAGAAGGTTCTTTTATTTTGGATTGTTCACTTCTCCCTGAGGCAGGGCACAATTGTTGGATTAGTTGGCTGAAGGATTGGTGTTTGTACCACCTTTTTCAGAAGATCTTTAGATCTGGTTCCAGATGCTCCCCAGTGGATGATGATCAACAATTTCCTTTCATAGGTTCATTATTTTTTAGTTCTTTAAAAATTAACACACAAAATCAATAACTTGAGTGTTATACAGTGAAACTAATCAGTGACTTTCCTTCCCAGGTAGCATGCACAAAGGTTGATTTGATTTGCAATTAAGTCTTATTCATTAACTTGGTTTAGAAGACATGGGAAGTCCCTCATGGAAGCTGCATATCATCCAGCTAAACATGCTGCTTGTCATCACAGACCTCGGGTGCAGAGGCATTGCTCAAAATACAATGATAGGAAAAGTATTTCCAGCTTAGGAGCATTGTCCTTTACAAGGATGACTGCTTGGAAGACTGGGTTTCCCCCTTGGAATGCCTGCCTTCATGGAAATTCAAGTACTCCTGATCAAGCTTATAGCTAGTTCATTATTACCCTTTCACTAGCTGATGACCACATGGCTGTGGGGACCAGCAGTGAAACTGCCAATTCACAGGGTAGAAATCAGCAGCTATCAAATAGTGTAAATTCTCACCATATTCTATAGCAAGATTTATATCAGAAACCTTCTGAGTTCATATTTCAGCTGCAGTTGGAGACTCGGGTTAGGCTTGGCCCACACAAACAAGTGCAATAAAGAGAGAACAATTGATACCCAAAACTAAGAAAACCACTCATATCTTTCTTGCACTCCTGAGCCTCCTAACTCCCTGTCATTCTTAGCAACATATTCCTCCCACTGACAGCTTCCCAGGTAATAGTATAGTGGCATAACATTAACTGATGTATTTAAGTAAAAGAAGTTAGCTACTTTGATATTTCTTTTTTGGCCTGCAGTTCTGAGGAGTTCTGAAGATTTCACTGTGCCAATAAGCACAACATTTACTTTCCAAAGTTTAATTACGCCATGTAAGTGCAAACATTCCTTTAATGCTTTCTAAAGAGTATTTAGTAGTGCTCTGAAAAAGTTGTGTAAATTTGCATTCTTGACTCAAAAAGGCTGTGCATTCAGGATTGTATCTGCCTGAGTGACAAACAGAAAGTTTCTATAATATTTTAGTCTTGTTAATCCTCCAGGAACCAAGGGAAACAAGGAAAGCTTGGGAACATGGCCCTTCAGCATAACTATTTCTCCCATGTACTCATCAATACTATTACTTATTCAGCTATACTGATTTATATTAGGGTAAAATCATTACAGTACAACATTATAGTACAAGATGTGTGATTCAAATAAGGTGAAAGTGTTTAGTTTACACAGGTAAAATTTTGCTGGTGGTAATATCCAAAGAGTTAAGAATTCATCTTAATTCCCGGATCCCAGTTAGGAGCACATATATCTGGAAGCTGCAAACAAAACAATTCACATGTTTACAAACTGAGCAGATGTAACACAGGTTCTAGACAGAGATAAGACAGCTCTGAACAGGTCAGCTCTGAGAACAAAGCTGCCACAGAGAAGGCTTCTTTCTATACCACCAAGGGCAGATGGGAAATAACCTCTACCCTGAGGGCTAGAAAAAACCTCTGATCCTGGAAAGAGTTAGGAAAACTCTCAAATAAAACCTGACTGACCTGCAGGCTAAAAGCTGGCCCATAAAACATATCTCTGGAAGCATTCAACACAGAAAAAAGGGCATTTCATGTCTGTGCAAGCAAGAAGATAGAAGAACATATCACAGTGTGGTGTAAGGAGTGACTCACTGCCTTCAGAGAATACAAATCATATATTGGTGAATGGGAAGCAAGCGATCTCGTGATCTCAGGAACTCTGATTGAACCACACAGTCTCCCAAACTTAGCTTCCAGTAGGATGTGCAGGAGAGAGTGGAATCGATTAAAAGCTTGCTCTGCGCTGGTTTGTTGGCATCAAGATGGCAAACCAGAGCAACAGGGACTGAACCCAAAAAGAAAGGAGGAAAATGAATTTTTCTTTAGATGTCTCTATCTTTGGAATACCTGGAGATGGTAGCAAGCAGGAGGCTGAGCTGCTGCTGTTTACACCACACATATCCTCTTAAACAGTTTCCTCTTTTGGTACTTGAACAGGCAACCAACTGTAGAACAAATTTTGAATAGCAATGGCAGAGGGATCTGCGAGTATCTGCCACTCCTGGAACTGACCCTTCAGCTAAGCAAATTCCTATTCAAATTATTCATTTAAATGAAGGTGAACAGGGCTTAGAGATCAGTCAAGTAAACTAGTCAAGAACAATACACCACTTTTGAGTCCTGACAGTGTGTCTGAGACAGAAGGCATACGGGTGTTGTTATCAGAGCTTGGATATTAGTGTCACTGTGTGGTGTAGTAGGTCTTTCAGGTAAATATAATGATTTTTGTTTGCACTGTCTGCTTTTCATTGTCACATTTAAAGGATCTCGTTGTTCAGCTCTGTGACTGCTTATTGCTCCATAAGCTGATGTGAGCTGTGCACCAGGAAAGTCGGGGTTTTGATAGAATAAAAAACTGGAAGTTGGTTAAGGCTCCCATGATTCTTGCCACTCTCTACTGATGGGAGAATGGAAAATGCTGATGTCCCGAACGCTGGAGTGTGCTCAGGAATTCAGACTTGGTCTAGAATAACATGATTTTAAACCTATCAGAGCATGGGCACTCTGTGACCAGAAGATGCATTTTCTTGAGTCAACTAAAAATTGCTGCTTTCCTGTGGTGGGTGCGTGCCCGCAGGAGTGCGTCGGTGTTGAAACAACTCGTGAGGTGTCGATTCGGTTTTGCTGGGGTGGGTGATGGCAACACAGAAAAACAATCCTCCTCCAGATCTGCTGATCCATCATCATTATCCCTATTGTGCTCTGGCAAGTGCAGAACCCAATGGTGAGGATCCCTGTTGAAAATTCTCTTTGTGGTTGGATGAAGCAGCAAATGTTTTCTTTGATTTATGTTGGGAATTGTTGCAGAGCCACCCTATGAAATTTTGTGCTGCTGCACCAGCCAGTCTGATGAGAGCCATGAAAATGAAGAATCTGAGTCAACATGTACTGGTGAGCCCCATGAGAACCATCATAATGAAGAATATGAGCTGGGGCTAACCCTTAGACAAGGAGCCTCTTCTCCAGACTGCCAAAAGCGGTGCTGCTGTTGCAAATGCCAACCAACTCAGAAGCACCATAAGCAGCTTTTGCTGAAAGAAAAAAGGGCAGTGCATCACAACCAGAACTGGTTTCAGCACCTGGTGCTGTGTGACTGCGCCCTGGAGAAAGCCAGAAGTCACCTCAAAGCATGACCCTGAAGGAAGGAAGCACAAAGGATGTATCACCTAAAGAATGTGGTGCTGAGCATTTTTCTGCCCCAGCCTTGTCAGCTTTCTACAGCCCTGGATTGTGAGGCTCTAGAAAGAGGCCACTGAATGAGTTTCATAACTCACCATCGAAGGCCTGATAGTCCAACCAGATCAAACACGCTCATTTTAGATGGTTCCAGTGACACAAAGCATTTTCTGAAAAGCCCAGTGGGTTCTCTTTGTATTGTTCTTTTTAGCTTGAACCAAGGAATTACAATGAAAAGTACTTTTGACCATTTTTGTGTAATATTTTTGGGCATTTCATTCATACTTATTGGAACTGTAATGTGGGACTTTGGCCTCCTGTTTGATCTTAGCTTCAAGCAGGCCTTCCCTCCTCTCCCTGAACTTGTGTGAGCAGCTTTGTGTGATGTGTAAGGCCAGAGCACATCCAAGGACCTGCAAATTCAGGGTAAATTAATCTGTGCTCCAACACCTTTTCTGTTCTCTATTTTTGTTACATTTAGACATGTTCTATTTTTGTAGGAACAAGGTGAGAAGGAATGTAACAGGTGTGTTCTGCACTCCTTTCAATGAAGCTTTGTTCTTTCTGAGCTAACCCAGCAGTTTGCCATTTCCATTTCCCACATACATTTTAAGATATATTGCTGGGAGATTATGCCACTTGTATTTATATCTTCAATTGAAAAATGCATTAATGGTGTTAATATTCATATTGCAGCATCTTATATATCTAGGGGGGGAAAATACTATTGTAGGCATTTATGCATCTCTGGTCTAACATATGAACCCATTCTTCTTTTGAAAGTGATACTGAATATTAACTCATATTCCTATCCTTTCCTTCTCTTGGTCCTTTCTGTTTTGGCTGGTTTTGTAAAAAATTAAGCATTTAACTAATATATAGCTGAACTAAAGGGTCTTAATAGTTTTGTACTGCCTGAAATTCTCACTGCCACTTTGTCAGTTCATCTCTTCCTGATGATTTACCTGTTCTTATGAAATATTACCTGTTCTACTATAAGCACTGTGTTGGGTATCTCAGGACGAGGTAGAGGGTACATGAACTAGATGGTAGATCCCTGCTTTTATAGCTAAGATTAATTCTGCAAGAGGATAAAGAAAGAATTTGGTCATTGTGGATGGGAAGGTGACAGTCTTCAATATGCTCTGCTCTCTTTTGCAAGCAGTTGCTTGGTACTTGTGATGACTTTAAGCTGTGCCAGGGTAGATTTAGATTGGACATTCGGAAGAATTCGGAAGAATTTCTTCCCAGAAGGGGTGATTAGATATTGCAAGAGGCCGCCCAGGGAGGTGTTGGAGTCCCTGAGCCTGGAAGCGTTTATGTAAAGACTGGCGTGGCACTCAGTGTTCTGGTCTATTTGACAACGTGGTGTTCGGTCACAGGTTGGCCTCGATGATCTCAGAGGCGCTTTCCAACCTGATGGGTTCTGTGATTCTGTGAAAACAGCCGTGGAAAGTCCGTGGCTGGCGGTGCCGGTGCCTCCGCTGGCCCCGGGCGGTTTGCTCCCGGCCCCGGGGCTGCGGGAGCGCCGGGCGGGCGGCTCGGGGCGCTGTGGGGCTGCGGCAGCCGCGGCCCGGCCCGGGACGACTCCGTCCCGGCCGCCTTCCCTTCCCAGCCGCCGCCATGGCGTTGTGCGGGGCTTTCCACAGCTTCCTCTTCGAGTACGACACCCCGCGCATCGTGCTGATCCGGAGCCGCAAAGTGGGGCTTATCAACCGCGCGGTGCAGCTCGGCATCCTCGCCTATGTGATCGGGTGAGCGGGCGGGGGGCCGCGGCTGAGGGGCCGCGGCTGAGGGGAAGCGCGCGGCTCCGCGCTGCGAGCCCGCGGGGCTGAGGGCGGGAGCCGCCCCTCCCTCAGGGGCCCTCAGGGGCCGCGGCGCCGATTCTGTGAGGGTGGAGCGGGCTGAGGAGAGCCCGGTGGCCCTGCTTAACTGGGACTGTGGACAGAATCACAGAATATTCTGAGTTGGAAAGGAGCCCGCAAGGATCAGGTCCAACTTTCAAGCGAATGGCCCAAGGGCCCCTCAGGACTGGGACGGTCTCAGGAGGTGATTGTCTTTCCTCCAGCAGTGCTGGGCATTAAAGTAATTTAGAGCTTGCAAACTAGTCTGAAAATAAAAAATATCACCCCAAAAATCAGTCAGGAGATTGCCAATGTGGTAACCCTTTTGTAAGGGAATGCTGTGAAACTGTCTGGAATGGCCCTTTCAGGTGACATGGAAAAATGAGAAATTCCAGCCTGAACTTGTTTATGGTGTTTATCTATTGTTTCTTTAAATCCTTCTTTTTCAGGTGGGTTTTTCTGTGGGAAAAAGGCTACCAGGAAACAGACTCTGTGGTCAGTTCTGTAACCACGAAGGTGAAGGGAGTGACATTGACAAACACATCCAACTTGGGAGTCAGGATCTGGGATGTAGCTGACTATGTCATCCCTCCTCAGGTATCAATCACTTTCACATGCAGAGAGGTTTTCTAACAAACAGCTACTGCTTTGCTAAAGTCCACTAAGAGCTGGAGCAGCTTTGGTTCCAGCATGGCCATGATATGAGAGAATGAAGCAGCTTTGCTTTGTTGGAGATCATGCTGAGCACCTGCCCTGCGGAAGCTTGTTCCAAGAAAAGTGTCTGTGTGTGTGTTTGTGTAGAATTGTATAATGATTTGGGTTTGGAAGCAACCAAGATAATCTCATTCCACCCTTCTTCTATGGTCAGGGCCCCTATCCCAGGTTACTCCAAGCCTTTCCCAACCTGGCCTTGAACGCTTCCAGGAATGGGGCAGCCACAGCTTCACTGGGCAACCTGTGCCAGGGCCTCTCCACCCTCAGAGTAAAGAATTCCTAATACCTAATCTAAGTCTCTCCTCTTTTAGTTTAAAACTGTTCCCCCTTACCCTATCACTATCTGCCTGTGTAAAAAGTCCCCCTCCCTCCTTTTTATAAGCCCCCTTTGGGTACTCAGATGGGCTCTTAATTTCTCCTTGGAGCCTTTCCTTCTCTAAGGGTGCACTGATCCCACTGTCCATGGTGCCCACAGACTTGCAACAAGCACCTGTCCTGGCAGAGGAGGAAGAACTTTGCAGGTGTCAGGAAGAAGCTGCAACAATAACCACGTCATCTTTCTTACTGCTTTCTAAAGCAAACAGCCCCAAGTTAAGTTGTTGGCAGAAGCCAGAGGAACAGCCAGCAAGTCACCTGATGCAGAACTGAGCAGGAAGCATCACTGTAGTTACTGATTGATTGTATCTGTGGGAATCTGTGCTGTGTGGTCCATATGTGGTGGCCTTTGGGCTGGGCAGGCACAGCCAAGCTGCTGGTCATGTATCCTTCTCTCTGCATGACACATGGTGCAGAAAAAAGGACAGATTTTGGCTGAGTGGTCATATTTGTGTATCAGTGGAGCAGAAGCAGATGACAGATCTGGAGTAGTACAGATCTGAAAGTAGTGAAAATAAAGTAATGAAAACAGTGCTCCCTGGAGAAACAGGACCAGGCAAATTCCTAACTGATATATTGCAAAAAGAAAGAGTGGGAGTTGTGCTCTGACTTGCAGCTGGAGCTCTCTTTCTCTGCCTGCCTTACAGCTCCCCTGAGGAGCTGTGTGAGCTCTGTTTTCATAATGTGAATGAGGAACTTTGGGCCGAGTGGGAGGACAGAAAGAGCTGCCAGTCCTTCCTCTGGCTAAACACAGCAGCACCAGGCAATACATGTAGGAATCTGCTCCTTTAGCACTGCACCAGCAGTGTCCAGAGCAAGTCCCCTCTGCTGGGCCACGTGGGCCATCTCAACAAAGATGTTTGGTGCAGTGCCTTGGATGCTCTTTGCAGACTCTCACTCTGAGTTTCCTTCTTGTTTTGCATGCTCAGGGTGAGAACACTGTGTTTGTCATGACCAATGTGATACTCACACTGAACCAGAGCCAAGGCCGCTGCCCAGAGGTAGGTGCAGAATCTGCTTTAATCCTGCCTTGTGTGGGTGGGAGTGCAGGGGAGAGAGTTCTCAGAGTTTTATGTAACTATTGTTCCTCTCCAGCTCCCAGATGATCAAACAAAGTGCAAAGAGAAGAACAACTGTGTTCCAGGATATGTCAGCACCCACAGCAGTGGTAAGAAACCTGCTGCAAAGGCTCCTTTCAGTCTGGGTTGTGGTGCCCCTGTGCTGTGTCTTCCCTGCTGTGAAGGAAGCAGCATTTCACTTCAGTCTCCTTGTTCTCTTTCTCTCACATGTAAGAGAACTGAAGGGGAAGCTCAGATTTTCTTTTTGGTGAACTTAGACCAGATGAATTTAGACTGTGTTGGGTGGATGCTGGGTAGATGTGGGCTTTGGAGAGTTAGCAAACAGTGTGAAGCTTTTTCATGACCTTCAGTCCCTGACACAGTATTTCACATGGATGAGGATTTGACTCAGGAAAAGCACCTGATGCTTCTTTCTCTGAAATTACACTTACAATGAAAGATAATGTGGGTTTTGGTAGTGGCACTTCACCTCTTGGAAAATTGCTTTCTCCATATGGAGTGAGGGGATGTCACAGGTCAAATACTGCCTGGTTTTGCTCAGTAGTACCTCCATGCACATGTCATTCCAGGCATCCAGACTGGGGAGTGTGTTCACTACAACAGCAGCATTAAGACCTGTGAAGTCTTTGCGTGGTGCCCTGTGGAGGATGACTATCACATACCCAAGTGAGTTCTCTGTCTTCCTACTCCACACTGCCCCTTCTGAGGGCAGGCTCATGGTACACAGCTGATGATTCTCCCACTGAGATGCTGTTGGGAATAGCTGAAGAGATGAGCACCAAGGACTCTGCAGTGTCCTGTTTGTTTCCCTGCTGTTTTGTAGGCCAGCGTTCCTGCGAGAAGCTGAGAACTTCACACTTCTGGTGAAGAACAACATTTGGTACCGCAAGTTCAACTTCAGCAAGTAAATAGTGAGAGGGTCTTCACACTGTCTGGTCTCGTGGGCAGTAAAGGGGATGCAACAACCCTTCTCTTTTTGTTCTCCTGCAGGCGAAACATCCTCCCCACTATCAACTCCACCTACCTCAAGAACTGCATCTATGATGCCCAGACAGATCCCTTCTGCCCTATCTTCCGTTTAGGGAAAATAGTTGAAGCTGCAGGGCAAGACTTCCAGGAAATGGCTGTGGAGGTATTTGGCAGACCCTTTTCTTGGGCTTCAGCTGTTTTTAGACATTTTAAATTTTAACATTTTAAAATGTTTCAGTATTTTAGAGGAATGGTAGGGGGTTGTCCCCTCTGCCTCATGGCATGAGCCACAGAACACAGATCAGCTTCAGGATGATGAGTGCTCTGACCAGAGGGATTGGAGTCAATCCTACTTAACAAATAATTTGCCTTGCTTTGTTTGGGTGGGGTTACGTGCAAGGTTCTGTAGCAGCAGAAAATAATGCTGGACTGAGCCTGGGATTAGAGGCAGTAAATCAGGTCCTGGTCAGCAGCAAGCCTAGTGCTGGGTTGGCTACACTTGGACTGCCCATCACCTCCTCTCCTCCACTTTGCAGGGTGGAGTCATGGCACTGCAGATCAACTGGGACTGCAACCTGGACAGAGCTGCTTCCCACTGTGTGCCAAAATATTCCTTCCGGCGCCTCGACAACAAGGACTCTGCCCACACTGTCTCACCTGGCTACAACTTCAGGTAATGTGGCTGTGGAGGGAGCCTGGTGTCCCTGCAGCTCCATCTGCCACTGGCAGTTATGGTAGTTTGGGGCTTTCCATGGTTCTTGGAGAGCAACAGAAGCAAACCTGGAGAGCTTTTTTGATGCTGTAAGACAGAGCAGGCGGGATCCTCACTGTGTGCAAAGCACAGCAGCGGGGGGAGGTCAGTGAAGCTCCACTGATTGTGTCAGAGTGCCTGAGTCATGTTTCCATCAGCTTTTTGGTAGGTGGCTGATCAATGGGGTGGCAATGGGACAACTGACTGTCTCAGGGTGTGCTGATAGGGCAGAGTTTGAGGGGACTGAGGTGAGGCTGGGAGACTGAAGCATGTCCTTCACTCTGCTTGGGGAAAAAACTAACCTGTGAAAGTGGCTGTCAGTTGAAGATCATATCTGCACCAGGAGTATCGTGGCATACACCACCACATACACATTCTGGCCAGTACAGTGAAGTCCAGCACTTCCAGTAAAACACCAGCACAGAGATGGCAGCTGGTTGCATCCAGACTCAAGACTGTAATAATACAGACTGGCCACCTTGCCAAGGTCCTTGCAGGGTTCCTGCTTGTGAGGAAACATGGCTCAGGGCTGTTATTTCTAGAATCACAAAATCTCACTTAGCACAGAGGATCTTTGGGTAGAACTTGGATGAATTTGCCGAGGAGCTGTGCAGAACACAAATGTGTGTTTGGGAGGTGGCAAGCCAGCAGGTATCAGGGTGTCAGGACCATCTGGAGGATATCACAGCTGGATCTGAATCTGAAATCTGAAATCTGCTGTTGCTAATTTTGGACTCTGATGTAGCCCCTTACCAATCCTTCCTTTTCTCTTCCACCCTCTTTTCTGCTTCCTCCTGGCTTAGTCAACCACGTGGTGGAGTAAGTCTGATCTCATTTATTTGTTCTCATCCCTTTTCCCTGTCTTTTGCCTGCTGTCATCCAGTGCGGGACAGGGAGCAGCCTTTGTGTGCCCGGCCGAGCCGCGCGGGTGCTCCCGGCCCTGCCCTCTCGCGGCTGCCTGGTCCCCTGCAGCCACCTGCCCGCCTCTCTCGTGTAGCTGAATTTCTTCCCGTTAGTCCTTCTGCTCCCCTGCTAACGCTGCTTTCTCCCCTTCCTATGCCTTCCAAATTTCCTCATGGTGCTTACTGTTGCCTTGAATTCACCTGCTTTGGGCTTTTCTCCTATTTGAGCTTGCTAGCATGAAATCTCTGTCACTCGGGGCTTGTGTCTGGAAGTACCGATGTTCATATCATCCTCTTGGAATGGGGAACACACCTGGATGTTGCATGATCACATAAGCAACCTCAGAATTTCCAGCTAAGCTCTGACCTATCTTTTCTGCAGGTTTGCAAAATACTACAAGAATAGTGATGGCACTGAATCAAGGACGCTTGTCAAAGCTTATGGCATCCGCTTTGATATCATAGTGTTTGGAAAGGTAGGGTGACAGTTCCTGGAGGTCTTGTAGTGAGGGCTTTCAGAGATGCTGAAAAGCATGCTCAGGATTCTACCTGTCTTCTAGGCAGGAAAATTTGATGTAATTCCTACCATGATTAACATCGGCTCTGGCTTAGCACTGTTTGGTGTGGTAAGTGACACTGTCTGCACTTGGACTCGATTCTGGATTAGTGCCTCAGTGCTGAGGATCACTGTCTTAAACTCTTTCAATCTCCACTAGGCAACAGTGCTGTGTGACATTGTTGTTCTGTACTGCATGAAGAAGAAATACTACTATCGGGAGAAGAAATACAAGTATGTGGAGGATTATGAACTGGTAAGCATCAACAAAGGCAGGGTAAAGGCAAAATTGCTTCCTCCTCTGACTCCACAGAGATTCTGAAACAGGATGTAGAAAGTCCACATCAAATGGAGATTTTGAACCACAGTTCTAAGGAAACTTTTTCAGAGAAGCTAATTTTTACTTCAAAGCTGTTGCAGGGAAGAGCACTAGAAACAAATATTGTCATGTTTCCTGGGCAACCACTCTTGGAGAGGAAAATACATGTTCAAGAACTTGTCATGCTCCTGCACCTCCTTTCTGGGTTGCAGTCATTGGCCTTCTAAGAGCTGTAGGGAACAGCTCTGTTCCCATCAAATCCCTTCTTGGCTTTTGGGGTTCCTGCAGTTGTGAAAGAACCCATTCAATGGGTTGGTATTTGCTGAGACCAATGTGCTGACAGCCAGTTACAGCTCCCTCCAGGGTCCAAATGATCTGTTTGGTCAGTAGGATTTAGTTGTTTGCTTGACTGGTGCTGAGAATAGAGCTCAGCCCTGCAGCTCTGCACTCGGTGGGAAGTGTGGCTGCAGAGGGCAGATTTCTCAATCAAAACACCTTGTGCCACTGCAAGAGTAAAGCCTGACTAACAGGAGGTAGCTTACCTGTGCAAAGGATTTTATGTGATTGAAAGGGGGAGAAAGAAGAGTTTCTGGCAGAGAACTGTAATCTCTGATCCTTACAGGGAGTTGGTGAGACATACGGAACAAACTCCTGAGCTCCTGGTACTGCAGAACCAACTGCTGCTCTAAACTGCTGCTGGGAACATTTCTTGACCCTGCCATGAGACCACCCCCTCTCTGCTGGAAGGAAGTGGGGAACCAAACTGAGAAAGGGACCATCTTCACTACTCTTTACTACCTGGGAGCCAGTCCCAGGGAGAACTGGGTCTGCTCCTTGTCCGCTGTATTTCTAGGTTATTTGCACTAAGCACACAGGGAAAATGGTGCTTTATGCCAGACCTCTGCACTGGCTGAGCCTGGGACAGCTCTTGCATCATCATTTTGCCAGTCCTCCTGTTCCTGAGCTCACTGATAGCAGAGGGCACAGGACAATAGGCACAGATTCTTCCTTAGAGTGAACATGGCCACTGCCAGGAGGAGCCTAACCTTGAGATAGCAGCTCCTTGCTGTTGCCATTTTTCTTTCCCTGAAGGACTGTGAGCCTAGACCTATTATTTAATTGGGTCTCCAAGCTCCAGTGGCCACAGACCAAGATAAAGCAGAGTCTGGCTCCATTGTGCTATGATAAAGTACTTACTGGTTACAGAACTTTTTTTTCTGTTTTGTCTAATTTTTATGCTATTACTTTAAAATTTACTTAAATAAAATACTACTTTCCCTCTGCCCTCTTGAAGTTCTGCAAGCTGGCTTTTGATTGTTCATTTCTCTCCACATGCCAAGTGTTAGTGGAGGGCTATCAAAGCCAGGGCTCTGTGGGCATTGCTTCTTGATTCTCTCAGCAGAAGTGCTGCTGCAACTAAAGCTGCTCTGCCTTGGTTCTCCTGACACCTTGTCCATGCCTGTTTTCTTAAACTCTCTCAAAGGGAAAAGACTTGTAAGTCAGAGGCCAAGATTTTAGGGTCTTTATATAAGTGCTGGTACCAACTGCTTGGAAGAACAGATCTGTTATTCCCTGGCACACCTCCCATGCCTTTCACCACCACACCAGCCCTGTGTCTGGGCTGCTGCATTTAATGGGTTTACACAATTTGACTGAAGTGGATTTGTTAGCTTTTATATTCACATGGCTTTGAGCACCTCTAGTGATCACACTGACTCACAAAGTCCAGGTCTTCCCTTTCTCTGAACCTTTTCTTGTGTTACAGAGCCCTGGGATCTATTGCATACCTCCAGCATCCTGGCTCTTTTCTCCAGCAGCACAATGAGTAAACCACAGCATTATCATTTTGTTTTACTCTTTATGTGCCTGCTGCTTTTGAGCACTAAGTTGTGTCCCAGCTCAAAGAGTGCCCTTCCAAGAGTCAGCGCTCATCTGGGCATGTGAACACTCAGTTTGGATTATACAGTGCTCAAGCTGCTGTGGTCTTATCCTAGCCCAAGATCCCCCGTAATGGTAGAGCACCAGACTTCATTAACATAGGAGAGTGCTTTCAGATTCCTCTTCCAACAACCAAACTCTCACACCTTGATAAAGACCACTCAAACAGAATAATGGTTCCACTTGATCAACTAACTCTGGTTGCATGTCATTTATTTCAACTTGTACAGTGAAGCTTGAACATCTGTGTGGAAAAACACTTAGTTGTTGGTTTATTCTTTCTTCTTAGGTAATATAATTTAAAAGTGGTAAATACACAGTATTTAAACTTGATACACCTGATAAAGTTAAATGCATAATACAGGGGTAGGAGTGAAACACAAGCCTTGGTCATTAAACAAACAGTATAAAAATCAGGAATAGTTCAGGACCTTAGAAAAGAAACAGATCAATTGCCTGATAGGTAAGAGGGGACCACCATGGAAAACTACCCAGATAAGAGGCCTGGTTTCCCCTTAGCACTTTCCTGTGTGCTTTCAGAGCCAAAAAGGCTTAGTACCCAGCAATAAGCCCACAGTCAGCACCGGGCTTGCTTGGAAGGAAGGGAGTTGGGGAAATCAAGCTATCGCCCAGTTCCAAGGCACAAGCAAAATGTTCACTTCACTATAAGGAGAAAGCCAGCATTACTACTAGGGAACAGCAGCTGGGGAACTGAGCAGGTTTATATACACAGTACAGCTTCTCTAACAGGTCATGCATTTAGAGAGATCTCCCTCACATGGCCACGCTTTATGCTTTCAACAGAGCTGACCAACCAGAAAAATCCACATTGCGTTTCTTTCCGAAATGTGCATTTGGCTGCAGCCCCACCAGAGCCTGCACTGAGGGACACTCAGTCTGGAGAGCACCTTGGGGAAGCGCTGGGTTTAGCATCCTTTAGAACCAAGCCCATGCAGGCAGTCAGACACTGATCAGTGGAGCATCTGAGGCCCAGAGACTGGCTGGGCATCAGGGAGCTGGTACAGCTGTTGAGAAGCTGCGTTACACCCGGCAGACCTGTTTGGTCAATGTAAACTGTCTCACCTGACAAATCACACCCAGGGATGGGCAGCACAGAGATCTCTACAACACACCTCTAGCAAACACACCACACACATTGCTATGTACTACATACAAAGAATCGGATCCCCTAGCTTTTTACATTTTTTTTTTGGCAGATCAAGTCCATTTGCAGGGTTAGAGAACCAAGCTGCCCACTCACACGCATTTCCAAAATGAAAAGTCCTGTGGAGGGGGAGCAGGCAGCTGTAGTAGTGCTGGCCCCCAAGTTACCTGTTTGGTTTTCCTATAGCTGAAGCTGCAGGGCTTTGGCATAGCCTCGGACTAAAATGGGAGGAAAACAGTGCGTGTCTTATGGCTCCAAACTCCGTAGTATTGCTCCTAAACCACCAACTGTCCTCACTGGCTTTGGAGAGAGGCCAGCAGCACAATGCTTCCATAAAGAATTGCAATTTAAGGGGAACATCGCTTCAAGTAATCAAAAGGTGTAAGGGACAGTTTGGGTAGGCATCTGCACCCTTGCTAATGCTGTCCTGGCTTTAACAAAAACCAGTCCTAACCAGGAATTACCAGGCCAGGTCTGACTGCAGCGGAGCCAAGGACCTCAGCACACTGCTGCTTGTGCTGCCCAGATAAAATAAAGGAAGACAAGGGAACGGTCACTTTCTAAAGGCAGGGCATCCATGGCCAGTGTTAATAGGCAGAGATCTTACCATTAATCAAGACACTTGGCAGTCTCCTAGTGCCTTCCTCCTGAGGGCAAAGAATTACATCTTATCAGTCCCTCACAAGCTTGGGAGATTCAAATCCTCCTTCTCTGTCACACAACCACATCAGACTGAGAAAGGAAGAAAATGAGACCTTTTGCCCCCTAGTCCCACGCTCTATCCACAAAACAACTGTACTTACCGTGACCCCTTTCCCCAGGCAAACCCTGGCTCCTCATTCTCCAGCTTTATCCGAGCACAGAGAACTTGGGAAAGTGAGTCTGGACACCAGAGTCTCTCCCACCACGACAGATTATTATTTTGTACAAGCACCACAAATAATCAGAGTAATCTGACTGAAGGTGAAAGAGCTCTTGGTAAGAAACAATCCATGAACTAGATATACACTTAATTTACTAACAAGCCTCTGATCCACAGGCATTCACAAATTACTGGTAACAAACTTGCAAAAAATACATAGCATTGGCCCCAGAATCCAGATTAAGAGTTTGGAAAACAAACGTTTCTTTGAAAATTACTAGCTAATCATTAAGATCTTAAATTCTAAGCAAGCCCTAAGTCTATACTTAAAAAACAGCATAAGTTTTATTATTTTTAATTGTAGTAAACCATGTAATGTACATGGAAGTGAAGGATTTTACCCTGAATTTTATATTTTATAGTATATCTACCTAGATCAAGTAAAATATTTAGAAACAAACTGTTAGTGCTTCTTCTGTTATTTAAAACATTCTAAACACCACCTTTCACTCATATGTCTGCAGCAAAAATAGTTCAAACTGAACTTAAGCCCTTAGATACCTTTTCCTTTCATACACTGAATACCTAACTTACCAAGTCCTGGTCACACCAAGGCCTCTGAAAAGGTGTTAATTACCTGAGGAGGTAATTAACCTCACTTTCTGAACGTCCTGAAGATGCTGTTTCATACAACTTGGCTCACAAAGGTAGGCATTCTTTAAAAAGCTGAAAAGGTGGGTTTTTGCTTTGTTCCCATGCAGTTAAAAAGGTGTCAATTAAAAACAAACCAGAACGACAAGAAATAGATGCAACAACATTCCTGGTAGGTCGTGAACTCTCAAAGTGCACACGTGTGGTTGGTTTTACTGCTGTGTATCCCACTTGGCAAAAGCTTCACCCTTCTGTGCGTGCCCACGGCCACGTGATGGGCATCGTGCCCCTGGGACGCTGGCGTCACTCCCTGCAAATTATTTGGCATTAAAACCAGCTAAAAGCAGTTCCAAACAGCTAAAAGCAGTTCCATTTTCCTTTGGCTGCTGTGGGTTTTGTTTTGCAAAGCCCTGTTGCTGCTCACCACCACCGCTCACCTCTCCGCTGTCTGCCAGCACCTCTCCCACCAGAAGTCAGCAGTCCAAGTGATCGGAGATGTTCCATGTTTATGGCAAATAATCAGATGTCTGATAACACGTGATAACATGCTGCTATGTGAGCTCTACATCCAGCATTGTACTGAGATAGCGCCATGTCATGCTGTGTTTGCTCTGGGCTCTGGTCACCTCGTCCCCAGTGCACGCTTGGTGACGTGCCCTGGATTGAGCTGCTCAACAGAACCGTGAAGTCCACCTTCAAGAAAGAAGTTCCTCCTCTCCCACGTTGGGCAAGTCGTTGCATTTCAGGTTATCTTCACTGCCTTGTTTCCTGTTTTCAAAGGAAACGAAACAGCTGCTGAGTGAATCAGAAAAAGGCAAAGCAGGCCATGAGACACCAGTTTCTGCCCCTTCCCTGCCATGGGATCTTCAGGATGCTGTGCATGTGTCATCTCTCCCCACTTAACAGGCTGGAAAGTGCCATAAAAAGTTGGTTTTCATCCCATCAGAACAGCAGGATATTCCATGTCACAAAAATCTCATAAAGCAGTTACAGATCAGACTAACAGGGTGTGAATGTCAGTCATGGCCCCCATGAAAGTTTCAAAGCCCAACTATTTAATTTCTCCTCCAGAGCATAAGAAAAAGCTACAAATGTCTTTTGGGGCTGAAGTGAGGTGATGACACTTACGGCAGCAGGTTCCCAGAGGAAGACAGTGACCGCTCCTCCCTCTTGCTCCCCTCAAATGGGTTCCCAAAGGATCGCTTCCGGATCATCGTTTTAACCAAGATCTGCAAAACCAGAATGCAGTTCATCAGAGCTGCTTTTCCCTTCATTCAAGGGCAACAGGAACATCCAACTTTCATGCCCAAGCAATTAAAAAAACTAGTGAAAACAAGTCAAACTCCACTATTAAAAGAAGAGAAATCAGAAGGAAGGATCTTTGCAAGTCTTCAGCTGCTTAATACAGGGGCTGTATCCTCATCTGGAACCCTTGCAGGTGAGAGCCACACTAGGGCTAAGAGGCTGGAAAGGAGAGCAAAGATAAGTCTGGGAGGTTTCTTTCCTCCCCAGAAGTAAGTTTTACTGATTACTGCATCCAATACCTGCAAATTCCCAGTCCTCCATGATTACCTGGCAAAATAATTCACTGGAAAGGGAGAGGGGAAGAAACTGGCACAATTTTACCTTAATGTTCATCTGAAACCAAACTAAAAAGCTGGCCATTTGTCCAGCTTTGTGTCCAAAATACCAATCAGAGACTGGTGAAACAGAGATGTGTCAGGATTCTTCCCTGACATCCCCCATCTTGCTTTGCTGATGGGAGCAGACAAGGTGAGCAGCACTGGACCCTGCCTTGGCAGGAGCATCCCTGAGAGCCCCAGGCTTCATCTGATGTTGCTTCTCATCCCTCTGTGCCTCGTGTGTCTGCTCACCAGGACACACAGAGAGCTGTTCTGTGTCTGAAGGCAAGGGTGTTTAAAGTCAAAGCCACGTGAATGAATCTCATACTGGAGTGTCAACGCCTGCACTTGGCTGCACAAAGATCAGGCACCCGAGGGTAATCTTGAAGATCAAATGCAAATGTGAAAATACCACATCTGCCTGGAGGTAGTGTGTTATTTAAGAGTCAAAGATGTGCAGTGAAATCTGATTTGCTTTGAGCTGTGCAGAACCCACCTGGATTTCAACAGGGCTGGGAGCACTGAGCCTACTGATCAAGTCCCCTCTGAACAGGAAAAAGGGGTAAAGCCCTCATCAACTGTGATGTCTTTAGAGCAACATCTGCTTTTTCAGCCTGGGCAGCACAAGGCACATTTGATTATTCACATATCTGTGGTCAGTGAGATCTCTGCAGGGTACCCAAAAGGGAGAGAAGCTCCAGAAATGAGGCTAGATGTGGGCACAGCTATGAGGTGGAAAAGGAGCTTCAAAGAGAAACATGTTCTTCAAAAAAATCACAGCCTGGGTGCCTACAGGCAGCTAACACCACACCAGGGAACTGTGAATGGTCACTCGCTGTTTCTCCTAACATAAGGGCTGACGGCATCCAAAGAAATCATTAGGTTCAAAACCACAAAAGATTTCACTTTTCACACAGGACAGGGTTACAGTACGGTTCTCACCACCACAGTGGGTTGCAGAGAATAAAAATATGAGCTTGAAAAGAGATGAGATGAAGTCACCAAGAATAGCTCCAGGCGGGGGCTGATGCACGTCGTGGCCCAGATAAAACTTCCATCCTGGGAAGCTCCCACAGCCCCTACAGCTGGACAGGCAGAACAGGGCAGGAACTCCTTGTGCCTGGCCAAAACACCTGGTCCTGTCCACAGGCAGGTTCTGGACCAGATGCTCTTTTGCCCTGAACAAATACAGTGATATTTAGGCAGCCAGCTCAAGCGTGAAGACCAGCAACCCACTGACAGTTGCCTTTGGAACACCTCTAAAATATTCCCATGCACTGTGGGGTACAGCCACATCCACTGAGCTGCTGAGACCCTGAGACACCCAAGTGTCTTGCAGCACTTGTTTCCAAGTGAGGGAAGGTCTTTGTTCTAATCCTGCCCAATGCTTTTGTCCTTCAGCAGAACTCCAGCTGCTCAGGGCCAACCCCAGCAGGCAGCATGGACCCCACTGTGCATCCATAGACCATCAGCTCCTTTGTACTCACCACGGTGGCCAGGCTGGGGATGTGCTTGACTGAATTCTCCACTTCCTCCTCCGTCACCTCGACGAGAGTGCAGTTCTCATCCTCCGTGGGCAGCAGCTCCGCTCCGTTCTTGGTGACCCAAGGGTGCAACTTCAATTAATAACACAGCCTGTCAGGAATGATTTCCTCTTTTTCGTAACTCAAACAACACAAGCCTGGCAAACGCATCTCCTTGTCCAAGCTATGGCCCCTATTGTGCTCCTGAAATGCCAGGGAGCAGGGCAGGGATGTGCCATGTCACTGGTGAGCCAGCTCACCTTGGTGCCACCAGGAACTGCACAGCCCAGTGCAGAAAACACCGTGGTGTGGCTCATCCACAGCTACACAACCAAGCCATAACCTTGGTGACCTACAGCACTGGGCATCTCTGGGCTTTAGGGAAGGAGACCTATCTTCTCTCATCATCTTATGGATGAGACCACACCAGGAGGCAGGAGAGATTTATTCCAGTTCACACATATGAGCAGCAGTGATGGCGAGACCCACCGAACCCTCATTCTGAACCTGGTTTAATCCTTGACTGAAGGCAGAATCCCTGTTTCTCCTTGCCCACACACCTGGTGACTTGGTCGGCTGCAGGAGGAGCACAAAACGGTTCCGCAATTCCCCCGCAATCCTTTCCCCCTACCTTGGTCTCCATTCTCTCAGCTTCTCGCCCCTTCCAGGCTCCCGCAGGGGCGAAGGACCAGAAATCTCCTGCGAAAGGCTGTTGCACAGTACTTTCCTGGTAGCAGAGGAAATACTGTACTCAGGGGATTTCCTTTTGCCTGCAACTTCTATAGGCACCAAAGGTCCCAAAGCTGAGCAGGTCCCAGAGCAGGGGAAGGAGCTGGGACTTACCTGCCCAGGGGCCCTGGGCACAGGGGGAGGACCTAGCCTGGCGCGACCAAACTGACTCCCAAAAATAGCCGAGCAAGGAGAACCCAACAGAAGTGAAGCCACAGCCAACACCAGGATGCTGGGTCAGTACCTTGATTTCTGGGACCGAAATCCTAGATTCAGGATTTTTATCCAACATCCGTGTAATTAAGTCCTTCAAGAAGTCCGTAACTTCTGGCCTGTGGAAGGAAGAAGGGAGAGATGAGATAGGAAAAGGGATGGATGCTGCCTCTGTTCTTCATCTCAGTGCCAGCTACTGTGGGCCTTTTGGACTGAGAGGATCAGCTCCAGGCCCAACAGGGAGGTTCTTGTACACCCCCTCCTCTCCAAACCCCCAGAAAAAACAAAATATTCCCTTTTGAGTCAATGTGAAGTGTGATCCCACATGTACTGGGCAGGAAGAGACCAACTCAAAGCCTGAGTTTTGCAAAACCACAGAAGAATAGGGCTAGCCCTACCCTGGCAGTGCTTGGGAAACAACTCAAATGAGCTGTAAAATAAGGATTGATGGGTTGTTTTTGTTTTTGAGTACTTACTGGTCTGGGAACTCCAAAGTTTGGGTCTTGATTTTATTGTGTAAACTCAAAATCCTTTCATCCATAAAAGGGCACTACCACAAAGAAAAAGAGCAATGAGGAAAGCAGCAACCTCTGTTAAGAGACAGCAGTGGGGCAGCTAGAGGAGCATCAGGATCTCATAGGCTTTGAAGGAAAGCAAAGATCCAGTTACAGAGAAATTCCAGAAGATTTCCAATTATATCAATGTCTCCTTTTAAACACAACGAAGAAAAACATTTAACCAAAAATTACCAATTACCACAAGAGTTCCTTTCCTAAAAAATCTGCCCAGGCACAGAATTTTTTCAACTGGGGAAGAAGAGGAGCCCAGCCCTTTTGGCTGCACCCACCACAGGGACAGGCAAAGGTTTCCCATTTCCATCCACACATCCTCATCTCCACTCAGCTCGAACAGGAACACAAGGTGCCAGTCCCACTGATTACCTGGAACATGGGAGGCACAAACCAACCCCCAAAACCAACAGCACTGAAAAATCCATCTCATTACCTGCCCAAACACGAAGCAGTACAGTGTAATCCCCATAGCCCAGACATCCAAAGCCTGCAGAGTGAAGAAACCATAGTTAAATCTATAACAAGATTTCTGTGTGTGCAAGGTTAGTCCGAGACCATTCAAATTGCTACGAAATACCTTTCCAGAGAAGATTTTCCTGGTTTCTGAGAGTGTCTCTGGGGCCATGAAGGCAGGAGTGCCCACTGTGTTGGTTAAGAGGGCATCAGCTCCCTTGAACTCATTGCTCACTCCAAAGTCTGCGATCTTGACGTGCCCATCTTCCCCCACAAGGAGGTTGGAAGGTTTAATATCCCGATGGATTATCTTCTGATAGTGCACTGCAGCCAGAGGGACAATGAGTGGTGCAGCAGCAGCAAAGGAGCCACACGGTCTCCATGTGGCTCCTTCTGCTAACACCACAACCAGCCCCAGCTTTAAAAGCCCCTGTGCAGCATGAGCCACCAGAAACAGCACTGTACACCAGCAGAAAGGCCAGCTTCAGGTGTTCAGAAAAATAACCAAAAATAAGAAATCCCATCATTTTTGCAGAGACACTTACAGTATTCAATGCCCTTGATCAGATCCTGGAAGTAAAACCGAGCCTGGTCCTCACTGAGAGGTTTCAAGGTTGGGATTTCCATCACAGGGCTGTGAAGGCAACAGAGAATGGAGTTCATTCCCCACCTAGATGTGCTGAAACAGGGCCTGAAGGCTTTGTCACTGGCTGGTGACAGCACACAACCCCAAACACAGGCACAGAGTACACAGGGTGTACTCAGCTGTAACCAGACTGGGGAGATGCTTCTCAAACCTCAAGCCCCACCGTGAACCTCCCCATCACCTCTGCACCCCATTCCCACCTTGTGTGGCCAAGCTCTGCCACCCACAAACCCATCTCATGTTCGAGTGTTAGGATTAAATCTGGAATTCAGTACTCACCCCTGCTTCACCAGTTCAAACACTGCAACACAAAAGAGAAGGTGATTACAGATCGCTTACAGGGTACGGCTCCTGCGAGCACAGCCTCAGCACAAAAGCAATTATTTTAATAACAAAAATTCTAAAAATAATGTGATATTTTTAAAAAGGAGATGCTGTCTTATGCAAGGCATTTGGGTTGCTCCCATTTTCAGTTAAGGGGATGCTGCCAACTATCTTCTCAGTGCTGCAGGTTCAGCATTGTGAAGTGCCCTCCATGGCACACAAAAACTCTCAGTTTGCCACCAAAAAGGCTTAGTCCACACCCTGGGCAAACCTCAGTGCTTGGCCATGAAGGCATCACATGCTCCTTCACTAGTACAGGCTGAACATAAATGATGAAAAAAAAATGTTTTCTCCAAGAGTTTTGTATTTACATCAAGCAAACAACTGCAGTCTGCCAGACAGGTTTGGATGTGGCTCATTTGTACCTTGGAAAATCAACTCATGCTTTTTTTTCCCAAAGTCAAAGAAATTATTTCTATCTACTGAAGAAACTACTGAAACTACTTTCTATCAGCCTGGCTTCAAAGCTGAGAGCACCAACACTGGTGCCTCTCATGGCAAAGCATGCCTGGTGTCGAATTAAGGTCAAAAAAGTGCTATAAAGCATTCTTGTCTCTGTTCACAACCCAGACTGCATTTCATTTGCTCCTCCAGCACATCCAGGGTATACCCACAGTGAAGGAGAGACCCAGCCCCACACAGAGCTGTTCCAAAACACAGTGAGAACCTTTTGCCCCATCCCTCTGACACCCCAGGGCAGTGAGAAGTTACCCATGTACAGGTGATCCTCACTGGGGTCATCCAGGACCTGCCAAAAGAAGCAAAAAGGCAATTAAACAGTGCCTAGAAAACCTTGCAAATTAAGCATTGTGTTATTTTATTTAGCAGCCATCTCAGTTCTGCACCATCTGCACCACCAGCACGGTCTGCTCATCTCTGAGCTTCTACCCACAAGAGAAGGGAAAAAAAGAGGACAGAGATATAGCTGTACTTCAAGGAAGCAAATATTTAAAACACACAGGAAGCATCATCTGACTCATGAGCCAAATAAACTCCAGCCTGCACATCTTTAATTCTTGATTTTTGGACTGTTTCGTACAGGCAGTGGGTGGAGGGCAAGGCAGCTGCACTGTTGAACTCACAGAAACACCAGTTCTTCCCCAAAACCTGTCTCAGCACTTGTTTCCTCCACAGAAGAAACATTTTTCTGCATTTCCCTTTCTAAGCAGGGAATAAAAAAATATTTTGGGAGGTGAGAATGAAAAACCTTCTAAACCAAGGAAAACACAATTCTCCCAAAGGCAGGACCTGCCCTTGCCCCCTTCTGGGGTCGCTCCCCTTCACCCAGCCCATCCCTGCAGCATTCAGGCTCTGTCACGCTCAAGGATGACTTTTGGAAAGAGACCAGCACTTACCTCCACCAGCTTCACCACATTGGGATGGTCCAGCTTCTTCAGGATGGCAATCTCCTGGTAGACCTGTTCAATGGGCCCTCTGGGCTGCAGGCAGCCCTCGGAAGCAGCTTTGGCCCCGCGGGGCGGAGGGCGGCCTGTGGGAAAGGTGAAGATGTGTCCAGTCGGGAACAATCCCCCAGGATCCCCAAAATATCCCCCACCCAAAAGGCTTTCTGCCACTTACGGGGGAAGCCCGCCTGTCTCATCAGCTTCTTTTTTGAGAGAACCTTCATTGCCTGCAAGAGGGGAAGAAATGTGGAATTTGGGGCAAGTCAAGGAAAAATGTGGCTGGTGGGATGGGGCAGGGAGTCACCAGAGGGGATCCATCCCCCTCCCACCTCCCCTGCTGCAGGCTCCAGGGCTGTGAGCTACTCACATAGTAGGTGTTATCATCCTCGTTGTAGGCCAGCTTCACCACCCCATAGGAGCCCTGGAGAGGGGCACAGACATGGGGCACAAGTGAGGGAAAATCCAGAAAACCCACATCACCAAACCAGGCTCTGGCTCCTCCACAAACCCACCCCACAGGGATCACAGAGCTGGTGGGCGATGCTGGGACGAGCAGGGGGGTGTATGGTCTGACATCACACTGACAGCAAAGAAAAGCTTCAAATGCCCCATTGTGTGGGAGGGAGGGGGAAGGGGGAAAATTAGTAATAATTTTAAAAATATACAATTCAACTGGCACCCTTCAGAATAGAACAGCGAGCACCAAAGTGCTGCTGTGGTGAGTGGCTGGACTTGCTCCATTCTGGAACATTCCCATGACTGGAAAATGAAAGCAAGCCTGACACCCTCCCAACCCAAAACCCCTTCTCCTACCCCAAACCCAATATTCACCTTCCCGATCTCATCCTTCAGCTTGTACTGGTTGAGCTGCACACAGTCCTGTGGGGAGAGAACAGGGAAGTTTGGCATGAGAACTGCTCTCATTTGCTCTTCTCCTTTTAAATCTCCAGCAAAACTTTCTCTGCAAACTCACACCCTGACCTGCTCTGCCCAAGCACCCACGTGGGGCTGGGCAGCTTTGATTCACAAGCCACAAAAGCCACCCACCAAGCCACACGTTGGTGTGTTTATAGATGGCTAATTGCAAACGTGAACACCCGGGCAGGCCATCCTGTCCTGTCCACTCATGTGGAACGAGAGCAACGGACCAGGAGAGCCCTGAGGGGTTTAATGTTGGCAACCTGGCACCGAGTAATTTTATTTCTTCTGGGCAAAGCAGCCACTTGCTGCCTGTTTTCTGTCAGGCTGGGGGCAGGCAGGCCTGTTTTCTCTTTAGATATCAGTTAACTTCTCTTTTTTTGTTTTTAAGGAGTAAAGAAACTTGTGCTACAATCCTGGTTTCCATCAAACACAGTTGTGAGAGCTGGTGGCATCACCAAAGGCACAAAAAATGGTGAGTTGGGGTCTCACCTCCCAGAGGGCTCTCCCCATGGCCCAGGATGTCCCCCTGCCACACACCTGCAGACATGCCATGGGGGTTTATCCCAAAAAAAACAAGTGAGAAGAAATGCCAGTGGGAAAATCCAGGCAGATGGGGACAGGAGTACTGCAGGAGCAGCATTCATCCCCCTCATCTGTAACATTCATGCCCCTCATCTGTAACATTCATCCCCCTCATCTGTAACTTTCATCCCCCTCATCTGTAACATTCATCCCCCTCATCTGTAACATTCATCCCCCTCATCTGTAACGTTCATCCCCCTCACCTGCAATCCCGTGATGGACACACGGTTGGACTCCACCGTTGGCCGCCGTGGCAGCCGTGGGGAGGAGTGTGGGGACGTCACCGGGGAATAAGGGAGGGAGGGGTAGATGAAGCGTTGGTTGGCGCCGTCGCCGTTCCCGGGCGAGCGGGCAGGCTGCGGCCGCTCCTGCAGGGACAGCTTGCGGCCGGAGAGGTGCAGCTTGCGGCCATCCCCAAAGCCCTCGCTGCTGGGCACCTCCATCTCCTCCTCGCTCGCGCTCCCCGTGGCGTCGTGCTCGGTCACCACGATGAGCGAGGCCATGCTGGCGTGGCCGGGGCTCAGCGCCAGGGGGTCCCGCAGCGCCGCGGGGGCTCGGCGGCCGCAGCCTCCGGCGCAGCAGAGGGGCTGTGGGGTGGGCGAGCTGCTGGGGACACGTGGCGGCGTGGAGGGACCGATGGCCTCATCCTGGCCATGCTGCGGTGGGGAGATGTGCCTGCAAACACAGGGTGGGTCAGCCAGGCTCTCCGGAAAGTGGGATTTCCTGCTGGTCATTGTGCTACAGATCGATTTATTAGTTCCATAGGGAATGGTGAAGCCAAGGGCAGTGGTGCAGGATGGCACCAGGATGTACAATCACCCTGCCACAGACAGGACAGACCCCAGGGCAGAGCCAGCCTCAACCCTAGGGCTGCTGCCACTGCTCCTTCCACCCTTTTTATCTAAACACCTCCAGGGAATAACAACTCCATCATCTCCACTATAGAAATACTCCAGAGGGATTGTTTGAAAGGGTCAGGATAAAGAATCGCATTACACTGGCATAAATACCACTGAGTTCCCTACTTTACTGTTCAAAGTGGGCACATCTCTGCCAAGCCCCCCCAAACAAAGCAGTTCAGGGGCACAGGGACCCACTTACCAAGCGTGGGGTGCAGGACCAGCCCCCTGGCTCACTGCTTCATCCCACAGCCCATCATTGCCAGTGATTTCTGTTCCTTGCCCTGTGGCTTTCTGTGCAAAACTCAGGTCCCTAAACCTTGAGATAAATGAGAAAACTGTTAGCAACAAAAATTTAAAAAAAAAAAAAAATCAAATAATTAAGTGAAACTTAAAAAAGAGGAGAAAATTATGTTAATTCACACATGCCAGGCACCCCAGAGCACCTGGGGCTGTCAGTGGTTGGTTGGCTGTAAACCATAGCTCTTCCCTGCCCCGACGCTGGTGCTGTTTTTAATTTCTAGGTTAACAAGTTGCCACAGAAGGAAGTGAAAAAAAAAAAAATATCCTGAAACAACCAGCCCAGGAGCAGGAACAGGGTTTGAGGCGTTTTTCTGCCTGGTTCCCACACCTCGACGAGGCGGCCGGTTAAAATTAGCTCCACTCATCTCCATTGAAGTTTCCATGCTGCACCCGCAGCACAACCACTCTGAATCAGCCCAGCAGAAATTATGGGTCAAGTACAGAAATCAAATCGTCTCCCCCGTCCTCGAGGCTTCACAATGGCCTAATTGCTGTTTTCAACACTGATCTATAAACCAGAGCTTTTGTGCCCAAGTGGGATAGGCCTGGAGCTGAAGCCAACGCGGCACCGCTCGCTGCTCCGAGGCACGGAGAAGCACAGGGATGGGGAGGCTATAAATAAGCCAATGAACAGCAACAAGGACAAACTATTCCAGAAACACCGAGTTTCATGGGGCTGAATCCGCTCCTGGACAGGGCTTTGCCGGATGAGAGAGCCAGGAACCACCAGCCAAGTCAAATTCCCCCCGCAGTGCTGCTGGCAGCCCACGGCAGTGTGTTTTAATGCATTCCCAAATGGATTAAAACAAACAGGCAGTCCCCCCCATTCATCCTGAATTCACAGGGATGCATCTCGAGGCCATTTGCCTGGCCTGCTTTGGGCACCCCTCCAGTGGGCACATATAAATAGCTGCCCTGAAGCTGGAGCCGGCACAGAGCTGTGCCCTCTACCCTCACCGTGCTCTGCGGCCGCACCAAAAAAGGCAGCTCATCGGGGCAGCCTTGGGATCAAACCACCCCAGGAACATTGCTGGTAGCAACACCAGTCCCCAGCAGTGCCACAGAACGGCTGGGCATCCCATCCTGCCCCCCAGAGCATCGCCTGTATCCCGATTTCCAAGGGTTCCTGATAAACTTTGCCAGGCTTGAGCAAAATTGAGTTATGAAGTCTCAGTCACACTTGAGAGCTGAGCATGTCCTGGCCGGCGGGAGTTAATTGGCTTTACCAGGATAAACATATCAAGTCTGATTAATTCAAGCAGGCTTCCCCAGGCTCTGTAAACTAAAAGTCATCCAAGCCCCATTGTAACATCGGCTCAAGTGGGAAATCAGAGGGGTTTTCCCTCTGCATGTGTGCAAAGGGTCAGAGGATGGGGGTTTTCAGAAATTGCCCTCTGAGATGACACCTCCCCTGGGAGAAACCCAAAAGTGGAGTCACACTGTTGAACACAGCCCTGTTATCCTTAATAAGAACATGAGGAGGAGGAGGTGGGGAACAGCTGTATTCCCAGCCAGAGAAAAAAGTAAAATAGCTGAAAAGAGGGCAGTAATCCCAAAGAGAGAAAATACAGCCTGGGGGCTTTGGCTTCACCAACCCATCCGGGCCCTTGCCTGGGGAAAAGCAGCACATTCTGGTATGAACTCCAGCAGATCCTTATGTAAAAGGGAGCAGCACATGCCCACAAAATCCTCAGGAAATATAACAGCCTGGTGTATAGGAATGATTTATCGGCACAGCTTTTGGCTGCAATCCATATATAACCCATAGCGGCTGCAGCAGGATTATCGAAGCAATCAGTCTCGCATCTAATTCAGCAAGGAGAGGGATATTAAAATGAAAAGAGGTCTGTGAAACCCTGGCAGCAGCTCTCCCGCTCGCTCAGCGTCCACGTGGCTTGAGCGGAAGCGAATGGGAGTGAAATCAGCCCCCGCGAGGGTGAGGGATTTTCACAGCCCCCTCGGGCCGCCCCAGCTCTGCTGAGAGCGCGTGGGCCCTGCCTGGGCCCTGCTGGATGTGACCACCTCCGGAGGGGACCACGCTGACCGATTCTGGGCGAGTGCGGAGGGTGACACCTTGGGGATTTAAATCAGAGCATCCGAATGCGTCTGCCTGCCCTTCCCTCCCCGGAGCTGTTTCTCTACCCAGATGCAGGGGCTGCACTCTCACCTTCCCCACATCTGTGTCACTGTGGCAAGGCCAGACACAGTGCCAGGATCAGACCCTCCCAAGGGAATAAGACTTGGTGGCAGCTGGGTAGTGACCCCTCCATCCATCCTTCCATGGGGGTCAGCTCACAAACCATAACTTCAGCTTTTTTTTAACAAAACTGAATTCAAAACACCGAAACCAGGGCTGATTTTACTCGCAGAGATCCTCCCCTGCTACTGCTGAAGGTTGGTTAAAAGCCAAGCAGGGCCAGCCTGGGGCAGTTATTGGTCTCCCTGGGCACAGTCCAGTGGCTATTTTGCTTTCCCCGGTCACGGTCAGCAGTGGAAGTGCCCATGCCAAGAGTGGTGTCATCTGCAGCAACGGGGGCATCGATCACAGTTTCCCTTCCTACGGGTGAGCACAGACCTTGCCAGAAATATATTAGTCACTGTAGTATACAAAGACCATATGCATTCCCCACCTGACTTTTAATGGGGAAAAAAAAAATCTCTCAGCAGCTTCTCTAGAAGTCAGAGGACACCCAAATTTATGAGATACTGGAAACAGGCACCCATGCCCCATCTAGGACAGGTCCCTGCACCCAAGCAGCAAAGCTTTTCATCATCCCCAGGGCAAATGGAAGAGCTTCCTGTAGTGCGTGGCCTGGCCAACACAGGGTGGAAAGAACTGGGGAAAAAAAATGCAAAGCCAGGCTGGTAACACTGTAGTGTTACAACACCCAGCAGCAGGTTTCGATAGGAGTCACAAAAACATCTTTACTGAGGTTTTTTATAATTTTGAGGCTACTGCCTAATACTGCTGAAGCAATGTGTAATGAGCATCCCAAAAGAGCATAAGCTGCAGCGATGGTGTTGAGCATGGGCCAGGATAAGTTCAGAGCACCTCCATCACCTTGTCCAGTACTGCCAAGTGACTCCCAGCTTTCCTGGAAACATCAGCTCCAGCCCATGATGCCCACAAGAGAGGAAATGAGAGCAGCTCTCCACTTTGTGAACACCACTTAAAAGACATTAGGGCAGAGTTGAAAGCAAAGGCTCCTCTGAATTACCTCCCTGGAACAGCACCGGTCCATCACACACCTCTCACAGCACACTCAGGTATGGGCTTTTGGGGTTTGTTGGGTGTTTTTCCCAACAAGAGAAAGTTCTCATGGATAACCAGGAGAAGGACAGGGCTCCTTCTCCCAGGAGAGGGGCTGTCTCTGTGGGTGCAGGCCATGAAGGCAGCTCTGGTGCCCACAGCTGCCACACATCCTCTCCCCAGCGCCATCCCCCTGGCCCTGAGGACAATCTGCTCCTGTCCCCAGGGGTGGTTTCTGCCCCTGCAGCATTGCAGTCAGCCCGCAGCTCCATCACACCAGCTTCCCGTGGTCATCTCACTTTTGCTCTTGGTCTTGACTGTTACCTTCATGCTCCTGATGCTCTGTGCCGTGCACGTGGCTGCAGGGCTGCATCCCACCTCCTAACCACGCTGTCACTCGCAGCAACCTAACCTGTGGCTTCTAATGACACCAGTCCCCTGTACACATTCGCTCCACCAGCTCCATCCCCCCTCTCACTTGCCCCTTGGCCTTAAAACCCCCACTTTTCCCCATCCCCATGGCCTATCTTTCCCTGGCACCCCCGATCCCGGCCCTCAAGCCCCGGACAGAGTCCCGTGGGGTCTGTAGGACACGCGGTGTGTCCCGCCGGTGCCATCGCCGTGCTCGTGGTGCGGCCGGTCCCGCCGCACGTGTCGGGGCCGGCGGCAGCGGGATGTCCGCGGGGCCCGGGCGGCCACGGCGCGGGATGGGCAAATGACAGCACCGAGCCCTCACCGCGGGGGTGTCCGCACAGGCCCGCCCGCGACAGAGCCCCGTCCGGAGGCGACGCCGTTCGCCGCCCGCAGGGCAGCCCCAGCCCCGGCTCCATCCCCGTTCCATCCCCGCTCCATCCCCGCCTCGGCCGCCCCCGCCCGCCCGGTCCCTCCGGGCGCGGCTTTGTCTCCGCCACCGCGGGCGCATCCCCCGCCCGGGCCCGCCCGGCCTCCCCGCCCGTTCCCGCAGCACCGACCTGGCGGGGAGCGACCCCGGGACCCCGCAGCCCCCGCAGCCCCCGCCGAGCTGGGCCGGAGCGCGGCTGCCCGGCACCGCCTTCGCTTTCGGTTCCGCTCCGGCGGCGGCAGCGAGGGAAGGAGGGAGGGAAGGAGGGAGGGAGCGATGGAAGGAGGGAGGGAGGGAGAGAGGGAGGCCCCGCTCCGCCCCGGGGAAGGGCAGGTTTCCCCCTGGGCAGCCGCATCCTGCCCGCCCGCCCCCTGTAAGCCGCTCTCGGGGTGTGTTTTGTTCTTTTGTTTATTTATAATGTTTTTCCCCAGTGTTTTATTCCCCCGGGGCCGCGCGGCCCCGCATCACCTCCCCGCGGGATGCAGCGCGGAGCCCCGGCCGGTCCCGCCGCCGCCGCCCCCGCTGCGGACTCCCCGCGTCCCCCTCGGAGGGACACGAGCCCCGGTGTCCCCGCCGCCGCTTCCTCCCCCTGACCCCGTGCCAACACTGGCCTTCCAGCCTCAGGTCGGCTGGGGCCAAACCGGGTTACCTGCGCCAGCTCCCCCGCTCTGAGCCATTGCCCAAGTCATCCCCTAAAGGGGACGTTTGGAAAACAGTTGTTTGGAAATGTCACAGAGGCCACCACCGAACCGTTCCCACACAAGTTGCAGTTCTGTAGCGCTGAGACAGAGCTCACGGGTAGGGCCTTGAACACCCCAGCTGACACCAGCCCTCGGTAAACATATCCCTCGCTTTCTCCAGTATTTGGGGTTGGTTTTTATTTCCATCCAGCACCATTTCTGCACCAAGCTCGCCCCCGGTTTTCTTTTCATGAAGCAGCGCCTTCAGCCTCGAGCAGATACAAATGCCCCAGCCTGGCCAGACCCTCTTCCTCATTTTGTTTCAAGGCTCGTTTGTAGCCACCACTTTGACCCTGTAGAGCTCCCCAGAGCAGAGCGAGCCCTCCATGCCAGCTTTGTCAATAAACACTCTATTTCTGACCAGAATCTTGAAAACCACTCTAAAAATCAGCTTTATGCACTTACCATAGCACATTTTAAGGATTAAATTCCTCGATGTTGATTAAAACACAGCAGATGCAATGAGCCATCACCAGTGTTCCACAAAGCTGGGTTCCCCTTTGCTGTTGGAAACATCGTCTTAAAATCAAGGCTGTGATGATCTGCCAACAGCCCCGATGCAGCACTAATTAATGGAATGTGTAAACTAACACCGGACTAGCCTTGTCTCAACCACACCTTAGTGCTTCTCTCTTCCTCCTTACCTGGCTGGGCTCCAGCAGAACCAGGTTTAGGTCTGGTCTTGCTTTGTCGTTGCTGATAATGCCACAGTTAAATCTACTGCTTCAAAGCAGGGTGTCTCCTGGGGTTTAATGATGCTCAGCTTTTATATATTCACCAGGTGACTGTCACTCACTAAAGATTTACACTCACAGGAGTGCAATCCCATCTGCCCTCAAATTCCACACTACAGCCAAAATGAAATTTTCTTCCAAAATGAGGATCTCGTTGTCAGCAGTCAGTGCTAGCACATCACAGATTCAATTATAGAATGGTTTGAGGTAGAAGGGACCTCAACAACCATCTCATGGGCAGGGACATCTTCTGCTATCCCAGGCTGCTCCAAGCCTCACCCAACCTGGCCTTGGACATTCCAGGGATGAGACAGCCACATCTTCTCTGGGCATCCTGTCCCAGTGCCTCCCTCCCCACCCTCACAAGGGAGAATTTCTCCTCAGTGTCTCCTCTAACCCTGCCCTCTGCCAGTGGGAAGCCATTCTCCCTTGTCCTCTCACTCCAGCCCTTGTCCAAAGTCCCTCTCCAGATTTCTTGGAGGCCCCTCCAGATACATCAATTGTTTATTCACCCCTAAAAGTAGAGCAGGTGAATGACACACAGTGCTGAGGGGAGAACACACACAATAAAAACATTTCAGCTGAGCTGGGGCTGTTGTTTCCCACTCTTCACTCTTCTCATCCCCCCTCTGCACAAGGACACACGAAACAACAGTGCCAGGACTTTGCACTGTTACACCTCTCTGACTGAACCTCTCTGTCTTTTCCCCTCCTGCCAGCACCATCTGTTTCTGCAGCGTAAACAACTGCAGACAGGTTAAAAGCAAGGACATGTTTCAAATGAGACTCCCCCTCCCATACCACTTAAAAAGAGCACAAAGGAGCTTTGCCTACATTTTCCACTGTTTTTTGTACCCGTGTGTCCATAAAGCCTGCATTGATTCAGGAAATGTCACTACTAAGAACAGAACACTACTTCGTGACTGCACTGCTCCCCTCAGTGTGCTTTTAACACAGTCAAGAGGGTCTTTTCTCTTTTTTCCCTACTAATTTCTTCATTTCAAGTACAGAATAAAAGTGAAATGAGTGGAAAACGATGTTTGTGTTACAAAACACAAGTCTGTTCAAGAGCAGATCATGATTTATTGGCAGTTATTCTGAAACACGGATGACTGAATACAATAAAAAGATGTTTGTAAAAAAAAAAAAAAAAAATCAAACCAAACAAAACCGAAACAGGAAAACAAACAAATCTCATCTTTAAATGCATCACTTGAAGGCGTTGATTAAGGGGACACCGTGTGCTGGCAGCTCCTGGTGCAACTGACGGAACAACATGGCACATTTGTTCCTTTCCTGGGTCTTGCCGAGGGTGTGGAACAGCCGGGCTTGGAAGTAGAGAACGTCTCTGAGCTGCTCTTTACAGTCCACTTTGGCAAAGTAAGCCTTGGCTTCATTTAGATTCAAGATAGCAGATTCCAAAGCTGTGGGAAAAAGGGGGACAGTCATATTTAAGAAAATATCACAGTAAGAACTCCAAGCAAGGCAGCTCAAGTCTAAGGAGGCCAATTATAAATTCCTCAGCTTTTCAAAACCATTTGTGTCTTAGCAACATGGTCTCTCAGCTAGTTTCTATTATTCAGCCTTTGCTGCAAAATATGTGTGTGAAAGTATGCAGATAAACAATGTTCCATTATAAACATCTGTGGAACAACTAATTCCAAGTTAATTTTGTATCCAATAAGCAGGTAACACACTCTGGTGTAGCAGGACTCCAGTACAGACACTGGTTTGCACTTCTGAGCTGTTTCAGAGAGAATTACTCTTCACACTACCTTCAATCTTTTTTTGTGGAGTGTAGGAAGCTGCAGATGCCACCTGACATTTGGCCACCAAGAACATGGCACAGCCCTTGTCCAGGACGGCTCCATGGGCCAAGACAGGTTCTATTGCCATGTGCAGGATATTCAGGGCTTGTTCAGGAATGCCAAGGATCAGCTGAAAGAGAAATACTTGCTGGTTTCACACAGGAATCCACTGATATGAGCAGCTTCTTCAGGGAACACCAACACAAGCCCTGTCTGTTTCTAATAACATAATGTAACACAATTTTTTTTTTCAACTTTTTCCCTACAATCTTCTTTTAAATCAAAACCTGTGAGTAGAAATGAGCTGCTCTCTGAAATGATTGGGAAAGGCTTCTCTACTCAGTCAGTGCTGACAGCCACGCCTCTCAGAATAAACAATACAACTGAACTCATTACCAGCATTATTTTTAATATACAAGCCAACCTGTGCTACTATAAAGCCAATATACCAGCATAAAAAAATAACTGAAGACATTAAGACAGGGGAATTTTATGTTGCTTAATTATATACAATAACTATACATTTTAGTGATACACATGAAACTCAACTTTTATTAACTTCCTTGAAAGCTTTTACATTCAGAGTTTGCTTCTTCAGAATCAATAATTTAATTCCAACGAGGTTGTGTTCTTAAATCTCACAGGAGTAAAAACAGCATCCAGATCCCCAGAATAAATGTTGCCCTGCAGCCCTGTGAAAACACAAATCAGACCTACCTGGGAGAAAGCCAAGTTCAGCACAGTTTCAGAAGCCAAGTACTGCAGGCTGTACTCCCGAGCGAGGGCCAGAGCCTGGAGCAGCACCGGCAGCGCGATGGTGTGACACGAGGATCTCCAGTACAGCTCTGCTATGGACAACAGCACCCTGAACAAACAGGGGTGAGCAGTTACAAACCTTTACTCTGGATGAAAAATACCCACTTGTTTCTCAGGGAATTATTCTATCCACAATGGTATTGCTTTTGTTATGAATTACGCTGCTGCATGTACAATAAATTTAAATTACACCCTTAAAAGGAGATGCCACAGACATAAAAAAGATTAAATAACACTGTAGCTCTCTTAAGATTTACACCAAGGTAAAACTACACACACATACATTTCCATTTCCTACTTATTTTAAATGCAGTGTTCCCTTCTTCCACGAACCTTCATGGATCTTTTAAGTTTACCACGTTTTAGTTTACATATTAAAAAGAACTAGATTTAAATGACACAATATTTTGAGGATTTCTCCATACTGTGATTAATAATTGAAATGACTCTGTAATCTCGGAATCACAGCAGGTAATCTGAAGACTAGTGAAGTCTGAACACAGACAAATTGAAATGGCTGATTCTAATCACTGCAAAGTGGCTTTAATACTCTGAAAATGAAATATTCTTACCTAATCACCATCTCGGTGTTCTTGATTTTCTGGCAGTGGATCAACAATTTCTGCAGAAGTTTGTGTGCCTCTGACATTTGATTTTGAGCTTTCAATACAATGGCTTTTCTGTTGTGGTACAAAGAAAACATCACTGTATTTTTGTATTTTGCATAGAATTCTGCTCTTCAGAACACAGTAAATCAGGTCTCTATTTTGTGACCTGTGTTTCTTGTAACTGCAGACTGGCATCCTGACAAAGTGTACACATGCTGCACACACAGACAGGAGGAAAAACAGATCTCCCTGGTGCCAACTGGACAACTCCCAAGCAAAAAGGATCAAACTCATAAAATAGCTTTAGATAGAAACCAGGGATTGCCAAAACCAAAGGCCAAACAGGCAGCAGAAGTGGGAGGACATGCAAACTAGAAAGCATAAGTAATTATCTGTGAGAAAAACAGGTATGAGGTAAAGCAGCTAAAATTGTCCTGAGCTAACAAGGATATGGAGCAACAGGAAAATGGAGAACAGGGAAGTCAGGACCAAATGCACAGCAGCAGGGGATGGGTACAAATGCCCTGAACCAGACACTGAGCAGAACATTTAAAGATCAGGGAATTCGTGATCAGTCCAATTCCAGAAGGACAAGCATCAGGTCCCACAGCTTGAATATTGCTCTTTGGGCTGACTGGCACTGGCTACTTTTAGGTGTTTTGCCTCACTGAAAATCGACAAGAAATTCTTTGAACACTAAGCTGGTTTTCATACTCACCAAATACCAAGTTTCAGCTGTAACTATTTTTAACACATTATTCTCATTTAGAAACAAGACCCCATTAAGGTGAGTGAAAAAAAAAAATCACACTGTTCCATTTTGGAGATGTAGAAACAAGGCCACAGAGGAATTTGCTCAAGGCCTGAGCTCCCACCCCAGCTATTTGACATAAAAATCTGCTTTCTGCTCAGGTTTGAGTATAGCAGATTTTGAAGATGTTACCACAACAGATTCATAGCTCTAAAATAACACCAGCTTCAGCTATTCCAGTTCTTAAAATGTCCAGAGAAACTACTACAAATTATTATTGCAGGATGCTCTAAGGGAATAACCCTATAGGTTAGACAACATGACCCTAACCAGTTCTAGAAAGGGAAAAATATACAAGCACATGAGGCTGCCAGTGATAATTTTGCTAAATATTTCATTATCTTCATGGAACACACCTGCAAGTGCATGAAGACCCACAATTTCTTACCTGTATACACCTTCAATGCTATTAAGTGCTGTAATTCCTGCTACTAGAGAATCTGCTACATGGTATCTGCCATCATTCATGGCTCGCTCAAACTGTATTTTCTGATCAAACAGCATCCAAAGCTAAACAAAGAACATCCAGAAACAAGTTTTAGAAGTTGTGCCTGCTCATTTTCTAATCACAAATTAGAATTTACTTCTTATTTTCCCCTGGGGGTATTTATGTCTAGACACACTAACTCCACTCTCCAATTATTGGATTTACTGAATTACTGTCCTCAACAGAAATACTCAGGTCTGGATTAATGTTTCAATATCGAAGCTCACCTACTTGACTGCATTTTAAGTAAAAAGAGTCTTTTAAATCATTACTAATGATTTGAGAATTGCAGACAAGTAGACTTGTTCTGTAGTGAAAAGAGAAAGCTCATAGTATATTTAATGGGATTTTCAACACATCAGTGTAAATACTATTTTATAGACTCCTCTGGAAATGTTTCCCAGAGTCACACAAAAATCAGGTTATTAGCCAATTATCTCAGTTATTTCTGGATTGTAATATATCAAAATAAGCAGCACTAATTAAACAGAACTTTGAAGCTTCAAGTCAATGCAGAGCATTTAACTGCTCTATGTGCTCATGAAGGAGATGTATATTCCTCTGTTAATGAAATTTCTACTTGAACAGCTTCATCTTAGGAGGCTGTGTTGAGAGAAACATCTCACCAGTCTGAAAACAACACAGGCAGCTTTTCCATGATTTTGTAAAAAAGCTAATGCTGTACAGCTTCCCATGAGGATGAGCCAAGGGAAATGAGAAAATGTATAGCCCAAGGCATCCAGAGGAAAATTCAGGAGCAGTGGGATTCAGATCACACTGTATAATATTACATAACTTACAGGCTGAATGCTAAGTATTCTACCTGTGCATGCTGACTGTTGGGAGGGAATCTCTCCTTTAGGTGTTTCAGTATTTCAGAAGCAGCTGCAAAGTAGCCCTGGAATACAGAAGGACACTGATTAATGCACCAGGGCAGGGGCAGGGGGGTGTCCTGCTCCCCTCCCTTCCAGCACAACCCTCAGGGAAGGGCTTTGCCAAGCAAACACCCTGCATCATCTCTGCCCCCAGAGCAGGCAGAAAGAACCACAAGTCAAGTCTTGCACCCTGTGCCAGTAACACCCACATTTCTTCTCACCAAATGGCACCTGGTGCAAGCAGCCCTAGAGCTCACCTGCTCGGCGTGCAGCTCTGCCAGGTGACACAACACCACGGCAAAGGACTCGGTGTTGTTCTGCTGAACGCCCACGTTCACAGCCTCCAGACTGTTCATGCTCAGCAAGGTCTGGGCTTGTTGAAGTGCCATGGTGCTTGTGCAAGAGAAATATCTTTTAGTTTTCAAGCAGCAAACAACAACCATTTTTAATCTATGGTCTTGTTATGACAATAGTCTACATTGTCTGGTTAAGCCAGGAGCCTGGGGAGAAGGAAAACTTGCAAAACAACTGCTGTCCAAGGACTCTGGACTGTGCAGGCACAGCAAGTACTACAGACTGAAAGCTGCACACAGCCAAAGCACAGAGATGCTCAAAGTGGGGGCATAGGAACAATTTATGAGCTATTTGCCACTACTAAATGGAAACTCTATCTCTTCTTCAGTATGAGTTTTAAAGGAACACAAGAGAATGGAAATAATTGCACTCAGCCTGTACTGAATCACAGTCTGATTGCTTTATTTTAGTGCACTGGCGAGACACACTCACTTGTTACACCTATATAAATGCATTATTTGCTAACAAGTGCAGCAGCTAATCCAGGAGTTCCAAACAAAGCAAATACCTGCGGCCATATAATCTCCAAATGGCTGTTTTCTGTGCTATGCTGATGTCAATGAGCTCTGACAGGCTGTGCTTCCAATGCAACAGATCAGAATCTTTTAAGGCATCCATTAGTTTGTTGGCAGCCTTTCCTGCAAAAGCTCTTTGCTGAACCAAGGACTGTATTCCCAAGGAAGCAAGATACTGGGAAGAAGGAAAAAAACATATCTAGAGTGTTGGAAGACAGCAGAGTAACCCAGGCTTGCAAATTACACTGGAGCAGAGTTCTGAACTGCTAAAAAAGAATCCCAAAAAGACAGCACAGACAAAGGAACACTGCTCCAGGCATTTCTTTAAATACTCACTTATGCACACCCACACATATGTGAATGTCATTTTGTTGGATGTGAAAGGTAATTTCCACTCCCCCACACAGAAATCTTATGGAGGAGGACAGGACCAGTACCTGGATTTCTCCAGAACTGCTCTGAAAACAGCCTTTGCTTTCCTTCCCTTCCCCACAAAGAGGACATGTCTACTCCTTTCTCCCAACAACAGCAGTTTGGTCCATTTTAGAACAATTCTTTAAAAAAAGGAATTGTGGATTTGGGGAAGAACTAAACATTATCAGACAACAGATCTACCAGGGCACAAACTACCAAAGGGGAAGGCTGCCCTGCAAGATTTCACAGAGCTGTACAAGTAAACGTGTGCAAAGCCCTGCCAGAGGTATCAGAACTGAGCTTCAGGGAAGGTGGAGGCCTAAGAACCTTCCCTGAGCACCAGACTGTACCAAAATGATGCCTGGGCCAGTAGCCACAGAGAGGTTTTCTGCCTGAAAATCAAACAAGTTAGAAGGAAAACCAGTGAGCCTTGCAATAACGCTCTGGCTTACTAATAAGAAGAATAAAAGTCATAGAAACAGCTAGATTTTGGAGGGTTAAAACATGTTTGCTTAAATCCAGTCACATATTTTGAACAGACAAGCCACAAAACCACAAACTCTGATCACACACACACACACCCCCATCACCATATGGATTTGTCCCAGAATAAAGGATTGATGAAATGGACTCACTGGCAATCCAAAATGTAAGGATTTGTTCACAGAGTGCTCCAGCAGAACACAGCTATCAAATATCTTCTGCTCCAGGATGTACAACCAACTCTAGCAAGGAAAAAGATCAAAATCTCATTGCAAATAACTGATGGATGCAGCACTTTTAACTTGGCTTGCTGTTACAGAATGCACAAAAACCCACTGGAAATACAAACCACTTGAGGATTGATTCTAAGGAAACTTCTACTAAATGCTGCACAGCAAAACATATCAGAAGTGCAGCTAGGCTGGGATGCTGGTGTGGCACCAGCCAACGCTGGTGGAGGTTCAGTGATGCACAAAAATACAGGGAACTGTGGAATGCTGCACCACAGGAGCTTGATAGCATTGATGTCAACTCATTATAATGTTAATTACAGGAAAAAAAATAGAGAGAAATCCAAGTCCTTCCCTCCCACTTTGCTTGCTCTAAAGGTAGCTGGTTACTCTGAGAATTCAACAGATAGGAAGGAGGAAGCTTCTGAAATACTTCTTCTTTTTACAACATCTAAGACCCAACTTTGAGCTTATTGCTGAGATCTCTAGGATAAAAACTCCTGCTTAAGAAATTAACCCTGAGCTGCAAGAAAACATCCCATGATCCTGCAGATGTTGCCCTGTGTGCCAGGAGCAATGTCACCCCACTGCTGGGCAGTCAAATGCTGCTGTGAGAGAAGTTGTGCAACAGTTCACTGAGCAGAACGACTCAAGCCCCGTTTGAACAGAGCTCTTACCAGGCAGTGCTGCAGGCAGACGTGGTCATTGGACTCCTGGGCAATCCTGATGGCTTCCTGAAGTGCCAGTTCAGCCTGCTGGCTATGAGCACAGGGAGAACAATTAGTATTCCTACAGTGCTTAAGATACAGCATCCTGATCCAGAGGAATATTGATCTGAATTATACATAATGCACTCAGATCTCTGATTTAACAGCCTGTGTTTTCCTCCCACCACTCTGCAGTGCATTCTGGTTTTCAGGACAGTGTCTGACCAAAATGCAGCTGTAACCCCTACACAGGCTTTCAAACCCTGTAGATACCATGGTGCCAAGTTATTGCTTGAACAGGGGCAACATTTAGAATCTGCCTGTGTAGAAATTGCTGTTCTCAACTTTGCAGTGTCCTTCCCCTCTCCAGTCCTTTCACATCATGCCTCCAGGCAGCAATCAATAAATTCAAACCATAAATGATGATGGGCAGGCCAGCTTTATCAACAAAATAAATCCCACCTGTATGGCATTTTAAATTTTAAAAGCTCAGATGGTTTTTTATGTTTAATTATTGTTTTGCCAGACTACCAGCTCTATGCTGACTTGCAGAAAACCAACCACACTTTCTTGAGAATATGGATGAGAATAGGCAATCATGCCCACTGACCCTTCTGAGGTCATGGAAACATAATTGAACACTTAAAATACCCAGGACACAAACAAATGCCAACTCTTAGATGTCTCAGTTATTATGGAAACCAAATAAACATCAAAACAAAAAACAAACCCAAACAAATCAAGATGGCAAGATGATCCCAACCCAACCACAGCTGCTGCCAAGTGAGAGAAAGGCCCTGAAGGGATTTCCAGAAGGAAGGAGAGCTCTGTTTGTCAACACTTTGAGATGTCCCAGGGTGAGTTCCTTACTAGTGGCCGAAGCGGCAGTGCAGTGCCGCCAGGTTGAGCGCGGCGTAGCGCAGGCTCCGCCCGTAGCCCTCGTCCCCGTTGCTTTTGCTCTCTGCCCCGGTGAGGATCAGCCGGTCAAAGTAATGCAGGAGGCTGTGTGTGGAGCTGAAGACATCTTGCACCCTGAGGTTGTTTAAGTAGCTTAAATAATGCTGGAAAGGGAAACAAAATCAGCTTTAATTGTATAGATACTAAACCAGAGTTTTTGTTTATAATTATTACTTATTTTTGTCCAAAACCGTGAAATAGTGATCAGAAGTTGCAATAGTGATAGTACCTGGGCAGAATTTCTGGATAAAATTGGGTAATTTCTTGGACAAAATTGGCTCTCTGCCCTAACAGGATCTGCCAAATGGTGAAGATTACAAGATCTGTTTGTCAGAATGATCCCAGCGAGTCTGAGATCTGTACAGAGGTGGAATCCCTGTATTTATGTGTGAAGTGAGAGTGGGAATGGAGGCAGGACTCCCACAGTGTCTGCACTCAGGAAGATACTGAGAAACATCAGCACTGCTTCCAAATGCTGTGCAGATAGAAAGGAGATGCTAAAATTATGTACTTTTTTTTGTCATTGAGACCTGGGCAGGATAATCCTTTATGTTGTGAAGTCCAGCCAGGGACTATGGCAGCCCTTTCAAGGATACCCTTCCAAACAGCAGCAAGGAAAATCCTGTCTGCTCAGCCCAGGGCTGCTGGGAGGAAGAGGTAGAAAGCAAGGCAGGAAAGAGCTGAACTTATGGAAGTTGCTCAAGAAGAAGATGCTGAGGGACAAAGCAAGAGCTCACACCACAGTTCTGGAAATGTCCCTCAGCACGAGTTTTCTGTGGCTTTCAGTATAAACTGCTATTTAGGACCAGAAGCAAAGTGAACAGTAACCAGCAAAATTAACAGATATTGCATTTAATACTGACTTTTAAACTACAGGAGTATGAGGATTGAAATTCCTTAGAAAAATGTGGGTAAAAGATATAAGTTTTAGATTTAGTTGAACAAGAATGCACTCAGTCCCACCAAAATGAAGAGGTTTATATCTGTGCTTAAAGGGGAAGTACTTTGCTTAATTAAGGTTCCTGTACCTTCAGGAGTTTTAGTCTGAATTACTAAACATTTACATGCAACTTGCTCACACTTTTATCATCTACTTATATTTCAATAGAGAATAAATTACTTCCAAATAATCCTACCCTAGAGATAAGAAATCCTTTTACAACCATTCTGGATGAAGAAAAAGATACTTACTGCTTCAGCAAAGTCTGGATTAAATTTTAACAAGTTGTTCAATTCCTTTTGTAAAGATGCAGGAGCAAGAGCCTTTGTCTCATCATTCTTCAGTAAAGAAGCCTGGGAATAAAATTTGAACAGTACAAGTAAAATATCTAACTCCATAAGGAGGGTTATAAAATTATATTGTGGTACAGGATTGTCAGGTTGTTATCTGCTTGGAGAGGACATTAAAGAAGATTTTGTAGCAGCTCTGTCTATGATGACAGTGGGAGTTTGATTCCATACTACATTACAGTGTTCACTTTCCAGAGATCAGAGGGACCAAGTCAAATAAAACCTTATTCAAATGAATGTTTAAAGGCACTTAAAGAATCCTGGTGAAGTTTCTCTGTGAAGAACTAATGCCACACACAGCTCACTGGAATTACATTTATCTTCTCACACAAAAAACCACAAAACCTCAGGAAAACAAATAGATGAATCCACAGTTTGCTTTGGCAAGGGTTTCAATTAATAAAAAATCACAAAAACGTAATTCCTAAATTAGCATTACAGACTATTGAATTACTGACATTTGTGTCCATGTGTATTTCTGTTCCCTTTTTTATTTACCAGCTGGAATAACCAACAAAACTGCACATTTCACAGAAATGTGAGGCAAGCACAGCAGAAGGACCTTCTGAGAACCAAATATCAGCATATGGTGACATGTCTGGATAAAACCCCAAGTGCTCATACTGAGCAACAACATGCAAGATATCAACAAGCCTCTACCAGACCAGAGAAAACATCACAGCTGACACTGTGGATAAAATTCAAGGTGAAATTCATGTTATGGAACATTTCTTCCACTTTAATGAGAATTAACATACCTGCTGAGAAAGAAAATACTCTGCTTGTTTCTGGGAAAGAGGCCCACTGCAGGCTATCTCTTCTTCCCTGGTAAAAAACACTCTGGTTAGAAACAGGGGCAAGGAAAGACAACACAGAAACACATTTCGTCAGACACCCCACACTTCTGCTTTATAAAGTTTTCTGAGATATTACAGCTTAAAGCATGAAAGAACACTGAGAAAACTTAATAAAGAACAAAATTTATCCATCAAACTCAGCAATCCAAATGATTTCACACAGTTTAGCTACAACCTGCAGAGACTGTAGTTGAAAACAACGTTACCCTAAATGCACCCTAAAAAAAACTAAAGAAAAACAGCAGAGAGAGTATTTGACATATTCAAATGGCTCTGCTCTATTTTTTCTGTCTTCTGAAGGGCCACATCCATCACTGCTGGAAACAGCTGCTCTGTGGAAAGCCAGCAAGTCCAGCACACAGCCAGACCCCAAAAGCTGCTGTCTGATGATGCAGCAACTCCTGCACAAGATTATACAAATACAGTTTGCAAAGTAGATTTTAAATATGTGCACACATATAATACTTTCAGGATTATTCTTCAAATGGAACACCTGTTCAGCAGATGAAAACTCTCAGCACTTGCTTCTCCTTTTTGAGGTAAAAAGACACGAGTTCTTTTATTTGGAGACTGATGAAAAGCAAAACAAAACCGTTCAACTTCTCCTTATTGAGCAATCTTTCCTTGTTGGAAGCAGAAGTGACCTCTCCAACAGTTTTAGCATGTGAAAAACAGAGGAGTCACTCAGCAGTGGGAAACTGTGGGCAGCAACTGCCTGAGGGCTGTGGCTCCCTAAGCGAGGATGAGGCAGTGCCACCTTCCCCAGCCACTGACAAATGTTACCACACGGTGGCACCAAGGAAACGAGCGGCCACAAAGCTCAGCCCGGCTGCAAGATGCTTTAAAAAAATCAAAGATTCATTTTCTTAAGAGACAGGAAAGGCTTTAACATGAATTTATCACCTTAAAGGCCCGTCAAGTTCTTCTTTCTCCATTTTCCCATCCAGCTCCTCTGGATTTGTCAGCTCCATCTCATTCTCGTCGGCTCCATCCTTTTTCTCATCCTTTTGGAAGTACTGCTGGAGGGCTGTGTAAAGTTTATAGACCTGGCTGAAGGAAAGTTTGTTGTATGCCAGGATCATGTGGCGCAGGAACAGACCTGGAGAGGGGAAACACCTGCTGTGAGCACAGGATGTCAGATGCTGCTGCAGACAGGACACTAAAATCACGGCCAGCAGCTTCAACAACATCATTTAGTTCCTCATTGAACAGAAATTAATGAGAAATGGAATGGAAATTAGTGAGTCTCATCTCAGTGTTGCAGGGTGTAAATCTGGTTTTAATTTGGCAGCAAGTCTCACTAAAGATAAGTGATAAATTGTCAAAATCAGTGACAACCTCAAAATGTGCAAAACCATCGGTTAATATGCAACATCTGAGCAAGAGAAAAATGACATTCTGCAATTTTACACCTCCCCAGCAAAACAAAGCTTTGTCCTGAGGGAATCACATCAATGACAGATATCACATCAAAAACAGCTTATGGATAACAATTATTTACCTACTACACTTGTTTTGTGAACTTCTGGCTCTGTCCCTGAGAATGAATCTGAAAGGTCATCAAAAAATTGTTCCATGTCTTTCAGTTCTCCTTCTGCCATAAGTTTTAACCTAAACAGGGGAAGAAAATGACATTTTTTAGGGTTTTAATATAGACATCAAATAAAATATTCTCCTGCTTCCTGCATAAATGAGTGAACACAAACAAGTGATAACTAATTTCTTGGACCCAGGAGGTTTTCACACTGAGATAAATAAGACCACATTAAATATTGGTAAGCCAAATAATAATCAGGGTTGGGATTTTTTTTTCTCTTTCAATTTTTATTAAAAGAGAATAATTAGACAAGATTACTATTCAATAATAATACATTACATTGTTATTGTTATTACTATTATTATTATTGTTGTTGTTGTTGTTATAATAATATTAGACGAGATTGTTATTCTTAAAACAAATAGGAACCCTTTCTATTTTTGAAATTTAAAATTTTTGACCGATTATATTTTTGGAACTGTTGCTGTTTAGTGAGTTATCTGATATGACAATAGATCACAGAAACTTTAAATATGACGACTTCGATGTTGGTGCCTTTCAGAACTTAATTATGAGAAGTTAAGAAATCTGTCGGAGTAGAGTTTTGGCCCAAATGTATGCTTTCAAAACCTGCCATTTACAGGTTTCAGAGCCCTTTCCAGCGCTCCGAGCGGACACAAACAGCGCAGAGGATCCGCACGGCGGCCCCGGTGGTTCTTCCCCCGCCCCGCCCGCACGGGCCCCGCACCTGATGTGGACGGAGCTGGCCAGGTGCGGGCAGCACTCCTCGATGGCCTTGCGCAGCCGCGACAGCGCCATGTCCGGACCCTGCGGAGGACAGCGACATGTCGCGACAGGCCGCGACACAACGGGGCCGCCTCTCCCCCCGCCCCAGCCCGGGCCCCGACCTGCAGCAGCGGCAGCAGCAGCCGGTTGAGCCGCCGCCGCTCCAGCAGGCCGAGCTGCGCGCCGGCGCGGCCCAGCTCGCTGAGCAGCACGAGCAGAGCCATCTTGTGCGGGGTGACCCAGTCGCGGACGCCGAACACGTTGGCGTGCACGACGCCGTTCGTCAGCATCGGGTTGAAGTACAGGCTCTCGTGCACGCTCGCCATGGCGGCTCCCTGCCGCCCGTCACCCGGGAAACCGCGCGCGCCCGCCCCGCCGGCCAATCACCGCCCCCGCCGCCGGCACGGGCGCTGCGCCGCAGCCAATCAGAGGAGGGGCTGTGCGCCGCCACTGGGGGGCCGATGCGATGGGCCGGGCGCGACAGAGACGTTCCGGGGAGAGAAGGGACCGGGCGGTGACGGGGCTGCTCCCCAGCGCTGCAGCCAGGCCACGGCCGGGGACAGCCATGGGGACAGCGAGGGGATGGGCTGCGCTGCGCTTGGGCAGCTGTAGCTTTGAGGAGTTATCTGCTAGATAAGGGAACAAACATTTTCCCTCTGTGCTGGCACTGCTGAGGCGCTGCAAATCCTGGAGTCAATTCTGGCTCCCTCATGCCAGGCAAGACCTTGAGGGGCTGGAGCGTGTCCAGGCAAGGGAACAGAGCTGGGGAAGGGGCTGGAGCAGCAGGAGAGGCTGAGGGAGCTGGGGAAGGGGCTCAGCCTGGAGAAAAGGAGGCTCAGGAGGGCCTTGTGGCTTTGCAGAACTCCCTGACAGGAGGGGACAGCCGGGGATCGGGCTCTGCTGCCATGGAACAGGGACAGGAGGAGAAGGAACGGCCTCAGGCTGGGCCAGGGCAGGCTCAGGGTGGATATCAGGACAGATTTCTTCACTGAAAGAGTGGTAAAGCATCGGAAGGGGCTGACCGGGGAAGTGACGGAGTCGTCATGCCTGGAAGTGTCCAAGAAACAAGTAGACATGGCACTTTGCAATAGGGTCTGGTGGTTGGTAACAGGTTGGACTTGATGATCTTGTAAGTCTTTTCCAACTTTAATGATCCTGTGATTAATGAAGATGGCCACACTTATACCAGGTGAGGTAAAAGTGACCATGGGTAGTGGTTTGGTGGGGTTATTAATTTTGGAGCTCTCTAAACAGAGAGTCTTGTTTAAAAAGGAGACATCTTTCATACAGCATATATATATATATATATATATATATGTGTGTGTGTGTGTGTAGTTATGCATATTTTATACAGTAAAAATATACATAATGTACATAAAATATACATAATATACAAAATATACAGTAAAATTTAAATCAACCCACCTATCTAATACATTTTCCCTGTGCTCTGACACCAGCATTTCCATGTTACAGAGAACACCACGGTGTGAATTCACTCTCCTTTGGATTTCCTGCAAGTTAATTGTGATACCATAAAGATGTTTCCACATGTAAGTTTTTATTTTCTCAATAACTTGTTAAAGTACTTCATTAAGGCATCATATTCCCAAAGAAAATACTCCAATTATTATAATAGTTCTCATTTTTGTAAGTGAGTGCAAAACAAAACTCAATATTATTATACATCTGCATGTCCCCAGGGATTTCCATTGCGCTGCTCCTGATTCATGCCTGGGGGTGGTGAGAGGAGGAGGAGGAGGCAAATCAAGCGGGGAGTAATTTTCTAGGATACATTTACATTTAAGAAACTTAACATTGTAGCTTGCTGCTGCTGGTGGCATAATTAATGATCATTTCCTCGCCCTCAAAGAACTCATTGAGCTGTGTCTGAATGCAGAACGCAGGAAGTAACAGCCCCTATTATGTTATAAAGGTCAATTTGCTGACATTTCCTGAAAATAAAGCCCGATGGCCTGGGCGGAAACACGGAATTGGTGGCGTGGCAGGACAGGCAGGGGAGGGGGATGAGATAAAGTCCAGGCTGCAGCCAGCCTGTGCAAGGACTGGGAGGGAAAAGGAAATGACAAACATCTGGTTCTGATGTTTCTGTGCAACGCTCTGGAGCCGAAGTGTGAACTCTGCTGACAATCCTTCAGTGCGTGGTGCAGAGGGAACATTTAGAATACACTTTTGAAGTATATTTAAATCAGCTCTCACGCCTAAAAACCAGCAGTGAGGGATGACTTTGATTGTGTTAAATCTAAGATTAGGTAACACAGTTGAAAAAGTCATCTTTCAGCTTACCTAAAATAGGCTGTGCCCGGCAGCGAGGCCAGAGGGGCCGCCAGGATGATCTGAGGGATGGAGAACTTCTCCTGTGAGGAAAGGCTGGGAGAACTGGGGTTGTTCAGCCTGGAAAAGAGAAGTTTTGGGGTGACTTGATTGTGGCCTTCCAGTGCCTGAAGGGGCCAACAAAGATAGAGGCCCTTTTAAACAAACTGTTTACAAGGGCCTGGAGTGACAGGACATGGAGAATGGCTTTGAACTGGCAGAAGGCAGGGTTAGATGGAATTTTGAGAAGAAATTCCTCCCTGTGAGGGTGCCCAGAGAAGCTGTGGCTGCCCCTGGAACCCTGGAAGTGTCCAGGGCCAGGCTGGAGGGGCTTGGAGTAATCTGGGATAGGGGAAGGTGTCCCTGCCCATGGCAGGGGTTTGGAAATAAGTTATCTTTAGGATTCCTTCCAACCCAAACCATTCTGATTCTGTGATTCCTTGATCCTTCCCATAGCCATTAATATCCAACCTGAAATCCCCAGATAAAGCCCAGCGATTAAATTTGTCTTTTTTAACTTTACTATTAAATTTTGCAGATCGTTAAATTAAAACCAAATTAATATTCCTGGGAAGAATCACTTCCCTACCTCTGTCTCTGGTGCTGTGTAAAACCTCGGGGGATTACGGAGCTGCAGCGAGTCATTGTCACTTGTTATTTGGTGGCAGAAGGAAATGGGACATCTCGCAGTAATAGATTTAAATCTTTTAATGCTGCTTTGGCACAGTCCAGGAGGCTCAGCAAGGGCAAGTCTTTTATTAATAGAACCTCTTGAAATGCTCCTTTTCACCCACGGAGTAGCTGGCACAGTTAAAGATCCTCGTTTAAAACCCTCAGCGTGGTTACAGTCTGGGCACGCTAATGCAGTAAAAGTCATCTCAAATCACATGTTAAGGACATGATTCATCCAGATCTGCCCAAATTAAGGCAGGAGTGGCAAGTGCAGCTGCCAGCACTGTCACCAGATCTCAGCTCTGTCAGGCCCACGTTACTCCCTAAAACATCTGTGTTTGGGAGGATTTCTTCTTAACAAATCCTTAACAGAGAAAAAGCGAAAATGTTGGGTTTTGCTTGGTTTGGGACAGCCTTTACCCCATTACAGTGACTGTAATGGGAGTTCTCATGTTTTAATGTATTATTATCAACAAAAATATGTGTATAATTTGGTACTTGAAGGGTGGCTCTGAATTGACAGAGTTGAGATGACATAGAACTTCTTAAAAACCAAATTGTACTGATATTTTTAAGGTGTCTTAAAGCAATCCCTTGCATTAGAAATGTGAGGAATGTGCTACTGCAAGCTCCAACTTTGTATTCACAAGACTTTTCTATTTTTTCTGTTGCTTTGACTAAAATGGCAAGCTATTATGGGAGGGAAAAAAAATGAAGTTTTTTATTAAGTCATGTGTACAAGTTCAGAGCATAACTAAAGCTTGTCAAGGAGCATAAGCATTTCTGAAAAAAGGTGACCTGATTTTGAATTAAAATATGGTGTCAGTGCAAATCCAGAAGTTGGGCTGTGTGCAGTATCTGCTCTTACTCCTGAAGCTGCCAGGACTGTGCCATTCACATGGCAATTACACACCTTTTTCCTCCCCCTTTTTTATCCACTTCTTGTATATTATTTGCTGAAAAAAATAGATCCTTCCTGCAGAAATTAGCAGATTGCATCCAACCCTTTGTAGGGGTAAATTTGATTTGTGTTCCCTGTTTATTTTCAGCCACTTTTGTCTGCTCCTCTTTTTGGCAAAGGCCTGCCTGGTTCTTGGCCCACTGTGCTGTTACATAAAGCTTTCCTGAAGCCTTGGTCAGGTTTGTACTGCTGAGGTTTCTTTAATGTAATCTTCTGGTTAAAAGCCTTCGGTTCTTGCAATCTATGATTGTTATTTTATATATATATATCCCACTCACAACCTAGAGAAAATAATAATGGCATTTAGGAGCTCGCTGGAAGTGGATTTTTAGATAATAAATCTTTTCTCAAGTTTCATGGTTCTTACCAAAGGGTTTGGTAGAATAAAACTGAAAGAGGGTGGATTTGGGTTAGGTGTTAGGGAAAAGTTCTTTATGCAGAAGGTGGGGAGGCTCTGGCACAGGGAAGCTGAGGCTGCCCCTGGATCCCTGGAAGTGTCCAAGGCCAGGATGGACATTGGGGCTTGGAGCAGCCTGGGACAGTGGAAGGTGTCCCTGCAGTTCCAGTGCTCTGCCACCCTCCATGGAAAGAAGCTCTTCCTTATGTTGAGGTGAAACCTCTTGTGTTTTAGTTTATGGCCATTCCTCTTCATCCTGTCACTGGGCACCACCAAAAAGAGCCTGGCACCATCCTCCTGGCACCCCTTGGAGATGTTTGTACGGATCCATGAGATCCCCGCTCAGCCTTCTCATCTGCAGACAGCTCCCACAGTCTCTCCTTGGAAGAGAGATGCTCCAGAGCCTTCATTGTGTCCGTTCTTTCTGCTGGACTCTCTCCAGGAGCTCCTTCCCTCCCGTCCTGAGGAGCTCAGAGCTGCTCACAGCACTCCAGATGTGCCAGGGCAGCATCACCTCGGAGCCACCATCGGTGCCACAGTCAGTGACTGCATGGGTGACACCATGGGTGTTCCATCGGTGACAGCACCAGTGCCACTCTCGGTGCCACTCTCGGTGTCCCATCAGTGTCCCATCAGTGTCACTCTCGGTGTCCCATCAGTGTCCCATCAGTGCCACTCTCGGTGCCACTCTCGGTATCCCATCAGTGTCCCATCAGTGTCCCATCAGTGCCACTCTCGGTGCCCCCCGCATGTCCCGGCCCCGCTCGGGGCATTTCCGCGCCCCCTCGGCCCCGCCGTGTCCTCTGCTCCCATTGGCTACTCCCGCTCGCCGTCGGGGCGCAGCAGCCAATGGGCGCACGGCGCGGCTGCGCGGCAGCCAATGGCGTGCGGTCTTTCAGCAGGGCCCGCCCTCCGAGCGGCGGCCCGGCGGGGTCGGCGCGGGGCGGGGGTGGCGCGGCGCTGGAGCGGCGGGAGCGGCCATGAAGGTGAGGGGGGGGTCCCTGAAGGTGAGGGCTTCGGCCAGCCGGGGAGGCGCTTCTCCCTCTGCCAGGAAGGGAGAAAGAGGAAGGGGGCAAACCGGGGAGGGTGACGGGGCCGGGAGTCCAGCAGGATGTCCGGGCCGGGCCGCCCCTCCCGGCTCGCCTCAGGCCGCGGCCGCCGTCCCGCCCCGCTCTGAGGGGCGGCCGGGCCGGCACCGCCGAGCTGAGGGCCCCGCGCTGAGTCAGCAGCCGGGCAGGGCGGGCCGCGCCTGTGAGGGGCTCACCGGGGGCTCCCGGAGCCCCGGGCGTTCCCCTGAGGCGCCGCGTCGCGTCCGGGGCTGTTGCGCCGTCCCGGAAAAGCTCTGCTCCGTCCAAGGGTGGGTGTAAAGAGGAAGTTTCGGTTAAAATGATTAAAAATAAATCCCCCCCGCCGCTCTCCTGTCGTTCTGCGGCTTTGGTTGCACACCCGGCTTGCACAGGTGTGTCAGGAGCAGCAGGTGAAATCCTCGTCAGGTAGCTAAAAAGCCTTAAAGCTGAACACAACAGCAGAGAAGTTGGAACCCAGGATTTTGCTCTTATGAGATGCACATGAGGTATGGAGAGGGAGGATACCGATGGCAGCTTGTTCATGGAAGTGGAGACTGATGGTTTTGGTGCAGAAATTTGGAATGTTTTGATTAATTCTCAAAGGAGGGTTTTTTATTTGTTTCAGCGTGTTTACTTTGTGTGTTGTGTTGGAGCTTTTCAGCATGGTGCCATTTCTTTTACAGAGATATATGGGGAGTCTAGACACCGTAATTCAATTATCAGTTAATGACCTAAGGGCATAGAAGGAATCCACAGGTGACGTATGTTAGGGAGAAAATTAATGCCCACGTAGCCCTACCTTTCACCTTAAGTGAGTGGTTGGCAGCAAGATAAAGAGATTTTCTGTTTGATGTGAACTACTTCCGTGCGTCCAAAATGGGTAGCAAAAAGTTCCTAAAAATATATGTGTTTGGTGTTGACAGTGATGTCTGAACAGTTGTTACAGGCTCTGGAATAAAATCAGTCTAAGAAGCAGGTGTTAAAGTCTCAGGCCAGGGTTGTGGTTTCAAATGTCTCAGGTCCTTTTAGTCATTGTGTGTTCTGCTGCCGCTGTGACCCCCTGCACAGGCCATAGTTGTGTAATAAAGGAAGGTGAATTTTGACAGATCCTTTTGGTTCATTATTTTATTTTTCTGCTATTTATATGTGGCTGATTTGAGATATTTTAGATACATAATTGACTCCTCAGCTTTGAAAAATAGGTGATGAATGAGAGGAATGGTTGTGTTACAGCTTTCTCTTAAGATGAGAGGAAGTACTTTTCAGAAGTTCCAAGTTTTAAAACTCAGAGCTCTGCTGTCATTGGTTTGCAGGATGTATTTCTGGAAAGTTAATTCCTCTCGCCTAATAAACCAGGATAATTATGTTTTGTCCAGGGAAAATTAATATTAATGCATTTCCACAGTGCTTAAAATGGAGAAGTATAAAACAAGCTTTGGTTTGAGGCTGGGCTGTGAGTGCCCTGGAGGTCAGGGAAGGGCCGCTGGAGTTCATCCCCCTGCAGAAAGCTGAGGAAGATCTCCTGTGCCTGGGGTGCCCAGGGCACGGAGGGTTCTTGTTTCACCAGGATGAATTCTGCTGTTGAAATATCCATAATGATGAGTGGATTTAACAGATGAGAGGATTTAATTAGAATGTATATTTGATGTTTTAACTGAAGCTCTTGTTCTTACCTTTTGTGCTCTGTGGTTTGAAAGGAGATGTTCTGGCCTACCCCCAGTTATTCTGGCATTAAGTTCCCGCAAATGTAAGAGGATTGTATTCAGTTCAGGGCAAATGTGCAACTTCATCTAGAAATTAGTTATTGTAGTTACTACAAGAATTAAAGCACCACAATACACAGCTGAAGTGCATGTTCTGGTTGGCTGGGGCTTTACAGCAAGAATTAAAAGTCTCAAAAGCAATTATTTTTTGTCTTGGTGCTTTGGGGGGAAAAAAATAAAAAAAGAAAGATGCTGCCCTGGAATGAAAAAGAGAACAGCTGTTAAAAAAGTATGAAAAAATCATTGCATTTAAAGGAAGTTGTATCCCTCAGCTGGAGAACCTGATGTGATTCTGTTTGTCCCTTGTGTTTTTTCTAGCAGGTCTCAGGGAGCCACCTGACAGTGATTAAACTTATGACCTGCCCAACTTGGAGTCCAAATTCCACCTTTAAGTAGAATATGAACTTTTGGTAGAGAATCCAGTGTTAAAGGCTTCCAGGGACAAAAAGTAGCACTTTTGTTCATGTGTTCAGAATTTCCAGCGTTTTAAGATTATGTGACTTAAAACTGAAATACAATCAATAGAAAATAAGTTTCTGTAGATTTATTTTAACTTTTGTTAGACATTTTGTAAAGTAACAAAACAAGAAGGTTCAGGGAGATCTTGAAAAATGTTTTCTTCTCAGTGAAACCGGACTGTAATTATCTTCTAACGAAGGTTGGTTTTCAAATTTGAAAACTAGGAATGTTATTTTAGAGAGAGTTTTGTTGTGAGTCATGCAAGAGCTGGATGAGTTCTGGAGCAGCTCCTGCAGGGACAGTTGTGCATTAATCATGAGAAGTTGCTCTTTGTGCCTGTCACCGTTCTGGGGTTTGGCCCTCACCTACAATGGGCTGTCAGTCACTCCTGCTTTGCTCCACTGTTGCATCACTCCTCAAATCCCTGACTTTTTCTGGGGAATTCTGTAGAAGAGGAGTTGTGAGTGTGAGCTCCTTGTGCCTGCGTTGGCCCCTCGGAGGCAAATCTTTCCCATTTTGGATTTCAGCTGGGAGTGGAGCTGGTCTGTCACAGCCGTGAGCTTGCTGGGATCCTGGAGCTCCGGGCGTTGGCACCACGTGCTCCTGGGATGATGACAGATGGAGTGAAGTAGCTCCTCAGCAGCAAGTCACATCTGATGTGGGCTTTCAGATACTGATTTTCTGCCTTTGCTCTGTGATGTTTTCAGGCGGGAGCTACTTCCATGTGGGCTTCCTGCTGCGGGTTGCTGAATGAAGTCATGGGGACGGGAGCAGTGCGTGGCCAGCAGGCTGGCTTTGGGGGAGGTGCTGGCCCCTTCAGGTTTACACCAAGCACAGGATTCTCAGCATATCCTGCTCCTGCTGCAGCTGGCACCAACATCGTCTGCAAAGCCTGTGGACTTTCCTTTTCTGTTTTCAGGAAAAAAGTGAGTATATTTCCTACTGCACTGTATTTTTACCTCTCTGAACTCATCTGTGGTGTACTGAGAAATCTGTGTGTGTTTCTCAGAAACCTGAGGTGGATATAGGCAGGGAGGGAGGTAGTGCCTTATTCTGAGGTCACAGGAAATTACTGTCAACCAGGATTAGAAGTTAGTGACTCTGATATTCATTAGTGACACGTTGGATCGGGGCTGGCCTGAAAATTAATGGACTCTTGATTTGTAAGATACACGTTAGCTTCAAAATCTTTAACAGTAAAGCAAATCTGGTTTTGAAGATGGCACCAAACGGTGGTTGAGTACTGAAGTGAACAAACTGGGTGATGGAAAAGTTAAAAACTCACAAAACAGTATTAGAGCTCCTTTCTGGAAGTTCTTGTGTAGTTCTGGTTGTTTACAAACCAGCTTTAGTTCTGCTCCATGCTGTTGTGCTCCAACAGCCTCTTTCTTCCTTGGGAGGCAGTTTGGTGGGTTAATGCAGATAAATAAACTGAGATTGTTCATATTTTATTATTTCTGTGTGTCACAACTGTCCAGGATTGTTATTTTGTCCCCTCAGTGCCCTAATCCTCTGCAGCTCTTTGAGATAATAATGAAACCTCTTCTCTCAGCTTGTGTGGTGTTTTTCCCTTCCAACATGTCCTGTTCACATGGCAGGGCTTTGTTGAATGAAGTGTTGCGTAGGGACATTTCTGAAGCTGATATTAATTTACTATAATCCTGGAAACATTGAGCAGTTTGGGTTTGTTCACAGCAGCTGGAATGCTGACAGTCTTGCCTATTCCAGCTTTTGTGTATTGTGAGTCCTTTCAACAAAGCTCTCTTCAAAAGTGACATCTGGGCTTTGGGAGTATTTCCCTCCCATGTGATTCATCACATGCAAGGCCTACTTTGAGTTCTTGGGAATCAGCTGAGGAAGCAGTAGGTTCTCTAAAGTTTGGGGTTATACTGTTGTTCTACACATGTGAAAGGAGCAGTGACAGTATATTCAGAAGTATTTTAACAGACCATAAAATTTGTTTTAGTTTCCTTTGTTGTCTAAACTACAAACTAATTATTTTATTTATTTGTTTATTCATAATACTTTTCACCAAAACCTCAAATCAGCTTCAGTAGTGCCAAAAGAGCAAGGGACTCTCTTGGTACACTTGTAAAATAGGCAGGGCAATTTTCTGTATTTAAATATTAAAAATTATGTCTGTCACAACTGACAGTGGAAGAGCTAATAGTAAATTCTGTAACCTGGAGAAGGAAGAGCAGGGCCTGGATTTGTTTCCTGTACCCAGAGCTGAATGGTTCCCTCCTTTCCCCTCAGCACGTGTGTTGTGACTGCAAAAAGGATTTTTGCTCATTTTGTTCCGTCTTACAAGAGAATCTCAGAAGATGTTCCACTTGTCACTTGCTGCAAGAAACGGCCTTCCAGCGCCCTCAGCTCATGAGATTGAAAGTGAAGGATCTGCGTCAGTACCTGATCCTCAGAAACATCCCCACGGACACCTGCAGGGAGAAGGAGGACCTGGTGAACCTGGTGCTGGACCACCATGGCTCGGGGGAGGACATGGACGCTGGCAGCTTGCGTTCATCACGCTCACAGACTTCCAGCTTTTTTACCCATCCCTTTTCCACATCTGTATCCATGTCAAACCCAGGAGAACTTGCTAGCAGAAGGGGAAGCACAGGAAGTGGAACACCTTCACGGGTACAGTGATTAACATGTTTTATGCAATAGCGTTATTGTTTTTTTAATAGTTATGTATCAATAAAACACCAATTGATACAGTTTGGAGGGATAGGAAAAATGCTGTTTGTACCCTGCACCTGAAACCTGGAGATAATTAGCAGAGATTCCTAGTTCATGTCAGAAGTGACTTAAACCTGGAATTGTTAGTAGCAATTGGACCTTCAAAATGTCATTTCATTGTAACCTGTGATCACCTTGGTAGGAAGGAAAGTGTTTTATAAGGGAATAGCGTGGTTTTTTATCCTGATGAGTTTCATTTTGTATGCAGGGACAAATGGAAACATCTGTAAATAATGAAGAAGAAGAAAGTGCAGAAGAGCAGGTGAGATATGAACTATACAAAGAATAGATTTTTGGCATGTGCTACCATAAAGTGTTTTAGATGTCTGCCAACATTTGGCCTCATGCTGTGGGTTCTTCCAGCATTTGCTGTGTCTGGCAATGAATGTCTGCACACACTGGCTTCAGAAACAATTAAACTTTAGCCAGGCTGCTGCAGCTTCTCGTGCTCCAGCTGTGGTGCTCTGAACTAACCAAGACAGCTCAAACCACACAACTGATGTGTTTCAGACCCCGGGACTGGCCAGGAAGAGAGCGAGGGCATCCCTGTCTGATATTTCCAGTCTGGAAGACATTGAAGGCATGAGTGTGCGGCACCTGAAGGAAATCCTCGCCTGCAATTTTGTCAACTACTCAGGATGCTGTGAAAAATGGGAACTTGTGGAAAAAGTGAGCAGACTGTACAGAGAGAACAAGGAGAACCACAAGACACGTAGGTTTATACTTTATTTCTGCTTTCTTTAGAATACTGAGTTTCCGGTTTCTGGTTTGGTTCTGCCAGTGGAAGAACTCGGTATCTGAACTCAGTATGCTGTGCTGGAACACCTGGAAAATGTGTTTTAGCAATGCATGGTGGCCCTAGAGTAGCTGAACGTGGCTGTAGGGATTAAATAAAGCATTCCAGGATTGTGCTGGTTTTTTGAGACTTTCTTCCAAAGCTCAGAGAGCTCAGCTTTCATGGTGAAGGTAAAATTGCACAACCAAGAACTGGTTCCTCTGAGAACTGAAACTTGGCACCTTCATGTACTTTGCTGGTTTCACAGGGCATTAGCCAGAGCTGCTCTGTAGCTGTGCAGATCAGGGCTGTTACTGCAGAATTAAAATCTACAGTGACAAAAGTCCAAGTGCTTTGGTCTCAGTCCACATTTTCATAAGGTGATTCTGTGGCTGCAGCTCAGTGGCTGCTGTTCTACCCTCTGCTACATATAGCAGTTGGAATCTTTCACTTGGGTAATTTGTCCTCAGACCAATTCTTGCTCACACAAAACTTGGGAAAAAAAACCTTGAGCTGAAGGTTTATTTTTTTCACCATGATCTGCATGATCTGATGGGGATGGTGACTATTTGCAATGAAACTTGAAAGGTTTTGTTCACTTCTGCCATCTTTATGGCCTACTTAAGGCTTCCACTTCTTAGTCTGCTGTATTATTATTGTGTTTAATCTTCTGAGGAAAGTGTTCTGCCAAACAGTGAGCTCTGAGATGGAAAACCAACATGCTCTGAATTTTAATCCAGCATGTTACTTCGTAGTCATTACATTCAGAATTGAAAATAGTTTCTTGAGTTTAAAGAATGAAGCCAAATATTGGATGTTCACTTGAGGGGCTTTCTAGTTCTTATTTCATTGCTTATTTTTGGTGGAATATAGATGAATTCATAGCTGGGGGTTAAAAGAGTTTGTGTGAGGGGGTGGAGCACGGCTAGGCTGGAACTGCCCTGGTTCTGCAGGGCCCAGAGCTGTGACCTCCCTCTCTGTTGGTTTCCAGAGGGGGAGAGGATGCAGCTGAACGAGGATGATGACAACCTGTGCCGGATCTGCATGGACGCCGTGATCGACTGCGTGCTGCTGGAGTGTGGCCACATGGTCACCTGCACCAAGTGCGGCAAGAGGATGAGTGAGTGCCCCATCTGCCGCCAGTACGTTGTGCGGGCCGTGCACGTCTTCAAATCCTAAGGCAGCCCTGCCCCGAGTGCCCATGGCAGGATTCCTGTGGGCAGGATTCCTGTGGGCAGGATTCCTGTGGGCAGGAATGCTGGGTGCCCTGGGGTGCACGGCAGCGTTGTCATTTTGATTAAACTCGGCCTTTTCAACGTCAAGATGTACAAGTTGGTGAAAGGTTTTTCAAGCAGCTCCTGCAGCGCAGGGCTGGGCAGGCCCAGGTGCTGCCCCACTGACCTTACTGCCCCACAGATTGCTGGAGTCAAACTGTTTACAGCAGTTCTTGCTCTCTTCTGAAGAATCTCACCTGTCCTTACGCATTCAGCACTCGGCAAGTGGTCAGCAAACACCTCTGCTTGAGCCTATTAGCCTGTGGTGTTCTCTAGTGCATTAGAAGCAATGAATATATCAGTTGATTATTCAGCTTTTCCCTAACGATAGAATGTATCTGTTCCGACAGCCTGGCTCTGCTGGTGTCGGACACAGCTTAGGCAGCACTGCCATGAACTGTTCCTGCACAGAAGCCCTTAAGCAATCTTGCTTTATGCTGATTGCTCCCTCTGAATGTCTGTCATGACACGTGTGCTGTCTTGGCTGTTCTGTCTGTGTACCAAACACTCCATCACTTTGCAGGGCTCAGGGGCTACACTGGGCTCTGCCTGGTGGGCTCCAAAAACCAGTTAGTAAGTGGTTTTTAGTTTAGGAATAAACTATTTTTTTAAGAAGGGGTACGACAGTAAAACATGTTAATGTGGTCCTTAATCCGCTCATGCCTGTTGTAACTATTAATCTGTGATGATTGTACTCCATGTGCCGACAGCCTGATGTTACTGTGAGTCCTGGTCAGGGCACCACCTCCTTGCTGCTAACGTGGAATGTACGGCGTTACTAACCTTAACTGGGGAGGGGGAAGCAGGAGCAGGGCTGGTTTTTGTTTAAAATCTCCTGTTCACACTTTCACCCAAAGCCAAGTCACCCAAACCAGCTTCCCAGGGGCTGCTGAGGGCCCTGTCTTGATGCCAGCCCTGGGCCCAGGGTCAGACTGAGCTTTGTGCCATGAGCTGGGATCCAGGTCCTCTTGCAGCAGGAATTGCTCCTGGGTCCCTGTAGGATGTGTGTGAGCAATGACCTGGGGAAGGGAGCAGCAAGAGGAGCTTGTGCTGGGGGTGAGAACAGGATCCCTGTGACCAAGCATGGACACAGCTGGGACTGGTGAAGTTCATTGTAAAAAAGAGGTGAGGAAGGACCATGTGTGTCCAGTTGTTCTTTAAGCTGAGTTGATTTTAAAAGGTACAGCTTCTCCTTTGATCCCCCATGTGGCAGCAAAGTCCCAGAGCCAAGGCTGTGCTTGGCTGAGGGAGTAGGACCTGAGAACTGGACCTGTGCTGCACTGGCACCCGCTCTTACTTTTGTGAACTGTTAAGCTGGCTTGGAAGGGAGAAAGCAGCTCCTCCTCACACAAAACACAGCTCCAAGCTCTACTGGGTATTTTTCAGAAGGGAGCAAACCTCTCAATGGCTTTATTTTTTAGAAATAACTTTTTAATGGTACTTAATTCCTGGAGTCTGTCCAGAGGGGAGGCTAATGAAGACAGACATACCCTTGGTGTTATTTCCATGCTGCTCATTAGCCACTCGAGCTTAATAAAGATGGGTGATGGGCTCTCTCAGCCTCTGTCTCTTTTCTTACCCAGCCCTGGCAGTGCTGGGGGTTACTCAGCTCCAGTTTTAATGTTCTCAAGCTGTCAGTGCTCCTGGAGCCTGCCTGGGCAGATCCCTGCTGGAGGAATGGAGAGGTGGATGTAACAATGCCCAGCAAAATGCTCAGAGTCCTGGACCAGAGCTCCCTGCAGCCACCCCCCCTCACCCACAGAAATGCGCAGAGCCAGCGCCTGTTTTTGTACAATTGTTTATACAAATTCAACAAAGGTAAAACTGCATCAGGAAGGTCTACGAAAACAACACCGTACAACAATGGCACTTATGAATGCAGAATTTTACAATCAGGAAATAACCATGTTATAAACCTTAAATGAGAACTCAACTCACACTTCAAAGAAAGAGAGACTACGTTTGACCATTTATTCTACTGCTGGACTCACTGTATAAATTAATTTTATATTGAGTACAAGAGCTCATGCTACAGAGTGAAACCCTCCTATGTGCAAAAGCTGAAATTGGAATTTTTTTAAAATTTTGAGAAAAAGGTGATTTCTATACAGATAAAAGTGTTTTACTTCAACTATAATTTACACCTTATTTCCACAACATGCTTATGTCACTTCTGAAGTATACAAAGCAGGATATAAACTTCCATTAAAACATGCTTTAAGTTGAAAGTATGAACCTACTTTTCCTGACCTGGGCACGTTTGTAGATAGATACTGCCTACGAAGTATAGGTTAAGTTCTCGCCTACCATAAGTAAAGATAAAAATTGGCAATCAAAACCGAAACACTGGTAATGCATTCAAACATTGCATAAATAATTTTTAAACAATTTTTGTACAAAAATAGTTCTGCATAATGTAAGATGTAACAAAACAAAACGTGTTAAGAAGGCAGAAATGCAGTGCGTGGTCCACTTAAATGACACCAACTTTTTTTTTTTCTTGTTTTAAGAAATGAAAAGCAGAAATCAAATTTACACTACCAAGCACATGCTGTGGTACTTTAAATAACAGTATTTCTTGGAGCTCAGTCCTCTTCCAGGGTGTGAACAATTATCATCGGTAACAGTCGCCTTATGAATTTGCATAAGAGCCAGTGCAGGACATCCCAGGTGGACTGAATTAGTGGCACAAGTTGAAATTCTTAACATGGGTAGTTTCACGTTGTTCTCTCCTCAACAAGAGTTGTAAAATCCAATCACGGCATTTTCTGATATTCCAAGTTCCCAATTGAAAATAAAATCCCTACGTGTTCTTAGTCCCTTCCCCCCCTCGCCCCAGTATTTACACGAGTCCTTTAACTAACTCAGTTTTTGCAGAAGTTTTTCTTCCACCTGCCCAAACTGGACACTTACGGACATCTCCGCTATGAACTGCTCACAGCCCTCCTTCGTCACTTGCTTGCAGTACCTCAGGTCGATCTGGCAGATGTTCCCACAACGTTTGAAGTAGGACAGGCACTGGTCAGTGACCTTATTGCAGTCTGGGGAGAGCAGAGGGCAGGAATTGAACACTGATTTTTTTCTCCAGCACAAGGAATCCCCACCAGCTCCAGCCCCATCCCCAGCAGAGGAATCCCTGCCAGCTCCATCGCCCATCCCCTTCCCCCAGCTGTTGTGCAACCCATGGGATCAAGCCAGGCAGCCCAGAGGTGCAGAGCAGTGGCGCTGGAAAATGCCCCGGGAGGATGAGTGTGGATACAACACCTCTGGCAGCTGCAGAACCATTTCCAGCATGTCCAGCTGCTGCCAGGGACTGACACCAGGAGCAGGGCAGGGGCTGCAGAGGTCAAAGCCCCTCCCAGCTCTGAAGCCCAGGCCAATTCCCTCCCCCACATCCCGTACCTGATAAATTAATTTCTGTTAACGAATCCCGCGTGGTGGTTCCGACGGCGGTCAGCAGGTTAATAGACTGATCTGTCACGTGGTTACAGTAACTGAGATTGAGTTTGGAGAGCAGGGGCATGTGCCTGATGATCAGCCGCAGCGAAGCATCCGTGATATCCAGCCCGGCCAGGCGCAGCTCCACGATGTTCCGTAGCTTGCTCCGGTTGTCGATCTGGCCTGCAAAGCAGAGGCAGCAGGTCACGCCCACGAGCCCCACCCCGTGCTGCCAACATCTGCAGGCCTCTATGAAATGCACCGTGACACACAACACTGCTGCCCTGGGTCAACTTCAGATGCTTTTGCCTGTCTGGAGCTTTGGAGGGAAGATCAGCAGGAACACTTGTCTATTTTTGGAACAGGCATGTGGGCAAAGCCACCTCCTGATTTCAAAACAAAAGGGATGAAAGTAACTGCAGGGGCCCAGCGGAATTACAAGTCGGGAATAAGCAGTAGGCTGTGCAGTGCATGCCAGAAAGCAGATCTGATTTGCTCAAAATTTCACCTGAGCTGAAATCCGGGCGAATGTGGCATGACCCACAGAACTGCTCCTTCCCTGAACTGGAAGAAAGTGTTTCCATACTCTCTAAAGTACACCCGTTGCAGCCTGAAGAGAAGAAAGTCAGACAGAAAACCAGCACAGTGGCTCAGATGACGGTTCAGCAGGCAGAGAACATCCCTGTCTCCCCAGGGCTCCAGCTGGGAGTGTTGCACTCACTACCTCGAACTCCCCGAGGGGCAGCACGGCCCCAGCCCCACCGGGTTCGGCTGTGGGGGCTCCTGCCTGTTTGCTCTGAGGGGGAGTAAGCACAGAACAGGCCCCGGGGTGGACGGGGCTCCCGGGCTGTCCCCGCTGTTACCTGGCCGGTTGTCCGTGGGCGGGGACAGGAGGTCTCTCATTTGTGCGTCTTTCAGTCCTTCTGCCCACTGCACGTCCAGAGTTCGCAGCAAGGGACAACTGGAGCTACAAAGTGCCGACACTGCTATCCATGAGCACCCTGATAACAGCAGGTCCCGCAGACCTGCAGATACAGAACAGGTTGGAGCACTGGGACCTTCCCAAACACATCCCAGTGACCTCCACCCCAGGCTGCTCTGAGCACGGTCCCCTCCTCCTGCCCAGCTCTCCATCTGTCCCACCACTTGCAACTTCACTCCTTTCCCCAGTCCTCTCAGCCCTTTCCACAGCAGCATTCATTACGTGCTGGGCAAGACCTGCCTCTAATTATTTTAACTGAACATGTCAAGTAGTCACAAAAAATAATTTTTGCTCATTTTAACCCCCTGATGCTTCATTTTTATCCATCTCCAGCCCTCCTAGTAGAGTCTGCTCCTCTTCTAGGCCACCCCAGTCCCTGGAGACTTTCCCCAGAGGTTGCAGTTTAGATACAGATGTTTGTTACACAAACTGGTTTGTGATTTGGTGATGAGAACACATCACTTACCTGGCAGTCTGTTGATAAGCCAACTCAGCTGCTTTTTAGATATATTTGTCCAGCTAAGATCAAGGGTTACAGGCTGTCTCCTAATAATGCCACTAAGCATAAGTGGAGTGATGGATTTACAATGGTTTAAATCTATTTTGGTCCATAATCTTTTGTCACAGCACCTACCCAAAAAGAAAAAAGCCAACAGCACTTAATTTGGCACTAACTTGGATTTTGGTAAGGCTTTAAAAAGTGTCATTAAACAGTAGGAAAAACTATAGCATTTAACTGAAAATTTCAAAAATAAGGCCAAGTATTGCAAAGATAAACACAACCTGACACAATGTTACATAAGTTTCAAGTTTCTCCATCAAATATATCCTGCAATAAAGCATGGAATTAATTCCACAGAATTACAAGTGTCAACAACTTTGGATCCCATTTTAAGTCATCCCAGCACTTACTAAAATCCATTTTATAGCCCGAAGACAGGTCACCATTCCTTCCTTATATTATTGACTTATTTATATGTGAAGTCTGATTTAAATAATACCCCATTTCCTCTGTGTTCTCCTTACTTAAAACCTGTGCATTTAGGAAAACAGATCCTCCCTCTCCTGTGTTTGTGTTATCCCTATCCATGTGGGATTATGTGTCATTTTGCTCTTTATGCTTCTCTAAGGGCAACAACACCAAGTCCTGATGAGCGTGCAGGAGTCTGCATTTCCTTTTTTTTTTTTTTAATTAGCAAATACTGTATTTAAGTAGAAAATGCATTTAGCAGGTTTCAGTGACACCAAGCAGCCCACGAAGGAGACACTCCACACACATCACCTCACACTGAATTATCAGCCTCTCTATTTTGTGCAATGTTTTGTTAGCAGGCTGTGCTGGAAAGGAGCCTGTTCCTTGTCTGTCTGTCCTTGTGCACAGCAGGAACCCGGGACAGGAGTCACCAGAGCCACAAGGCTCCACTGAGGGGTCACTGAAACCTGTAAATCTGCACTAAAGCTTCTGCTGCTGCTGTGCAGCCACAGCTGTGTCAGGGCCACACGAGCACAGGGGACACGCTGTGAGCAAACACCACCAACAAAGGATTCCTCCAGAACGTGCTCTGCTGGCCCAGGGAACAGGGAACAGCCTGGCTCTCCACATACCCTCCACAGGGAGACAATCAGCACAGCCCTTGTGAGGAGCACACAGTGGGATCCTCACTATCTCAGTAGGTATTTAATAGCTGAACTGCACAAATGCTGGCAGTCAGGAAGTCCTGGGGCAGAATGACACCAAGACTGAGCCAGGCTGGCTGTTCCAGCAGCAGGAACACCGCGGTGTCCGACTCCAGCACAGGCTGCTCCGGAGCCCGGCAGGCTGACGCCGAGGCTGACATACACAGCTCCATCAGAAATGCTGGGAACTGCTGTTTCTGAGAAAGCAACGTGAGACCTGCCACTTCTGCCAGTCACCCCTTCTGCCTGGGCTCACCAGAGCTCCAGGGACAGCCCACACCCCTCTCCCAGGAGACACCAGTTCCTCGGTCCCTGCCGTGCCCATCCCGCCACACCTCGTGTCCCGCCCTCCTTACCATCTGTTCCAGGTCTTGCAAACTCTCATACAGATGCACAAGTCTCTATGACTGAGGTAGCTAAAGACAGCCATCCAGACTTCCCTCTGCATCACGTGGGCTGCCCCGTCATCCAGGGGGAGCGAGTCCGGAGGGGGGCTGATGGGAGGTGGCCGGATAACGTGCCGCTCCATCTGGATGCACTTGGGGGGCGACAGCGAGGGCGGGGGCCGGGCTATTCCCCGGGGGGTGCTGCGCAGGCTGGGCATGAGCTGGTGGTGCCTCAGCTCCCGGGGAGTCCCGTTCAACCCTTTGCTGAACCTATGGAGTCTCTCGCTGTTGTTCAACGCACGCTTGGGTTCCTCGTTCTCGCTCTCCGGTTCAGATTTGATGGGTTGGTGGTTCTCATTGGCAAGGCTGTTCTCGGTTTTTTGGATCTCCTGGTTAAGCTCTTTGCTGAGCTCCTTGCTCAGTTCCTTATTGGGAAGCCGCCTTTTCCTCCTCATCTTGAACTTCTTCTTGTCCCTGGGCTCGGCGCCCTCCGTGCTGGGCCCGGCTGTGGGCGAGCTGGAGCGAGACTGGTCGCTATCCTTGGACCTGGGGGGTGCTTCTGGCAGCTCATCCTCGGGCTCCTGCTTGAGGCGCCGCAGGGGTTTGATCATGGCAGTTCGGTCATCCGGGGCCTTCCACGATCGCCGCTGGAAGGAAGAGACAAGGGCTGACTGTGGGAGCGAGGCCGTGCGGCGCTTGCCATGCGGATGCTCCGCACAGGAGCCCTGCCCGGGCCCGGGCCCCCTGCCAGCGCCGGGCCCCACCCATCCCAGCACCATCCCAGCACCGGGCGCAGCCACCGGCCAAAGGTATCGAGTTCAAGAGCCAGCAGGGATGAGGAGTCCAGCTATTGGCTCACTGCACTCCAGGAGTGATAAATGTACTGATTCACTGTGCAGATATTCCTGCACGTTCCAGGGCCTTGCCCATCTCTGAGTGGATCATTTACACACAGAAGATCAGCAGCACACCATGGACAGCTTTGTCCCCAGCAGGCCACAGCAATCCAGGCTCGGGCCACATCCACTGGGCACCCACATCAAACAGTGCCCAAGTGTCCTCACACCATGGCCAGAAGGGCCATTCCCAAAACCCCTGGAATCACAGCTGCCATCCCGGCTGCTGGACACCCACAGCCTTCCTTTTGACACTTTAGGTGCTCCTTTACACCAACCAAACCCTGGCCATCCCCTCCAATGCCTGCAGAACAGGGAATGTGACACCCCGGGACTGCTGAGCCCTCACAGGGCCCAGCACCCTTGTCCTGCCCAGTCCCTGCTCTGCACTCGCTCCCCCTCACCCACCCCACTCCCATCCACCAGGCTGTGTGAGAGACAAACCGAGGCCCAGGAAAGCTTCAAGCCTAATCTGATCACCACAAGCAAGAAAGAAGCCACCAGCTGTTACAATGAGACAGCTCTAATAAGGAGATCTGGACTGGCAAGGAGCGGGAACTGCTGAGAGCACACTTGTTGTGTCAGAGGGCCCGTGCTTTCGCTTTCCCAATAAACTAATTGGATCAAGGCAGTGGCTGTGTTCCCAAATTTCAGCCCGTGGCACATGGTGGAGAAAGCTGATCACCCTGCCTTTAAATTAACATATTATAAAGGGAGAAATCACAGTAAGTTAATGACAGTTTAGAATAAAACCATTATTACACCAGCCCAGTGCAGCTCCCCTCACACAGGGCAGTGAAGGCTATTCCACTTCCAGGCACTGGAATTCTGTGATCATGCCAGGCTGTCAGAGGGCAGCAGTGTGCCAGGACATCCCTGGGGGGAGCAGGGACTCTGGGATGTGCTGTGGCACAACCTGCTGAGGCGCTGTGTGGCAGGGGCAATGTTCAGGGAGGGCCAAACAGCAGTATCAGAACAGATTTTTATTCCTTGGGTCATCAAAACACAACTGGCTGCTGTATTTTAATACAGGACACCAGAAGAGAAAACAGAAACCCAGACAGTGCAACTGAACTATCCCAGAGTTAAAGGTTTCCATAAGAGAGAGATTATGTAATTTCAAGATGTAAATGGGATAAAGTTTGTTTTCTTCTCCATATTTTAGCTGTTGGAAGAAAGTAAAAAACCCAAACACATTAGTTGTGTTGTGTGGTAATGTGGTGACCCACAGTGCCTTCCTCCCTGGGGGGAGTCCAAAGGGATGGGAAAAGGAAAGCAATGCCAGCAAGCAGCCATGCATGAACTGCTACTGTGAATTTTGCTCTCTTTCCACCAAAGCAGCCCAAATCCCTACTTTTGCCATCCTGCAGCATTCCCACAGTCCAGCCCTGCAGGACTGACTGACTCCCACCCCAGGAGCTTCACAGGCAACACCAGTCCAGCCACTGATTCTCATTTTACAGCCATCAACCACTTTAGTCATGAGACACAGTAAATTTCTGCCTCTGCAAATCAGCATTTCTGCAGATCCCAAGTACCACATTTTGGAATCCACATGAAAATTTGGAGTGTTCCTGCCTGGCCTGAGAGTCCTGACTGTCATGTTCAGGGCCAAGCTGTCTACAGAACTGCTGGGAGCAGCTGCTGCTCTCTGCAGGCACCCCAAGGTGTCCTTTCCAGAGGCTTCCCAGGGTGGCACAGCCCCAAATCAGCCCCAAAACAGCCGCCAGGCGCCACCACGTGGAGACACGTGAAAAGGCTTCATGAAAAATTGATTTTCACCTTGTTCCTACTCCGAGCACCTTGTAAAGACTTTGCAGATAAAGTGGGTTTCCCAGTATCTTGAATAAAACAGCAGCTATAGCCCAGTGTTTTCAGCCTCTGAACATCAACCTGAGTCCCTGTTCAAGCCACTGTCCTGTCAGACCAGCAGCTTCTACCAGAACAGTCAAACATCGCAGTTCCTCCGGGACCCATCCGGGCTTTGGGGATGAGCTCTAAGCCAGGAGAGCTCAGACAGCATCCCCAGGCAGCCCAGGCTCTGTGAGCAGGGGTTGTGCCTTACCCGCTTTCTCATCGTGGGTTCCTGGGATTTCTCGAATTTCCGTTTTCTCCACAGATGCACCTCGTCAGATTTTCTCCTCAGGATTGAGTCAACTGGAGCCTTTTTGGAATGTTCTTCCGATTTCCGCCTGGGAGTCTCCTCGCAGTCCCCTTTCCTTTTGGCAGCATCTGGCACTTCCTTGTTGTCTCTGTTAATTTTCTGCTCCTTCAGCAACGAGCCCGGGAGATTTGATGCGTATTTAAATCCTGGTCCGCGCTTTTGCTTGTACGCCAGAGAGACACAAAACACAAACCAACTTTATACCTTATGCATCTCCCACCCAGCTCTTTATGTTGCCACCAGCACTCCAACGCTGGTGGGTTGGTCACTTTTTAACTCACAAAATGATTAGAAAGGAGTTAAAAAGTTTTAATTTTCCTGAGGTTATTTTTCTAACTATACACTTGCAAGTGTCTGTCTAGGTCTGCAAAGAAATAATGTTTCGCTAATTCCAACAGACACTCCAGGTTTTGCATAATTGCTTGTGAATTTTTAATTTCAGGAATTTTCATTGTCAAAATTAACGTGCAGCAGTGCACAGAACTAACCTAAATATTCCCCAGGTGCAGGGTGAAGTGTTGGTACAAGTATACAAAAATTATTGAAGAATAGAAAGCTGTGAGCTTGTCTCCAGCTCACAGAATCACCATGGAGTGAACCATACAACCCTGGAATGGTTTGGGTTTGTAGTGACCCTAAAGATCACTGCATTCCAACCCTCCACCATGGGTAATTAACAAAACCTAAATGAAGCACAAAACCAAAGCTGGTATTGGGCTAAAGTCTATGTACAAACCAGAGGGAATGCTTCAGATTTTGTATCTCATTCCAGCACCACTTATTCCCATTAAACTCACTTTTCCAGTTTTCCCTGCGTGGTTGCACTTTGGACACTCCCAGCAGTTCGGCAGCTCATCGTTAACCACACCATCCGATTCCTTCACCTGTGGGAGAGACACAGCTGCTCACAACTGTGCTGCACAAGCCTGCAGGAAGGTGATGACCATTCCAAGGCAGGTTGTACAGCTCCTTGTTTTCTGGGCTGGACTGCAGCACTCCCAGGGGGGCAGAGGCACCGTCCTGCCGGTGCTGAGCAGGCCCTGGGTGCGGCACAGCCACCCCTCGATGATGTGGGAGGAAGGGATGTGACCAAGCACATCTGACAAAGGGCTCAGATCTGGGCTTTCCATAAGGTCAGTGCCAATCCCAATTCACACACTCTGCTCTCAGAACAACAGAGAACACCCCGAGAGCCCAAGCAACCCCCCAAACCCAGGGCTGCACTGCCCCATCTCCAAACACCCTCCCACACCTCAGGTTTGCAAAGCCCAGGCCTGTGTCCCTCCAGAGAGGCACAGCCTGATCCCCCCACAGGCAGAGCTCTCCCTTCCATGTTCTCACATCCATTAATCCCACGGGCATTTTTAGCAGCACAGCACCCTGCACTGTAATCAAGTGTTCCTTAAAATACTTTTCTTTCAGGATCAGAACTCGCAGTCCCAGGCTGCAGCCCTTCAGCCCATGTGCCACTGGGGATGGTGGCTGCCAAGGCAGCTCGGAACAGGAACGTTTGTTCACAGCACTGGACACACAGAGCCACTTCCAGGGCTTCTCACACCCCCAGATCTTCAGGCAGGGTAAGGGAGAGAAAGGCTGACAACTTCACTACCTCCAACACTGACGTTCTGCTTTCTGAAAGAAGCTTATGCTCAGTGTTGTTAAGCTCCAGCAGAAGCACAATCCTGCCCTACACAGCTGGAATGCTCCTCATTTCTGGATTTTCACACAGGAGCCTGGAGTGCTTTCCAAACAAGGAACAGGCATTTCAGAAAAGACATTTCTGTGAATGAAAAGCAGAACTAAGATACACCCTCCACACAAACACACTCAGTGATGGCACATTACCACTTAAGGGTTTCATTACATATTCAGAAATAAAAAACTTGGGAGAGAAAAAAAAGAAAAATATTGATTTATTACTATTGTAGACAACAAAAACATTCTGCTGTCCAGACTAACAGCTGGGCACTGGCAGCAGCAGTGTGGCTGCAGGAGACAGGAACAAGCACAGGCAGGGATCTGCAGATTTTTCATGTTTCTGAAACATTTCCTCCTCTCCTCCCAGGGCAGGGAAAAGACACTGGCTGTGCAGGAGCAAGCCCTTGGATTTAGGAACTGCTTCCTCAAGTCCCTGAGCCAGACAGCAGCCATTCTAGTTTCACCATCCAGTGAGAGTGATGACATGTCAGTCTCTCAGCAAGACTTCTGGAGTTAATAAATGAGTAAATGAAGTGGGCAGAATTTAAATACTGGTTTTATCACAACTGTGTGCCTTTGAACCTTCTTTCCCATGGTAGGTGTAAGATACTCCAGAAGTTGTTGTATACATCTCTGCCTCAGGGGAACAATTCCTGGCCCAAGCCCAAGTTGGGAACAAGTTATTTCCCGCACTGAATATAGAACAAGTGCTGCTGAAGGGAAAGCATTACGGCTCTGTCCCTTCTGTGAAGTTTAAGGAACTGAACAGATGTGAGGGAACTGTAAGCAAACTAATTAGACACACACAAACCTGCCACTGAATCTGTCCCAAAGCCTTTCAAGGCTGGGTGGGAGCCAGTTCTGAGTGTTTGCTGCAAACAGCAGGTGGGTGTCTGAGGCACAGCGTGAGGCGTCACAGAAACCTACCTGCAGCACCAGGTCAGCAATTCAGACCTGAACACAAGACCTCGTGCTTGGTAGGGATGTGGAGACCCCAGGATGCTGATCTGGCATCCCTGAGGGAGAGCCACAAATTCTGGCAGTGCCCAGACTGAAGCAGGCAGTGAGAAACACCTGTGCTGGAAAAGGCCTTTGTATCCCTGCTGCTCTGACAAGGCACCTGAATATTCACTTCCGTCGTTATCGCTACATTCAGCTGAGATGGAAAAGAACAGGCTCCTGGTGGAGAAAGGAACCCCTTCTCCCAAAGGAAACAGCAAACATGCTAGCCAGCAATACCAGCAATTTGAGATGAAGCAAGAAAAATTCACCACTCTTGGTTCAACTCAAACACTGTGAAACAATGAAAAGCAGTGTTCATCCCAAAATCTCATGAGCTCCCTCTGGAAGCAGCGCTGTGCTTGCGAAACTCTCACCAAGATCATTTTCCTAAGAAACCCGTTCAGCAAAACAAGCATTTGTGTTGGTGTGGTATTTTCAAGGAAAGAAGGATGTCAGGAAGCTCCTGTGACACTTCTGAGCACATGGAACATCCTGGCTGTCCCCAGCACAGCTCCAACACCAGCACTGCAGGTGCTCAGGTACCAGGGCCCCCACAGAAGCCTCTCAAGGCTCAGTGTGCTCAGTCACCCGAGCCACCTTTAATTTAACTCCTCAGAGAGGTCCTCTGGCACTGCTGCTCCATGGAGAAAAAACCTCAGAACATGTACAGCGTAATCAGGGAGCTGGAAGAGGATGGACTTCAAACCACAACCAACCTCCCCTGGAGCCTAAATCACCCCTGCATGCACTGAACTGCTCCACAAGCTCTGGGAAATGCATCTTGGGGGGAATTCACTCCACATGGGAATAAGCCAGGAAAGGACATCTGCCCTTCACTGATCCAGTTTATTCCAGCCTCCCCCAATAGCACATTTGCCAGACATTTAGCTGGAGATGAGCAGCAATTCACATGGTGCTATTTCCCAAGTGGGACAGGAAGGGACTTTCCCTCGTGGGCAGCAGAAGCAGCTGCCCTGGGGCTGGGGCTGCACCAAAGGATATTTATGGGCTCCATCCTCAGGGCTCAAACAACACGTAAACATGGCAAGAGATTTCTGTCTTGCAGGAAATCATGGAACCTGGGAATAAAAAGCAAGGAAGGATCCAAGGAAGAGGCTCCATTTTCCTTTTGCTGTTCCCCTGAGCAGTCTCATCTCACCTTCCATGATGATTCTGAAATTCTACCAGTGCTCTTTCACCTCAGGAAATAAACAGCACCAGTTACCAGTTACCCACCATTTCAGCTCAGCAGAAGCACTGAGAAATCAAAATACAAGACACACAAGGCACACAGTAAATCTCCCAGTGCTTAATTGTCAGGAACACCCAAAGCAATGCAGCTCCTAGTTACCAAAGAACACTCAGAACACCACGCATGTGCAAGAGAACAAACAGCACTTGCCTGACTTCACAGATCTGACCCACATCCTGTACTAGTCCCAAATGTAGTATGGGGAGAGGAGATCATACCTGAGCTGCCACTAGACAATAACTGTCCTGTGAACTCAGCCCTGAGGTGCCACCGACACTGCAAAGGCAGAGATGAGGGTACACAGGGCACTTCCAGCAAGGGCTGGAACAGCAAAGCAGCCAAAATTAAAGTACCTCTGAAAATGAGCAGCTCCTTCCTCTGCTTCATCAGCCCCCAAAGTTTTGTTTTAAGCAGAGCCAAACAAGCAAAGCTCCTTTTCAGAGCCCATCTGTGGCAGGAACTGAGCACCAGCTCCATGAATCAGGGAGAAGGCACAGCTCTGGTGTGCCAGCTCCCCACGTTCTGCTCTAATAAATGACAGCAGAGCTTGGTGCAGCACCACACACAGCTCAGGAGAAATGAAAGGCCAGGAGAGCTTCACCCCAGGCCTGCATAAGGAACACACACACCCACCTCTCCTCCCAGACATCCCAGAAGAGCCCAAACGCTGCTTTCTGGGGCACGGTGTGTCAGAACACATTTGCTTTGGCAAATCACTTTAACCATAAACAAAGCAGCAACAGGAAATGGCTGATCAGCTGAAAGAAACCAGCTCTGGAGAAAGGCAGCTTCTAAATGCTAATGCACAAAGATATGCCCAAAATGACACTTTTGTTACCAGCAAAGAATACAGCTGCTCACAGGACTCAAGTCAGCCAAGGGTGAGCACTCCTGCAGCCTGACACTCGCTCAGGCTCTTGTTCTCCAGAGCTGCACTCCTGCTCCAACATTTGCTCCTAACATCTTTAGAGCCAGCTGCCACCCTAAGGCACATCTGTGCCTGGACCTACATGAGCAGCCAATTGCTCATCTGTACTTGTTGGGACACAGGGAGAAGTTACTGACATGGACCTGGGAACATCTCACCCTGAAGTACAGGCAGATTGCTCTGCCTTCCCCTTCCCAACTGAAACACCTCACTTCCTTCAACAGGGGGCAAGAAGAAAGAAACAAACCCACAAGATCTTCGTGTGCACACACACCCAGGGGATGTCCCAAGCCAGGGTCCCTGCTCCCAGGGAATGCTGTTACCTCAAGGACCTGCCTGCAGGTCAGGGCTGTGCCACAGATCTCACCCTGCTCCTCACAGCAGCTCTCTGCTCACTTACTCATCTGTCCAAAGATGAAAACCTAAAAGCTTCCCAATTTCTGTGCACCACTTTTACATTAAGGTGATAACTAATTCAGCTTTTGTTTCCAACATGTATCACATCCTTGTACTCACCTTAAGGCATCCTGGGTGTATGATTTCATTACAAATGGAGCATTCCATTAGCATGAGATTAAACTTGCTCTCCTCCTCTTCCACAGTGTCCTCTTTCCCAGCTTCTCCACACACCAGACACACAGCAGTATGAGGCAGCACCGGCTGTTTATGTACCAAAAAGAACTGATCAAGACATGGCAGACATGGAAACACAAGAGCTCAATGTGCATTTACAGAATCTCATTTCAGAGAGGAGCTAAATAGAGATTAATTGTGCAAACTGACATGAAGGCAAAAAAAACAGATAACAAATTCAGGCTGGGTACCAGACCAAGCTCCACAGGACACGTTTCACCCAAGTGCCCTCCCTGTAGCAACACAGGTTCAGGGAGCATTACTGGGATGGATGAAAATGCATTTTTGGTGGGTTCCTTGAATCTGTGAGCTGACACAGATATTGGCATGCAAGTCACTTCATCAGTGTACAATGGGAGGGGAAAGAAGCCACCTAGAACATCACTATTCACATCCATTAGTCTCCACAATCCAAGGAGCAATTTGGCAGCTCCCCTATTTTACAGGCAGGGCAGACAGATGTTATGGGACTTGGTCCAGGTCTCACAGCAAGCCCACAACAGAACCAAGAACAGACCTTTTCCTGACTGGCAGTCCATTTTCCAGGTCCCTGCTCCCAACCTGAGTACTGTAAAAAGCTCTGCTCACTTAGAAAGAGGATTCGCTCCTGCAAGTGTCACAAGTGAGATCACAGATTTTTTATTTTTTGGTGAGGCAGAAAGGGATCTGCAGCTTCTCACATACCTGTGACCCATGTCAAAGCACTGAATGCTGCTCTAATTAAAAAGACACCTTTTTGCTAATGATTAACAAAATTCTGGTTTGCAGCAATAAGGTATAAACCTCATTACAAAAAAGAAAAGATCCTAAACTGCCCACAAAGGGAAGTGCAATTGATTAGGCTGCCAGTCCTTAACTATTCCACAGCCAGAGGGCAGAGATGGGGCTTTTCCCTGCAAGGATCTCTTTGTGGATGTAGTGAATAAATAAATCCCTAAGAGAATACCTGCACACCAACCCAAATTTCACAACAGTGCACCCTTCAGCAAGTTTCAGGCAGGGGGAAGCCCAGCTGCAGTGAGCCACTGGAGCACAGAGCATTTTACAAACAGCAGTACAATTTCTCTTGCTGGGAGCAAGGGTGTCCAGGCAATCTCCTCTGTGCCACCACTGCCTCTGTCCCACTGAGGGGCTGGAACAGCAGCTGTGCTGTCACAACGAGTCCTCCCAGCCCCATGCTCCCCTCACACCCATTCCATGCAGCAGCGTCCCAGGCACTCCTGCTTCCCTGCCTGATGGAACTGGTGATGCAGAGGAGGTTCCTGCTCTCTGAACAGCAGTACCATGGGCTCTCTGAAGGCTTCTGAGCTTAATGAAAGTCTGTCTAGTTAATATTGTCAGTGTTATTAACCAGAGCAAGCACAATCCCTGAACTGTAGGGATCATTACTTCCATACAGCTTTGGCATCTTGCAGGGTTTTTTTGGCTGGAAGCTGCTGGATAGGTACCACAGCATATTACTGCTGAACTGTAGAGAGAACAAGGGCAAAGCCAACAGGATTGCTTACAGAAATGTGAAGCACCTTGAAAGTTACAACCCTTCAATTCCTAATTTTCTGGGCCTTTGCTGCTTTAAGAGTTTGCAATAATCTCCCTGATATTTGCACCAACCTAGAAAGTGCAGAGAAGTCACTGTCAGTGCATGTGAGTGTGAGACAAGTAATCAGAGACCCCTGGCTACTTCTGTCCTAACTGAAAGTAGAACTCTAGGCACCAAGAAGGTAAATAAATCTTCAGTGGAAGACAGAGAGTGACTACACTCAGCTGGAAGAGAACCCAGATCATCTCCAAAAGGCTCAGCCTGTGTTACTGAGAGTGAAACAGCTTAGTATGAAAGTTTCCTTCATCAGTGAGGATGAGAAAGCATGCTGCTGCCCTAATTTAATCCTTCCACTAAAAAGGCAGCATGATTTCACTATTTCTTGCCCCTGGAGAATAATAAATTCTTCATCCATGCTGTTCAATTCATGCCACACTCCAGGAAATCAAGTGTTCAAAGAAAAGACACTTGAGCTGCAAAAGCACTCTGCAGAAAGGTGGATATTCCGTGTACTTTACTGAAAGATCCAGCAGCGCTGAACCCAATCCTCTGTGGCAGGAACAGTGCAGAGCTTGGCACAGGACATGGAGTGAGCTACCAGGAACAACTACTGGAAACCTCATGTGTTTATCAGTTTTTTATCAGTGTCAGGTGAAGTAATTTAATCCCTCCACTTTGGTCATCTCCTAAGAATTAAAAGAAAAACCCTCAAATACTAAGTGAAGGGAACTGTAATGAGAGAAATGGGTATAGATAGGGTGATACTTCAGTTATGAATAAACAACATTCCTTCCCTTAAAAAAACAACAACAAAAGAAACCCAAACCCATAACAACAGCATAAACAAGATCTTCTAAAGAATTAAAATAAAAACTAAAGCTGATTTTCAGCCTTGAACAGAGTCACTGCAGACATGAGACCTGAGAAGAAGCTCCACAAGTCAGCATGGCAGCTACAGATTCAAAAGCTGCTTGAACAACTTAATGGAAGATTAATCTGTCAATATTTGTTAAATAGAAAGCTATCGCTTGTGACTCAAGAAGCTCCTGAGTAATGTACCACGGGAGCCCAGGAAACCGACTGCTGCTTGCCCTGTTCTGATGCTCTTTCCCTGACAGCCATTTCCAGTCCCTGAGGAAGACAGGACCCTGGATTGATGGCTCTCTGCCTCATCCAGATCAGACCCTCTGCTCTATGCCTAAATAACAACAAACAAATTGAAATTCAGATCTCAGGGAGTCTGGGGCTGGGGTCATCAACACCAAAATCTTGGAGGCTGCCAGTCAAGGATTTTTCACATTCTAAGTTATGTGGCTAACACAGTAAAGATGATGGCAAAGCAGCTTTTCTCAGGAAATTCCAACATCCAAACCAAACACACCACTTCGTCCTTTGAATCAGAACTTCCCACTCTTCCCCTTTTCCCTCAAATCCCAAAGTTTGAGGGTGATTTGAGCGCTGATTTTTGATGTACTGACAATCTCCACTTCTACAGCGCTAAAAGGAAAGCTGTCCTGTTAAGTTTTAGTGGCATTCTGGTTTAAGATTTGTGGAGGATGAGAAGCACTGGGGAAGAAGCTGGGAGGGCAGGGATCACACACTTTTGTCTGATGCACTTTAGAGACTACTCAGAGCTCCCAGCCCCACACCCGCTCACCCAGCAGACGCGGCGGGAGGAAAGGGCTCTACAGACGAGCTGCAGGCCCAGGAACACTTACAGCTATGCACTGCCTCATGATGCAGGACTGCTTCATCCTGCCAGGCCCCCCGAACTTCTTCATGTCCTTGCAGAAGTGGCACTCTCCGCACTCTGTCCGCAGACACGCCTCGCACTTGCGGCATCGCGTCCTCCGCCGCCGCGCGCCCGCCGTGCTCCGGTTGGCCGCGAGCTTCACCGCAGAGGCAGCGCCCAGCTTCCCCTTGGGCCGCCCGACTGCCCTGTTCTGGAAGAGACACACACACACAGGGTGAGCTGCACATCCCACAGCCCTGCTGAGCCCTGTGGAAAACTGCTCGGTGTTACTGGAATTATGCACACACAGGTAAGGCTCAGCAGATATTGACATACAATCATTCTTAGTCACAAAGGAGTTTCATCGCTTTTCCAAGAAAGGTTGTGTTGTAAAAAGGCACAGAAGCCAGGACACAAATGAGAGAACCCAAAGCCAGAGCAAGCCCATTTCAACAGGAGGGCAGGAGAAGACATTTAGGCACAGCTCAACACAAGATCAAGTCCCAGGTGAGGTGCTTGGCTTAGGTCAATAGATGATCTGTGCCAGTGCTCAGCTCTGGGCTAGAGAGATCTTAGATTTGTGCTCACACTAAACCAGAAGAACTTCCTCTGCTGAAGCCAAGGAGCAGCAAAAGGGATTTGGTGGTTAGGTACAGCAGAGAAACTCTCAGCCAATGGCTCAAGCCCCCAGTCATATCCCTAAAAATTCAGGAGAGTATGAACTACTGTCAAGCGATAAAGCAGGAAATAAAACATAAATGCTACAAAACCCTTCCAAGGTAGCTCCCCTCCTATCCAACACTAGCAAGTGCTCAAAAATAGAACACCAACTGATGATGTGCAAAGGGTAAAAAGGGCATCCCAGGTCTAGATTTCAATGACCTTTAAGACAGAAACTAAAGGAGCATGAAAAGATTTGAAATGATTAGGTTAACTGCAACATATTCACTCTGGACATCCAAATTTCGTGTTCTCATCAGAAACTCCCTGTTATACACAAGAACTTACAGCTCAAGCCAAACATCACTAAATACCATGTAATTGTATGGGGCTAATTATGCAAGAATTGGCTTGGCTCATAGTGTCCCCTAACAGCTTTCTCCATAAAGATGATAATAACAAGACCGCAAAGTTCATCTGGTTTAGCATTTATACAACTCTTTCATTTTCTGCACATCTCAGCATATGACCAACAGACCACCCAGTTTCACTTTCTGTTCCTGTTGAATTCTGGGCAATCACCAAGGTAGGAGCATCTTGGCTGTAAGGAGCCAAGCAGAAACTCCACCAGAGTTTTTAAAAGAAAAGATTTGGAAACATTGCACTTGGTTGTACAAAAGCTTCCCAAGTGTCCTGCTGTACAACCCTGAAGACAAGCCACACTGCAGTGTATTTGATCTTCCTCCCAGCTGACTTAGCAAAGCTCCAGTGACTTTCTCTAAGCTGCAGAGAAATGCTGATATTTAACAGCCTCCATCCCAGGAATCTCAGTGCTGGGAGACAGAAGTCAGGAGCTGGACCCCTTAAGCTTTCTCTCCTACAGACTGACTATCATTACTGAGGTGGGAGAAGACACTTCTTAGTCCATGAGGTTGCAGAGAAGTTTTTAACTGCACTCCTCCGGAACAGATTTTGTTCCGTGTGCAGGTTGAATCTCACCGTGCTGAGTGAACACGGACGAGCACAGCTTCCTTCCCATCGGCAACCGCAGCAGCCGCCTGGATTTCAGATCAATGTCAGACACTCGAAAGAATAAATATTTACCTTCTAGACCAACTTTCCAGCCTCTCAAGGATAAAGTCGGCTCTGGCAAGACTGGCTTAGAGGCAACCTAGATAAGAGATAATTTTCTTCCTCAGCATGAATCACTCCTCCATTCTATTAGAGTCTCCTTCAGCTAGGAAGGGAGGCGAGACACGAACCAAAGGCTGGATATCAGTGGGAACAAGTTAAACCAAAACATGAACAACAACCTTGGCAACTCCCCTTGGACAACAGCACATGGAAGATACTGTGTGAGCACCTGACTCCTGCCTACTGGGAAGCAACATGATTAAGTTTGAGGCAAACAACAGCTATGACACCGTGAGAATGCTGTTTTTAAAATGCTTTCAAGGAAAAATCAAACTCTGTACTTTTCCAGCTGAAAGACAACTCCTGCTTCTGCCACAGCAATATGAGCCAAGTCCTAATTGTGAGGACAACAGTTTAAGTGCCAGGACACTGCAAAGGCACAAGTGATAAAAAGGCATCAGCTTAACACACAGAATCTGAGAATCCTAAAAAACCCACAAAAGCAGGAAACGGGAAGTACAAGAACAAGCCTTGAAGTCAGACCACACCACACAACTCATATTTTCTTCCAGACACCACCAGAACACAGCAGAGATGCAGACCTCCATCTCACTGTATGGAACAATGAGATTTCTTGCCTACCCAAACCTCTTCACTGCTCGTTAGCAAATTGTATTAGCTGGGTTTGTACTAATTCACCAACCAACCAATCCTCATCCAAGCCACGTTTTCACTCCAGGATGTCGCAGCCAGCAAAGCTAGAGAGGCCTTGCAGGAATTCCCATTCGTATCTAGTTTCAAGGGGCTCCAAAAGTGGTCGCTTAAAAACCTCCACAGAAGAAAATCTGGCCTGTGGGTTCCTCCCAGAAAGGGGCTGGGATTCAAGGGGGTAGAAGGAGCCTCCAACATGGCTTGGGGTTTATTTAGCACATGGCAGACAGCCAGATAAATTCCAGGTCGATGTTAGTGAGGAGATGCTGCAGGATTTCCAGCTCAAGCTGCAGTTTTACAACATACCAGCCCTGGTAATGAGACTGGGTAAAATCACAGCTCCTGTCCCCATGTCTGCACTGCCACTTGCCACCCTCTCAGCACAACTCCATGGATTTGTCTCATGGTGGGGGATGGCAGCACTCCTTACCCTGGCTTTACCACAGTGCCCAGCAACAGCAGCTCCACAGCCTGAGGCTCAGGCTGGGTGTCACACCAAGCCCTACTCCAGGTTCTAGGCTGACACAATCCCACTCCTGTGGAGAGGACCCCACCATCTCCTTTCCCAAGGAGATGCAACCCTCAAGCACAGCTTGGGCTTGATGACTCTGCAGCCCCCCCACTGCCATCTCTGAGAACCTTCAAGGAAACAAAGATTGTACCAAACTTGAAGATTTTTTTTCCCCTTAAACCTTACAACAGAAGCCAGGGAGCTGAGACAGAGCCTGCCTGGAATACCATCACCAGCCACCCACCGTGTTCTCCAGCATCTTCATAAAAACTGTGCTCATAACTTCTATGGCCACAGCACGTCTTCAAAAGAGAAGCAGGGGGATGCTGAAGTGGTGACAGCCACTCTGCCAAGCTCTCAACAAAGGCAGAGCAAGCAGCTGCTGAAATGTACTAGGATTAATATCTTAAATCCATATCTCTATTACACTGAAATCTAGGAAGCTGGTGGACTTGCACTGCCTTATAGACAAGTGAACAGGACATTTTTTTCCCTTTTGTGGGATTTTTTTTTGTGCTCTCCATATTACTGCTATGACACACAAAGGTAACTGGCTCCAGTTCCCACAGCAGACAGCACCTGGGCACTGGGGGTAAACATGGGCCACCACATGTACTATCTACTAAACCATTTACAAGTCATGAAGCTGGGCTCAGCCTCCCACACCACAGTGCTTAAACAAGCCCACCCCAACAGAAAATGGATTGCAGTGATTTTCTGAAGAGCTGGCCTCCTACAGACCCCATCAAATTCAACATGCTCCTGTTGGACAGCAATTAGGGGACTAGATGGGATGGTCAGTAATTGTCTCTCAACAGGGCTGTGCAGATCTGGGAATAAGCTCAGATACAATGCTCACAGTTCTAAACCAGCCCTGGGAAATGAACTACCTGGAAGCCTCTGCTCAGAGAGTGAGTTAATCATGGTTATGGACAAACATTTGGCTGCTGGGCAGTTTCCACTGCCCACTTACAGGTACTTCAGCACACTTTCACACATCCCAGCCCTGCTCAGCTGTCACTAAAAAAACACCAACCAGGTTCAAAGGACCAGAGGCGCTAAGGAAAGGCCTCTGCCCAGAGCACAACCCTTACTGCAACAGAAACATAACCCTGATGTTTACAGCAGCAAATTTCTAACCTTCACAATTACAAAGAAACTCAAAAGACCTCGGGCTAACAAAAATAGCAGGAACACCAAGCTTTGGAGAAAACTGCAAGAGCTATCAGCCATTAAATGTATCCTTAAATAGGTGCTAATATTCCTCAGATGTCCCAACACCAACTGGGATCTGCTGGAGACGTCACCAGGCCAAATCACATACAAACTCCTCCACCCTAGAGAGGAAGACCAGCTGACCCTATGACCAAGTGCAGAAGGAGGGAGGTCCTGGTTCTCAAAGCAAAGCTGACTAAGTCTGCAGCCTGGAAACAAGCTCTTCTGCAAGTGGCCTTTATCTGGGCTCAGCTCTTATTCCACCACTCAGCTTCAGTGATCTGCTTAAACTGCTGCCAGCAGCCCCAAACCATTATTTCAGACTCAACATCTCCAAGAAAAACTCAGAGACGTGTGGCACTGTTCTGAATGGCTTCTCAGGGGGGCAGGTCAGCGAGACCCTGAAGCACTTCACTTCAACCAAGTACAATCCAAACAGCTCATGTATCTGCTGTGTACTCTCCCCTAGACAAGGTCTTTTATGTGTGCAGTGTTCACTGCTTCAAGGTGCTGTGCCACACAAATATATCCCTTGCATTTGCAAGACAGCACTGATTTCCTTCTGTAACACAAGGACAAATTCTGATTATTCTCATTTACTTAGTTAGACCATGTCCACACAACCACAACAGCACCCAAAGATGAAAATCCAGGACTTGCCAGGTGCCAGTCCTGAGCTTAGAGCTTTATGTGGCACTGCATCCCAATGCAACTATAAATAAAAACTTTTAACAGTATTAGGATAGCCAAATCTAACTACCACTTGTTTCTTTAGAAGGTCTGATAAATAAACACTAGGGGAAAATAATTTTTTACAGAAGCCACATGCATTAACCCACAATTTGTAACTGCTGTCACCTAAAACACCACCCTGAGGGGGCTGGGTCATGGGCAACACTGGGCACTGGAGACACCCACAGGGTGGCACAGCAAAGGCTTCTGCTCAGTTATGTCTTTGTCCTTTCCCATTGCACCAGAGGTGCATTTTTCCATCCAAACAGGGTGCAAGTTCTGGAGGACAAGACTCCTGCGTGCTGCCCAGGGCGGTGAGCAGCACTGTCCTCTCCTGCTCCAGTGCCACATCCCTCTCGCAGCCTCCTTAGGCAGGGAGCTCTGGTGACTAAAAACCCACTCAAACTGGCAATTCCCAGCAGTGGTGCAGACCAGGTAACTCCACATTTACCCCAAAATACAGGGACTGGCCTCGGCTGCCTCTGCCTGTAACACTCACACCTCCAGGCACTACACAATCCCAGAACTGTTCAGGTTGGAAAGACCTCCAAGATCATCGAGTCCAACACAACACTGCCATGTTCACCACCAAACAATGTCCCCAAGTGCCACATCCACACGTATTTTTAACTCTTCCACAGTCCATGATTGCTCCACTTCCCTGAGGAGCCTGGGAATAATCACAATCAAGTCAACAGTTCTTCTGTATTAAACCCTCAGGTCTATTTAGCAATTAACAGAAGCCCTTGTCAAAGGAAGAACTTGAGAGGAAGAAGGAAGGACAGGATGATGTAACTGCAGGAATGCAGTGGGGCCAAGGAAGAAACTGGAGTAAGAGACCAAAAAATCCCATCGATGCCAATAACATCCTAAAAAGTTGCATTAACTGAAGAGCACATGCCAACGCCACGGATCATGTCTGACTAAAGCACATCTGCCCAAAAATCTGTACATGCAAACTCCAGGAGAGCCGTTTTCCTCTCACAGTGAGTGTTTACCCTTCTCCAGAATATACTCCTGCTGGGGTGGAGGTGTCCTGCAAGTCCAAGGTTCCTCATTAAACAGCAGCATTGGAGGGAAAGGGAAGGCACTGGAACTTTTTCAATCCCAGCCATCCCAAATCAGCATTAATCCTCTCCAGATGTTCACTGCCACCATCTCTTCCAGTTCATACCTATGAAATTCTCTTCTACCACAACTAAAGCAGCTCCTAGTCACGCTTTCAGGTGACCACACAGAATTCCACTATTGAATCAGACTCATTCCCCACAAGAAAATAGAAAAAGAATAAAGAAGTTTATACTTTACAGGTTCATCTTGGTGTTAATGACACTCCAGCAGCTTTTCTACCAACATAGCAATGTTGTTTAGGGTGTGATAAACTGGCACATCAGTGCCAACACCAGTGCCCCTGTTTATTTTCCTCTGGTGGTGAGGAGGCAGAAGTTAGGCCTGGAGGGTGGAATAAGATACATTGGCAAAAATATGCTTTGGGAGATAAGCTGCATCAAAAGTAGGAGCTCTTAAAAACAAAGACACCAGTACTTGGGGCATAATGCAGGTTTTTTACTGCTGCTTCTGGACAAATCCCCCTGCCCCAGCCAGGGGCAATTTCCTCTGTTTACACACAGTGAAATGCCACTGTCAGAAATCGAATTTCTTCACACCAGGAGAAACACACAGACCTGGCGGGCTGGGGCAGGCACTGCCCACCCCAGAGCCCAGGACACAGCCACAGCACCCACACACTTCCAAGCCCCCAGTGCTGTTGGCAACTACAATTGCAGTAAATCCTACGTGCTCTGTGCTGCAAAGCCCCACAGTCTTTTTGCCTTCTTAGTTTAGACACAGACCAGGGAAAGAGGAATGAAAGTCAGCATAAAAAGTGACAAAACCTGCGGCTACTTGCAGCATTGAAATTGTGCTGCTCAACCGCACCTTTAGAGGTGAAGCTTTTCACCTGTTACATACAAGGGCTGTCGCAGTAGAAAAAGAAATATAATATTGATTTGACACGTCCTGTGTAGAAAAATAGGGAAAGCAGACATTAAAGCAGGTCTGTATGAAAATACAGCTGGAGCTACATGAGGTGTTTTACCACTGGAACAGTTCTGAACAGAAAGGAAAACATTCCACAGGTCTTTGGTACATAGGTCACTACGTTATAGTTCAGGATCAGACCAAGATTCTTAAGAAACTCCAAAAGAAAGATTTCCCGTCTTGCATTAATTTTTGTTTTAAACTTCTAAGATACAAAAATGCTATAAAAGCCTCAGGTTTTAGAAGAGCTGAAGAATCCCAGAACATGACCAACTTTCCAGATTCATCTAGCAAGAACCAGTACCTCCAAGTAGCAATTTCACAGCTGGTACAATACAGCTGAGACCAATCTGCTCTCCCAAGCATTAGCTCTTTTTAAAAAGTGTGCAGTGATTGCACCAAGACACAGACACAAATGGAAAAGGCCTGGCATGAGAAAAAATTTAAGAGAAGGACTGGGACATTTAACTGCTATGTCTGGGAGCATAGCAGTGAACTCAGCAACAGCATGGGCCTGCACATTCACACAATCCTCAGAATTAAGTAAAGGATTAATAAAGTTACTCTTCCAAACCTCATCTTAGGTTCTTGGACTGACACTACACCTACATTGTGTCCCCCCTGCATCACATCTGCCATCCCTGGGGAGCACCCAAGGCACACCACCACCCCAAACTCTTTTTTGGCCATTTTCTATGTGCAATTCTGAACCAAAACAAGGTAAAGTTGCTCAAAACAAGATGGGTTTTAGAAGATAGTCTCAACACCTCGACTACATAGAAACTTGTCTCTAAAAACAAAATATTATGCTATTTTAAAGAGCTAAACACCTCAAGTTATGAACAAAACTATCAAGTTTATGTTTAAATTGCATACACATGTTTAATACTATTCCTGGTGCATTTTTAATTGCTTAGGCAGTTCTTAGAGAGTAAAATACGCAATCTAGAACATATGTTCTGGATTATTTTTCACAGATTACTTCATAAATTCAAAAAGTTTATTCTCCTTCCCCCACAGGGAAAAAAAAAAAAAAAAAAGCCTTCAGAGAATAAAGCCTGCAAGTATTAATAAAAGTTCTCTTTTCATTTCGGCACACATCCTTCTCTTTCTTCTACATCCCTCGTCCCTGGGAATGGAAAGGAGGCTTTGGCTATAAATCAAACCAAGACAAGGTAGCCAGGCTCAGCATCAGACTCTCCCCCAAGTCCCGCAGCCCTCTCAGCTATTTGAGGAATCTTAATAGGAAAAAAAATAACAATTCTGCCGCGGACAGGGCAGCCCCCGAGAGGCAACAACCACCCGCTCGCGGCGCGTTCGGGGCCCACGGAGGTGCCGAAGTGGCGGTGCCCGGGGCGCCCGCGGCGGGCGAGGCCGAGCGCCCCGGGCCGGCCCCGCGGAGGCTCCGCGGCCCCGCCCGGCGCGGCCCCTCGGCGGGCGGCGCTGCCCCGGGGCCGCTCCCGACCCCACATTGTTCCCGTCCCCGCGGCCGGCGCGGCGCTGCCCGGCCCGGCCTCCTCCCCTCCCTTCCCGCTGCAAACTTCGCCGCCCGCCCCGGACCTGCTCCGGCCCCAGCTCGGGCCCCGGCCCCGGCTCGGGCTCCGGCTCCGACTCGTAGTCCTCCTCGTCGGCGCTCGCAGACATGGCCATGGCTCATGGTGGGCCCAGGCGGAGCCGAGCTGACATGGCTGGAGCGGCGCTGCTGGCGGAGCCCCGCTCCCCGCACACACACACACACATGCAGGAGGAGGAGGAGGAGGAAGGGGGGCCGTGCATATTCATGCCAGGCAGCCAGGAAGGGGCTGGCCCTGCCGGCACGGCCAATCGCGGGCCGCTTCCACACCGCCGGCCTGCGGGGACAGCGGGCACCGCGCGGCCGGGGCACCGCGGCCGCCCCCCGCACACGGCGCGGCCGGGGACGGGGGGCTCGGCCGCCCGGCCGGCAATTAGCCCCCCGCCGGTAATGAGCCCCGCGGTGTGCCGAGGGCCGGCGGGGGCGGGCCGAGGCTCGGGTGTGCCGAGCGGCGCTGGGCGGGGAGGATGCGCGGCCGCCCGCGGGGCGCTCGGCGCTGCTCGGGCTGCTCAGACAAAGGAGACGCGCACAGACACACACAGACACACACTCACACCCCGCACCGCGATACCTGCCCGCTCCCCTCGCGGCCCGCCACAGGGGAACCTCCAGCCCTGGCAGGAGGAAGGCACCGAGCAAACTTCCAGATTGCAAGCGGCAGAACCAGCGCCGGGAAAAGACGAGGCGACCCGGCTGGTGGAGCTGCTCGCATCTGGCCTCACGTTGCTCCTTGTGCCGGCACCCCGTCTTTGACTTGGTCCCAAGGAACCATTTCTAGCCCCGCTCTGATCATCCTGCCCCTCTGCTGGGGCTCACAATGAAATACCCTCCCCGTAGTGTGACATGTTACACATCGGTCACTTGGGGACCTGTTCTGGATCCAAAGGTCCCGGGGCCAGCACCTCCACATGGACACCGCCTTTGCCCTCCAGAAGCTGAGGGTCACAGGCCTGTATTTGAGTGCCGGAGATTTAAATTTCCCCTTGGATTTATGGGCCTGCTTTCAGGGGAAATCCCGATTCCACTCAAGTTGTTAGGATTTTGCCTCCGGCTCCTACGCCCACAACACAGAATTAAACATGAGATTAAATATTTGCATGTGCTGAGCAACCAAGAAGCCATAAAGAAGCACATCTAATGGTCCTTGCATCAGGATTTTTGCCAAACTAGTTTCAGCTCGGTTCCCTGGTCTGAATTACCACACGGCACAACCGCTTTGGGTAGCTCAGAAGAGGCAGCAACAGGCAAGAGCTGGAACGGGAGCAAGCAGCAACACAGCCCGTGTGACACCAGGAGCCACACTGAGCCTGGTCCCTCAAGTTTAAGTAACAAAACACAGTCAAACTTTAAACACGTATTTACAGGCAACTGCTGATAAAGCCACGTGAATCGTGTCATTGTGCCCCTTCCTTATTTTCAGTACATTAAATACCCATTGTACTCCTGTCCTCTTGCCAAGTGATGGGTAGGTGATGGTCCTGCTCATCCACCATGATGGGAGCAAAGCATTTATTCACAACACACAATGGGGCTCTCAGAAGGTGATGGGATGTGCTCAGCCTGGCTCCTCAGGTTTCTCTCTTCCCCCATTGTGTTCCTACACAACCAGGAGCAGGAGCAGACGAAAGCTGAGGCACGAAAGGCATGTGCCTAAGGCCTTGGCTTTCAGAATCACAAGGCAATATCAGAATCCAATGTTTTCTAGAGGAGGGAGGATGAGGGGGATGCATCTAATGACAGGCCTACAAAGGAGAGTTTTAAACCACAAGCAAGGCCTTGGCTACAGCCGTGTTTGTGGTGCCATAATACACCTGGCCTGCAGCAGCAGGAGGACAGATGACATCCAGAAGGAAAATGCCTGGTCCCACACCTGCCCGTGAGCACACCAAGTCTGCACTAGCCCAGTTCCCTTCGAGGCTCTCTGTAACCTGGCTCACACTTGTCTGTCCCTCCGGCCTTTTGGCTCCGTAATCCAGACAGGAGAAAAAAATAACTTGTGACATCCCCCAAGGACAATCCACCAGTCACACCACAGCGAAATGTCATTCACAGCAAATTTAATCATGACAGAGATCATCCTACTCCTCTCCATCTGCGATGCATTCCAGCACTCCTGGTGTTGGCATTGGCCTCTCTGGGCTGCAGGAGGCTCCTTCCCACATCATCCTCACCCCAGAGCCAGCCCTGCCACCCCAGAGCGTGGCCAGGCTGCCCAGCACCACAAGTGCCAAGTGATCTCTAATTACAGAGCTGGAGTTAGGAGGGAAGGCTCACACATGCCAAGATGTTGGAATGATTTCCAAACGCTAGGTAAACTTTGCTGAGATGGTGTTTAAAAAAACGGGATAGGGTGTGATATAAAATAACAAATTGGGAATCAGCAAGGGGGAAACAACACAATAAAATAATTTTTTCTGATTATAATTGCTCTCAAAAAACCTCATCCTGTACAAGAGCAGCTAACCATTCAAAGAATATTTAATACACAGAAGGAACTATTAAGAGAGCATTTTCCAGCTCAATTCTTTCAGCTTGTCTACACTAGAGAACACTAAATTACAACAAATAGTGAGCAACCCTTGTGTGAACAGCATCTAGCTGCCCAGCCTGGTGGAGTTTACAACAGTTTAGAACACCAAATAAGCAGCAGTGACCCCAGTCCTGCCTGCAGTGGCAGAACTGTGTCCATACTCCAGCTTAGTGCGATACAGTTCAGTAATAAATAACATCCTTAATTACGCTGCTGAATGAGCCATAGTGAAAACTGCATGAAAACAGACAGCACCTTCTATTTTGAACTGTTGCTTTGATTGCACCTCACCTGAAGTCATATATAAGTCTCATCAATATCATAATCTTCTCCACAGAAACCAATTATGTTGTCACAAACTGAGACAATAACCTCAAGCGAAGAATAAACAGCAGGAGCAGATGAGTGCCAAAGAACCAGATTTTATTCTCATGCAAATATCCTTAAGTAGTAAAACCAAGCTGGGGGAGGACGACTACAACCCCTGTGCTGTATTCACTCACTCCTGAGCATCTCCTGTACCAACAGATTGCAGCTGCTGCTGCCAGCGCTGAACAGGATCCGTGTTTTCCTATTACACACTAGAGTTTATGGTGCTCAATAATGAAGTGAAATCAAGTTTTTTATGTGGCACAAACACACTTTTGATTTAACCTTCCCTTGAAACTTTTTATGCACCTTTACAGAGTATTATATTTAGCTGGTATTAGAAAAAAATATTTACCCAGAAACTATTAGACAAACAACCTCAAGCTGGTTGATATGCAAGTCCTTGAAAAAAGATGTTATGATTTGAGCTGCTGCTGCTGCTTTCTGCAGGCCAGCACATAGGGTTTTGAAAAGGAAACCCACCGAGATGTTTATGAATCACAATTATTGACCTGTATCAGAATAAGAGAGTTACCTAGTAGCTTTCTAAGGTTCATTGTTTTGGTGTAAGTGTCTATTCACATGAAATATGATCTTAACTGTTGAGCCTGGGCAAATTTCATGACACTTTTCTCAAGAGTTTTAACCAATATTTCAGTTGTATTCTCAACACTAGCAGTGACAGTCTGACAGCCTAAATATCCACAATCTTACTGCTTCCCATCTACTTTATCTGAACTCTGACACAACAGTTGTCATCACATGCACAGCGTATCTGTCACAATCTTTTCAATAAAGTCTGATTGATCAACCTTAGATCAAATAAAATAACACAAGATGAAATAATATTGACTGCTCCCTCCATGCAATGCTACTGCTCATACTTCCCTAACCAGTGTCCAGCACTGCTCTGGGAGAACCAAAGGCAGCAAGGGCTGTACAAACAGCTCCTGGAAAACACAGCCATGGGATACTGCAGCAGAGGAGCAGCACCCAAATAAGCAAGAGCCCAGACAGAACTGCTGACAGGAGCTCACTCATAAACCTTAAAACCCAAACAACCCTCCCCAAATCCCAACACCCTGTCATCTTAAAAAAGTAATAAGTAAGACTGCGGAATGGTGAAACATGGACTTCATCTATCACACAAGACAGACTCTTCTCTGCAGGAAGAGCCATGACAGGACTGGAACTATCCACCGAGGAATTAGGGAAATCCTGCCATGCTTCCTTCCACAGAGCCTTATGGCACAAAGTGTTTCCACAGCACAGTTTGTGTCTCCAAGAGCCATGCTCTGAGTACATGCAAAAACTAGTGAAGGAGGCTCCTAAGAAGATAAGCAGTGACTGCCATGGAGGAACATGCAAATAGATGTGGCTGAAAGAGTGGATTAACCGGAATAGGAAACCTGCTTTCCTGCAAGAGGCTCCGAGTGCTCTGACACACAGCACAGAATGCTGGGAGACACTCAGCTGTGTCCAACGTGTGGGCAGCAGCCTGAAAATCCAGAGACCAAACCCAAACACATGGTAAGCAAAGGAAAAGCTCAAGTGCAGTTTGCCTATGAGGGCTCATTGCTCATTGTCATCACCTACAAACTTGACTTGGATTTGTGGGGAAACATCCAGGACTAACATGTAAACCACACTAGGCTAAGACTCGCAGCTGCTTTGCTTTTACTGGAATTTACCCATATATTTTGCTATATTGGTTATTTTCAAAAAGGAGAGCACTGCTGTCCCTCTTCTATCTGGTCCACTGGTGCCTGCGGGAAAGTCCTGAAGTTGAAACAAGCCCTCATTTATATTCTCAGCAGACTGTAATTTCAATGTGCTGTGGAACTAAGAGGAAGCCATCTTCTTGGGGACAGAACATACAATTCAATTTTGTTCTGAAAAGTGCACGCAGGATTAATATCCATAATTGCACGGCCTGTACTGTGGAATGACAAACGCTTTTCCCACTGCTCTGCCAATGTGCTTCGATCCAGAAACAAAACTATTAACTTTCAGATATGTAACTCAAAGATTGGATTGTTTTGATGTTGGGGTGATGGAGAGCAAAAGGATGCTGGAAGTCTTAAACCAGGTTTAAACCTTAGCTTCTGTTGGCCAGCTCCACAATAAATGTAGGCCAGGCTCCTGAGGATAAAATCTAAGATTATCAACTCATTTCACATGGACTATCTAAAAAAAAGGTCTTAAGACTACAGGAGTTTTCATCAGCACTTTTACTGTCATGAAATAAAGGGAAAGCTTCCGTCTTGAAAAATGGTAGTCAAGGCGTAGTTGGAAAATATTCATATTACTGAATATTCGTGTCTGTGGTAGAAGAATGACAATGGGGAGGAATACATAAATCTTCTTGTGTGATACCTGGAGCACAACAGTTGGAAAACAGAGATGTCTGTTCATTTTTTTTCCAATCCATTTAGATTTCTAGTCAGAGTCAAAATGGCTCTAATTTACCTCTTTGATGTATTCATCACATAAAGGCATTGGTCAGATTTCAAAGCAAGTGGCTGAGAGTTGATAAGAAGTGAAAATATTAAGTCAAAGATGGAAGATTAAGAAGGTGCTCATTCAAGTCCTTGCTATTTATAATTACTCCCTGAAGGGACACAATATTTCAAGTACAGCCTCTTGAGGTGAGAAATAATCTGTCAAGTCACCAGACAAAGGTTTTAGGAAACTACTGAGGCAATAGTGAAGCTCTTTTGTAGAGTGGGTTGGGTTGGAAGGGACCTTCAAGACCACCCAGTTCCAGCCCCCCATGGCACGTTAGGTATGATGCACATCCACCAAACCATGGAACTCCTCGGGTCTGCACTGAGTTACTGCACAAACAGATTTGTCTGGAGGACTAATGTGTGTAAGAGACTGAAACAGCACTCAGAAAAATAAACAGGTCAGGCAAGGAGCTGCTTTCCTGGGCAGCGCTGCCCTGGGAAAGCAGAGGCTTGACAGGAACTCCCAGCAGCTTCAACAGCTTTCACTCCTTTGCACAGTACCCCAAGAGACCTCTGGTTCTGGTGCATCAGGTTTTATTCCTGCCTCCAAGTGTACTTAGCAGGGGAAGGCCTTGGTTTTGTATGTGTACAGCTACTGTGGGAAGTCCCCTAAAAAAAATATCCCCCAAACCTCAACTATGTGGTTTTGTGTCTTAATAGATTTGTCAGGAGCAAGAATTGGGGTATTTCTCTTGAATACATTTCAGCTCTCTCCTAGCACATGGCATCTACTATCCTACAGTGTAAAAGAACACAAATTATTCAAAATTATTTAAATCACTGATTCCAATCACAATTTAAATCAGTAAAGAGAAACACAAATTTAAATTGATTTAAATCCCCATTTTCTTTTGTACTTGTGTTATTTTCTGGGAGACGAGTAATTATTAGCATCTGATAACTATGAAGAAATGCCTGATTTGCAGTAGATTATGAACTTTATAATCAGGACTTTTTATCAACAAAAAGGATTCACAATACACACATATTTGTATATGCAAATCTCCTTGCAGACTACTGGCATTTAAAATTGTTGTTGACACCAAACAGAGTTCAGGCTCTGCTGTGTGGGATCGCTTCAAACACCTTTAAGCTGGTGCCTGGCAAGAATGAAATGTGACAGTTTAAATCTCCTTTTTGCTCCAGCGCCACTTGGAATGACTGATGGAAAACTTATTTGAATCTCAACCAGAAAAATACACCATACAACAACTTACCCAGAATCTCAACCAGAAAATACATCACCCAACAATTTACACAGAATTGTTTGGTTGTCTTATCTACCTTTATCTTTTTTATCCTTTCCAAGTTTTTTCTAACACCAGATAGACTCAATTTTTACTTGAATTCCTAAGTGCTTGTTTTTAATTGTCAGTATGTGCTTTCTAATACATTTGTATTCCCACAGGAAGTTCCCTGAGTAGATCTCCAAGGAACTGGCCTGTCTTATGGAATCTGGCAGATTTTTCCCACTGTTTCTACATGGAATGCTGCTTTCCTGGTGGTAGCCCCGGGCAGGCTCCTGAAGCTGATGCTGGTTTGATGTTGTGCCATTTGTACGTGCTCAGATCTGTTTCAGACACCACTCTGGTTAAAAAACACTAATTGCTATAACGAGTCCCTCACTGCTGCTGCTTCTCTGGGTGGAGCTGGCCCAGCGATAGCTATGGCAGGAATTCTTAGTAAGCAAGCAAGTAAAAACTGGAAGCACTTATTCAAAGGTTTTCAGGAATGTTCTTTGTCCACCTCACACCTCTCCCCCTGAACTGAGAGAAAGCCTGATACAAAACAATGCTCAACACTTCTGAAAAATCACATTGGTTTCAAGTTAATCAAAACACTCCATTTTATGTGTTACCTCCTAATTTTTGCATACAGAGGAATTTATCGTGTCCACTGATTCTTAGTCCATTTATTTACTATTTCTTAGGTTTGATCCAATGCATAATGTCACATAAAATTGAATCCATAAATAAAGGAGCTCTGTTACTAAAAACTGGTAGATTATCTTCTCTTCCCAGCACTTTTAAGGTGAAATACCAAGAAGAGGGAAAAAGTTTCCTTGCTGGAAATGGTGGCAGATATGTGAAAGTACATAGGGACATCTATGGGGTCCAGATCTGGAGATGGTGGCTAATCCCACTGACCTTGATTATTTAAAATACAGGTTCATTCTAAATATCTACCACATCCACCCTCACCTCAAAACTACCTAGAATGGAACTTGAATAGAGTAAAAAAAAATAAGCTCAAATGTATGGTTTTTGTACCAGAAAAGACTGAACTGACTTGTGATTTTCATCTTGGGAATAGGGGAAAAAATACTGAAACACAATAATGGGGACATAAAAAAAATCCTTGACAGCACAGAGATGAACAAGAGACCTCATTCAAATTTCTCAGAATGCATGATACAGAAGGCATGAAGTGTATTTATGACATTAAAGGACAGATCTGAAACAACATAAGGAAGTACTTATCTACACAGAGCTTTATTAAACCGCAGGGGACACTGGCACAGGATGCTGAGGAGATCAAAAAGATCAACAGGTTCCACAAATTATTAGGTAAATTCACAGAGAGAAAAAAATTCTACCAGGGGACACTAAGCAGAAAATATGAAGATATAATCTTCCATCTTAACAGGGAAGATAAACAAAGGGAATCTCTGAATTTCTGCTTTTTTCCTACAACTCCTTTAACAGCGGTGATGGCACCACCAGGAGAAGGACAGTGCTGCAAGGACTGTGGGCTGGTGGAACATGACTTTCCTCAGCCACAGGAATCAGCCTTTTTTGCTCTGCCCCTCACAGATTAGTTTGTATGAGTTAATCCTTCTTTTTCAGATCCATGGATGTATCTGTAGAATTCTACACAAAGATTTCTAGTAAAAATAATGGGGTACAAACTGAACTGCTGTAGGACAGAAGTCACTAATGACAAAAATCAGATGCTGCCATCCCAGAAGGCCCCTTTCAATGTGATGCCCACCCATGACCACCCCAACCCCCCAAAAAAACATCCTGAGGGATGCCTTCCCTTTTATTTCAATGATTGCTTTTTCTTCCTGGTTCTCATGCTCTGATACAGAGCTATGAACATTATTTGCATTGCCAATTGCAGGGAAACTGGTGTTTTAAAAAAACAATAATCCAATCAAAGTTTCAGTTTGTGACCTTTACTAATTAATAGTATTCCATTAAATAGAAATATTACCATTTCCTTATTATATTTCTCAGCTATCTTCTTTTAAAATCAACAGGTTAAAATTACATGGAGAAACAAGCATCATAGAAACAGCCACATACTGCAGCACTGTTAACCAGCTACTGAAAATTACAGCTCCATCTCCTGCTCACAGCCAGACCTAAATATATTTGGACACTCATTCTCATTGCAAATGCAGTGGCTTTAGTTTTGTGCCAGGTAAGAGAGATGAGAATCCAGCTCCCAGTCTGCATTTCTGAGTCTTCACAGAAAAGGAGAGTCCAAACATATTTTAGTTCTGTATAGCTGCTCTTCATAGACAACTAAAGATCTTTATCACGATAAAAACAGAAGGCACTGCCACAGAGTGTAATTACATGCTGCTGGAGTTGACTGTTTTCTTCCAGAAATAGGAAATGGTTTGAAAAACGTGGTTTCTGCTTGGGTCATATTCTGAGTTCCTTAAATAAAATACTATCCCTAATTCCTGTGCAGATAAATGGGAACTCTGGTACTGCAGGGCTGAGTAACTCATGGGAATGGGTTTCAAGATGGGGCTTGGCAGTCACCAGCTTCCTGCACCAGGGACCAGCTGTGAGTTGCTACAGGGCAAAATCAGGCTCAGGCTCTGCTCACACCACCCAAAAGTTCATATCCCAGGGATGGGGTAGAAATTGATTGGGAAGATTTGTTGCTTCTCTTTAGTTGCTGAAGAACCCAGCACTTGAAGGCAGCACGCCCTGTGGAGCTCTTCCCTTCGGACAGCATCGCACAGCGGGATTTGGTCAAAGGGTGGATTTGATGATCATTAAGGTTTTTGCAACCTTAATGACCCATGATTGCAACCCCCCAGATAACACTGAGCCCTGCACCAAGTGAGGACAGGCCAGTGCTGTGCAGCTCCCGGCACAGGAACAGGATGGGGGCTGCACATCCACAGCTGCATCCGCACCGGCAGCCAGTGGGAAATGTCCTGCCTGAAGGTACAGAAACTGTCAGCCAGCCATCAGGACAAGCAGGTTTCAAATATCCACTCAGTCCCACATTCCTGATTCCTTCAACAGGCCGAAATTAGGGTTGTACATATCCTAAGACCCCTGGCACTGGCCTGTTTTCTCTTATTGTACAGCTAAAAGAAAAAGACAGTTCTTGCTTCTTCTGAAATAGAGTTTCCAAAGGGGGGAAAAAAAAAAGGTGCCTAAAGGAGAGTAATTATTGTGCTAAATAATTATCAATAAATTATAAGGAGTACAAGCAACTCAAAATAGCTCCATAAATATGAGTAAATATGATATGAAGAGGTATCTATGAATCACACTCCATCTCTCTTATTACCACAAAATAATAATGGTTCGTACATTTTACTACAAAACTTTCCACTGAAGATGCCAGGGATCTTTATAAACATTAATTTCACCCCTCAGCCTCCCAGATGGGCCAGGAGCAGGAATGTGCCATTCACCTCACACGACACAAGGTGCTGCAGCAGAGCTGGGAACAGCACAGACCCCGGCCTCCCATTTTGTGCACTAACCATAAGATCATCAAATGTCACCCAGTTATTCCATCTACTCACTAAACCATTGCTGATTATTACTCATGTTTCTTTTCCCAGACAATCCCTCTCTTTTTCAGGGAGCTGCAGTGTGACAGCCCCAAATGCCTTTGGAAGAGGTGGACAGAGCGTGGCACCACTGCAGGGCCATGACACATGGATGGGTCTTCCCTGGTTCAGTGTCCTGCCCATTACACCTCATCCTCTCTGAAGTGGGATTTGAGGTGAATGAACATATTTCTTCCTTCAAGCAGCTGTTCTGCAGCTCTGTGCATGCTGCTCACGTCACACTCGCAACACGTGAAAGAAACCGACTCCGTTTTAAAGGGAAATATTATTTGCTGCTTCGATAATCATTCAAGTTATCAAAGGCACATTCTTTCAAAACCAAGTCAGTGTAACCAAGCTCGACCTTCCTCAACTTGGATTACTTACACAGACACTCTCTATCCCTATTCCAGGGACCTCTGTCTTTAGCCAGGGTTCTCTCCCTCTGCTCTTTGCTTTTCTCACTCCATCCCTTTTCAGTACTTGCATCTCTCCTAATCCTGCTCTCTCGCCATTTCTAGTCTCTTCCCCTCCTTTCTTTACAGTAATTTCCATTTTCTTTGAAATGTTTTGGCATTTAATGCTGGCTTTATTCTTCCTTCTCCATCTGCTGCTCTTGTCTTTCTAAATTTCTTCTGGAGCCTTCTCTCAGGAGAAAGCAAGAGAGATGTACTCTGTTCCATGTACTGCTTCATCTTTCTGGATTTTAGTTCCTTTCTTTTCCTTCATGGCTTGGAATCAGACAATCCTGTCCTTGGAAGCTGATAGCAGCTGAAATGTCTCCTTGCAGCCCCACAGTAGTGAGCACTGTGCTGTACTGGATCTCCTGCTCCCTCTGAACACAAAGATCTCAGGAAAGCACAGGGGAATATCTGCCATTTCTACTATAAATACTACAAGAGCAAGACTGCAGAAAGCAAAATTACTGGTAGATTTTACTCCCCTGCCTTGTGCTCAACAATTGTGGGATCTTCTGGCCATGGAGACTTGCTCCACCAGCTACAATCCATTTTCCAAGGGAGTTTCCCCCTCCCTTAGGGTTTTTCTGCTCTGTAAAATCTTCTATTTCATTATCAGGGCTTACAGGGAACAAAGGAGAAATAACCAAGCTTAACTACTAAAACTGCTTTTAGACAAATCTCCCCTATATTGTCTTTCCCACAGATTTTAATTTGGGACTCAAAGGCTCAGCTTTAAAACATCTCTTCCCAGCCTGTTCACTTGGCCTCTGTTCCCAGGAAGGGAAATAGCTGGAACATGGAAAATGACAAGGACATTTGCCAATTAGAAGCACAACAACAAATTTCTCTTGGGAAATGTTCAGCCCTATCTGCAAGTGTACCTTTGAACTAAAACATAAGACATAACACAAACTGATCAGAGATTAAACAAAGCAAATATGAAGAGAATGGTGAAAGGATTTTTTTCTGCTATCAATTTTTGTTTATTTCCAAACTTCAACCTGAAGTCTGACTTTCTGTAGAAGTTTTCCTTGTATTTGTTATTAACAGGTATGTTTGATATTGTCATACCAGTGGGAATGATGCCTCCTAAAAGTTTTTGCTTTCAGAAAGGCAGAAGGAAAATAAACACCTGAAAAAAACCCAAAAACCCTTGCAGCCAGCAAGATGGAGATTTTGCAAAAAAGGTTAAGATTTAAGTCACAAAAATTACATATCCTTTACAGCTGCAGTTACATTGCCAGTACACAGAAATAAAATAGAAGAAATGAAGCATTTATCAAGGTTCCAAAATAAAGTGAACAAGAACATTAACAAATGCCAAAGCTTATAAAAGCCTCAAAGCATTCAGATCCTCCCTTCTCTCACAAGCTCAAAAGGGAGTCAGTTTTTCCTTAGTTTTCTCTTACATGTTTCCCACACCACCTTTTCTCTGGTCACAGAGATTTTGCTTTATTCAATGCCTAAAATATACCTGAGCATGGAATGAGCAGCAGCCACAAAACCAGAGGAGTGGAGAATCCCACACCTATTTCTCCAGGTTTTCCACTGTTGTTTCTAAACCAATGTTTTAAACACAGAGCATATTCTCATGGATTTATTACCAGCTAAAAGGGAAATATGTATTTAACAGGACACAATTCCTGAAATGTGCTGAGCTAAAACCCAAAAAGAGACCAAGAAGGAACGTGATGTGCTCATCCTGCCCTGCTCTCCTCTGGCAGTTCCATGTTTATGGGCTCCTACTTCCCATCTGCAAACAGCAAATTCTCGTGGCAACACGTGCCATAACAAGTTCACCAGCACAAAAAGTGAGAACTGAGTGAATTCTCTTCCCTGATAATTATTTGAAAGGTATCTGCAATGATAACAACAACAGATTTTCAGATTGAAGCCTGATTTAAGCTGACCGACCCCTTCAGCATTTCTAAAGAAATATTGGATTATAAAACTAATTCAGTGAAAAATGAAAGTAAAAATAGAAGCGATGAGACATCTTCTAAATAAGCAAAGCTGCTTTTACAGCGTGCTGAATAACTGGAGTGTGGTAAACATACCACTGTTATAAATAACAACCAGCCTTTTGACATTGTTCTTTCGTTAATTACTTCAAATTCTTTATCAGCCTTAACAAAGCAAACCTCATAGTTCTTCTGCAAAGTGAAAATAATTACTCCCATGTATAGGAACAAAAATTAGGATATAAGGGCAGAAAACAGCACTTCAAAGTTACAGTGGCACATTGTACAGAGCACTCAGGAAGTCTCATAGTATAAGAGAAAAACCATCCTCTCCTTCAGAGGAGAGTGCTCCCTAAGTGACTGATTTGTGGTTTACACATCATTTAATTTTACACAAAATGCATCAAAATTTTTAGATTTAACCATATTTAGTAAACAATCAGGATGTATCAAAGTCATATGCTTGTAAGTAAGATCCAAACAAATTCTTTTCAAATGGAAACTCTGATTTCTCCCTGCTAAGACACTTTCTTGTTTTGCTACAAGTCTTAATCATAAAACAATCAAAAGTAACATTTTGTGTTAAAAATGCTAGCAGCTGCCAGCAGATAATACACAGCACTTTGTCAGATTACAGATAAATAAACACCAGACCACACACAATGGGTAGTAAGTAATTGTGTCTCATTACCTTTGTGGTCTTCTTGGGCCAGCTGACCACAGGGACACCCGAAATGGCAAGATTTTGGTCATCATCAGCGTGTTCCTTCAGTATGTTCTGTTGCAAATGGAAAGGCCTTTATTAACCAGAGAAACATTTTTCCAACTCAAGAGTGCAGAGACCTACAGAAGAGAATACTCTGCACTCATGGCAGAGTGACAAGATCTCTGCAAGTTACTTTTGCTTCCAAACTTCCAATTCCCACTGAAACTCTTGCACCTGTCATTAACATCCAAGATGTGAAACTCCTTGCAAAACAGGCAGCAAAATCAGCCATCAATCACCTCAAATGTTACAGAATTCTTTAATATTGGTGTGTCCAAGACCGGTGTCTTACCACTATCACCTCTCTCCCTCCAAGTCCAGGTCATTAAATCCCAACTGACCCCACTACTGACCCCTTCTCTCCTGTCAAGGCTACAGAAGGCCTGAGAAGCAGTGAGGCTCTGCCCCTGTTATTTCAGCCAGCACAGGGCATCAGGTGTGTAGTCTGGAGCAATCCTCAGATGTCTGATCATTCAGGTAAGCAAAGAATAAAAATGTACTCTGGAACCTTCCATCTTTTTGCACATGGCAATCCAAGAGAACCATCATTCCCACTGCCCTTCCTTCCCCCACAATGGGCAGGACAGAGCTGCTGGAATCCAGTTCCCTTTATGTGACCAGCTGAGGCATTCAGGTTCCTGAGTGCTCACTAGGAAAGGATCTGACTATGGACAGCATTAAGGGAAAAAGATTGGTCTCCCCTCCCTTCCACCCCCACCAAACCCTTTTCTTTGATGCACTGTTCTAGAAATTACATGAGTGGGTTGCACAGGCTGACACAGCTTCCACCACTATGAATCACTCCCATGACCAGTAACTCTACAAGAGGTGGTAAAACACTCAGTGGTGCAGCTGGGAATAGTCCACGCTCGCCTCCCGTGACTCCCTACATACTCACTAATTTAGCTACAAAGCTCTTCATTTTGGAGTTCAGGTGGCTGAAAAGGAAAAAATGAAAACAAAAAAAGGAGTCAGAAGGAGGATTCTGATGTGCTGCTGAAAACTGAAGGCCAAATCAGCACTAACAGGTTAAAGACCAAAAAAAGAAAGCTCCAATAGAACAAACGAGAACTGCAGGTTGGAAATTACCTCAACAGAATATTTAGGAGATGACCCCAGACAATGAAGTTCAGCGATGCTGTTCCCAAGTAAATGAAAAAAGCTTAATTAGCCAACAACAGGCAGCAGGCTCTGTCAGTCCCCAGTGCAGCACTCTAGTAATTAGTAATTTCACACACTATACAAAAAGAGCTTAAAATACAGTAATTGTTTTAATAGGGAGTGCACTTGGAATTCATCTGTAATCATCCAACTAAAGCCCACAGTGTACTGGCATGTTCCAGTCCCCAGGAGCCTGAGTTTGGATGAGTGTCCCTGGGGCTGACTCTCTCCCTGGAGCTCAGACAACCTGTCACACTCAGCCCAATTCCCCAGCCTGTGCTTAAACACGAGCTGTGCTAGCAGCAGACAGCAGAGCCCCAGCACAGCGCTGCTCCTGCACACACCAGCAAGGCTGGGGTGTTACCACTCAGTGACCAAAATAAGTGACACCAGTACAAGTTTCATCAGCCCAGCTCTGTGGCTGCACCCAGGGGTTTGCAAAGGTGAGGAGTAAAGCCCAGCTCGCCCCAACCTGGCTGTGATGCAGAGTCTGTATTGTACCTTCCACTGGCAAATTAACTCTTGGCCAAGCTGAGGTGAAGTGAGCACCTCTTTTCTCATGTCTGAAATCACTGCATTAACTGAGCTGTGACCACATTCTGAAAGTTCAGTCCTAAAACTGAGAGCTCGTTTGTATTCTCATTGCAAAGCCAAAATTCTCCAGAACAAGGAGGCAGCTTGAGAGCCATAAACAAAGGACAAATTAATCCCTTTTTACTTTGCTACTCTTAGGTTTGAAAGTCTGTAAGACAGAAAACCTTAACATTTCCACTAACGACTGTCAGAGACTCGGAGTTGAATGGAAAGCACAGTATATTCCAAGAACTTGGCAAGGTAATGAAGGTTTCTTGTTATCATATGTATCACGTGAAAATATTATCCAAGGAGAAATGTAAAACTATGGCAGCTTATCATCTGAGGCAGCTGAAAACAACGGCTGTCTGCGCACAGAGCCACAGCACAGCCACGGCTGCAATGACTGGAGCGTCAAGTGTCAGCTCACAACAGGCTGGGGGAGGCAGGGTTTTGTTCACCTGCTTAAAGACAAGAAAAAAGAAGATAAAAAAAAAAAGAGCCATGGGGCTCCAGTTAAAGGAAAAACACGATGCTCCTCCAGCACAAGGCAGCCCGATTCATTACACTTGAGGGCTGTGGTGACAACAGCAGTTATGAAGGGAAGAAGCTGATTAACTGTGTAAGAATTCAGCTTAGCCATTAATTTCAAAAGCACAGCAAGGAATGACTGCCCTGAAATGCATTCAGTAGAGGGAGGTTTTTTCCTGTCATCAGAATGAGAAGGGGGTAAGATTTCTTGGCAAGAAAAAGTAAGAACATATTTCAGTAGATATCATCTGTCTTGCACAAGAATCTTCTCCTGCTGCCAAGGAGTTGCAGATATTTGACAACCTCTGTTCTTCAAACCAAGTTTCTTCTGCTCTAATGGACTTCCACAGGCCCTTCTGAGGAAGTGCAGTGTTTTTACTGTGAAGTGGGCATGGTCTGTGGCATTAGTGAGAGGCAGATCTCCCAATCTGTCCCCCAACAGCAGCAGAGGAATTACCATCCTGCTGGTAACACACACAGATGTGCAGAAATCAGAGGCTGCACACAGGTGAGTATCCCTGGCACGGGGTTTAATGTGTGTGGGCTGCACAGCCACAATCAAAGGTCTGCTCAGCTTTACCTGTCCTGTGACGTGGAGTGCAAACCACACCAAGGAGTATGGGGGTGACCTCTTCTTCATGCATAAGCCCACCCCAGCACTGCTGCAGCCAGCAGGGATTTAATTCCCTGTTTGGGCTGAGGGAAGAACTGACCTGCTCTCCAATGAGGCCTGTTCCACTCTGCAAATAAGCCTCCCTTGTGCTGCTGCACTCCATCGATCACGGTGATAAATGGGTGCTCAATCTGCAGAGGCAGCAGTTGGCACTTCTGGATTGCTGTGTCCCCACCAGACAGGCACACTTAGTTTAGAGCTCAGATGATGTGTAAGGAATTTACACAGGCTTAGTTTAGTTTTCAGTCTCCCTTCTCATAAGGAAAATAAATTACTTTACTTCAGAAAGTCTCACCTACTTGACATTAAATAGCTGTATACAGCTGTGGTTGTGTTTACCACTAAGAGCAGTAATCCAGTCACCCATCCTTTCCTGTGCTCTTGCTCAGCTGGGAAAGCATGGATTCTTTGTGAGCTACCCCGATTAGTTCTGTGAAATTTCACATCACTGAATAAAATGGTTTCCTTTCTCCAGTTTAACTATCCATATCCTGTTTTCTGAAAACATTAATTATCTTCCTGAAGCACAAAGACAGACTTGAATGTCATACAAAAAAAGTTCCTGAGTGTATTTCATTAAGAAATAAAAGTGCTACAATAAACACTGATTTATTTGCTTCAGGAAGAAACTTGTTTAAGACTTTCCAAGCAGAGCAAGAGCTTTCAGACTTTGTCAGAGCATGTTCTTGCTATGCATTTGTTAAAAATAACTCTCAAATGGGTGCACTAAAAGGGTACTTCTAATAGGAAGCATTATTAATACATCACATGCCTGAAAGTTGGGCTGCCCATGAAATAAACCTTGTTAATACAGCCAAATACAGTCACAGCACGGGTAATTTGCACAGCTCCTGCAGGATTTCTGCCTCCATTCAGTCACACAGCTGACTGGTGCTCTGGGTATTCATCAGGGTGAGCTAAAGGAGCCAGGTCTCTGCTTACTCTGCTGCTGATGCTATCAGCAAACCCCCCACGTTATTATCTGTACAGGCTGGAAAACTAGTAGCAAAGTAAGAGAGAGCATGATTCAGTGGTCAAGGAGATAAATACCATTCTGGAAAATGGACTGTATTTCTTTCTCTGCCATATGTCTCTATGTGGTACAGGGCAAAGCTTTTCAGTCAAGTTTCCACAGGCAGTCATGAATTGTGTGTTCCTGCTCTTCCTCACACCTGGCTTGGGATTTGGATGCTAAAGATCAGAACTTCTGCTCTATGGAAATGTTAAGCCATTGCAGTTTCAATGTAACTAAAATCATCTTTTGCACATATCAGTGTTAAATACATTAATTGTTCTGTGGCACATAAAGCCAGTACCCAAAATTCCTTTTATCTTTATCTCTGCACCCCAGTTCCCTGTGATAACAACAGCTCATCCATTATGTGTGGAGAAGAGACTGAGGATCCCTGGGAACCCCAAGGGAATATATTCAATCCCCCTGTCCAGCTGAGGGGCTGAACATCAGTACCTGGTGGAACAGCAAGGATGGAACAGCTGCATCCTCGCACCAAAGAACACAGGGATCCTGCAAGGCCCACTATGCTGGATGCATGCTCAGAGACTAAAATCTGTCACTTGGCAACTCCTCCCTCAGCACACTCCATCCTTTGAAGGTAAAAGCTCTAAACACACTCACACACTTGGATTTGATTATTTTTTTTTTAAGTGAATGAAGTGAATAAAACAAACCTCATGCTCTGAGGAGATGGGATGCTTTGGCTCCCCTGCACTGCTCTCTACCACATCAACGAGCACAGTGGCAGAAAGGAGTGAGGGGCTGTTGCATCCAGGGTCCCAGAAGTAGATGGGAATGGGTCACACTTGTCAGTGGCTGCCTGTGACAATGTGCTGATGAGCAAAGAGCAGGCCTGCTGTCCCTCCTGAGCTGGGAGGAAACGTACTCAACTTCCCCTAACTGCCCCCATTCCTTCAGAGCACCTGGGAAGTGGATTGTGCAACCACAGGGAGTTATGGAGGAAGCTGAATATATGGACTTTAATTAATTTACTCTGCCCTACTGACTCCCACTGTCTGAAAACTGAGGGCTGGCTTATATGTGGGTCAATACTTTAAAAAAGATGGGTGTGAAAGTTCTTTGGACACTGTTCAAGAAGATGTTTGAGTTAAGATGGTTTTAAAAAAAGTCTCACACTGACTCATCAGTCACAGACTGGCCAAACATCCAGAGGTGATTCCAGGGGAAACAATCCTGCAGCGTGTCTGATGTTTAGATGTGGTCATGGGCTCTTTAACCAGCAGGGAACCATCAGTATCCAGATGCTGGGCTACATCCTGATGGTTACAGTGTGTGTTGGCAAGGATGGAAAGTTTAGAAGCAGGCAGTTATCAAAGGAGATGGAACATCAAGCTGTGCACAATAAACTGGCAGGTGCTCACTTAATACCAGTCACAGCACAGTATCACCAAAAAGGTGATATTGGCCTTTTTCTAAAATGTCCATTTGTAGTTCTCCAGCTCTGTAGTCAGTGAATCCACTGCTCTGGAGAGGAAAACAGATACTCCCACACGGAGCTTTAAGCCAGATTCACATATGGTACCTTGCAGTGTTTTAGGGAGATGTCTCACAGCACTCTGGAGTCTGTCATCCAAAGAGGGAGCAGGATCCCACTCGGAACATCTGCACCAGCCATTATATGTTGCACCCCTTTCTGGATTTTTAAGAGAAAATTATTCTGTGCATTAAGCTTGGAGAATTAACATGACCATTCTTTCTGGTTCACCAAAAATTCAACTTCTGGTCTTCATTTGGATTTCTGATTAAAAGATGACTGATCCCAGAGCAAGTTCATGAATCTACATCTGCAACTTTGAGCAGGTGTGTCCACTTTCATGTACAAAGTGGCTGATTTTGCAAGAAGAGAATTTCTGAGCTCTTGTGGTTTACCAGAACAAGAGTAGTTCCAAGCTCCAACATCAGGGAATATGGTTCCAGTGCACACTGCACATGTTCAGCCTTCTCTAACTAGCTTTGAAGCCTTTCTAACCAGCTGTTACACCATGTGCACTAAAAAAGTACAGGCTCCCTCCCCATTTACCACATAAACACGTATTTTTCCCTTCAGATTGTGCCTTACAGAGCTCTTGTGTATAGAAAATATGTAACTGAAGACCCATACTGTTCACAGACTGAAAATCTGCGAACAGAAAATCTGTGAAGTTGTGTCGCTAGTGAGCACTCACTCCTCACACCAGCTCCAAAACCAATATATTGTACCAGTGGAGAATAATTATCAACCAATAGAGGGCAATGGAGGAAAGGAAAATGAAAAAGGTGAAAGAAAAAAAAAAGCAACTGGAAGTGTTAGACAATCTATCTTCTGAGCTGCAATCAAGTATTTACATTTTGTATGTGTCAGCTAATGAGGTGTACACCACGGAGACACGAGACCAAAAAGGGGCTGATTAAGACTATAAATATAAACAGACTTTTTGAGGTGTAATATTTACATGTGGAACATAACAAGTGCTGAATTATGAGAGGATATAAGCTTTTGGCCACTACTGTGACAGTCAGAAAGGACTGTGTCACTTAAATCTGGCTGCAAGCAGGAGCCAGAGACAGCTTTGGTTGAAGGAATCGTTTCCCTGTCTGTGGCAGAGCAGCCTGACATGACCTGGTCACCACACACAAGCTGCCAGCCCTCGGCAGCAGAACTTTGTCTTCTGCTCTCCTGCTGTGCCCACAGAGCAGAGTTTGTGTGGATCAGCAAGTTATCACACCCACCTTCATGTCCTCCAGGAGAGCCTGCGGGTCTTCAATGCCTTCTGGAACACACTTCTTGTTCTCTGGGAGAGATTCAAGCTTTTCCACCAGGGCTTTTAAACCCTTCAGTTCAAATTCCGTGAGGTGAGTCCATTTGGTTGAAACTTCTGTAGCTGGAGACCCCGTGGGTGTTTTGGGATAGTCCGTAGGGGTCGTTGATTTTATGCTGTCATCTGACTCATTAGACAAAGTTCTTTTTAGGTACCTCATTACTGTGGCTTTTTGTTTCCTCCCTGCAGCCTCCTTCCCTTCTGAGTGTGTGCTGTTGGGTGAGGAGGAGCCATCCACCAAGGATTTGGAGTTCTTATCCAAGCTGTCATCCTTCTCCTCCTGGAGATGGGCATCACAAGATTCTTCATCCATGTCTAACCACGAATCTGATGAGTAGCTGTCTGTGCTGCGTTTTCTTTTTGCATCTGAAAGTTAGAAAAAGAATGCTGAATTTTTAGCCACTGTAACCTCACAGCTGAAGCACTTCTGTACCACTGGGGCCAGGTGCTGCCTATTTCAAAGGGCACTGGAGAATGGTTTAGTGGGTATGTGACAGGAATGGGCTTTAGTCAGCTGATTTTTAATTTTTTTTTCTTTGAGGGGGGCGCTTGTTTGTCTGTTTTAATGCTGGTTTTCATTAACATCTACTCAGTTCAAATGACTGGGAAACATTTAGGGAAAAATTATGCTTTCTTCAAAGCTTCAGTCCTCTATGCCTTCAATTAGGAGTAGGCAGAGCTCTTAAGTCACACACAATTAATTTTCCCACAAATCCGAAAAAGACCAGATTCGGCAGCTTTACAGCTTTAAGAGGAGAGTTAGCACAGAAGGAGGAGGGGGAAATGATGGGAGAAAGCACGTTAAAATGCTGTACATCATCATTCTTCCAGGAACCCTGCACAGCACAAAATCAACTCCTCACTACTTTTCCTCTCTGCAAGCAACTAACTGTTGATAAAACAAGAGCCCCCAGTTGTTAGTGCATGAATACTCATTGCTCTTCTGAGACAGAGGATTTCAACTGTGCTTATTTTACGACAACAAGACAAAGCACACTGAGAAAACACAGGGACTGTCACAGCTACGTGCTACTGGTTTTCTTAATGCCATCCCTGATACATTTTAGGTACCTCTCAGGAAAATTTAAAGGCAAGTTTCTAAGTCTAAAGAACTATTAATCCTAATTTCCCCCTAAGAGCCCCAGTTGTTACCCAACTCTGTGCAATCAAGCAGTGAAAGCAATGTAGGAAACCACTGGCCATGGTTCCCTCAAGCACACATCTTTTCTTATTTATTAGACACAATTTCCCTTACTAAGTGAACAACACTGAATGCAGGCTAACAACAGCAGGAATTTCTGTGGAAAATACATTTAATACTGGCAACACCCAGTTAAGTGAATGTGAATTTTATTACTGGCTGAAATGGGTATGAGACCAAGCTGCAAAAAACACACTGCGATGGAAACAGAAGTCACACAGAAAAAGTGAGAGAACAATTAATGAAAAGTTCCTTTCACAGCTTCCATGCTTTGCAGTAGCTTTGGATTAGGACAATGTGAAACATGCTTAAGGAAGGATTAAATGGACATTAATGAGAAAGCTCAGCATCCGGTTGTTTAACAGTGAGGTTCAAAACAAATGCTGGAGCCCAATTCCAAGCTGGAGAATTCCTCCTGATCACAGAGATGCTCCACAGTCTGTCCCATCCTGTCACAAACACCCTGGTCAGAGATGCCACAGGCAGTGGCAGTGTCTCAGCTTGCTCAGCCTGCCTGGCTGCTCAGTTCTGCAGCTCCCAATAAAAACCCTGCAAGGTCAGCTCAGCTCTGTGTGTTACTGCCCCAGAAATATGAGATGGTCACCTCAACTTCTCAGGGCAAGTGTGCTGCTGCTGCTACAGGGTCTGCAGAAAATCCAGCATCTCCAGCCAGTCTGCTCCTCCAGACAGGCTTGCATTTTTCCTCAAAACCAAAGTGGCCATAAAATGACTCCTGAAAGGCAAGTTTAAGCTGAAATGCCTGTGAAAAGATGGCAGCCACAGAAAATCCTAGCTGTCACCAAGGCAGGGTGCAGCCAAAGCCAGCTCCATCCACAGGGCAGGGTAACTTTCCCCCTGCAGCCCTCCAAAAGAGCCTCACAGATTATTTTGTGTGCTGAGGTGGTGGCATCAGCACTCCAAAGCAGCTCCTCCTCTCTGCTCTGTGCTAATACACCCCCATGCTTCTCTTAGAAAAATAAACAGGATTAGAAAATATCTTAACCAGAACATTTAAAACCCACTCAGTTATCCAACTTTTATTTCACACTGTTTTTTCCTTTGTCCACAGTAGCAAGCACACGTACCCACCTCAAAGGCTACATAATCAGCTTATGTCATTCTCCCATTTTACAACTGAGGAAACAGATGCTTGGGAGAAAGCACGATTTGCTCATTGTCACACATCAAATCTAGGGAAAAACCAGGAATCAGAATCCAGGCTCTCGGATCCAGGGCTGGAGTCCCCTTCTCTGAGCCACACAGCCTCAGTGAGCTGTTTTACAACTGACTCAAGCACAAAGCCCAGCCTCGATGGGAGAAAATGCCAGTGATCTGCCATCAAACAGGAGGGGGTGAAAGCAGATCCACATCCCTACGCTGCCAGGACGGTGTCATTAACAGAAAGTGGTATAAATCTGCACAAAGAAAATCGTGTTTCTGTCCTCCTATGCCGTAGCTCTGCTGAACAGGAACTAATGGCTGTAACTGGGGCAAAGCACAGACATAAATAAGGCCTAAAGAAAACGAGGGAGATCACGTTATGGAGGTGTGAATAATTTACTCCAAGTAATGCTCTGGCGCGAGGAGAAAAAGCTTCCAAGGGACATCTCCACTTTTTGTCTGTTGCTCTAATCTACAGAAACAAAAGGCAGGAGAGGAGTGGAACACCAGAGCATACTGGGGGTCTGTTCCCAGGAGAAGCCAGACACGGAGGGGGGCCAGCAATTCCATTCTGCCACCTGCCACCGCGTCCCTGCCACCGGCTGTCGGCACGAGGCTGCCCTGCTGTGCCAGCCACACCTGGGCATGGACAGGCAAGAACAGCTCCCATCTACCCCAAACAACCACCACCAAAGCAATGCCCTGTTCTCTGTGCCTGGCAGTCACTTCATGCCTTGCTAACCTTCCCCCCTGGGCACAAGGCTTGCTGCTAACCTGGAGTGTACCAGGCTATTCTGGAGCACCAGGGGATTACAGTGCTGCTGCAGCACCGGATTAAGAGCAGGCTGCTCTCAAAACACAACAACTGTCTGCTACTGCTGCTAATCTAAAAAAAAAAAAAAGCAGCGAGGAAATCAATAATGGAAGGATAACTTCAAGGTGAGGGAGATTCAATTTTGTGTTTTCAAGTGTTTTGTTGTAATGCAACATGCCATGATTTTTATTTATTCATTTCAATGAAAACACTGTCTGACAGAGTTACTGTGCTGTGAGCTGAGGCCCTACATAAGCATAATCTGCATTTACTTTGTTGAGAAGTGCATTTTAAGCGCTGTATTACCAGGGCTCCACTGACTTGCAGGTTTCTGGTTTATAAAGGCTCTCTGTGGGAAACAGCGCCTGCTCAGCTCAACTGTTTCTTCTTCTGAGGCAACGCACCAATGAGTCCCAGACCTGAACCCCAGTTTCAGAGGGGTTATCCAGTCTGGTCTCCCACACAACTCAGTGCAAAAAGACCTTCACCTGCCTCATCTCAAAGCAAATAACACCAGCTCAGACAGACCAGTCTGTGATCTAGCTCAGTGAAGACGTGGAGCAGCACAGACTTGACCACAGGACAGAGCATTAGAAATCTTTTCTGTCACAGTTCACTTCCCTGTGGCTCTGGGCAGACCACTTAACTTTCCTCACAGTTATCCACTTGTACAAGAATAATTATACACAGTTTCTTTCCTTTCTGAAAAGCAACTTGCTGTATTATAGAACTTAAAAGAAAGGGATGGGGGTCAGGCGTAATTATGAAACCTTTCTGAACTCTTTAGAGCAGTCCAGTGTGTAGTGTCTACTTGGCATTCCCAGCTCCAAACCCTGCCACTGTGACTTGGGAGCAGCAGTTGCTATCAGTCTGCTAAAGACAGCAATGACATTTTCATTAGCAGAAAAACCCTGAGCATACTGGAAATGTATCACTGCATGGAGCACCCCACACAGGAACCACTCAATAAACTTCAGGTGCCTGTCTATCATAAGCAAATCTATTCCATCCCCTGAGGAAGAGGCCAAAAAAAAGAGACATGGCTCCTTCACTGTGCTAGAGGGCATATTTTCTGTATCCATCAGGCTTAACATACAGTTAGAGCCATCCTGTTAAAATTTTAGCAATGGGAATCTTCAAAGCTGCAGGCTACAGAGAAAGCATTTCTCTGATAGCCCAGGATCTTCTCCCAATTACTCTTTGTCAGCTCACTCTCAACATCCACATCTCACTGAAGGTCAGCTGTGGTTGAAAACATCCAGTACAGACTCATTCATGCTAAGAGTGAAAATAATGAAGACACATCCACCCTGAAAAACAGCGCATGTTCAAATCTAGTAGGAGACCCAAACAGGCTCCCTTCTGATTTCAGCTGGCAGGACAAATGTCCCAGTTGAGAGAGACAAGCAAAAGAAAAGAGAAAAAGAGATTGTGTGCTTTTACAGCAGCCTGTGGTTGCTGTCATGCCAGAATTCCCCTGAGTGTTTGCCCCCCTGGGAAAGATCTGAGAAAGAACAGCCTCAACACTGCCTGGGAGGACACGGCCTGGAAATTCATTCTGGGCCTGAGGAAAGGGGGAGGAAGCCATGGCCATCATCTTCCACCTCATTTAGAGCTGCACTCCGTTTTTATTTAGGGAGTGGGAAGACTCCAGGTTTCAGCTGTGCCTCCAAAGAGGTGGGGTTTTTTCCTGTCTGAAGTTTCGTGAGTGGAGACATTGAACAATATAAATTGCTACAGCAGCATAAAAGTATCAGGACAGAGGTATCACAACACAATCACACAAATACACTTTCATGAACAGACAATGTCTTGAAAGTCACTCTGAATTTAAAAACCTTCATGTCAAAACAAATAAATACTACATTATAAAAACACAGTATGAAAAGTCTAAAGATATCCTTAAAATCCAACTGCTGATGAACTCAGTTTTCTGTGTTCTCCAACAATGTTCTTTATCAATACAGTATTTTTTTTTTCTTTCTTTACTCAGGAGAACAGAATCTCCAGGAATTTTATGAAAACTACTCCCTTGTGAATCCCAGAGACTGTGGGCAGTGTTCTGCACTCTCTCTGGTCAATGTCCTCCTCTAATCACTTTCTGAACTTCAGAGATCCACTGCAACCACTGCACCAGAAGCGACGTACGGAGAGAAAGCAGCACAACTCGAAAATAGTGGAAAAAAGTGAAAAGAAGTGAAAATAGAAAAAAAGGTGAAAAATAGACAGTTGTAGCACCCAGAAGGAAAGGCAGAAACTAGACATTTAGAACAAACTATGTCAAGGAAATTATTTTTTGAAAGTGGGAGAAACATTTAGGTTATTCAAGAGAAATTTCTGATAATGAATACAAGGATGTGAAGAATTTTTTGTTAAACCAAGAAGGACAGAAGACAATTAAATCTACTGAGGTTTTTGAGGAGAAGTTAAGTACTTTGCTTCATTACTCTTTAAGGAGAATAATGGGAAATTCTTTGTCAAGGGATACTACCTCATGGGAAATCAAGAAATTGCTTGCAGATAGAGAAGTCCCTAAAGAAGAGACAATTTGAGGACCTTTGCAGCTCTGAAGAAAAGCTTAAAAACAAAGAGGTAGGGTTTGGAACACCGGTGTCTTTAGGATATCCCATCCCTCAGCAAGTGAACAGTATCAAGATACAGACTCCACAGAACAAACCAGTTTAACTCAAAGATTACAGTTCATAGAGATTCCAGTTAAGAGGCTGCACACAGACCAGTTAGAAGAAAAGGAAAGCAAGTATTTTAAACAGCATTACTCACACAGAACAAAGCAATGCAGCTTTACTCCTTTGAATTTGGCAAATGCCAAAGTGAAAGATCCAGCAGTATAGCAGATCTGGTCTTTTGAACCACAACCCACACTAAAATAATTATTTTAAGGTCAAGTTTCTGCCAAGAAATAAAAACAAAACCCCAAGTTTCTGACAAAACAAAAATAAACATCTCTCTCTGCCAGCAACTGAAGCCACCACAGGTCACAAGAACCTGACCAAGTCACCACCAAAACCTTTTCCAACCAGCCTGGCTCCTTTTCCTGAAGCCTTTGGAAGGAGTTGGCAGTCTTTGGTCATGCAAAACAATCCTGTTCCCTCTAGACAGTGGACATCTATAGTTCCTTGTGAGCTTTTATATGACTGGAATATCTCCCAGCTAACTGGACTGAGGCACATTTTGTGAGGCACATCACCAAACCATTATCAGTAATTATGGAGTTGGGCTGGAATTCACACTGGTGCTTTAGCTGGAAAAGGTCCCATCTCAATATCCTGAACCATCCACTCTCCACATCTAATTTGTTCTGAAATTACACGTTGCTGATCTGGCACCTCTGCCCTGCCTGCAGGACCAGCCTCTTTCTATGCCAGTGGTTTAGACAACAGGAGATTGTTCCTTATTTTCCAAAGAATGTAGTTCTCAGAGTTTCATCACTGCTTTCTGAAGAGCTGATGCAAAGGGCTAATTCACCCTTTCCTCCTCTAGGATGATCTTAGGAGAAAAATTCCTCTGGACACAGAATTCCTGCTTAACTAACCTTTCTGGCCAGGGTCTCAGAGCTAAAATGTGAAGCACCCAAACTCCCAGTGACCCCAGGAATTCCTCCTGGCCGATCTACACAGACTATTAGCTCTGTCAAATTATTCTTGGTCAGTAAAACTCACTGGAGAGTGACACCTGCTCGTAACTTCCTCAATCCCTTCTACTAAGAATTGTGCTTGTAGGTGAATATTTCCCTCCTTTGTCCAGAGCCTGGGGCAGTGCCAGCCATGCCAGCTTCACTCCAAGTGGCCTCAGAGAGCAGGAGGCATAGAAATACTTTAGTCCTCCTCCACACCTAAAACTATCAGTTAATATTTAGCTGGTGTTTGTGTTATTTTCAGCTATTTTGTGCTTAAAAGCAGAGGGAACATGGCCCACCATCTTGTTCCATCAAAAGGAGGAAAAAGGGCAGTTCAGCACAGCAACAATTGAACTGTCACACATTGATGCAAAGCTCACACCAGTGCCAAGGTAATGCCTCAGGCACATCTGTCTGTCTCTCCTCTGGTCCATTTTCAGCTCTTGCTGTAAAGGTTTCTTTGACCTCCCTCTACCTGGATTACAGATATTGGAGATTTGTGTAGGTGTTTTCTTGGGCTTGTTTTTCTGCAGAACTACAACTCAGTCACCAGAGAATTACAGGAGAATTTAAGGTAAAGAGAAGAGAAAAAAGGAAGGTTTAGTGACCATGTGTTCTGTAGAGGAGCTGCTCTACAAAAGGACAAAATATCCACCCCATCAGAGCACATTTGCAATACACACATTTCTGGCTACTAAGGTACTGTGCTGAACATGGCAGTAAATCCTCAACTCTTTGGCAGATCATCCCAACACCAACATTACTGAAACCAACAGGAACGAACACACCCAGAAATTACGTTCCTGGGATCCACTTGCTAAGGGAATGTTCAATAAATACAATTCAAAGTAGGTTGGTATTTCATGGAAATGCTTAAGAGTCAAAAATCTTCCCAACCCCAAAATAAAGAAACAGTTCATTAGAATTTCTCCAGTTCTCCCGTTCAATTTATAATCTGCTTTGCAGAAACCAAAGCAGCAGCTAGCCTGAGGTGCCAGCATCAGTTCTGAATCTGCACTCAAAGGATTCACTCACCAATTAACATTGATTCTTTCTGGTACTCTTTGCTGAGGTGGCAGCGCTGGGTCACACAGGACACGTATCTCTCCAGAACATACCAGCACATTTCATAGTAGAAAGGATACCGGAATTTGGCGTGCACCTGGAAGCAAGATCAACACTGTCAGTGCATGGGGAAGGGAGAGAAGTTTGCAGCACAAGGGCCAGTCATCATTCCCATCGTGTTATCAAGAGCACAAACAGTGTGAGGAGGGGGAGGGGAGAGGGTGGGAGCAGGGAGCTGAATGCCTCCAGCATACGGAATGAGGAGCCAGCCTGCCTGCCACGACAGCATCATTTCTTGGTTCACTAATTTGTATCCTCTTGGGGTGGTGGGAGAGGAGAGGGTTTGTGTTCTTGTGAAATCATGAAACTGATGGATGGCCCCTACAGAATTATTTACCTGCTGTATAAACATAGGGTGGTCACATACAGATGTTAGTCACTAAAACTTAAAATAAAGGCGTGGGTTTTCATCTCCTAAACATTATCACAGGATTTTTATCAAAATGGCAACATTACCTAAAATGAGTCAAGCAGGAAATTAATCTTTTTCATTTGTGGTTGTCTCAACAATTTAATTAAAGAAATGAAAACACAAATTCTTGATAACTACACATTAAAGTAAAAATCCCTTATGTGGTTCACCTTTTGGTAGCAAGTCAGCTTTTGCCACAAAAAGAGTAGAATAGAAGAGCAGGATTTTGACAAAAGATCCTGTCAAGCTGTGTACCTTTTCTTACATCTCAGACCTGTTGTTCTCACACAAAAAGCTGAATTCTCCAACCCTAGTTATTTGTGAGAGTATTTCAGATACAAAAGAAAACAAAGAGGGTTTCCTTCCTTTCCAACATAGATTTCTATCTGCAGAAAGTCACTGTACCACAGAAGGATCTGGGAAGCTCCTAAAATGCAGGAAGATATGTGTATTTGTTTTGATTTGTTAAAAATGGATGCCATGCATCTTGCATGCACTTGTACTTACACTGTACACCTCTTTCTCCTGGTGGCACAGAAATCTGCATTTTGCAGGCTCACGTGCATGCACTGCACTGGGATTACAGGAGCTGCTTTAAAACATTCTCTGCATATTCACTGCTCCCTAAGCCCACAGGTGGACACCCATTTTTAGTGAAAAGCTGAACTGCATCAGAAAGGAGCATTATCTCAGAAAAAAAAAAATCCAAAGCACCACCCACCACAGATCAGCCAAAAGCCCAAAGTCTAAACAGAACCACTAACCCAGCACCTGCAAACTCAGACTCAGCTCTGCAAAGCAGGCACTGCCCAAAACACCTGCATGGTGATCAAAGCATCCACTTGAGCAGATCAGTGACTTACTGGAATGCCCAGATTTGAAACCTGTCCCCAAGGTGGACAGCCAAAGAACTTGCCTCTGTTCCCAGGGCACAGGAAATGCAAACACTCTTAGCAGTAAAACAAAATGTAACAAAGGGGAAATATACTGTATTGTCACACTAAATGTATCACAGTGTAGGATTAAATACTCCCTGGCAATTCCCAGAAGTTAAAATCCCTTAAATTCAACACAAATACTGCTGGCAAATCTGAACTGCTTGCTGCTACAGGTCATGCATCCAGCACTGCTGCACCTTTCCAAATGTTTCCCTGCATGGTTTGTTACAAAGCACACATACCAAAAAAAGAAGAGAAAAAAGAAAAGGGAAAATAAAACCAACCAGCCAAACAACAACCCCCTAAATGTGAGAACATTTAACCCCAGGGCCTTTTTGCATTGAAAAAAAATTTTCCTTTAGTTTAGTTATTTGTCATAGAGAAGAGATCAAGTCACTTATGACTATTAGGGAACACAGGGGAAATTATCCATGCTAAAATATACGCTAATAAAGGAACTCAAATTTTTCCAAGAGAGCACTGCAGGAAACAAAATTTGCAAAGAATTGACTTACAAACAGGAAGCCGCCTTCCACCCCTCAGCCTTCAAAAGGTTTTCAGCCACATGCCTGGGAATATTAAAGACATCATTGCTCAACATTTGTTGACAGATTCTGAGCTTCACCAAATTTAGTTGTTACCAATGTTAATTCAATGTGAAAGACAAGGCAGTAATGCATGCAGTGCTCCCATTATGTATATCAATCTTTAATATTCAATTTGAGTTCCTAATTGCCTCACTATCAATGTTCCAACCCACAGCAAATCCCTCCATGCCTCTGTAATCCACTGTTTGCCCGAGAAGGCTTTGCTTTTACAAACCTTCAGAAGGAAGAGCTCTCTCTACCATCTGTAGATAGAGATTCTGTGCAGAGATCTACAGGGCCTTCTGCCAGTAAAGAGACTCAAACAGTGCTTTAAAAACTTTCAAAGTTTGCCTTATGGAAAAGCATAGAGGAATATGCTCTTTATGATATCCCTGAACATTTATTAATTATAATGGATGTGAACTGCATTATGTGCATGGCCATACTGCTTCCATTGTACACTCATAGGCAAATGAACCCTTATGGGCAGGGGAGGAGGAAAAAGAGAAAGAAGAAAAAAATTAAAAATGTTCTATGATTAGTTCGAAGTGTAATATCTGATACAGACACTGCCAGAGGACTGAATTCCCCACCAGCAGGGAAATACACTGGATCATCTAATAGTCATTTCCAGCTCTAACTTCTGTGATTAATAATTTACAATCCACTGAAAAAAAAATTAATTATTCCGGTACAGCAAGAAAAAAATCCTCTCTGGAATATGATCCATTTCTTCAGTTCAAAGTGAAATTATTTTAGAGATTTATATACCCCTCCAAAAACAAAACAAAAACCCTAAGCAAGTAAGACACACGTTTTCCTGAGAAAAGTAATAATCTCTTCCACAATGTCCATTAAAATCAAACTCCACTTGTGCTTAATCAATCTAATCACAATATTGGAAAGCAATTTATGATTATTTACAAAATAATTAATCTAGCCACTTAATATGCTATCTTACATTCCAGAAAACCAAGTGAATAGCAAACACCATCATCTGTGAGTGACCACCTTACGTATATATTCAGAGTGCCCTTGTTCCCACCACTTCCAATATTTTAAGGCAGTTAAATTTACATGAATTGGGGGTAAGTTTGACACATTCTTCCTCTTCAATACTAGAGAGCTGTATCACCCCTATGCCAAATGATGAATCCCTGCATGGCATCCTGCTCTGCAGCTCCTCAAGCTGGGCTTGCAGAGAGCTAAACAGCTTGGCCTGTTTGACTGGCTGTTAATTGGCCTCCAGGAAAGCCAGGCTGCAAAATGAGAGTCTCTACGAACTGGAAGGCTGGAGAATATTTGTTTACCTCAATTGCACATTAGGAGCTATTTCCAACAATAGACATGTTTTTTATTACTCCTTAAAACTATTTTTAAATGGCTACAACCTCTTAAAAAGTCTCCCAGGGGTATGAGGAATTAAGCTAGAATAAGCATGACAAGTATATAAACTAGGCAATTTTATCAGGCTGTAAATCAGCATTACCATTTCAACCCTGTATTTATTCTTGTCTGAGCTAAGACAATAACAACTACACCTAGCATAAAAATGACTTTGAATATCAGCAATCAAAGATGATTAAACATTACATAGCAGGTTTAAACACAGTGAAACCTCCATAAAATTGCTCTGTGCAAAATGAAGAAGGGAAGCACACCTGTATTACACTTTGATTTTAGTGTGGCAAATTACTTTGTCAATCACATCATGTAATTTACTTCTGTGCCATACACAATGGAAAGATCAATACTGATGAGAAACTCATTTGCAGTATGCTCACACTGGCAAATTTGGGTGAAATACACTGTACTGAGTCTGCCAGACCAGCCAGTATATGAATGGAATTATTTCAACAAAGAAATGACAAAATTTGATTGACAAAGCAAGTAATGTAGTACACACCAGAACCCTGTTTTGAAACCATTTCCCCTTCAAGATTCCTGCATGATATTTTTAGTTTGGGAGGGGGGAGTGTTATTATTTCTAAATCACAGTATTGATTTTCCTGCCTTGTATCAAACTTCTGTATGCCTTAGCTGCATGGCTTCTATTTTGTTTCTGTCCAGAAATTCTTGCTATTCTTCAACTGTTCACACAGTTCTGATTTTATACATCTGCCCACGAGCACAAGTTTGTGAGCACAGGTACAGCCTGTGCGTAACACGTTGCCAGCACACAGCAACATCCAAGTGCTGAAATTGCTTCTGTGAAGTCGTGGATATTCTGGGCTGTTGGCTTTCATTGGTCTTTTTTAAAGCACTCCAGTACTTTTGCAAAGAAAATGATAAAGAACTACACAGACTTCAAAGAAAATTTAAACAAAAAATGACCGGAACAAAGGTCTGATTTGGGATTTCCAAATGTTGCGGTATCCCTTTAATGGTGACAGGACATTTTTAAAGATGCAGATACTCAACTCTCAGATCCTCCTCACATGATTAGGGAGCCAGTGAATTTTAAAAGGCATTTCTGTGTAACTGGCTGGTTAGTTCCTAGAAGTTACCAAAATATTTGACTGTTACAAGGAGTTTTGCCTGCTGGTATAAAAAGCTTAGAAAATCAAAGCTGCACCCAGCTTCCCAATGAGAAGGGCCTGACATGAAGCACAGCTGAGCAGCTACAACCCAAGGTGTGTGATCTTGGGTAGCTCAAGTCCTGTGTGAACAAATGTCAGTTTTTATACTACTTAAGGAAAAAAGAGGTTTCCTGCCCATCTTCCACAAAGACTTCAATGGAAATAACTCATTTCTGGCATTGATCCTCCCTCCCAGCCTCCCCTTCTCCGTTCTCCATGTGAGCTGCCTGTGCAAACATCCTTCTCAGCAGCAACACACCCTCCCCTGCACACCTGCAGTGTACTCCCAGCATGTATTGCTGGTTCTTATTTACAGTCCCTCTGGAAACCTTCCTGTGCCCAGCACCTCTGCCAGGTGAGCCCCTTCCTGCCTCTGTCACTGTAACTTTCTTTCCAAGTCTTCTGGCACTTTCTCAAGCCACTTGACACTCTCACTTGTTCAAAGCCAGGCTGAATCCACTCCAATTTCTACCTCTACTTCTGCTCTTTGCCACACTCCTCTGTTTTAATTTCCCCTAAATCTCAGCTTTTGTCTTCATCTCTGTTCCACTAAGAATTCCTTTTTCCTGCCTTTCTTCATTGAAGTCACTCCAGGAAACCCACTGCTCCCACCACTGTTTTGCAATATGAAGATTACCAGGCCTTGTACCTGCTGGGAAGCCAGGGAGGCTGGGGAGAGGACACCTCACTCCCATTGAGTCAGAGATGTACTTCAAAACAATTTGTATTTGCTTCAGGCCTATGCACTCGCACTGCAAAGAAAGCAATTTGGGGTAAAAGCCAACTTGGAGCAAGATTTGTGCCCTTTTGAAGGGGTGAACAACAGCGAACTGCACTGATGTCCACAACACACCATTTAAAGACTTTTCAGTGAAGAAGAATTGCAATTTCCTGCCATTTTGCCAGCTCAAATCTCCATTAACACCAGACCTGGCACCTGTGTCAGTGGTTTGTCAGCACTGCCTCAGAGTGAGGCCTCCAAAATAGTCCCCAGCTGGACTGCACATCCCTCTGGTCCATTTTTATATCAGAATGCCACAATGGCCTTGCACAGGTTATTTAACAACCTGCTAAAGTAGAGTCACTTCCTTCAGATCCTGCTGCTTTTTGAAACTCAAAGGATATGATGAGTAGGTGCCCTGTTTATTAACCAAGGATAAAACTGTCACTCCCAACAAAGAGGTGGCACAGAAACCTCCCCCAGCCTTTCCCTCAGGTTGGTCCTACAGCCAGATGAACACCCTCAATGTTCAGATCAATGTCCCACCCCAGACTCTCCATTCCAAGGAATTCTTGCATGGTATCAAGTCACTGACTGCCCATAACAGAAGATAATTTCATACACAACTTCTGCACAGCTTTGTCAATTCAGCTGTGGGCAGCAGAACCAGCCCAGTGCCATCAATTCCCCAGGATCAGGCATCCACCCCAGGTGTGCACGGAGAGGTGATAAGCAGAGGGTTACCAGAAATACTGGTACAAAGGTCTGTAAAGTGCAATATGTTTCTGTGCAAAAGGGAAGGTGTTTTATCCAACTTTAACAGGCAGACAAAAGACACAGAAGGGACACATCTGTGGGAAGCATATGAGTAAATCCCACTAAAAATAACCAACATTTGAAAGTCTCATTACTTCATGTTTACCTCTTGTTTCAACGACTCTGACACGGAGATCCCGTCAGTTGTTGTTTGTCAGAAGGGAATACGAGGGAGAGACTATGACAGATCATAGTCACAAAGAACTGCTCAGTTAAAAAGAGAATCGAGTATCCTTACCCTTGTTCTGTCCTCAATTTCATAGATGCGAAGCTGCATGGGAACATTAAAGCTATGCAGGATATTTCCACCAAACACCAGAGAATCTACTGGAGTATAAACCGCGTGTATCCACCCTAGAGAGGGAAAGCAAAGAACTGAGAATGCCTCGTGCTACGTAGCATTACAGAGCAATTTATAATCAAATGTTAACAACCCCCTGAATCCCACTGTGCTGGGGATGAGAGGTTAAAGCAGTGAGAGGTTAAATGGGATGCTCACAGCCACACTTCAGGACTAGTCATAGCAGAAAGGCACCTTGTGGTGTGCAGTCTTACAACCCTCTGGAAATCAGTTCTTCTATTTATTCACCCAACACTCACAGTGTTTACTGAGCACACGCAAGTTTATGACTCAACCACGTCCATGACTAAGAAGTAAATTCAGTCAATTCAGTCTGTTCCATACACTTGGCTCTCAGACTGGCACCTCCAGCATGGCTGCAAACCATGTCAGCAGTGGTGGTGGGCCAAGGGTTGTGGAACTGGACTGAGGCACACCAAACTTCCTTCACACCAGCCCCAGAACACACCTTCAGACGTAAAATATTCAAATTATGACCAGCCCTCCTTCAGAGGTGAAAGTTTCATCACCTACGATCAACTTCCTGAAGGAGCTGAGAAATCGTTTTCAGTGCAAACCTCAAGTTAAGGGATTTAACATTTCTGGTACTGGAGCTGATGAAACTGTTCTGACCCAATCCTGCAAGGGACTGAATTAATTTCACAGGCTCCAAAGAATCTTCTATCACAACGAAAATCCAGGCACAGCAATTCAGGCAGCCACACACCAGCTCTTCTGCCTCTGCATTGTTTGCTTGGTCTGTCAGGAGCTGAAGCTCTGGCTATGCAAGACTGTAGCCTCTGATCTCTGCAGTGAAAAAGGAATTGATCCTGCTAATGATCTGGGACCCACAGAGACCTGACACTTTTTTCCCTCTTCTTTTTTAATGAAAAGCATTACAATTTATAAACCAGCAGACAGCAAAGCAACATGGGGGGCAGTCAATTTTCTCCTGACTGTGCAGTACTTTCCATTAAAGCTGTGGCAGCTTTCCCTCACTTCCAGATCAGTGAGGGAGCAGGAAAATGCCATTCAGCCTAGAGGGTTTTCCAGCCAGCAGCCACAAAAGTGCTCCTCCACAACAATTTTTCAACCATAAAGGCCTGCAAAGCTCTATCTGGGAAGTCCTTGAGCCACAGCAGATGGCAGGACTGGAGCTTTCATTTAAGGGCGTGTTGGTGGGAGAGTGATAGGAAGGAAAAGAAATCAGCACTAGAATTTTCTCCCAGGAAACACAAGCCCATCACTCTGGAAGGAACCTTTGGAGGTCCAGCCCCCATGACCACCCAGAGCCAGCTGCACAGAACTGTGTCCAGATGGCTCCTTGGTATCTCCTGGGATGAAGACTCCACAGCCCCTCTGAGCAGCCTGTTCCAGGTTTCAGTCAATTTACAGGTCTGACTCCACACACTAAATGTGATGCATATAAAACAGTGGGTGGCTCATGGCTCTGGCAGCTCTCGGACTTATTCCATCTTTCCTTCTCTGGTCAGTATAATTTCAGTTACAGTGATCCTGCCTGTTTATTACTTCTAAATCAAGATCAACTAGAGAGGAATTTTTTTTTTCATGTAAGGGTAGGGTGGCAGCTACACACATCAACACTATAAATACTTCACAGCTGAAGTAGTTCAGCACCTCACACAAAATACATCAGTCTGTACTAAGTGCAAACTACTAGAAAAAGAAACGATCCTCGTCCTAATCTTTGGGAAGGAAAACAGATCCAAGGTCAGGGAAGTTGGGGCCACTGCACCCACTGGGTAAACAAAGATTTCTGTGGTTGGGGGAAAGAATGGAAACCATGCACTGAGGCAAATCCAGGTCCCCAGAGCCAACTTAATGGCTGGGTGCTGAAACACAGTGTTGGTTTGCGTGATAATCCACCTTAATTGTCAGGTTTAGAGATGAACAAACTGAAACCTGAAAAAGTGAAATGACTTTCATAGCCCCACACTTATGTGGTGGCAGAAAACAGCTCAGAACCAGGCAGTTACCAGCAGAACACTGAGGAGTCCTCAGCACCACTTCCCACAGCAGTTCTCTCAGCACAGGTGTCAATGTCCAACCTTAGTGGAGCTGTTATTTTAGTGCAATTATCAACATCATTCAAAATACAATTTATTATTAAATATTTACAACTTAATTAAAAGGAGTAACTGAGCTGATTCTTGTCTTATTTGAAAGGTTAAAAGGAGATATCCCTTCATTTAATAATCAATAAAATTAAATCCCATCAATGCAGTTGCTCTTTGGGTGGGTGCTTCCACTGAAACCACACAGTAGCCTTCCCCTACAAATTTTATTTCCTCAGTGAAATTGTTTCATTGCCCTTTGGGTCTCTCATCACACCTTCCCTGACTTCACAACTCTACCCCCATGCCAAGAGTTTTTGTGTTAATAACTGCTAGACTTTCTTGGTAGTAGTCCCAGTATTTTTGGGAGAAATGTGGAAGGATCTATCACTGGCTTGAGCCAATGCTCCAACAAATGGTGCTCCAGACATGACAAACACTCAACAGAGTTTCAAACATCTATTCTTGCAGAGCTGGTACAGTACAAACTGAAAATCTTCTTTAAAGTATCTGAAACAACCTCTGGTTCTGTGGAATAGGTCTTTAATTCCCTACTTGCATATATAATCCAGGACTAAATATCTTACAAACAATTAGTACCTTCAGCTCCCAGTTGCTGAATTAACTGACCACTAGGTCCTTCAAGATGTAAATATTTCTAATAACAAGACTGAAAATGTTGTTGTTAATGACAGTTTTCAGTAGCAAAACCCTTTAATAACACAGCACTAAAATCCATCAGGATTGGGAAAACAAAAATAAACAAGAGACCAAACAAGAAAATCATCAACTATAAAGTCCTGGGAAGTCAAGTTGCTACCCCTGCCAAGGCAGGGATGATTTCCAGGCACAGCTCTGAGATAGGCAGAGATGATGCCTGTGGGTACCATCCCCTCACTGCTGAAGTGCTGAGTTGGGCACACAGCTCAGTCCTGGGGAATCCCAGATTTCCTGCAGCTCATGTGCTCCCACAGGCAGCATCCAGCTCAGCCCCTCTGCAGGACACAGCCTGTCAGAGGAGTCACCTGCACATAAAATAGATTTTGGCCACTCAGCTGTGCAGCATTTCAGTCACACTGCATCCCAAAATAGCTTCCACTTGCCTGAGGAACGTACGTGCATAACTGAAACTGCAGAGACGTGAGGACCAAGAGGTGGATTCCAGGGACACAGGACAGAACGGGCAAGGTTAGACAAAAAAGATGGGAAAACTGACAAGGTACAAAATCCCAGCAAGACTGGCACAGATGTTACAGAGGAAAAAAAGCCGACATGAAAATCTCTTGTTCTAATATTAACCAGACTGTGTATGGAGAAAAACTGGAGGTCAGCAGCAGAAAAGTAGAAGTAGGAGGAAAGAGAGATGAGCAGAAAACAGGAAACAGTTTCCATCAGGGTAATGTATTGTGGAAATGAGCTCTGAGAAAAGAGAAGCTTGGATGGCACATTCAATCCATTCCCACAGCTTAGCTACAGCACGACTCAGAAATAAACTGAGGAGGATGAATGTTCATTGTGACCATTTGCAAACAAAAACACCCATCTTGTCAGCTCCCCAACTACCACGGTTTTTAAAGGGGAACACAAACCTCCAGAACAGGAGGTGCTGCACATATGGGTAAGAAAAAAGGACAGCCAAGGGATTTGCTTTAATGTCATCCACCACACCCTTGCCTCACCTTCACCTGTGCTGTTATATTTTGCTGGATGAATTGAAGGTCTGTTGACATTTTAGATCATGTCACCTGTGCTGAACAGCCTGGCATGTCTGTGTCTGTGTGTCTGACTTCCAGCTCTCTCAGCACAAACTTGCCACTGCCTCCAATCCCAACACCTCTGGAGTGAGTTCATCAGTTCTCTCCTCAGTGACTGCTTTGAGCTGCTCACACAAACCCTGCAACTGCTGCACAACCCTCTGCCTTTCATGGCTTTGTGCAAGACAGGAGATAACATCTCACCTCTTGGTAATTGTCTCAAAAACAGAGAAAAATGCCAAAAATTTAATTTCATCCTTAATGTTAAAAAAACCCACTGGAATAATATCAGAACAACTGGAATAAGGACTGAGAGTCAAAGGTCAGCGGAACAAGAAATTGTTAATTTTTGTCTGAAAGCCACGAACAAAAGCACCTGCTAAATATTACCTAAAGCTACAAATGAATCCTGCAGGTGAGAGGAGGACATTGAGTGTGTGGCTTTGAGGACCAGTGATGAACTAGGAAGATTCTTCCCCGTGGGTGAAGCCACTGCCCAGTCCTGCCCACCACAGGCTCAGCCACGTGGGATAAATGGATTTGGGAGTACAGACACTGCACAGTCACTGCTCACAGCCCTCATGTCAAGCCTCAATAAGAAGTCCTTCCACTTATGGTTTTTCTGAAGTTGATGGTTTTTATTTCAGCTCCTGGCAATCAATAAGTGCTTTTTCCTTCCCAAAACAATCCTAGTGTATGAAGCCAAGCCAACAGTGAGCAGGAATTCTATTCAGGAGACTCAGAAATGCTCTCAGCTGATTCACAGTTATGAATTATTCCACCACTCCTAAGATACACTCGAATATTTAGATGTTATCATCTCTAGTAAATCAAGAAGGTAAAATTAACAGTAACAAACATTTTTTCTGAACAGTTAAAAGAAAGATATGATCTCATTATCTTTTGAATTTTATAAAACAAGTATTATTAAACATTGCAAACTTGTTGGAAGGTTTCAGTGGGCTGCAAATTCCTACTCAAGGATGCAATCATCCATCTGAGAATAATGAAAAAGAATATTAACTTACAAAGCTATGGGGCAAACAGCCTACAAGCTCCAAGCCAAAAGCATGGTGCATCTGTTTCCATTAGTAACTAAACTGATATTTTGCCTTGTGATATAGAAGTCACCACAGATTTTCCTGCAATTCTACAGCAACTTCGTGTGGAAAAGATGAAATAAATATGTCTCAAAAATAAAAAGTGACTAAAGAGAAAACCCGAGAGTGGGCACTGCTAGCAAATCTCAAAAGAAGAATGACTGCATCATAACAGTGCCCACAACCAAATCTATTAAAGAAAGATCATGTTTACATTTTTAAAGTTAAAAATCTACTAATTCTGCCCCAGTATTACAAGTAATACAGCAACTCTCAATCTTAAATTGTTTTTAAGAACGAGGCAGAGCTTGGCATTACGTACAGAACCAAAAATCCAACATCCTGCTGTCACCTTCCATCTGAAAGCAGACACTCAAGGCAAAAAGCCTCTCCTCTTTGATCCTCTCCACCAATATTCTTCATGTGGTCCCTGAGGTTCCAGGCATAGAGATTCCATTAATGTCAGTGGAAGCTCACAGAATGGGAAAAGCTAAACAGCAACCAAAAATAGCCAGGCAGCTCTGCAGCCCTAGCACAACACCCTGCAAAAAAATGTACCAGCCAGATTTTAATAGCCTGTCATTCTCCCTGCTGTAAGGGCTACGTGCCACCTTCTGGCCCCATCACACAATAATCCATCAAACTCTCACTGGCACAGCAGAGGTGACCCAGGACCACACACTCCTAATAGGCAAAATCCCACTGATAACCACTGAGACAGCATCTGAAACACTTTGAATCCCTGCAAATAGCTGCCTGCAGTCCACACAGAACATCTCTTTCTGTCCACTCTCCTTCCCAAAAACATTCATCTGAGAAAGGTCATTATTTCTGCTTTTGACTGGAGACAAGAACTCTGGAGGACTCTCAGGTTACCATAATAATTAAGAGAGACTTTAACAGCATGTTTCCATGCCAAAGGCCCTGAAGTGCAGTACAGAGAACATAAGAAAAATAAAGTAAAACAAACAGCTTACTCCTCATGGAACACTGCCAGCTCCCAGGTGAAACACAACTGTTATAAAATTGCATGCAGAAACATGAGAAGTTTGAAGAAGAACCAGAAAGGAACATCATCCAGTTGATAGCAGGTTACTCTGTCTGGATTTTGATTGAAGGAATGTTGAATAAATCAGCACTGCAGAAGTATTCTGTGGTATGTAATGGCAGCCCAGCATCTCACCTCTTCCATGGACTCACATGAAAGCTATAGATTTGAAAAGCCTACGGTAAGATCAGAAGACCCAACCCAAGCCCACAGCTGCTCATGAGCCCCCTGTCTCTGACCAGTGACAGAAGCTCAGAAAAAGGCTGTAAGAAAGAGAGGATGATAGAGCAACCCTTGCAGCATCAGCCATCTCCTCCCAAAGGAACCAAAACCAGGATATTTGCAAATTTTCTGGGACCAATCACTGCAAACCCTGGAAGCAACTTGTATTCACAACAAGTGTGGCAATGACCTGGGAGGTCAGCAAAACTGGTCTTCACAATAAAAGAAGAAAATCCAAGTTTATCCATATTCTGACAGACATCGGTGACAATGCAGAACTGGCTGGAGTTCACCTTTCCAAGACACTGATTGCTCTCTGACTTCACAACATTAACAGGAAGAACACTGCAAGACACATTTTCCACAAGGTACTACAAGCTGACTGCTTCAGTATGCACCAATTTTACATGTGCAAACTCCCCTGAAGTACAAGTGTCTACACCAGACATATACACACTTGCATGAAAGAAAAGGTCATTTTTTGAAAGAGAGGCCTGCCAAAAAACTGAGAGAAAGGCAAATACGTTTAACTTATTTCAAATTATGGCAAAAATCTTGCTTGTAGAGGACAGCAAGCAGGAGAAGAAAGACAATATCTATGTCAGAGGTCCATCACTCAATCAAAATTACATATTCAGCAAGGCTGAGACTTAAAAGAGCAAGTGGATTGAAAAAAAAGATTAATTTTTGTGTATGCTTAGTTTTGAGATTGCAACAGTGATGTTTAGGAGAACATGAGAGGAACTAATGTGGTGTCCAGAGACCAAGAGAGAGGGAAATCAATGAATGCACTTGAGAAAACAAGTGCAAAGAGAGATGCAAAAGACAGTTTAGAGAGAATAAAGACTGGAGTGAAGGGTGAAGGGCAAGAGAAGGCAACAGAAAGGTTCCAGTGAAGTTATGCAGTGATGTAAAAGGAGAAAATATTTATAACGGGAGAAGCACTGAAGACACAAAACCTGGTTAACTGGCATTAACTTAGGGAGTGGTATTTCAAAAGGGCTGTAGAGGAACATGAACTCTGTTACACAATGTAACAGTACAGTTGGCCTGTAGAAGCCCAAACACCCGTCCACAGAAATCCTGAGCTGCAGAAATCTGAGGGATGCTGCCCAAACACTGATTCTGTGTGTCCCAGCACAGTGATAGGAGAAACCTTAATTACTACTCCATAGCACCACCACAGCAGACTCCAAGCACTTCACACATCCCCCCTGAAGAGTTGTCACATGATGCAGAAGAAAACTACAGCAATAAAATAGCACTGGACAAGCTCTAGATTTGACTGTGACTGGTAACATTTTGTTGTTTACCTACTGAAACAACAACTGAGCACTGAAATGATGCTTTTTCTCTGGATCATCACAGTTTCCAACTGAAGCACACTTTATAAAGAATTTCCCTTTTATTTGGCATGTGAGTCAGATAGGCAGCATCCCCTGTCCACTCTCCCAGACTGAGATGTGTTACCTTAACCAGATTTCATCTGTGGTGAATGTTTACCATATGAAAACTTTACATACTAAACTCTGCCCAAGGTAACATACACAGTGTAAATATCCTGGGGCCACAGCACTTTTCCTGTATAAGGAAAAGTTTGCTCCCATCCTAGAAAAACAACAGTTTTGAGTTCTACAGAAAAAAGTTTAAAAAATCATTCCCTGACACTGGTAGTTCCTCCCCTCTTGAAGCTTCAGCTGGTCAAACATCTTGAATCTAATCTGGCCATAAACCTCCATGGAAACACCAGGGTATAGCTGGGCTCCTACAAGAGTATCCCTCAGATTCCCAGTTTACTCTCCCCCTCCTCAAATTTAGGAGAAACTCCTAAAAAGCTGAAAAATGCACCTTGGCCCATAACAACTCACTTTGCTGGCAATATTGGACTCAATTCCTCCTTGATACCACAGCTGAGATCACACTCTCAGTGCTCTGCAGGGCATACAACCACCAGTAAAAATCTACTGGCTTAAACTTAATCCTGAAAGGATGATGGCAGTGATGCAGAGGAAAATACCCTGAGGCCCTGGTGAGCACTATAATTATGCCTTCCCTAAGAATGATCCCCATTCTTGTCCAAGTGGTTTGTACTTTCGGGGATTTACTGGATCTACTGCTGATCCCAGATTCTCAGACAAACCTTCCATTTCCCAGCAGTCTGTGATTTCACTGCCTCACTTTTCTTCTTACAGTCTTCTCCACCTACTTCACCCTCACAGTGCTATGGTAGAACTGCATTTCTCCCAAAAATTACTTGAAAGCAGGAGCAGAGCAGGGTATTTTATGTGAAAGGTCCCTTGCTGAAATCCCCATTCACAGCCCAGCTGAGCACTAATTCCTCTACACTTTCTGTGACCAAACCTGTAATTAGAAGGTATTTCCTCATGGATGAGTTGAGGCTGGTCAAGGGTTTATCAGGCTCAATTGAAAATACAGGACACGCTGGTTTTACAGACACCCATAAACAGAATCTAAACACTAAGAACACTTCTAAAGCACATAAAAACCACTTTCAAACATTAACTAACATGATATGTGCACAAACCAGAGCAAAGAGGTCACAGGAATTGACCTGTTTTACACAGCTGTGCTCAATTCACTGACCTGGAACAGCCTTTAATTAGGCATTTCCATACTCTTAAAACAAAGGCAGAAATAATGCCCTTTCACACAAATAAGAGATTTGCAAATAAGTTTCCTAAACAAAATACAGCAGAGCAAAAACTCTTGAATCTGTGAGGTGCTTACAGAGAAATTATTCATAAATGCCTTTCAAATCTGGCATGGAGCCTAAAATGTCTGAGGTATTGGCATTTCTGTACTTGGGGCTTTCCTAAGAAAACAGAAACTACAGTCAAAAACCCATTTGGAATCACTTTGTGTCAGCCACCATGTTACAGCTGTGTCCTGTCCAAGCTCCCACAACCTGCAGTGTTCCAGCTGCTGAACATGACTAAACTGACATACAGAAAGTCTTACTTGTAGGAGGCTTTTCACAGGAGGATGGAGATAAATAGAAGATGCAGTAATGGGATCTAAGCAAACAGAACAGCCACACTCAAACACCCAGTTCAAACACTAACGGCACATTCTGACCTGTTTCAAGGCAAGATCTAATTCCTTTAACAGATTAACTCCTCCACCCTCAAAGTCATTTTGCCTGTCATCTCCCAGGTTGATTCTTAACAAATACTTACAAAGGTGCACATTTGTGGCCTTAACTGATCCTAACAACACTCCTCAGATGACAAGAACATTGTCCCTGTCTCTGCATGACCTGCATTCTGTCTCAAGGGTTAAAAAATAATAATCTGATCTCCACAGAGTAATTAATTCCAGAGCTGAAAAACTACCAGCCTGCCTTTCTGCCATGTAGAAGGTCTACCTATATTTATTTCCCTGGTAAGATCCAACAGACAGAGGCAATGTGTTAAATTATTATAAACTTACGGTCCCATAACAGTCATGGAAAGCAAAGTCTGATATCATCTTAAGTAAGGGCTGTTACACATTCCACCATCCTTAATCCAATTTAGGCAGGAGCAGAAAGGGCTGAAGCATCAGCCTTCAAAGCAGCAACTATTTGGTGGCTTTGCAAGATGAGCCTGGATCATGCACCACAGCTACTGAGGTGGGCAGCAGTATAAAATTGAGTGTGGCTGGGCTGCTGGAAGATGCCCAGATTCAGCACCATCTATGAAATTCTGAAGAGTTATAACAATGAAGCTGTTTCCCCAAGAAGCAACCTGAGGGAGCACAGCACCCACTCTCCCATGGACTGGAATCTCTCTTGAGATCCACCAGGGAGTCAAGACCCACCTCTGGCTATAGATAGAGGCGAAGAAGCAAGTTACTGAACTGCAGGTGAAACCTGCCAGAAGAGATCACAAAAAGAGAAAACTGTCTTTCCCAGAAAGCTAACAGCAGCAGTCAGTACAGCTCTGATGAGAAGTGGTGAACTGACAGCTCCAGAGTCCCAGCTCCTCTCTCCTTTCTCCCAGTACACACACGTGATCACTGCACACACTTCCTCACGGTACATTTTCCATTGGTCTTAATTTCTGGAAAATGAAGCACATTCAGTCCCTGGCCTTTCTTCTGCCACAGCAAATAAAGAAGTCAGTATGGGATTTAGGTGTGAAGAATTATTTTACAGAGAACTGTTAGTAAAACACATTCCCAGTCATTCCAGAAGGTTAGTTAACAGGAATACCTGAAGGAATGAAGAACGTGTAGCCTTGTTTCAGCTCAATTCTTTGGCACCGTTCCACCCTGTCTCCCAGAAAGATATCACTCTGCTTTCCTGAGAGAACCCATTCTTCATAAAGTTCTAGATTCTGCAGAGTAGGTGGAATCAGCCAGAAGATCTAAAAACAAAATAAAGATTTAACTATTACCAACAGACAACAAAAAAACCCAAACAGCTGAGAGACTCCACCAAGCTACCATGTGCTAGGCAAATGAGCTGCTTTCTGCATGAAGCACTTGTTTTCCAGGTGCTGTACACAGAGGCACACACAGACAGCAGCAGCAATTAGCCCACGTGCTGGAAGTGGCTGGGTAACTGTCACTTGTCATCTCTCTTCCAGAAATATCTTACTCAGAAGCTGCCTGTGGTTTACCTGCAGCTCAGAACAGCGTGTTGGTACAGTGGAGCTGTGCTGAGCTACCGAGAGGAATGGGATCTGTACCACTGACTGACTTCTGTTCCCATCATACACTGTCCACACTACAGCTGGGATAAACATCCTAAACCAGGAAAGATGGCAATACAGCTGCACATGCTGTGTATTCTAAGGCTTCTGTATTCTTTAATGTTTCACTTATTGTGCTGTACACAGCAAAGGAACGTGGAATCTCCAAAAGGAACAGAAGCTTTAGCTACAGGAGACTTGTGAGGGCACTCTGACCCAACAAGGGTACACACAGCCACATCTCACTGCAAGACACTTCTGGACCACACAGCAACAGCGAGCCTAAAAGCACCACCACCAGCAAATAACACATTTGGTATTTCAAATAAATCACTTGTTTGTTTCATAACATGAGTGGTGTCCTTTTAGTTCAGTAAGCTCTGTGTATATCAACAAAGCTGCTGAAACAGTCTGATCACTGCCTGATCCCCTCAAGGAAAAAAAAAAATATAGAGAAAAAAGAGGAAAAGAAAAAGAAAGAAAAGAAAAGAAAAGAAAAGAAAAGAAAAGAAAAGAAAAGAAAAGAAAAGAAAAGAAAAGAAAAGAAAAGAAAAGAAAAGAAAAGAAAAGAAAAGAAAAGAAAAGAAAAGAAAAGAAAAGAAAAGAAAAGAAAAGAAAAGAAAAGAAAAGAAAAGCCCTCCCCTCTGTAAGAAGCCCAGAGAAATAAAAACAAATATCAGAAAAGGTTCACCTACCTTCCCCCCACGGAAAACGTGATACCACACTGAAGTGCCACCAAAATCAATATGAAAATCAGTGAAGCATCCTTTCACACTCATCAAACAGTACCTGCAAGCAGAGTGAAGGACAAAAAGGAATCAGTCTGAAACAGTATTTTTCACATCTTAATTTGCAGAGGTTAACTGCCTGTGCAATGCTGCTTCCACCAATTAAGTTTCTGCATTTACAGTACAGGAATTTGTCTCATGGAGGTAACAAGGTTTCTGCTGAAAAACGTGTATCTCCATGTCTGAGTTTCCTGTTCATACAAGAGGAATTAAAGCTTTCAGAGTTAGGGAATAGAAAAACATTAAAAGTTAGGCTGTTCAGAAATATTTCTTATGTCACTGCCAGTCCCTGGGGTGATCTGTTTAATGCTCTCCTTCATTGCTTCAGAGACACAACCTTCACCAAAAGTTGTACACAAATTGCTTCAAAGTTTTGAAAAATCTAATTTGCTTATAAATCCTCCGAAATGTTCTTTACCTACTTGCCACTCATTCCATTTTTGCAAAGATTAGGGGACAGAAACCTCATTTGGCAAACTAACTCCTTTTTGTTCACATTTCTAGGCATTCTGCATCAAAACACATAAAGGACCCAGCTGGCAGCCACACTAAGTATCAAATCCACTATTTTTTACGCCGTCTTGATACAGGATTTGAGCAGTTTAAAGTCTGCATTGCTGGAAAAGACACAAGAGCTGTGGTCTGGCTGCAGGAATCTCCAGCCTGCAGCCACCATCTGTAACTAATGGCCGAATCACAGCCGCCCTCCTCACTGTAGGCACCTTTGCAAACGCAGGAAACACACACCACTTAACCCACTAACCTCTTTTCCTTGTTCCGGTCTCCGATTCATGGCTTTTTTTTTTTTTTTTTTTTTTTTTTTGGTTTGGTTTGGTTTGGTTTTTAAGGGGAGTTATGGAAACACTACCGGAAGGGGATTTGTTTTTTTTTTAAAAAAAAAAAAAAAAAAAAGAAAAAAAAAAAAAAAAGAAAAAAAAAAAAAAAAGGTTTGATTTAAGTGTGTCTTTTTCTGCTCACATTCAGGTAGGAGAAGCTCAGCAGTATGCAGCCGGCGTGCAGAAGTCCCTGTAGATGATAGGCTGGGAAGGACCTTACCATGTGTCTGCAGAAGGCTGGCAAATCAGAGCCACTCTGGGTCCATAAGAGCCGCTGCCTAGCAACCACATCCCGAGCCGGAGTTGACAGAATGATACGCAATGCTGTCATGAAGACAGTCAATTTGTGGGCTTCAAAAAAGGTCCTGCGCCTTCATCTCACAATTAAAACCTCTCCTTGTGCAATTACACGTCTCTCCTCTTGCCCACTCTGGATTTTTTTTAATTTTTTTTTTAATCCTTCAGAAGCAGGAAGAAGCTTTTGCTGCCCCTGGGGTATTTCAGATGCTTCAAAAATCACAGCTAGCCAAGAAGCTGTCTACACTCTCAATATGCTCCATTTCAAAATATGAGTCCTTCCCTCCCAAACACTTTTTTTTTTAATTTCTCCTTTTATGTTTTCTCTACCAAGATGTTGTTGATTACAAGTCAGATAGAATTTAAAAACAATAAAAGAAGCCCAGAAAGGAAGTTGCCTTTCTTCCAGCCAAACTGCAAAAAGTCACAGATTGAATAATTATTGCTCATTAGGAAAAAAAAAAATCAGCATGGAAATTCTCAGCTTGTAAGCAGTGCTGACTGAGTATTAAAGGTTCATGTTGTTTCAAAGTAAAAAATTCAAATCCTTATGGAGTCAACGGAGTTTCCAAAAGGCCAGATATAAAATACATCACATATTAACAACAAAAATTTTCTAGACAGTGCTACCTACCAACAATCACCCACTGAATTAAGATATTCTGCAAGAGCAAACACGGCCTGGGCATTAGCTGGTTTTAACTATTCTTCAGCAGTCAAAAACCTAAACCTGAACCAGTCAAACTGTTTATGTTCAGAGAGGAAACAACAGGATTGAATCCTGTCAAATCAAAGCACTTAAAATTTAGTTTTGTGAGAAAACACCAAAGCAGGTATAACTGTGAACACGCAACTCTTTCCTTTCCTTGTTTTTCCCCATTCTCCCCTCCGTTTTCTTGAAACTCCTCTAAACACAATCTTCACTCCAATAAAGGTGGTTTTAGTGAAAGAGTCACATATGGCGATTAATAAAAACCTGCAAAGCATTTGGAAAATAAACTGTTTTTCTTTCCATCCACAAACAAGCCATGCCTTAATTTATGCTGGTAATCTCCCAGGCCTGCTTTTGTCCAAACCCAACAGCTCCCGGCCGGCTCAGGAGCCTGCAGGAGGATCTTCCGCCATCCAGCTCTCTCCCTGGTTGCCAGAGTCTGGCACAATGCCTTTGCATTGACCTCTACAGCTTCCTCTTCCAATGTACACCGCAGTCACATGGTCCCAGCACACTCCATGCCACAGCTAATCTCAGGCACAGCCTCAGCCAGCTCCTTCTCATCACCAACAGCTGCTAATTTGGGGAACCACTCAACTTTTCAGGGTTTTCCATAACAACAGCGGGGAAAAAAAAAAAAAAAAGAAAAAGAGGGAAAAAAAAAAAAAAAAGCCATAACACAGCATCCATGTTGAAAGAAATCTAGGAACTACATCCCACTCTGTGCTGTGGCCACAGCACTCTGGGCCAGGGCAGGTACAGTGGTTACAGGAACGCAATCCCATGTCAGGCATGGGGATACAACCTGACCAGAGTTACACCCTGAAAACACAAGCAGGGCAAAAGATGCCCCAAGTTGAATATTTTCACAAGTGCTACCACATCCAACCCCTGCACACTCCACTTTATCTCCCTGCACAGCCTCAGTCAGGGTTTTAAAACACGCAGCTGCTTGTAATCTGTTGGGGGAAGCTTCCCGATTGAAGAGTTTGGTTTGTGTTCTCCACAAGCCTGAAATTTGTCCAGTTAATGTATTGTTATTTTGGAGGAAAGATTTGTGATGTGGAGAAAAGGGGAACTTCCCCCTCCCACCCACCCCCCCCCCCCCAAAAAAAAAATAAAAACAAAAACCCCACAAAACAAAACAAACATCTGGGGAAATTTGTTAGAGAAATGATGCGAAGAAATATGGAGTAACCTGCAAACTCACGAGGAAGAACAAACACAGAAAAAAAAAAAAAAAAAAGAGAGGGAGATGATAAAAATGAAGCTAAACCACTAAGCAAACACAGCGAGCTGGGAACACAGGAACAACACAGACACCGCTCCATAAACCAGCGCAGAGCCCACACTCCCAGGCAAACCCACAATGCACTCGCCACGCATCGCTACAAACCCGCAAGCAAACAGAGAAACAAAGACAGCGAGAGCCGCGCCGGGATGCGAAGGCAGCGGCGGGCAGGGCAGGCAGCGGCAGCGTTCATGCACATGGGCCCGGGGAGACGCGAGCGGACGCACAGGCAGCAGCATTACCCTGAGCTCAGCTCCTTCTCTCCCGCAATAGGCACCGCGCACCATACGGCTCTATTCCCTCTGGCATTGCGAGGGCTCCCCTGCCACTGAGCTCAGCCCATAAACCACTCCCAAACCCCAGCAGAGGCTTCTGTTTTTTGTTCGGGCCAATGAGAAAAGTATAGCTCGCTCTTCCTTCCTCCCAGGAGCAGCGCCGGCTGGTTGAAATCCCTGAGCCTGAAACCGAATACCACAGACCCATGAGCCAACTGCAAGTGCCAGCGCGGGGAAAGGCGCGGGCCTCGCTCCCCATCCCCGGCCGGGAGCGACGCTCCGGGTGTCGGGGAGAGCGGCCCCCGGCAGCATCCCGGCACCGCGGGGGCCCTTCTGCCGGGCCTGCGAGCGGGGCCGCCGGGAGGCTGCACGAACAAAGGCGACCTCGGGGCGCCTCGGCCCGCACCGACAGCGCTCCCACACTGGGGCCCTGCAACTGGAAGCCACAAATTGCGCCGCAAGACAAAAGAAACCATTGTCACCCGGGAGGCACCGGCCCGGCTGCCGCCCCCACCCTCGTCTCACCGGGCAGCGACCGGCCCCGCCGCTGAGGGGAGGGCCCGGCTGCCCCGCGGGGATGAGCCCCAGCATCGCCTCACGGAGGGCCCCGGCTTTCCCCAGGGGTGATCCTGGCTGCTCCTGCGGGGAATGAACCCGGCTTTCCTCAAGGATGAGCCCCGGCTCCCCCGTTAGTGATGACGAACCCCGGCTCCCCGCGCTCGGCAGGGCCCCCCAGCATCGGGCCAGCCCTGCCCGCGGAGGGCCGCTCAAAGCCGGCCGGAGCGGGCCCTGTGCCCGTGCCCTGCCGGGACCAACCTTCTCTCCGTCCCCCTCCTGCGGAGCGGTACCGAGCGCTCCCAGCCCGAGGGAACGAACAAAATCGTCACACACCGTGGTCACCACACGCCGTGCACTTCAAACGCACATGAAAGGCCCGGCTGCTGCCCTGAGGGGGTTACGGTCCGAGTCGGTCACACACAGAAACAACAGCCCAGATAAGAGAAGCCAGTTTTCTGCCATGCACCGGAGAGTTTGTGAAGTGCCTGCAAATCACACTTCGAGACCACACTGGCACCAAAGCGAGCGACACTTCCCTTGTGGCACCCTTGGCCGGTCCTGCCCGGCTCACACCCCAGAGTGCCGCTGCCACGAGCGGGGACCGCACAGGGACCCTCGGGTGACCTGAAGAGGTTCCCAGCAGCACAATGAACTGAAGCAAGCTGCCAGCTCTCTGCGAGCCGGGCTGGCTGCCCCTGGAACAGCAGTTTGGTGTCTGGGAGAGCACAACTCGTTTCTTCATCCTGTGACAAGGCTGTTCAGCTCCAGGGCCACCACAAACTGTTGTAAACACTGGTGGTTATTTGAGTTACGTGTGTGATGCTGCAAGTCCTCCGAGTTCTACCCAAAGGAGTACTTGAGACTCATGCACCGATCTGAAGACATCAAATTTTACTTTGCTAGCTTGAAAAGTCTTAACGAGAGCTCACACGTATTGGTCTAATTTTTTGTACTGAATTATACTTACAGAGGTTTTGTATCAAAAGCAATCCTCAAATGGCATACAAAGTGCAGACAAGTCTCTCACATGCATGAGCCAGGGCCAGGTTGTCTTGTGGGAGCTGTGAGCTCCCTCGATTCCCTGTCTCCAGAGGCACCCTCAGCTTCTAATTAGACCACAGCTCAGCAGAGCATTTTAGCATCTGTTTAAATCCATCCCTACTTAGTAAAGGAATGAATAGAAAGGAATGGATGGCTGAACAACAGCCTGGGAGAGGGAGAATAGGGCAGAGGACATGCTAACAGAGCGGCATTCTTTTATGAACAGGTAGATGTTTCACACAACATACCCCATCCTTAACTGAAGGCCAGCATCATTATAGGGACCTATCACAGCAGTGCTGAGATATTTCAAGTAATAGGAAGAATTTTGAAGGTAAAAAGGATGTTGCAGTGACTAAAGCTTTAGTTTTCATTTGTTCCACAGAGCAAACATTACCAAGTTCTCAGAAATTCCTGTTACTGTTTCATGTCCTCAACAGTAGCTATTCATTGCCACTGCAATCTTCCAAGGCTACAAACACAAAAGCTAATAAAGAGGATGATAATTTCAGCAGGGCTATCTCTTGATAAATGAAAAATCAAATTAGTACTTTTTTTTTGTTATTGACTCAGCTGTATCCAGATTGCTTCAGTTCTGGATGAATTTAAACAAAAAAATCTGAGCTTGTTTTGAGCTACCTGAAAATGGTTATGGTGATAATAACAAGCTTCTGCCCCTAAAAGCTGATCTTAAAAGATCATTGCCTTTTTCTGCTGGCTCTTGGTTACACAGCATCTTCCCACTCTCATCCAGGATCCCACGTCTGTGGGACTTTCCTCAGGAACTTGCACCCTGGGATGTGAAAGAGGGGACACAAGCTATTGCCCCACTTAATTCAGTCCTCTAAGGCTCCTGTGAGGTAAGCAGCCATTTACCTACAGACAGAAAAATAACTTCATTACCCAGATTTTTTTTAAGAAGTTAATGGTGCAAGTCCAAGTGCGAGGCAGGGTGGTCTCCAGCGCACGCGGTGCTCCTGGTAACCGAAGCAGCAGATGGAGCGTTCTCTAACTTCACTCCCAGCACGGAACTCGACGTGCAGGAGCCAAGACAGACATTTGTGTCTGGTAATGCCATCTGTGTCTGTGAAACTGCAGCGCTCTCGCTGGAGTGCTTTTTGTTTGTAGGGAACACGTTAATGGTGGGGATGGCATACTGCAAACTCTCAGAATTATGGGAATGCTCAGAACAAGAATGGAATGAATCGATCCCATTTCTGAGCAACAACAGTCATTAATAAAGCATATGAATATGGATGATTCACATAGAAGAATGGGGTGTGTGAAGCAAATGACAGCACTGACTTTTGCCTCCACAACTTAATATGATCTCATGTTAAGGGCTCAAACCCTCTGGATGCTCACAGCAGTAGCTGGAACCAGTATCTCTACAGGAAAGGGTCAAGTTGAATTCCCAAAGATGGAGAAAACCAATCTCTTGAGAAGTTCATCTTTAAACCAGATGAGTTCATGGAAGAGCAATCTCTTTGAGAGTCACTGAGCACACAGAATCCACTTCTACCTCAGGACAGCCCCTGCTTGGACTGCAGACAGTCAAAGTTCAGAAGGTAATTTTTAGGAGTGGCACCATTTTACGCTCATACCGTTCTTACACTCCTGCCAGGGCATCAATGCCAGCACCCAACAGCAGACAGGTTACTGAGAGCCACAGATCTTCATCCTGATCTGGTACAGCTCCTCTTGTGCTCACATACTGTCACTGTTTGTTACTGGTTTTATCTTTGTGGCTTCTTCAGACTGATGAGGGGTTTGTGCCAACAGTGCTGTAAATCATCCTTCTCTAGTCTTTCTGTGAGATGACACTCAGTAGCAACATCCTCATCACTCCAGCTGCATCACCCTCGCCTTTAACACTCACGCCTGGTAACTCCTTTTCCCAACATCAAACTCTATTGTCACATTTCAAGCATTCACAGTCTTTCAGTGTTTAGCTTCCCTGTACCTATCACATCTACTAGTTTATCAAGCTGTCACCCTCCACCTTCCCTTTGCCAGTGACAGCAACCTCCACGACTCCCTGTCTGCTTCTTCATCAGGCATCTCCTGCCTTTCTACCAGGCCACCCTCCACAAATGGGAAAAACTCCATGTCAAAATCTGTTGAATTGGTACGTCTCTAAAATCCCTTTGAAACCTACCATCTGGCATTTCATGATGCAAGTAGTGAACTGCAAGCATATACTCTGCTTTTTCTGCTAAATTCTGTTAGTCATGTTGCTACCTTATCCTTCAAACCATCTCTGCCTTGCTCTGTGTACTTGCTACATCTTTTTCAGCATCTGGAGTGTGCCTGCTCTAGGAAAGGAATAGTTTCCTTTACTTCTTACCTTGTACCATCCATGAATCCTTAGACCCTGAATCATGATTCAGTTTCTTAGCTCTGGCAAATTATAAATAATGTTATTTTGTTGACTAACCACTTGGGAAGCAAATGCTTCTCTGCTGTTGGTTTGTGTGACCTCAGACAAGTCACTTAGGACATTTCCAAATACATAGGGCACTCCAATCCACATCCAGTTACCCTAATGAGCAGTTTGATCTTTTCAAAATGTAGGAGTATCTTTAACTTCCACTGAAATCAGTCGTGCTGAGCATAATCCAAAATTCCTGCCACAGAGTCTCTCTTTTTTGGAGATCTTTACCTTCCAAAATGTTTATTTTTACAGAACAAGAGTAAATGCTACATATCACTTCCTGACTGCACACTCCTTTGTATCTGTTAGTACCAATCTATTTTACAGTTTGGAAGGAGTTCTGGGTGGTTTGCAGAACACCAGAGGTCAGTTTAACAGCAGAGCCTGGGATGCTGCCAGCATTTGGTCTGGCCAATAAAACAAACAGCAGTGAAGGGCTTCCAGGATTACCTGGTGTTCATGAGCCATACAGGTCATTACATCACTAAAGGAACCCTATCTGAGCTGTACTCATTCCCATGAAACTTGCAGTGCACGTTTTGAGGCCCCCAGATAGTTCCTTTTCCAATCACCACATAAAAAGTTTCCAGGAAGATGTTAAAGCAGAAGAAAAAGCAAGGTGAGCCTATGCTTGCCCAAAACCTAGAGCTGAGATAGGCAGAACCAGGACAAACTGCTCTTGTGTTCAGTCTCAAACCTGCTCTGAGCAGGTCCTGAGCCTCGAAAATCAGTCCAATCTTTGACCTTGCTCTTGAAAAAGTGAATAGAAAAGCAAACTGGCAGGAAGGGCAGTGACAGAGTTTCTAGGAAGTCACACACACCTATTAGAAATGGACTTCAAGCTCATTTCACAAAACATTTCTCAGCTTCTAATGTCTGTCATTAGCAGTTTAGAAGCTCCTCAGGATCTGAGCCCAGCCTACAGCAGGACTCTGACTGTAGTGTGTGACATATCCGTGTGATGTGATTTCTTTGGGCAGCACTTTCAGAGAATTTACTGCTTAAGGTCAGTCTGCCACTTTCAAAACAGTTGCTCAAAACTGAAAAATAAAAATGCACTTTTCAAAGAGACTAATCTAAAGACTGTATTCAGCAAAGTTAAAATGATTTAAAGCAGTCAAGAGCAGAGATTTTTAAAGACTTACTTTTTCACTTTGGGGTATTTCATCTCTGAAATAGCATTGGTAGCATCTGTCTGTCTCTCCTTCAAGTGCTGTGGCCACATATTATCCACCCAGTCGACTAAGTCCACCTGAAATGTCACCAAAATCAGCTGTTAGCTCCTGAACACACGGTAGGACATATTCTTGTTGGCTAAAACTCCTCTAGTGACAGCAGCAGATGTTCACACACAGGGAGAACCTTGCTGTTCAGCGAAAGTCCCATGCACCCAACTTGTTAAGATGCAGGTTTTCATCACCACAACTCAGCCCTTTAAAACACAGGGGAAGGAGAATTTTACTGTCAATTTACCTGAGTGCAAATTCTGTCTCATGGGCACCTGTGAGCACCTTCTCTTGTACTATCTGTGGCATTTTTGTAGCCAACAGACTAGAAATTGCATTTATGAACATCAAAATGCAAACATAAAAGGGATTATATTATGCTAATATCTTCCATTTCAAAGAGGAAATAGGACTTATTCCATTAATATCACAACTGTATGTGAAAACAAAACTTGCTTACTGCCCTGATTCTGAAATAATTGTCACATTCTGATATTGCAACCCAGAGTTTACACAACAGGGAACCTAAATCAGATATTTCTGCCTTACATGGGATAAAAATTCTGCAGGATTCAAGGGAACATCTTACACAAATATATGGGAGCTAACTTTGAGTACTGGACTTCCACAACACCCTCTCTTCTACTCCCATGGGAATGCAAATCTCTCTATCAGTGAGATCTAAATATTCCTGGTTTTACAAACAACTGTGCACTCAGGCCATTTTAAACAGCTATGAAATAACCATTTTCACATGATAACAGGTACCTAACTGCGTATTTCATCTCTAAGCACCCAGGAAATTTGCACAGATGTTTTAAAAGCTCACTGAGCACAATGTGTTTAGGAAAACCGGAATCAATTGAACACAAGGAACTCCCCAGAGCACCTTCAAATTGCCCGCTAAGTGTCTGAATGACAGCAAAAATCTGAATGAACTTCTAAATATGTGTTTAATATTCAATTTGTGATCTGTGTATAAAAGAACAAAGAAGTCTAGTTAAGAATTACTTCTACAACTCAGCAATTAAAGCTGTCATTTATTTGTGACCATTCAGGCTAAAATGTGGTGTTTATGTTGTCTTCTTGGATAAAAGATGTCCCCAGCAGAAAAAAGCTGCTGCTGTATCTAGAAAAGGACTTAGAAATCAGGTGAAAAGTGTCAGAAAGCAACACTTCTGTAGTTTTACATCCAACTACATGCTAGCACAGCAGACGTGGCTACATTTCAGAGATAAATGAAATCATCTTTACTAATAAGGTCAGTTTCATGCTAGTGACTCCACCGGGAATAAAATCACAAAAGGCCTCTACCTTTAAAAAGTATGTACAAATCTACCCCCTTCCACTACTGCCAATTCTGACATAGCAGTGATTATGCTGATTTAATTATGTAAACATTTCTATATTTAACAATTGTGTTTGCAACTTTTTTTGCTTTGGAACCCCCTGAACATTTTTTAGGTAAGAGGAGTGTTCATATATAATGAATCCAAGCTTCCTGATAGTTTAAGCTTCCTTAGAGGAGGAAAAACACCAGATAGGTATTTAATTTTGGATGAAGTTTCCCCTAAATACCTTGAGAGGAACTGTGTATCAGTGCAAATTGCATGATTAACAGCTCATCAGGTACCTAATTCCTGTAAATTAAGTTCCACACTCAAGGACACCAGCTTTCTACTTGGCTAAAAATGAGATCCTGACACTAAACGAGCAGGAGTTCCAGACACTTCCCACCACCTTGCTTAAACTCCCAGATTTCTTTCTGGGAAGAAGCTGAAATAAAGCCCATCACCACGGGCTCTCTTACCACGTTGGGGCGCTTGACAATGTTCTCCAGCTTGGTGTGACTGAACTCCAGGCTGATGACATTGTAGAGCTTCTCCCGCTGGGCCTCTGGGGTCTCGTAGTACCTCACAAACTGAGACATGCTCATCTCCACTCCTCTCTGTGTGTTCACATCCATCACATCCACGATCCGGCGGCTTCCTGCAAACACAGCAGCAGTCTCAAAACATCTGTCTTGCCTTTATGTATATATATATTTACATATATGTATATATATTATTTTATATATTTATATTCGTATATCAGTTCTCAGTGAGCACAGGGAAACTGCAGGAAAAGAGGATGAGAGCAGTACCAGCCTCTCCATGGCTCCTAAGATGCTCAAACAGTGAGCAAGGAACTAACTTGGAATTGGAGTTTTTGCCCAATATGACACTGAACAGGTCACCTGGTGCTTCACAGAGATGGAGAGAGCAGTTTCCTCCTTTATGTGAATTGATGCAAGCAGAAGTACATTAAAAACTATGAAGAAGTGATACAATATGGTAGCAGGGGGCAGGCAAGACAAATTGCTCTCCAAATCATACTGCAATTTTCTAAACATCCATATGTCTCTCAAGATGCTTTTACTCATGTACAAAAACTATCCACAAAGAGCAAAACTGCCTTGCATCACTGGGTACTGCAGACTGCTGAACATTCCCAATTCCAGTCATCACCAGTGGGGATGAAAGCACTAAATGCCATAGAGGAGTGAGCTCCCAGTTTGGATCTCTCCACAAAAACTACAGGCCATACTTTCAGCTCCTGGAGTGGCAGACATACAAGTCTCATTAGCACCAGAATGTTGAGCAGCAGTTTTAGTCGAGCCTTCAGCTTTACACAGATTAATCCACAATCTTCTCTTTGGCCAACTGGAAGGTTTCACCTCTCCCAGCAATTTCATCATCCTAATTAGCAGTTCATTTGTGTGAGAGCGAACAGGAGCCCATGAGAGACATGCCTCATTTCCAGGAGAGGATTCCAGCAAACAAACCCACAACACTTCCAAAAAATCTCTCCAAAACAATTTTCACCGCCGAAGAAATAATTCAAAATAAATTGCATTAATACAAAATGTAGGGCTGATATGCACCATAGAGGGAATTATTAATAATTACAGCACCTGGCCTATCATGTGCTTGGGAGCAGTATTTCAGCAAGAGTGATAGCTTGGATTGCTGCTCTCCATTACAAACATTCTTAGCCCCTGATAGCAATGACAGTGACAGATGTGATAATGATTCTGCAAAGGAACTCAAGACCATAAAGCTTTGAAATCAAAAAGAAAAATTTATATAGTGTAAATCTGGAATAAAAAAAATCTGGAATAAAAAAGCCTGTCAGTCAAACTCCTCGTTCCAAGGCCAGGGAACAGGAGCCCGTCCTTGGGCTGGGTTTGGGACTCTGGAGCGTTGCCACCTTGAGGCAGGATGGGGTGAGTTTAGTTATGTGTGAAAAAGCACAAGAGTCCTTAAATTTGGCATCTGCGTGTCTGAAACAACACACATAAAATCTAGTTATGGGTTGGAGGGTTTTGTTGTGGGTTTTTTTAACTGGAAGCTTTACTATCTAGAGGAATGGTATTTTTTCAATTCCACAGGTTAGCAGCTGGGGTGGAGTCCTGTTAAACAGGCCCCTAATGAAAGCCATCCTGATCTCTGCTTCCAGAGCCTGGGATCAAAGCTATGGCTACAGCCCAGAAGGGTTAAGGACACAGATGCTGAAAAATTGTATTTGAAGGGCTGCGTGGCTGAGCCTGGGATCTGCCATATTTTAAGTCTAGGTTTGATCTCAGCTTTGCTGGAAGCAACCTTGTAGAGCCTCTCAATTATCCTTTCCAAAAGAAAAATCAGCAGTTACCTGATGAATTAAGAATATGAGGAGCAGTTCAATAGCAGGATTGTTAAATGAACACGATTATCAATTACAGGCAGAAGAGCTTAAGATTTGAATTGATAATCTCTTGACTTCCAAATTAAAGAGTAATTTGAGGGGATGTTTTTCTCTTAAGGCACAGTACTGTCAAACAAGCCCATACATAATGATTCTTGGAGTACTGCTCACAGAATTTGAGATGTATAATTACAGGTTCACATCCTGGTGTTCACTGCCCACTGCACAGCAGCTCTGGCTCACTGCCAGCTTTATCTCTTCTGTCCTGAAAAGATTCAGCTCTTTCTTCTATCTCCTGTTCCTAGTACAAGGTGAAGAAATATCATCTAGGAGAGTAAAGAACAAGGGAATGAAGCACACAGAGGCTCCAAAAAGTGATGGCAGGCTGAGAGATCTCAGGTCAGGCTGGATTTCTGAGCAGCTCCACAAACATTTTACCTTTATCCATTTCCATTAACCAATTCCTAGGCATCCCCTTACCACACTGTCACTATGTTCTCAAAGAAGGGACCCCACTCTGGGGCAGCCCAGCAGGTCCCATCAGGATCTCAGTGACCCTGGCAGCCTCTCACCCTCCTTCCCATCTGTCCCTCACTTCAGCTCATCATCCACTGGACACGGATTAACAGACACCTGGAGCCCTGGCAAAGTCTCTTACTGCTGACAGGGGAATTGCACTATGCACCACTTCACCCTTGACTTCTCTGGATGTTTTTCCAATAGAACTCTGGACTGGGCAATGTGGGATTAAGAGGCACTGCTTCATCTCTGGCAGCAGATGTGACTCAGAGGCAGAGTGGTGATGCTGGGGGATTTTACAGCCTAAAGAAACATCTTCCTCTCCTGCTGCTTGCTTATGGAGCACAAGTAAATCCCCAAAGGATCACAAAGACAGTAACTAAGAAACAAGCTAGTGCCATCTCTGACAAGGGGAGCAGACAACAGCAAGAAGGAGGCAGAAGAATCAATTGCAGGGATGTAAGTTGGAAAAAACATCCATCAGGATGAGCTACAGAAGAACTGTGCTTTACTTAAAACCTCAAAAACATATCAAGTTACTCCAGCCCATGTATTAGTAAAAAATCACCATTAAAATTAAGGGGACAATAGCATATATAATATCAGTTTCCTTTATTTAGAGGCCTAATGACCAAGACACTGTAAAGATTCTAATAGATTGAATTGTACAACATTTCTATATGCTGTAACATATTTTTTTTTTTCAAATAGAAATGAACATCTGGAGGAAAAATTACTTGTGTGGGGTCCCTGCCTCCCATTGCCCACCCTAGACAAGTTGGTTTGGTACAGAGAGTTGGTCTTTTCTGTTCTGGGCTTCTTCTTAAAACAAGAGCAACCAAGGAAGCAAACCTTGTCCCCTTGTCAGAGAGAGAACTGCCCTCCAGGAATCCAGGCTACACAGGCGCCTTCCGTGCACCAGCAAATGATTTCCCAAATCACAGCTCACCAAGCCCACCCCAAACATTCAGGAATGATGGGCTCCAGCTCTGAAGTCATTCAGCAAAGCTCTTGTTGATCTCCCCTGCAGAGATCACCCACACTTCCTTTCAGGTATAGAATATTATAACAATTTTCCAGAGAGGGAGCAGGGAATGGGAAATGCTGGGACTATAATAATCTCCTCTGTTGTCCAGCAGCTGCCATTTTTTATTTCTAACAAGTGAAGCACTGCCTCCCCCTGCCCTGAGCTTCAGTTTATCCAAGCTGCCAGATTCCAGCCTTCAGCATGGCCCATCCTTTTCCATGATGTGGATTTAGCATGGATATTTGGAGCAGTGGAAGCAAGGCAAACATGAACCACACAGCAGAGTATGAGAAATGCACAGGAGGTGTGAATCAGAGCTGCAAATGACACCAGAGTTTTCTAGGCTGTGGTCTCTTCTCCAGAACAGCACCAGCAGGAGAAGGTGCAACTCCCCCACAGCAGAGGAAAGAGGAAATGTCCTTTCTGTAAGAATGATTATCGAGCCCATCCATTAAGAGGATAAAGCTACCTTGGGGAATTATTTTAACCCTCTGTGGCTGAATTGAGATCTGTGCTGAAGGTACAATACAAAATATTCTGGTTGACAACCAGAAACCAACCTCCAGTGCCGAGGGACCGGCCCACTGGTCCTGCCTAATCTTTATGCCTCTTATGAGGAAAAAAATCCTTGGTTTGTAAAGCGGGATTTTTGGCAGAGCCTCAGGAAATCTGCCAGCCTCGCCGGCGGGTTAATTGTACCTAAAGACTGAAGCTTTAACTCGCATCCCGGTTAATCCCCCCGGAGCTCCCGGAGCTGGAAGCACGTATTCTTCTGCTGCCCACGGGAGACTATTATGATATCCCTGCTAACTGGGAGGGATGTGAATCCGAGCAGAAAGTCCTTGCTCAAGTGGAGCTATTCCCGACATTCCTTGCATTTCAGAGAGAGGGCACGAACAAATGAAGAGCCGCGTCCCGATCCCATCGCTGCCAGTGCCACCAGAGGGCACAGAAGAACAAAGGGAAAGGAGCCCGGACTCGCACAAGGCTGTCCCCAAACCTCCCAGCCATCACCTTCCTCAGGAAACGCCAATCCCAGGGCATCCATCCCCGGTGCGGGGCTCTGTCTCTGCCCTCCCCCTGCTCCTCGGCTGTGGCCCCGGTGCCGGTGCGGCACTGCAGGAGCCCTCTGACAGCATCTCCTCCTCACCGAGGGGTAAAATTGCTGTTCCTGACACGAACCTTCCCCTCCGGGCCCTCTGCAGCTCCAGCATTTCCCAGAGAAGTGGAAAGTTGTGATAACCCGCGGGAGGAGCTGTTTGCACACAACAAAAGGTGCGCAGAGCATGGCCAGGAACAGCTTCTGGAACCTCTTCAGCCGTCATCAGCGGGGCTCAGGCAAATCGTGTGCTTTAGTGGCATTAAATGGAATTAATCTGTATCCTTACACCTACCCAAGCCTGAACTTTTCGTGATTCTTAGAAGCTTTAGACAGTGAAAAATATTCCTTATACGAAGAAGCATTTTACTTCTGATTTTTTATATAGTATCCCAATGCATTAACCTGTAGTGTAAGCATACTCCAGGTGGCTGAAAACACGGAGCACACAAATAATAATTATAGAAAGAAAAATAATACAGGGTCCAAGAAAAGTGGGACAGTGAAAATCTTATGTCTTCTTTATCTAACAATTTTATTTTAAGACGATTAATTATTTCCTAATATGTCTCAACATAAAATATCTCTAACGGTAACAATAAAATTGTAAAAATTTTAACCTTTCTGCCCTATGAAACCTCATCATCAGCCCATAAAAAGGAAAACTTGATTTCCCTCATACTTTGCAATTAGGAAATGGAAGAAGACCTCCAAGTACACTCACATTACCAATCAACATGTGCACTATACCAGCAACCCTGCAGCTCCCTTCTGGCCTAAAAGGGTATTTTAAGATGGCAAAGGGTTGGCAACAGCCCCACACATCTTGTACCTACACTTATGAGAACATCTGAAAAAATACATAGCTGTGATTATATCAAACCTCCAAAACATGCTGGTATCAATATATATTTTAGGTGAAGACACTACACTTGAAGGTAATTTTGAACTGAGGTATATTGTGACACTAAAGCATCATAACTACCATAAAATATTTAGGATTTTGGGTGGCATCATTCCAAAATAAGACAGCTCATTTCTAGTCTGGATGAGCTAAAGCAGAGGATTCTTATTGCAGAAACATAGTGTGACTATGGGGAGTTTTTCTAAAACAGCTGTTCTGCTTGATTTTCCCACATGGACAATTTATCTTTAAATCCACCTGTAGACAAAGGCTTTGAGATGCCCGTGACCACGCCAACACATCACTTCAATTTCACTTTCATGTCCTGACATCATGGAAATACATTCTCATGAGAGGTTGTACTTTTGTTGTAACATTCATTCAAAGCAGATTTATTGCTGTTTATATCTGGACTTGAACATGACTGTTTTTAGCAAAACTGTCCCAGTTTAACTAAGATTTTTTTAAAAGAGTTTGCCTGTGTTAGGCAAAGGACAAACTTAAAGAGAGCTCAAACAGGAAGTTCAGCTCTAAAAATAGAACTGGTTCTACTTCCAAAATGGCAAGTCAGTGGATGTGCTAAACATAGGCAAGTGACTGTTATAATATTTCATTTTTACTTCTAGGAGACAAAACCATAATGAGAGAGCAACAAATGCCTTGTATTGTTTATTTTATTACACAGGAACCCTGATCATGGCTCAAAGCTCACTCACCTGGCACTTCTGATGCACAGAGCACAATGGAAACATGTCAGAGGTGGAACACTACATCCATCACAGCTTAGCCCAGCACTGGTTAGTGCTGAGAGCTAAACAAGCACCAGAAAAAAATTAAAAAAATAATAAAAATAAATGTATATATATTCCTCCACCTTTCTGCAAGGGAGAAAGACAGTGTGAGTTTTCTGCCAGTTCAACTTCCTGAACCACCTCACTACGAGAAAGAGGAAAGCCTGTGCCAGCACACAGGAGGGGATGGAGAGCAATGCCAGAATTGAGGAGAGAAGGAAGAGAATGAGCAGGATGCCAATTTAGAGTTGCTTAATTGGTATAGCAAAAAAAGCAAATTGTTGGATGCAACAGGGAGCACAAGGAACAGAGCCACTTCCCCTTGTCACATAACAGGCAGCAGCAGCAAAACAAGAGGCCAGTTTGGATGACAAAGAGATGGTCTGGCACCAGAGCCTGGTACTGGTGTTAGAGGGAGAAGTTTCTATTTCTAGTCTATCATGAATATTGGGTAAGTTTTAACCTCTGTCTGCCCTAGGTCCTGGTTTCATGATACAAACTTCACCAATACTCAAGAAACTGATGAGGCTTAAATAATTTTTTAAAGCAGGGTCAGCTGCCTGTGCTTCCCAGCACAGTTCCACAAACATCAGGGGAAGGATGTGCAGCCAGCACCGGCGCTTAAATCCCACAGTGACACCAAGCACAGCCCCAGCTCCCTCCTGCTATTGCAGACTGCAGCTTTTCTTCTTAAACAATGAGCTGTTTAAGAGGCACAAAACCAGTGAGTGTTAAATGAAGCAACATCCTCTGAAAGTCTGCACTACAACACTTTAATAGACAGAGATTTCCACTTTATTCATGCATTGCTCCACCTTAACACCGGTGGATGCCAAAGTCCCAAAGGGTTCCTTCGGAGCTGCTACAAACCACTTTAATTGTCAACAAATTAGAGCCCTCAGACTGTAGGAAAATCACTAATGGAACCTTCACTTGAAAAAAAATCCATTCAGAAACTTTGCTGTCTAGTTACTAATTTTAATTCTGCCCAGGAGAGAACACAGTGCAGCTCCACATCTTTTTTTCCTATCCCTGAGCTAACATGTTGAAGGTCAGAAATCACATTAGGCTGTCTCATTGACATATGGGACTGCTAGTGTCCCACAAGGAAGGGATTGACTCCCTGGGAAACCACAGAAACCTCACCTGTCAAATCCTACTGGTCCTGTTTACAGCCAAGTGTGTTGCTCTCTCACTATTGGTTCACACTTGGAAAGTTTCCTGAGAGTACTTGCTCGAGTCTGGAAGGATTGATCTGTACTTTCTCACAAACTTCTATGGAATTAGGGAGTAAAACAAGTTCTGTACAGTACAGCAGCCTCCTCAAGGAAAGAAGGATACAGAGAAAACAGGAGAGGTCGCTCAAGGGAAAAGAAAGAAAAAAGTACAAAGACAAAAGGATGAGCCAATAAACTTCCAGTGCTATACTTTGGAAAGAGAAACCTGCTAGACAGAATTGGAATCAATCATTTCAATGAAATACCGATTTTATTTTATTTTATTTTATTTTATTTTATTTTATTTTATTTTATTTTATTTTATTTTATTTTATTTTATTTTATTTTATTTTATTTTATTTTATTTTATTTTATTTTATTTTATTTTATTTTATTTTATTTTATTTTCTGGATGTTTCCTTTTTGCAGTACTCAAATTTAAAAATAAATGCAGCAGCTAGGAGTCTGTCCAGCTCATACCAGCAGTATTTATAAACCCTTTTGTTGACAGACCATCTGAGCTTACAGGCACTGGGAAATTATCATTTTCAGTGATAGTATTTATTTGCTGATTTTAGGCCTGACTTAGCACATTTCCCAGTTTAGAGCATGAAGCATGTTGACAGGCCCAACAGCATAACTGTGAGCAATTTGGAATTTCACTTTAAAAACAAAGTGTTTTTTTTAAATAGTGAGAGTTTTTAAAACTCTCTTCAGTCTCAAAACAACATGGCAGAGGAAACAATTTATTTTTATGAACTGGATCTCAAACACATGTTTCTGAATAACATCTGAGACAAATCAGTGGAGCCCTGATGAAAGCTGCTTTCCATTTTTTTCTCCATTTCTCCTCTTGGAAATTTTGTAGGCAGGTACGTATCCCATCTCCCTGAAAACACAGGGTTTGGGTTTGTAGCCTCAGATCAATGGGAATAGCAGTGACATGTAATTATTTTACAGTCACTTGTGAGGAATATCCAAGTTCAGCTTTCTCCTGCAGGGAGCCATCCTTCTCTCCTGCTTCAAGGTGCTCCTGGGTCCCCTGCTCCTCTCAGCTGTCAGAGACATGTGGGTCTCCTGTGAATCTGAGTCCCTTGATGAACTCGGGGTGTGACCTGCAGGGTCCAGAGCCTGAGGTACCTTCAGTCAGAATTCTCACAGCCTGAGGAACACATTCACAAGTTGGTATAAAACTACGCAGACATTAGCCTTCCAAACTATGGATGTTTCTTTAATTCAGTTTTCTTACTATTCCAACAGTCCCACTTACATGAAAAGAAAAAAAGCAGAACCCAGAGAGCAGGCCAGGCACAGATCACACAGTGGGGCACAAAAACCCCGTGAGAAATAAGAGGAGAAATCTTACAATGAATGGAAATATTTCATCTGAGTACCTCCCCTCCCATGAGATCAGTGATGACTCCTCTCCCCTAGAACAGCCTGGTCCAGTGTGTTTTGAAAAATGCATTATTTGAGCCCCAGGAGCAGAGCACAGACCTCGCTGCTTCCTCCTTGTCCCTCCACACAAGACTCCTGGAGACACAGCAGTTAATGACTCCTGACTCAGCTCTTCTGCTCTTCCCAATGTGGCATTCCCATTCACAGGACAAATCCCCACACCAGGGGAGAACCATACATCTTAATCAAGACTTAGATGCAAGTCTGGGGGCAGACTTTTGCACTTCCTTTGAGCAGCCAGTTTAATTTTGGGAAGTGCTCCTTACAACAGAGCCTCTCTAATGAGCCTCCCTCCTAACTCCTCTCAGTCTCCAATTTCACAACTTCCTTGAAACAAATGGAGCGTTGCTCTATAGAAAAAGCAACACTGGGTCCCTATTCAGCAGAAATGATGGAAAGTTTTCTGAGCTGCAGTGTGTGGCTGCTTTGTCCTTCTTTTGTATCTACACGGCTAATTTTCTTTCACAGGATGGAGAACTGTACATTGATTAAGACAAAATTTCCCCTACTTGCCCGCAGACCACACTACGAGCCTCTCGACTTGCTTTGTAGTTGGATGTGAATTCAACCATGATACAATTTTCAGAACAGATCAATTTGAGAGGAGCAGCAAACACACGGGAGGAATGAACCAAAAAATCACTAGGAAGCAGCTACTCAGGGACACTTCTCTGATTTGCTTTCAGCTTTTTTGAGTAGCTGCTAACAAAAAGCTGAACATTTGCACAGCCAGCTCAGGGACCATTGTGCAGACACACCTCAAGAAATGTATGCTAATGTTAAAGGAGCGTTTTACAGGGTATCTGCCCTCCCTCCTGCCTTTACCCACCTGACCTGCTGTCACCACCAGCACCACAATTTTCTCTTCCATGGAAACACTGCTTATGATTCTTGATTCAGTACTGAATGAAATTTATACATGTGTATGTGTATACATTTATAAATGTGTGTACAGTTTTTAACAGATAAATAAAACATTTTATAAAGCCAGAATAATTATTACCTACAATGTTTATATCTCTTTCTATTCCTTCTTCAATATCACTTGCTTCCAGAAGCATGGATTAGGGGGGTTCTTGTTTCTCTGTGAAGTACCTGGCATGCATATTTCCATTTTAGCTGGAATTCCTGGGGACTACAGCAGTGTATGTATTTAAGAGAACAAAAATGGCTGGATGAAAGATGCAGAGCCTCACATAGCTTATGGCTGTTAGGTACATTTGATGGGTAGTAATCCTTTCTGTCCCAACTGAATTTAAATTATTTACATCAGCCTGCTGCCATTAACTAGTTAGGGAACTTGTTCCTCCCCACCACAATTCCTGCACAAAGAGGCCATGGCTTGCTACATTCACTACATCATTTACAGTTTACAGGAAAACTAGAAACTGAGATTGCCAAAATTCTGATTTTAGTGGATCATTTCACTTTTCAACCTGGTTCCCATGTGGGAAAACAAGGCCACACTTTTTACACCACTACACTTCAGAATTTCAATTCCTTCTAGAGTGGGGAAAATGTTGCTGTACCAAACTTCACAAACCTTGCTTAGGGCTCTCCCCTGTGGGAAAAAAAAAACAACAATTAAACCAGCCAGGGAAATACTCCTTTGCAGGTCTGATTTCACCCACTGATGTTAATGAAAGCTCAGATCCTCGTTTCAGTGCACTATGATGCACTTAGTGAATAAACCATGAGCAGATGTGTAACAGCACACAGCATCTCCTCCAGAACTTGCCAGCAGTGCAAAGGAAAGCTGACCTGCACTTGTAGTGCCACCCCCCACTACTTATAGGAGTTTTCCCTTGAAAACATCAGGGATTTAATGATGTCATTTATTCTATTATCTTGCTCCACTGACACCATGATTATAAACTCATAGTTGAGGCAGAGACCTTCACACATATTTCTTTAAACAGTCAATTTGCAACTGAAATTTTTGGCTCAGCTCCTGTTCTTTTGGAAAAGGCAAATCCCAGCAATAATCAAGTATTTCTTCAGTTACTCCCACCAAAGAAAGCAACAGGATATGTAGATCCTTGGTTTTCCTTTCACCCTTTGTCTTGAGATCAAAGCCCGCTGCCAGGTCTTTAGGGATTTGACAGAATCACAGGAATCAAATATTGAAATGATTTATTAGGTCCCATCTTGTGCATCATCTCCTTGGGCAGATGAAAATTGGTCTTTGCAACAGTTACTGGAGCTTATTTATGATTGCTCTTTACTGCCATACCTCAATGCACAAACTGTATCACAAATAAAAGCTTTGCTGCTTTCAACTTTTCTTGGATTCTTTATACAAGATGAAAACACCAAAGCCTTTCAATGCAGTTTGTGAACACAGCAACCAAACATTTCCTATGCTTATGAGCATCAGGGCCCAGTCCAGTCTACAGCATCAGATTTTAATAGCAAATTGCATGACTGATGACACATCCTCTGCTGCTCCTACACTTATTTTTTTTTTAATTCTATAAATAAACCCATAGTGAGTTAGTTAAATAAAATCAATCAGTGAGTTGATGTCAGTTGTTAGACCACCCCATGAATAGTCTAAGTCCTGTACTTGCACTGTTCCCACTGATACAATGCCTGGCTGGGCACGGTGAATTCCATAGGACAATGCTGCTGATCCTACAGAAGTGACCGCTGTGGTCACAACTTTAACCTCTTCAGCCCAGAGATCACAATAACCCAAAGTCTCTTTTCTTTCTTACAATGCTCAGCATGTTTGAAATCTCCCCTTTTGCCACTTGCTGGGATTGCAAGCTCCATTTTGGGGGTGCATAACAAATACCTACCCTGGCACAAAAAGCTACACCAGCCCAGAGAGGGAGGAGGTGATGCACATCACAGACCCAGCACCACTTTCATTCATTTAGTTTTTATTTACTGTATTTAGGTGCAAGTGTAAAAGCTGGGATTTAATAGCCTTAGACTGTGGGCCTGTGGTGAGCAAACTGAAAATAGGTCAGCTAAAAATTAGAAATAAAAGCAAATACATCCAGACTGGCCACTACTGTTTAGAGAGAGACACTGTGCTTGTGCAGGGCCTGCACACCTACCCAGGGAGACAAAGGCAGTGCAGAGTCACAGAAAAACAGACACTCCTCTAAATTCAACCAGTGGTGACCCAAGAAAACCTCTAAAAAAATCTCAATAAAAAGAAGTAATCAGAAAAAGAGCAAGGAGCTCAGAGTGATAGACTGAGGCACACATCCATGAGCACTTCCTCTTTCTCTCTCCCTTACATGGTTCACAGCTCCCAAAAGTATCCAGGGCTGCCAGCTTCAGATTGTGTGATGTCATGAAGGATAATATAAAGACAAAATTCAAACAAATGACAAAATGGAATGCTTTGGTTTTCTAACATCAAAGACTAAAACAAATGACTGCATTCAGTCCTTGAATTCAGGAGTGGCAAAGGCTGGAGAGGGTAAACAGTGACCAGGGAAGCCCTGGCTTTCAGCAGTTTGCTGAGCAAGGCAGCCACCTTTCCCCTTGCTCAGCTCCAGGCAAGTGATTCCCCTTGTTCTGCAGAGTATCTGGCATAAAACTCTCCTGCAGGTACTTAAGTACTGAATTGAGCTGACAATCTGGGAAAACACACTTTTGCTTTTCTGCCCCCCTATGACAGGCACCAAAGTTTTTGTGCAGAGTTGGCAGATGTTTAAGGACACTCTAAGAGAGCAAATGACCCTCAATCAAATTTTAAATCAGCTTATGAAGAGATGACAATGACATTCTCCCCTTCAGAATTAGCAATCAAATCTACCTAATGCAATGAAATTACAAAACTTAAGAGTTATTAAATTACAACAGAGCTTTATATCTTTCAAGAGTTGTCTCAAGTTCCTGAGCAGGCCAGGAATTCCTTTCCACTTCTCCATTTGTATTCTTGGCTCACAGCCATTTCAGAGATGAGACATTTCCAACTGCTGAAATTAATCCATCAGGTCAGGTTTTACAGAGCATCCAGGATATGGTTCATATGGAGGTGGGAGTCTGGTTATAGTCATGGATGGGTCTGTAAAGTAAAGCTACTGTAGGGCAGAGTGTTTCATGCACACACATTACACATGGATGCACAATCAGGCATCTGTGTCAGAAACAGGAGGTCATGAATATCACCAAACTAAATTACAACTTGTTGCTGCATTTTTTAAGCCAGGAAAACAGAAAAATCCATCCAGCAATGGAAGTGTTTCTTTGGAAGTCTGACAAAAGACTAAAAAATAGACACCTAAGCTCAAGAAAACACAAACAACAATAGAAAAACCCATCTCTTTAAAATTCTCCTTATTATTGCCACAGACCAGTGGTTTCAAAGGCAGATTTAAAAGCTTGTTGTTATTTCCTTCTGACTTCTAGGTACTCCCCTGTGAGGATGGTACAACAGTCACGTTAGAAATAGAAAGTAATATTTCAGAAGAGTTTGTGACCAAAGGCTTCTTAACTTCCCATGGTATTTATGTGCTTTGGAAAAATCCACCACCAAGTCCTTAAAGGGTTCTGTAACAAATGTGCTTCCTCTGATTCAAAGAAGAAAAGAGAACAAATGAGAGGTTTAGAAAGCACCAGCAAACTATGATGATGAGCACTTAAAAACCCAACAAGTTTACACTGAACACAACATTTTTCAGACTGTGTTCTCTCTCTATTGACTCCCACACACAATCAGGTGCAGAGAGTTATGCTCATTGCATTTCACATTCACCAAACATCCTTTCCTCCCCAGGTTCATCAAGGAATTGAATAAGTTTTGAAAATACCATGCATTGGGAATGCAAACCTGGAGGTTCAGGAAAATCTGAGGGATCTGCTAAAAAAATGCAGGGACAATGGCATAGTAACATCTCCAGTGACAGGAGATGTTAATAAAACAAGATTTTCTATGTGCTTAATTTGAACATTAGATAGTGAGTGTAGCACATGCAACCTAAAAGTAGAAAAAAATATGAGCAAAGATATGCTATAGGAAGATGCTCACTAGTGTTTCCAGAAATAATGAGTAGATAATTTTAAAATTTGGCATGGAGACAGGAATTCCCCCATGTGCTGTCAGTGTCAATGTGGCTGTTCCACCCAGCACAAATTCCACAGCGAGAAAAACGATTTGCCACAAGAACTGTGATTTTTCGGGTGCAACTTACAGTCTGTTTAATTTCCCAAATATTTTAGATCTTTTGAATCCAAGTTTCCACCTGTGATGCCAAAAGTCATCAACTGTATTATAAAAAGGGCAAGTGACAATGTTCTGGACCACATGATGGGCTCAGCACAATGACTCCAAAGGGAGTTTGCCCAAACATGATATAAAAGGACCATGATGTGATATCTGGCCAAGAGAAGGTACAGGGATTGCTGATCCAGCCGTGAGCAGGCACGCTCTTACATTAAACTTAATGTCAAAGTTAATTGCAAATGTTATTTCTGCTCCATTGTTTCATAAATGCAATTTTATTTATAAATATCCTCCCGCTTTGCTGGCCATGTACACAGGAATCTCCACCCCCTAACACTTCAAAGGACATCAATCTTGAGGAAATGCAACTCCCACACTTTGACTGTTATACAGGAAAAACACTGTTGTTATGCAACACTACACTGTTCCAAAACACCTCAAATGTCAGAGCCTCAGCTCCAACAGCCTCAGAGACAGAAATGGCACAAGTTCAGAAAACTGCAACAGGGTCCAGATAATTGCAGGGTTTATGCACAAGGCTTGTCCACAGCAAAAAGGCTTTTTTCTGTACTTGCAAATGTACACATGCAGGTAGTTAGGAAATCCAAAAAATTCAGGAGTTTATTTTCTAATTTAATGGAGATTGACCACCAAATAGCGCTTCCCACACTACTTCCCAAACATTTTCTACCAGATATTTGGGGTTTTTTTCCTGAACTTATAAATGGTCATAAATTAAGCAACATTGCTGAGTTGTTTGTGAAGGAAGGTTATCAGAGATAACCCCTCTCTCACTGATAACCCCAAGTGAGCAGAAATGAGGCACAAGTTCCTCTCCTTTGTTTTTCTTAGCTACATCTTTTCCAGACTTGATATTCCTATTGACTATAAAACTCAAAGAGTAATTTTTAAAACAACTGTTCTTTCAAAATGCAGCATTTGAGCTAATTTTAAAGATCGACTGCTGCCACAAGACAGGTAAATAAACCCAGTAAATTCTAACTAGCAGGAATGCAGTAAAAAATCTCCAAGAAGGACTGCAGTCAACACATCCAACATCCAGCTTGTTCCACAGCAACGACTTCATGGAGTGCAGGATCACATTCAGTAACAGTTTCAGATAACAATAAATAACACACCCATCTGCAGTAAATACTGATTTCAAAGGAACATTCAATATAATCTCCTACCCAAAATGTAGCTTTTCTTAGAGTTAAAGAGCATTTATTTTGCAAAGATTGCTAGGAAACATTTGATGACAGTCACCACTTCTCTGGTTTGTGTCTCATCAAAAGCCAGGCAGTTTGCAAGGCTTTGTGCTCAGCCTCTCTTCACAACCTTCCCTCAAAGCACCGACCTGGCCTGACACTGATAAATACTGTGGGGAGAACACAGGCAAAAGGTGATACAGCTCCAGTCACACCTTTTACAAACAGATGCTCTACAACAGATTAAAAAAAAAAAAAAAAAGGAACTCAATCAATAAAACTGCTGCTTTCCAGGATCACAAAAGTGTTTGTAGGACACCTGTTAAGAGCAAAAGCATTCCCTCCTTTCCAAATGGCCAATTATCCAGCATGAGATCGGAGTCCGGTCAGCACAACTACTAATTAGGGTTCTCCCAGCCTTTTTAATTTACAAATTGCTCCTCCATGCCTTCTCCCAGATTCTGAGAGTTATCACAAATGTCGACAAACACAACTGGACAAGTATTTAAAAGCAATTCTGTTCTGTATAGAGTTAATCCAATGCATTCAAAATAACTCACCCACTAATAGCTTCACATCTCTGACGGTGAAATCCGGGTCAGGCATTCTGTAATTAGCAAAGAAAGCAATGTTAAATACTGTCAAGATAAGTATGGGTACACTCTTGTTACCATAATAAAGAAGAAATAAATGTATAGTGCTCTTTGTCCATAGTGCAGGAGGTGGAATCAAGCAAGGCCTCTCTGAAGTGTGGACAGTGCAAGTTTTAATGACACACATGACATCTTTGCATTGGCAAGTGTACAACAGTTTCTCTAGCCACAATAAAAGAGAAGAGGTGTCTTTTTGAGGACTTTTTATTAGCACCAGAGTGGAAGAAAAGGGAAGGGGTTGGGAGTGATTTCAATAAAATCCTAAATCTTTATAGCTTGTTAAGCAACTCATGGTGTTTGCGACTTGCGGTGCCTCATGTCTGTTCCTCAAGGTGAGCATTATCACATTTGCCAAACTGAGGCACAGAGCAGTAAAACAACCTGCTCAAAGCCACATCATCACAGGCTGGAATCATGGCTTGGAAATAAATTATATTTAAAAAAAAAAAAAAAATTAAAACCCCTTTGTTTTAATGACTGTTCCAAACCTCCTCATCTGGCAGAAGACATCCAGGCTGTATTTGGTGGGTTGGGAAATTGTTCAGTTCAATTTGGGCTAATTCAGAGCTAAATTAAATGGTAGCATAATTGGTTCAGGGATGTTGATGCATTTACAGGATCATTTCTAACACAAGCTATGTTTTAGGGTGTAATGTAATTAGAGAGTAGCCTGCTCCAGCAAGAGAGCGAGCTCTACATGTCAGGGAGAGAGTAAAATTCTGTAGCATAAAAACCGGATGGAAAAAGAAAACAAAAAAAGTAGTGAGGTTTTAAGGGTGATTGACTTCATTTTACTGACAATATTTCACACTTCACATTGCACAAAGGCTGACTAAGGAATTGTAATGAAAAACAGCCCAGTGGGACTTGCCAGCTCAGTGCTCTGCCCCTCTTGTACTGCCCTAGGTTGAAGATAAACAATTTTCTTCTGGACTTTTGACATTATTTAGTTGAAAATTAGAACAATCCAGCCCATGGGCAAAGGTGCAGAACAATAATTTTTACTATTAGGAAAACACTGAAAGGTAAAGTTAGAAACAGTATTTACTGGCATGCACATATCTTAAGAACTATTTGCCAAATTCTCCTTGTCCACTTTCTTTTACCCTTATCACCTTCCTCTGGTGGGATGTAGAGGCTGGACAGTATCTTTTGTTAGTTCTCTGCCAACCCTCACATCTTTGCATTTGGCTGTGAGGGCCTCACAGCTTTGGAATTCACTCCCTGTCTGGAATGAAACAGCCTGAATCTACTGACCTTCAGGGTTCATTCAGAGCTCATCTTTTTTTTCCAAGCACTAGAAAGTCAGAAGTAGGGGAAACAGGAACCATTTGTGGGTAAAAAGAACATGCCAGGCTTGTCTGCAAATGACACATCTTGCTTATATTTGCTATCAGAAATGTCCAACAATTGGCAATCTTTTTCATATGTGTGTAAATCAAAATAAAAATCAACCACAAAGATGGAGAACAACCTTAGCCCAGATGGATATGAGCAATTCTGTTCTTTCTGAGAGCTTCAGCAGCAGTCAAAAATAAACATTACTGAAACTTGAATACAATCTTTTTAAACAAATAAATATGTTTAGCTCTTTGGAGAGTACACCTGGCAGATTCTTTTTTTCTCTGCAGTCTAAGGATGTGTGATACATCAAAAGAAGGATTACACTAAGTGAAAAAAATCAGTCCTAGGAACAGCAAGTTTCAAGAACTCATTTTGTAGCTGGGTAGTTTAGGGAGGTCCAGCTTTAATTCCAACCCATTCTGCTGCCACAGATGGCTGTACTTCTTCAGCTCCAGCCCCACCAGCATTACTGCCACACTCCCTCTTACAAAATTAGGGCTAGTTTGCTACAAAACTATGATAGCAAAAAAACCAAACAAACAAAACAACAAAACCAACTGTTTTCTTGAGTGTCATTTGCTTTTCTGTTTATAAATCCAGAATAGCAGCAATGCAAGAACTGCGCAGAAATGTTTCTCCCTTGATGTTATACAACTTTCAGACAAATGCATCTTGTGTAAAAGCACCATGAATGCTTCTAAAGATTTCAAATATCATAAAAGGTGGTGAAGAAAAGTACAGCAGGGTGACTTAACTCCAAAATATGACTGACTACATTGAAGATCTTCAGCAGTCTATAATAAACAAATTGTGTTGCTAGTTTCCTCAGCCAGAAGAGAAATGCAAACACCTCAGTCTGCATTGGGTGCATTTTAGCAAATGTTTAAAGATTTGCTAGAGAACCTATTCAAATCCTAATGAGGATGAGCTCTGGCCAGCACAAGTATCTGATTAACCACAAAACAATGCAAGATGACTGCTGTTCAGATAAGAGATAACACCTCTGCAAAGAGCATTCTCTCCCTGAGTTACAATCCTGGAAACAGTCCTCCAAGAAAAACAGCTTCTCCTCTTCTAAGAGATCACAGGGGGCCTTTCCTGCTTTCAGATGTACAAGCAGCAGCCATGATGGTCAGAAGTACAGAGGAAAGCCATTTTCAGTTTCATTGTAAGGATTTTTCCTCATTCCTCTCATTCCTTGCCGTTTCAGAGTACCTCCAAGCACAGTAACCAAACTGTTCGGCTCTGTACATCTGCCAGGCACAGACATGCAGGCTGACTGCTCAGCACAAGCAGAAGTGGAAGCTGGGATATTCAAAACATCAGAAGTCAAAAAATCATCTTATATGACATATTTTGTAGACCACTGTATCTCAAAAGTCACTGTACATACATCTGGATCACTCAATCCACTGCATCATGATGTTCACAGCCTCCTGTGATCCTGTGGTGAAGCCTAGGAATGTTTGTGTCTGCAGGATGAGCTCTCATTTCCACACTTCTTCACTCTGGAGCCAAACTGGTACCATTGGCACATCAGGAGCTGAAACATCTTCCTAATTTTCTTCTTGAACTGAGGGGGATTTGCCCCTTAGGAGCAGCAGTTTAAAACTGATGCATACAGAGAGAGCCTACTGAGCACTTCTTGCTCAGAGTTCAACATACAGATCTATTTTACTATGTCACCAGAAGCATCACAGCAGCTCCTGTTTGCTCTTCTAGTAAAAGGACACGTGGTTGTCAAATACCCCAAACTCTGCTTCATCTATTTCTCTCTTTAAATTATACTGGGGTGGCTTGATTCCTTTTAATTAATAATTGGGACTCATTGGTCCCCTAAACTGGGAGGTGTTCCACAGCTGGAAATTGAGGTGCAACTGAGCAAAGTAATGATGCTTTCAAAAAAATATTTTTCTTTCTATTAGCAATAGTCAGTTACATCATCCTAATTTCCAAAAGTATCAACATTCATCTAAATTATGGATTAAATACTGATAACGTTAATGTTTTAATACTTCTCTTTTAGACACTGTCATTTTCACAAAGTTGCAGGATTCTCTTATTAAAATACCAAATCCTTTATATTGGACATTAACAAAATGCAACCTCAAAAAGGCTCCAGTAATCCCATATTTAACTAGACATTATTAAATATTTACAAAGCTATAACATTCTGAAGAGATATAATTATAATGGAAAACGACAGGCATCATTAGAATTCCACCTGCAATGACGGAAATAATTGAGAAGTCAAAAATTGAGGGGAGTTTGTTCTGTCATTACAGCATGGATTGGGTGCAAAAACCTTTGGATTTCATTCCTAACTTTCACTGCTGACTAATTTTTGGCTGTGTAGTACCATGCTGTATGCACTTAACTTTTATAGACTTCATTATCTGCTTGTTTATAAGTGGAAAATAATCATTCCTCCTCTCAAGGCTGCTGACAGTCTTACTAATTGCAATCCATTTTCAGATCATCAAAAGAAGTATCAGATACAAGTAGAAAGCATAATGGTTATTTTATAAAAGCATTTATTAATCACCAAAATTTAGTTGTAACTTACTTAATTCCCAGTCCATCCTTATTTCTGAAGATGAGGGGAACTCTGAGAGCTTCTCTTTGCACATACTCAAAAGTAAAATCTGTGAAAATGAATAAGAATAACATCCAAAAGCAATTACAATGGTGTTGGCACCTCACGTTACATTTTCTCAGACTCTCCCCATTTCCCTTTTCTCACCAAAGAACTCCCTATCACCTAAAGAGAAATAGAAAGAGAATGCATATTTTAGATCCAAACCGGAAACCCAATGACAGACAATGCTCTCCCAGCTGCTCCCTATTTTTCCTGTTCACTGATGCACATAAAATAGAAGCCAGTCAGTTTGTCAATTAAGGTCTGTGTTGAAACACCCAGGCTGTAATGAAATACCAAATTAACAGTTAAAAGATAATACCGACCAAATTACTGCAAATCAGTCTGGTATTTTTTGGGCAAATGTGTAGTTTAAAATGTATGTGTAAGTTTAGATATTCTAAGTTACACATTTCTACTTAGATAAATACATGTTTTCTTGTGAGCATTATCTGGTTCTAGCAGAGAGCCCTGATTCTGTGAACACATCATTCCTTTTATGTGGAGCTTACTGTTGGTTTCAACAGAACAATTTTCCTTTGATTAATCAGCAATGTAACTCCAGGAGCTGATAGTCAGATTTTATACAGTTCCTGGCACTTAGGAAGTCTGTGAAATATGAATTGCAGGGACTCACAGTATAATACACAATCAAAGTGAAAATTAAACAAAAATTTGTCACGTTAACACTGGCCAGCATTACCTTGCTGCTCCTCTCTGAGGATTACACAGGACTGGCCTTTCCTGGGGATTTCTCTATGCACGGTCTGACACAATAGCAGTGATTTGGGGATTAGAGAGGAAGTTACAAGGCAGCGATTTGGGTGAGCCATGGCTACAAAACCCCTCGCTCAGTTTGGAGCCTTCTGCCACAGAGAGCAGAGGAATTCCTGCAGCAGCCATGGACTGTTTCTATGGCTCTGCTATTCCCCCTTTTTTACAGGAAAAAATGACTTTTATAAAGCGTCCATACACTGCCTTGAAATGGAAACTGCTTGGCTGTTCAGCACTACAAAATGCCCTGCACCGCCAAACCCAGCGCACACTCCCTGCACTTTATTCAGGTACACACGAGCAGTTTAACTCCAAGATTCATCCAGCTGTCCACACTTCCTGGGCCAGCACAAGCACCTCAGCCTGAGCTTCTATTCCTGATGTTTCTCTGCTCTAAAACCCACGCTGAAATAAGAGGGACCCAGAGGCCAAACTCCCATGCCTGCACGTGTACTGCCCTCTATTTATACAGCTTTCTCTTGGCTGCTTTCATGTAGTAATTATGACAAGTAGGGATATAATGTTCCTACTTAAGAGTTACCGAATCAGAGCACTGTAATTATCCATTTACAGAAACATTAAAACTACAGAAACTTTATTGCCACTAGTCTCAAAGTAAGTGTAATGAACAGTCCATTTAACTAAGGTTACCAAGTAAATATTTCTGTGCTAAGGAAGTCATCCTTCCCCATAGGCATCCCCATTAAAGCTATTGCCTTTTGGTAAGCAAATAAATAAACCATAGAGACTTTTTACAGACGCTGGTCCAAGTGAGAAAGTCAACAAACACCAGGAGTAGTATTGGTGAAATAAGCAGAGGCAGCTATGTAGCCTTGAAGACTAGAGAACAAGTAGCTATGACAAACTGCATTCAAGCCAAAAATCACACCACTGCAAGATGAGTTATCATTAAAAATAAAAACAAAGACATGGGGAAGAAAAAAAAAATTGCTCAACTGATTCCATGTGTTCATATAAATTGTTTTATTCTTACATACTACTGTCATTGTTTTGCCCAGATTCAATTCAACTCTAAGGTTTAAAGAGAAAAAAAGTAAACCAATAGTAAAAATAAACCCAGAGCAAATAGCAATGCAGATCCTTTCTTCCTAATGCCCCAACAAAGCATTTAAATCCCTTGTGGGGTTGAACAAAGCCGACACAGACCACAACAAAATAACAAAAGAGACTCATTTATTTTCAAGTTCCCTAGAAAGGAGAGAGCTGCCCAAAGATTTTTGAGCTGCCAAGCCAGGGAAGATGTGGGTTGTACTATCCTTAGCATGGAGCAGTGGCAACCACTGGAGTGTTTGGAAGCTGAGGGTAGAATGCAATAACTTTCTGGAAATTTAATTAACATTTTCCAGCTAAAAAATAGTTGTTTGTGTTTTGTTTGGAGGAAGAGGGGTCAGGGTTGAGCTTATCTCCTGAACAAATACCTTCCTAAGTAAGATGGATATTTAATTTCTTCACCACATCAACTTTTCTAAAAGGAGCTTAAAATGCTCATGCAAAACTAAGCCTAGGGGAGAAAAGGAAATTTTCTAAACTCGATTAGTGGCTACACACAGTTAGAGCAATTTCAGGAGGATTACAGCCAAAACTTCTCTTTCCTGAAAAAGCCATCCTAAACAGGCGCTCTCAGTCAGGCCGAGTTTTGGTGATAGCCATCTGGGATTAGGGATCCGTGTCCAGAGCACAGCGGTAAATAAAGGTGACCTGCAACCCCCTCCCGGCCCGTTTGATTGCCGGGCAAACCTCTCCCGTTTCCCTTCCTGCCAGATAGCGTGCGGCAGAGCTGGGCTGTCTGGCTCTGCTTAGCGCTCCGGAATTCGAGTCACCTAAGCAAAGCAAGTAACTTTGGGGAGGGGAGCACTGTAATTTAATATATGATAGACACACAAAGAAGTTATTGACTTTAAAGTCTCCGACCCTGGCGAACAGGCTCATCAATCGCACCCTTTCGCAAAAGGGGTCCTGGATTCAAGAGGGAGTGGAGGGGGAGCAGGAATCACCTCTGGCTAAGTGGGGGCTGGGGTTTCGGCCTCTCCCGTGCCAGGACCTGACCGGAGCGGTGTGGGTCACGGTGGCGGGGCACGGCTGGAGGAGCGCCGGGCGCTGCCATGGATCACCGCGCTCGTCCCAGCATTGCGCCGGGGCAAAAGCCGCCCTCTGCGTGCGGGGGGGACGGGCCGGGGCAGCCCCCCGGGGCGGGACGGGCAGCAGGGCCCCAGCAGCAGCCGCCCCCCGGCTCCCCTCGGGCCGGCGGCGTCACCGGATCCCCGGGCAGGGGTGCGGGCGCGAAATCCGAAGCCGGAGCGGAGCCGCACGTGGAGGCGGCGGCGAGCGCGGCCGGACAGCCCCGGGCCGGCAGTGTTACCTTTGCCGTCCATGGCATGCACGAAATCCCCGTGGTACATTTTACTCTTTAATTTCTCTTCCAAATTGAAACTCCTGATGCTGACGATTTCCTCCACGTCCGAGAGGTCCTCGTTCTCATCGTACCTCCTTCGGCTGATGCAGCGCTAGAAAAGACACAAAAACCAAAATAAAACACATTGTCCGGAAAAGAAAAAATCGAGGAAAGCACATGGATCGTGCACAACGGTTTGATAAACACATTCTGGGGGAAATAAATAAAATGGCAAGGCACAAACTGAACAAAACCTGAACCCAAACAAGCTCCAATCCCGCTCCATGCACCTTTTCCATCCCGTGACACGGAACTCGGCAGGAATAACAGGTGCTTGGCTTCACGAAAACTCAAACTTGGGCTGCTGAGCAGGGGCTGGCGCTGGAAGGCGAGCGGGGGACTCGTAACTCGCCGACAATTCACAAGCTACAGCACCGATGCGTTTTGCAATCCCGTAAGAACCCGTGGACGGCAGCGGTCAACGCTCGTTAACTACCGGATCATTATTTTTTATTACTATTATTATTATTGTTGTTGTTATTATTATTATTACTATTACTATTATTATTATTTATTATTGTACGTGAGCACGAGCTAATTCCCCGGGGAAGAGAAGGGGGGCGAATCTTCGCATCTGATGCCCAGCATCAAGGTTTCGGTATTTACATAATCCGAGTGTTTCCATAGTCACACCGGAAGCGGCGATTTAAAAACCAGATCGCTTTATGTAACGCCGCGATGGATGCGCAGCCCCCGCGCGCTCCCCCCGCCGCCCCGCACGCTCGACAGCGCCGAAAGCGCGGGGGTCCGCGGCCGAGGGGCAGCAACGAGTTCAAGGCGGGGGGATGTAGGCTAGGCCCGGCGGAGGCCGGTGCCGCTGCCCTGGGGAAGCTGCGGCGGCCGCGGAGACGGGGCTGGAGGCGGCGGGGACCGGCCGCGCACAAGGTAGGTCCCCGGAGGAGCGGGGCGAGCCCGGTGCACCGGTTTGCCGCCGGTGGCTCTGCCCCTCTCCCGGCATCTCTCGCCCTGCGAACCCGCCCCGCAGCCCCGCGGACACGCGCGGTGGATCAGCGCAAACCCGCACGCACCGGAAAAAATAATGATCCATGATCGTCCCACCCTGCCCGTCCCTCGGTTCCATTCCGCCCCTTCCCCGCTGCCTCAGCCGCGCTCTTGCAAACTAAGTCGCTCCGCTGCCTACGTCCCACATGCATTTCTCCCTTTGCAAACAATTAAGCAAAATCAATTAAAAGGCACGAATAGGAAAGAGACCGAAGCCAGCTACACACCAATCTTCTTCCAGAGTCTTTCTTTGCCTCCATTTTTTTGGAGAGTTTCATCACTTATTTGTCAACAGTTCCTGTCCTGCATATTTGGCCCAAATGGGGAGGAGGCAAAACAAAAGCCATCCAGGGCTCGCTAAAGTTTTGCAATTTTGCACCAGGACTTTTTTTTGGGGGGGGGGGGGAGAAAGGGGGAGGGAAGGGGAGGGGGGCGGCGGCGATGCCTTTTGCAAAGTCCTAAGGAACCATGTTCAGGCGCTGCGTGCGGAGCGGGGCGCAGGCGTCGCAGTGCCCGGAACGTAAACAGCGGCGGGGCCGGGGGGGTGGCGGGGGGGCGGACCGGGGACACGGCGCGGTACCGGCGCTGGGCTGGCCGGGGCGGGCGGGGTTGATGTCCGAGGCCACGGCATAGGACCGGCGCTGGGCTGGCCGGGATGGGGGGAACGCCCGGGGTACCGAGGCGGTACCGGCGCCGGGCCGGCCGGGATTGGGGGGCTGGGTGGGATACCGGGGCGGTACCGGCGCTGTGCTGGTCGGGATGGGAGGGTTCGCCGGGGTACCGGGGCGGTACCGGCGCTGGGCTGGCAGGGATGGGGGGTTGGGTGGGATACCGGAGCGGTACCGGCGCTCTGCTGGCCGGGGTACCGGGGCGGTACCGGCGCTGTGCTGGCCGCCGGCCCCGCCGTGCGGTGTTCGGTCACGAGTGCGCGGCACGCAGGCGCTGAGCGGCAGCGGGGGGACGGGGACGGGGCCCCACAAAGGCGCGGACGGTCCCTGGGTTGGTACCGCAGCCCCCGGGATGTGCCCGAAGAGTTGAGCGGTTCTGCTCAACCGGGGGAATTTGAACTCCGCGAGTGTGCCCGACCCCAACGGCGTAAAGCCGGGGTAAAGAGTGGCGAATTAATGCAGCAAACATTTGAAAATAATCTTATAATACACGGACTTGGGGTTAATTTTGGTGGTGGCTCCGCTCCGTGCCTCTGCCACAAGTGTGGTGCAGCTCGGCGCGGAACGCGCACCCCGGCTGGTGCCGGCACCGCTCCCGGCACTGCACCCACGTGTCTTGTGAGAACCGGTCATAAAATCTAGAATGTATTGTAAATGGTGTTAAACAGGTGTTAAATAAACCAAAAATGCCTTTTCAATATGCATGTACAACAGGTAGTTAGAAATCGCATGAAAAAGTAGGTAAAAAATGCTATAAAGTAGTTGTTGATGCCAAAAAATCTGCAGGATGGAGATCCTGCAGTTCCTAAAACTATCGGCGGGTCTCATTTCTACAACACCCCCTAACATCTATTCTAAATTGATGCTGAGCAATACTGGGACCATCTGATTGCAATAGCAGGGTTAGAGTGCAGGTTTTGAACAGCCCCCAGGTTCCACAGCGTGGCTCCTCTCTGAAGTGACATCCTTTACTTCCCCTCCACACCTCCCAAGAAAGGGAACATCAAAGGATACCCAAACCCAGGGTCGGGGCTGATGGCTTTGGCAGTGCTCCTCTGGTTTGCTTTTTGCAATCAGTTAAGCATCCTAGGTATTATATGAAATATATTAAGTGTTAATGCAAAATTTAAAACACATTAAAATTCAACTTTGCAGGCCTCGCCGTTGATCTCTTTTAATGATCCATGACACGTGGATAAAGGCAGGAGAGGACGGAGTTCTAACAGGATTTAAGGCAGCGAGCTTCTCCTTATGATTCTGCCAAGAACTGTTTGCAGAATCTTGAAAAATCATGTAATCTTTCTCTAACATCTCCCTGTTTGCAGATGATTGAACTTTATTATGGTATGGAAGTGTTTTATAGGCTATATATTGAAGTGTGGATTCCAGATGTCTGTTGGAGCAAGTGCATTATTAATCCATAATCCTGAGGAGATATATACATATCTTGACCTTTCAGCCAAAATTACTCAATCTTAAAATTAAATACATGTGTACATCTGTAGGACTGAGGTCAGAATACAAGATAAATGGATGTTACCAGAGAATCATCAGACAAAAAACACATCATCCATCCATACTGCAAAAGTCTACCAAAAGAGACAGAAGAGAGACATAAAAGAAAATCAACTCATTTTTCTAAATATTTTTTTGGACATGGACAATCTGAGACTCTTGGTGTATCAAGCAAACCCACCAAGGACTGTATCCATCACATACACCTGGAAACACCAGAACACATTATGGAAGTGTGGAAGTAAATGTTTCAGAAACAACACAGTTTCTATCTATAGATCTCCAAAAATAGAAAACACTTTTTAAACCTTGTTTTAGGCCAGAAATGATACCTACTCCAATACAGTTCATTATACCATAGAAATAGTCTGTGTGTCAATAACAAAAAGCCTATCCCAGACTTAAAAGAACTGGGGAAAAAAGGGGAGGGGGAATGTGTAGGTTGTGGATGATGAGAATATCCATATCCACAGCTGCATTAGACAGGACAAAAACACTTAGAAGCAATATTAAATTCCCATGCTTAGTGCTGGCTGATGAGAGTTGGGGTTTCCCCTCTGAGCAGATCATGGCACAGTTTTCCAACAGTGCCCAGAGCTGGGCCCCATCAGGCACTGCTTGGATGGGACAGCCCAGGGCTGACACAAGGCTGGCCTTCTTCACAGTCAAAAATACGGGAAAAACACCTCAACTTTGTGAAACAGTGTCAAAACCACAGTATCAACTGTGTAAAAGGAGTGGTGGTTATTGGGAAAGGGGCTGTGCTGAACTCTTCGAAAAAAAAAAACACTAAAACATTTTTTTGCTAGATATAAATGTAGTTTAAATTATTTAAGATCTAATCATGCCAAGGCGCTGGATCCTGACCTCGTTAGCTTAGAGCAGGGAGCTGTCATTTAATTAATGTTGTACTGTGGGGCTCATGCTGAAAGCAGAGCTGAAGTGCTGTGCTGGGGAAGGCTCTAAGAAGACATGGGATCATTTCACCCCACTGAGCTTTAGAACAGTTACTTCCCATTGCACAGAACGGACTGGACTAATCTTAAAACATTTTTTGAAAATACTGTTTGTCCTGTGAGATCTACCATTCTACACTTTCTTTACCTTGGGTTGGGATGGAAGATGAGATATTTAAGTATTTCACTGCTTTATGAAGGAAGCAGACATTTTTCTAGACATGGCAGATCAAAAGCTTTCCTCTGTAGAAATTCCATCAACTAAATGTTAAGCTCTACTTCAGATGTTTCCCTTAACCTCCCTGGGACTGCTGGCAAACCTGTGTTTGCCTTTTGCTAGTTCAAATGTATTGTTTTTAATGCAGATCTACCATGACTTCCACTTTGTGGTGGCTTGATTCGGGTTGGATGCAGGAACAGGAACAAATGGAAGTGCTGATTTGCATGTGAGGCTGGAGATCCGTTTTAGCAAAGCTGCTCTGCCGAGAGCAGCACCACGGTGCGCTCAGCACCGGATCACATTAATCACAGGGTACTTAGAGAACCTATTCAGCCTCCTACAGAAAATACAGAAGTACATTTTTAGCAGAAAAAAAAAAAAGAACTGTGAGTATCCTTGTGACAGTGTACAGATTTCTCAGGGCTTTCTGGAAAGAAACTTGGACTTCTGCCACCTGCTTCGATTGTGTTCATGCATAAATGATCCAGAGAACGGGTTGACATTACCTCTAATTAGGGGTAATAACAGCCTGCTGCTGAAAGGGCCCGTTCCCTTTCTCTTGCATGTACATCCCTCACTTTTCCTGCATTAGATCTGGTGTTGGTGCAGCCACGGGTGAGGCAGTTCAGTGACCCAATCCGGCAGAAAACTCAGCCATTACGAAAAATAATATATATTTATTTCATTAAGTCAATCCACTGAAGCTCTGTAACCATTAGATCGGTGCGATCCACAGGCTGGAGAGGGCTGTGATGAAGGGAGAGGGCAGGATACACCCTTTTGGTGGCCTTCCGCAATTGCACAGGTCACAGGTGACAGCAAACCCCGGCTCTGAGCCCCAGCGTGACTTCAGAAGAACTCCCTGAAGCATTTCTAAGAGTTAATTAAGCATGGCTGACTCCTTTAGTTTCAGCTCACTCCAGAGTGGCAGTGTAGAGTTGTGTCATAATGAGTAATAGAGTTGGAAATAATTTTTCCTGTTTAGTTTGTACCTCAGATGGAGCTGTAAAATGGGACAGAAAGAGAAAGGGTGCATTGCTGTGGTTCTCATGTTGATCCTTAGTGTATGTTTTTTTGTTTAACAAGCTGATTTTTCTTTTCTTTCTTACAGGAAAGAAATGTTTACTTCGAAGCTACAACACTGAGGCTTGGAATCTCAAAATGACACATGGGTCTGGCTTGGAAAAGGGCGTGAGACGAAATGCCTTCGCTGATTCTGCAGGTCCTTTTTCATACTGATCCTCTGAATGAAATACAAACTCAGCAGTACATCAGTGTTTAATGGTGTTGTATCTTTCAAAGCCCTTTCCAATAAACAGGAATAAGAGTGATGGACAGGAAAGCAGAGGAACAGTGAGTTCAAAGAGTCTATTTTAATACAATTATTTAGAAAGACACTTGAAGTCCTTGTCAGATGTATATGTCTTGCAGGTGGTTTTTTTTTCAGAGAAATCTGATTGTAGGGAACAGGTCAAGACCTAGTGCAGTAGTACTCCCTCATGATGTTACAGTTCAACCATAATTTTGCATAGAAACAAGAAGAAATAGTGAACAATCCACATTGATTATGTACATGTTCATAAGCATTTGTCATAGCTTATGAGCAGCAATGTTCATAATATTTTAAAATTTATGATTCCACAGGACAGAGACTCAAATGTTTGTCTGAGATGTGGAGGAAGTTCTAGTTACTGTTTTTTTATGGTTATAGTATCTCCCAAGAAAAAGTGATAAATCACAATTGGTTTGCTCTGACTTAGCCTCAGGCACCAGTGGGAGACAGAGAATGTTGATTGTGGGATGGTCTTCTGTTCTGAGGTGGGTTTTTTTTTTGGGGGGGTGGTGGTTAATAATTAAAGCACACCAAAGAAAGAGTAGTGTTTTATAATCACAGACTCATTTAAGTTGGTAAAAACCCTTAGGATCATCAAGTCTAACTATAATATCCAAATCCACCTCTAAATTTTAATGTATGCTGGACATATGGGTCCTACACAGCAGTACTGTCACTCAAAAAAGGGAAAGTTTGGCCAAAATTCTGTGGGGTCAATGATAGAACAGCAGAAGCTTTTATGCAGAAAATAAGTCAAACTTATTCTTCTACTGAGGTGTTTTAATGCTTCTGTTGATAAAAATCTCACCCGAAGTTGTTTATAGCAAGAGGACTGTGTTTATTTCCCAAGAAGGGAATAAGATCAGATCTACATGGTACAGGGAATGCCTCTGAAGACTTCAAATACTTAAGATTATTTTTCTTGGATGTTTTTGCTACATCTTTTTAAAAAGAATGCCTTGTACATGAAAAGCATCAAGTGACCTTGTTGGTATCGATTGTCATTCCCTTTGTTGTGCTTAAGGAAGTGAAGGACCTTGCAAATCAGAAAGGTGTGAAGAACAAAGCAAAAATGTCAAAGACAATCTACCGTGATTTTCCTATTTGTAAATAAGGTGGAAAATGACAAAACAATACAAACTAATGATGCTTTTGATTGTTAATGGAACGTTGCATGGATTCGTCTCCTAGGTGACCATCCATGTGCCTGTTAATAGTAAAAGTATCCTTGTTGAGTATTATTTGTATTGTTAAAATCCTATTTTTCTTAACAACAAATTGATAGCAACAGGTTTGTTTCTTACTTATCCCTTAAGTCTCCTGATGCACAAATTTGATGTGGCACAAGTAGTGTATTGCCTCACCTTTTCAGAAATCACCTTCAGAACTGTGCCAAGTATTCACTAGGGATTTCTGCTCTACGCCTCAATTTTCCCTCTGTAAAACACAGAAAAAATGAATTATGGTTTAAAGGGTTTATGTGAACTTGGTAATAAAAAAATCTTTCAACACTGGCATGTGTAGATGTTGAAATGTTCTGCTTAATCGACCTTACCAAGTGCTTGCTGATAAAGGCGGGTTTATCAAGAGCTCTGGGCCTACAAAATCTTGTGAAAAACCTGAACTATGTGACAAAGGGTTAGGTGGGGTCAGTTTTAACTGGAAGCGAGGGTGGATACTCTGACTGGTTTGGATCCACTGGACAGGTGTAGGTTACATGTACAAGCATTTTAGGACGGGTGGCTACAGAAGGAAGATATTGAAACACGGCTTTGTGTTTTGTTCTGAGGGACACCCCATCCTGTCCGCCCTGGTGAGCGCAGAGGCTCCTGCACCGGGCTGAGGGGCACAAACCCACCGGAAACGACAGATTCTCGTCAGCCGCACTCCAGCCGAGCTGCTCAGCCGGGGATCGCGGCGGGGGCTCCGGCCGGGGCTCGGGGCGGGGCTCGGGGCGGGGTTCGGCCCCTCAGCTCCGCCGCGCCCTCACGAACCGCGGCTCTCCCGGGACGGCGCCCCCTGGCGGCGGGCGGCGCTCCCGGGGCACAGCGCGCGCCCCGGCCGAGGCTCGAGGCTGCCGGGAAGGGGCGGGGCCAGGGGCGGGGCCTGTCGGCGCGGGCCAATGGGGAGCGGCGGGGCGGGCCCGGGGCGGGGCGCGCAGGCTCGCGGGGCGCGCGGCGGGCGCGGCCCCGGGCCGGCAGAGCCGCGCTGCCGCCATGGGGTGTTAGCGCGGCCGGGCCCGCTGTGCCGGAAAGAGCCGCCACCGCCCGCCGGCCCCGCTCCGCCTCGCCTCGCTCCGCTCCTCCGCCCCGAGCCCATGAGCCTGAACGAGCACTCGATGCAGGCGCTGTCCTGGCGGAAGCTCTACCTGAGCCGAGCCAAGCTGAAAGCCTCCAGCCGCACCTCCGCGCTGCTCTCCGGCTTCGCCATGGTGAGCGCCCGGCCTGGCCCGGCGGGCGGGGGGTGGCACGGGGCCGGGAGCGCTGCCGCCGCTTCTGCTTCTGCCGCCGGAGCTCGCTGCGGTGAGGACGGGGGGGCCGGGCCCGACCCCGGGTGCGTGTGGCACCTCGGGCGGCGGGAGCGGGGCGGGCGCTGCTGCCGCCGCCCCGGAGCGCCCGGCCCGGCCCGGGCAGCGGAGGCAGCGCTCCCGGCAACTCGCTTCGGTAGCTCGTTTATTTTGGAGCGCTTCGTGGCAGGAGTTCAGAGCTGCCTCTCGGCTTTTATCTCCGCCAGATAATGAAAGATTCATTTGATTAGTTACGTATTTACCCCGCGGAAGATGCTCGGGACCGCAGAAGCCGCGTGTGCCGTGGGCAGCTCCGCTGGGTGCGGGGTCACGGTGTCTTGTTCTGGGGGGTCGGCAGCGAAGGGGCCGCGCACGGAGCCCCGCAGCGCTGCCCGGGCAGCGGAGCTTCCATCCCGCTCCTCTCTCAGACCGCACGCCTTGTGCAGAGACGCTGTCGCGCTGGAGTTGCTTTTAAATAAACCAAGAAATACAGCTGGTAAAAGTTGGTGGTGCCGCTCAAATTCATCCATCATCAGTCCTTTGCTCTTGCGAGGTTTCTGGTTTATATTTGAGGAAAACTTGAATGTTACTTGGTTTGAAGTTTTGTGTGTGGTTTTTTTGTTCGTGTGTGTTTCCTTTCGAGTTTGATGTGAAGCGCGGTCTGGTAGCCCGAATTATCTCATATGAGAGTTCCACAGAATTTGAAATGCAGTAATTCAGACTTCCTCATCTGCCCAGACATCTGACATGCAAAGCTGCAAACTCTGCCCTCAGTCTCTTTATGCAGCTGTTAAAAACGCTTCACGGTTTATAAATGCGGAATTTCACTCCTCTGACAAGCTTTATTTTGATTTTTTGCCCCGCTTTTAACAAACCGAATATTTCCAGCCTTGGAACCTATTCCTTTCCAGAGCCATTGTTCCAATGATGCTGTTGGAAAACACAGCAGCCTCCTGACGGTCAAATAAATGTCACTCTCCTCCTTCAATGGCTAAAAACAGACCACAACTCTTCGGGAGGTGCTGGAGCGCTGCTGGTTTGACTGACAGGCGGCTGTGGTCATGCGTTTGAGTCGCTTCTCCTTGGGTAACACGCATCCGGCTGGGAGCTCACACTCCGCTTCTGATAACGAGTTCTCCTTGTAAAACACCCCTTCTGCCGTCTCAGAGCAGTTTGTGGCTGCTTGAGTCAGGCCTTTGCATTGAGAGGGAACAGAGGAAAAAATGTCGTTTATTCCGGTTTAATTTTCTTTCTAAGGGAGGTTGCATTTCAATATAAACGCTGTTGTTTTAAGGTCATACTGAATGTCTTGAATTTCTTGGCTTTTCTCTAAAGATATGGTATGTGGACTCTCAAGATCCGTGGATGTATGAGGTGAAGCTTCTACTTGTTTCTTAGTTCTTAGAATTCTAGGGCTTCAGTCTCCTGCTGTTGAAGACTGCTGCTTTTGAATTTGTTGCTTAGGGTATTTCAGGAAAAAGCCACTTCGTTCCAATTAACAAAATCTCTACCAAGAATGTTACATGTGAACGCTAAGTTTTTCCAAAGCTCCTCTTCAAAAAAAAAAATCTACTTTTTCTTGTTTTAACAAGTTCAGCGTGGAAATCCACCCATAGTCTTTTTGGTTTTTGCATTGACAGACCTAGTCCTCTAGCTAAGATTTCCTAGTCTTGTTTCAGAAGAGCTGACTTAACTTCCGAGTATTTTTAGATTTCTTTTAAAAACTTTGTTGATCTTTTAGAATTGTCCCTCTGCCTTGAAAATCTGGGCTGTTCTGTCACTTCTGTGCATTGTTTACTGACTGCAATTCTTTGGCACCTGATACTTGAACAAAATGCTGCTAAAGTACATTCTAGTCTTGGATCAAAGCTGCCAACAGCAATGAAGGGTCATTGTTCCTCTCTTTTCCTTATCAGGCAAGGAAGAAAGGCTTAAGTGACACATCCAGGACCACCCAGTGAATTGATGGGAATTGTCAGGAGTGGAACGTGCTGGTTTCCATGCCAGCCCCATTGATCCTTGCTCTTTGATTAAAGAGTGCTTGTATCCTCTAGTAGAAGCTAAGTTTATCCCCGTTGAACTGTTCCCTTTTTTTAGATATTATGTTTAACTGCAGCCATTTTGCAAATTATTCCCTCAGGATTGGTGATGTATACCCTAGTGGAATGAGGCATGCCAAAGGAAGGCATTGCTGAGGTCAGTGAGGTGGAGTATGAAACGCTCAGCCAAGTTTCAAACCCTTGAAGTGTTAAGTTTCCCCAGAGAAGATTAAAAACCTGTTTTACAATTAGTTTTGTTTCAGTGCTCCACACCAGGTTTTGCCACCCTGTGTGAGCTTCAGAAACAGTTGCAGGGGCTGGTGATGGCAACTGATGTGAGAGCTGAGCTTGCCTCAGTAAACCTGAGCATTTCCTTCACTGAGGTTTCCATGGATGCTATCATCCACTGCCATATGTTTAAGGGAAAATCCATGAAGTTTGTAACCTCATTTAGTACACTTTTCCAATTTATGGGGCCAGCTAGTAGTATCAATCCCCCACATTGTTAGAGGTAGAGAAAGAAATTGTAGATTGTAGGGGATGTGTAGTGCATTAAAGAATAGAGGATTCATTCCATACACTGCTGAGGGCATCAGATATTTCTCACTTCTGTATTATAGCCCAGATATTGCTGCATGATCTTCCCTCTCATGCTTGGCTTTGTCTGTTTTTATTTTTCACAGTGAATAGGCTGCTGGCAGGTTATTTTTGTTTGAACAATTATTCTGACTTTTTGGCATCATTTTGTCACCAGGGATGCATAACACAGTAGCATGACAATGTTACAATATGGGAGTCAGAAACCATAGGAAAGTTGTTAAACCAGAAGTCATAAAACCAGAAAACTCAACATCTCCTCCTGCCACCAATTAACAGCTTTTTTAAAATAACTGAGTCAGAACTATGGGTACACTGTGGTTAGCTTCCTTAAATGTAGGATTCAGAGGTTGATATTTATCAGGCAGCAGTTTTCTTTTAAATACCTCTGGTCCAAGCTGGCTGGGCTTTGTCTGGATGGGATATATATGCTTAAAATATTGAATATCATCAAAGAACTGTCAACTCTTGCCTTTGAAATATGGCCAGTATGGTCTCCTGAACACAGCTTCAGTCATGTTCTGCAGAAGACTGACTGAAACTGATTTTATGAAACATTTCCATGACATCAGTTGGTGCTGAGTTGAGGTTAGGTAGGACTTGGGGCCACTGGTGTCAGAGCAGTACAGGTGTTCAAGACAGCATCATCCTTGTCTAGTAAAGGTCACTTGGCTGTTCTAAATACTAAAACAGCTTCTGTAGAAGTTTTCAAGTGGTATTTAGCTGGGTTGCTGGTAGAATAGCATGAAACTGGCATTTTGTAACCAGCAGGAAAGAGTTACAGGCCCAGTTTTATGGCTTCTGCTTCCACTTAGCCTTCTGTAATGCTGCTGCACTTACAGGTCAGAGCTGTGCTGGAGAATCTTTGCCCATGCAAAAAGTTTCTCCTATTCCAGTCACAACAGGAAAGTTTTGTGCCTCCTTTGAACATTCTTGTCTCAAGGTTGTAGATAAGCAAGGCAGGCAGTGTGGAGTATTTTGAGATCTCGCTGTTCTGTCTTGGAGTGGCTGCTGTATTTTTGAGGATATAAAGGGGATACTGAGCCCCTGGATAATCTAAACTTGCACTTAAAATAGATTTGCTGTAAGTTACACTGTGCAGAGGGATATTACCTCCTCAAGATGTATTTGCTCCAATCACACAGGTATTGCCTTTTTATTTTTGCTAGCAAAATTAAATGAGATACTGTGTTTGTATTCCAGTGTCCGCATCAGCAAATATTAATGCGTTTTGCTATTCTGCAGCATACAATAATCTGCAGAGTCAAGATCCTGGACTAATGGATAAATGATGCTTAGTTTCCCTTCTGTATGAAGCCAGTAAATAAGTTCATTATTTTGACTTATCTGTTTTTAATTTCCGGTGAGTTATTCTGGCTCATACAGAGCCTCTGTATGAGTTGTTTATAACTCTTTATGAATGGTGCAGACAGTCTGTGAGAGCCTGGCTCTGCGCCTCTGTCTCTGGAGTGAATTGTACTGTCAGGAAAACAGGGAGCCAGCCAGAGGAGCTGCTTCCCTGCTCTGACACTCAGCTCATTATTGATTTTCCTCTGTGGTCCCACCCATAGACAAGCAATGATGGATGGACTCTCAAAAATGCAGTTGTGATGTTTGATCAACACAGCTTTCTTTTAAGCCATTCATGATGTGCTAGACTGTATAAAATGCTGTTCCAGTACAGGGTTATATTCCTACCAACCTGAGCTCAGAGGCATCTTTGTGGGGAAGGAGAGGAAGTGAAAAATAATAGCTCATAGATAATATAGATTTACTTGAGATAAGGCATTTAATATCTTTTTCTCTACAGCTATCTTCTAAAAACATCTGAATGCCCACCAGTTTCAGGCTTATGAGAGCTTCAGTCTTGTGTCCTGAAGTCATGAGTCCTTTAGTTTTGTCAAGAAGCTGTACTTCAGATGTACAGCTTTGTCAAGAGCCATAGTAAATCTGTCAGTCATATCTGTAGGATGATCTGAAGTTAAAGTTAGCTCTTCTCTGAACCAGGGATTAGCCCAGATGACCTCTTGAGGTGTCTTCCAGCCCACGTTACACTGTGATTACACAGCAAGGCAGGGCACTTGCAGCATGGCAGCTGCACAGTCAAATCATGCAGCAAGTGTTCAGAGAAGCTTTTAAAGGGGTGAAGGATAAAGTGTTGTATTGGAAAGTGTGCAGCCACTGACGACAGTTCCTGCCCTGAGCAGCTCTTCTGAACAAGCAGAGCAGGAACATATCCTGCCTGGAACGTCAGCATGTACCTGTGAGTTCAGGCTTTATATGAATTTGGATCGTACCAGATGACCTCATTAGGGCCCTGTTCTTGCAGGTATTACTTTACAAGAGCAGTTGTGATCTGTTTATTTTGAAATTGCAGCGTGAGCAAAGAAGGGAAGAACTTCTGACACTTTGCGTCGCTGTTAGAAAACAGGCACAGCCCCTCATGGTGAAAAATGAAGCTTTTTGTTTTAGGTGCCTGGCTCAAGCTTGGCCCAGGAAGTATACTCAGAGTTGAAAAGAGTTGGCAGTTTTTCTGCTGATTTACACTTAAAGAGTTCCCAAATTAGCTGTTTGCTGAGGAGACAGAAAACATGAACTGATTTTTCACTTATGGGTCAGGCTGGGGTTACTCTCAGACATGAGCACTAGTAGCTCAAAATCAGATGCTTGATATCATTTGTATATGGAGGCATTGATAAGTGGAAATATAAAATGACTTCAATGTTTGGCAAACTAAATACAATCAGTTCTTAAAATAAAGTCTTAATCTCATGAAGTTCCTTAGTCCCACATTTATGTTATCAGACTAAGAACTAGAATAAAGGATTAAAGTGTCTTGCCGTGCTGGATGGCTTTGAGTCTAGGTGCAGCAGAAGACTTACAAGAAAAATCTTTAACTATGAAAATGAATCCTCAGTGGTGAAGGATTGCAATTGTTCTGGGAAAAACACAGGAAGCCCAACATCCCACGAGTACATTGCGACTTAACAAGCAATCCTGCAGAAGAGAGGCCTGACAAGCAAATGTTTATCCTCTCAAACATGAAGTTTCCCACAACAGAAAAATGGTATTTTTAAATCCTCAAGCAAGGACTGTATATGCATTAATATACTTTCTTGTTGAGTTTCTCGTAATGCTTGGATACTGCTTGCTAGTTGGCTGGGTGGTTAGACTTATGACAATAAAAGCTTTCAATAAAGGAATTAAAAAATTGGCAAATGGCCTCGAATGCCTGTTGAAACATGTCTGAGCAAAACCCTGGGTTGCCTTAATATATTGGGTGCATTAGTGATTAAGAGTTCTGGTGTCCTGGAACATGCGTAAGAAGATGGGATCCAGGACTAGGTTAGCTTGGCTCAGCTCTTGCAAAATAGTGAGGTTTGAATGTTCCTGCTGCTTTTGCAGCTGTCTTTGAGCCCTGGTTTCTATGCCTCCCTGCATCCGTATTACCCAGGAATCTTTCTTCCTATCAGCTTGATGTGCTTATATTTCAGATTACTGTCAGGTTTTTCCTCTGCATTTTACCCTTATTTTGTCTGTTTAATGAGTTCATTTAAGATAGAGCACTGAACGTGGAGACCTGGGTGCATTATCCCCTCTTTGGAACTGTCCTTTTTCAGGAAGGCAAATTTATCAGGAAAGATCATTTCAGGAGAGCTGTTGGGATTAATGTCACTCATCAATTGCACATATGCACAAAGCCACCTGGCAGTTTTAAAAACAGTTAAAAGGCATTCGAGTTAATTTTCTTTGTCAGAAATATCCCAGCTGGTTGTATGAGTTTCCTAGGGCTGTTATTTAATGCTGATTTTTTACTCCTTAGGGAAAGGCATGGGTGCATATGGTAGTGGAGGGCTGGAACATCTTCATGAGTAGCCTCATCTTTGGGGGAGCGGTGATGCCTGGGAGCACTGTGTTATCTTTTCTGGAGACACTGTCTTTCCTCCATTCTCTAACAGGCTTGCTTGGCTGCATGGATATTGTGGAGACTCTCACTTTGAAATGTGTTCCACAGTCTGCTTAAATACTTGAGTTAGAGAATATAGCTGAGAGCCCCATGGAAAGGTGATCTTTGTCATGAAAGGTTTCTGCACTTCAGAACTTAAACCCAAATATCCAAGGAGAAAGGACCACCGAGGTTGTTTCAGGCAGTCCACTGCCTTCAAAGCCTTTCACAGATACTTCAAAAACCTTCTTAAGTAAAAGATCAAAGGCTGTGTCTTCAATATAACACAAAAGAAGAAATATTTCACTTAAGGAGTCCAAGTATGCTGTTCATAAGGGTCAGATGTTTTACTGGCATGAGCTGGAGGTGGCAAGGTGATGTGGGTTTGCTCTACAACAGAACAGTAAATGTGAAAACAGTGGCCTTTGCTTGATAGCTCAGACTTAAATTTGGACCTGATGAAGAGGATGCAGATTGACATGAAGATAAATGTAAATGCAGACTTTGTTTAGATCAGATGATCTTCCAGAAACATGGTGTAAACTTTGAATAACTTACAGTTAAATAATATAAGATGTAAGTAACTGCATCTCTCTCTCTCTCTTCCTTTTCAGGTGGCTATGGTGGAAGTTCAGCTTGACGCAGAACATGACTATCCTCAGGGGCTCTTGATAGCCTTCAGTGCCTGCACTACTGTGCTTGTTGCAGTTCACCTTTTTGCACTCATGATAAGTACCTGCATTCTTCCAAACATAGAGGCTGTAAGCAATGTGCATAACCTCAACTCTGTCAAGGAATCTCCTCACGAGCGCATGCACCGGCACATTGAGCTCGCGTGGGCGTTTTCCACTGTCATTGGGACTTTGCTCTTTCTTGCAGAAGTGGTGTTACTGTGCTGGGTGAAGTTCCTTCCTTTAAAGAAGAAAACTGACAACACCCCGCAGAGCAACAGTTCTACCATCACATCAGGACAGGCAGCAGCCATTGCATCGACGTCCATTATGGTGCCCTTTGGATTGATTTTCATTGTGTTTGCAGTCCACTTCTATCGGTCACTGGTGAGCCACAAAACTGACAGGCAATTTCAGGAACTCAATGAACTTGCTGAATTTGCACGGCTCCAGGATCAGCTGGATCACAGAGGTGATGCTGTCACCTCAGCTGTCACCAATTTTGCGTAAACCTGTGCTTAAGAAAATGAACCCACTATTCTGCTTCTGCCTTATGGTGACTCCCTGTGGATGAACTGGTCGAACTGCTGATTACAGTTTTAATTATAAATATTGTTCTAACCCTTTAGAGAGGGAAAAAATGTTCCTTTCATACAAGTTTTGCTATCTGAAGGAATGGATGGTGGGGTGTGATTGCACTGCGTGTGCAGCCCTCCTCCTGTGAACACTGTCTCGCATCTTTCTCGTTAATGCTGAATGGTGGCTGTATAAATACATGGAAAATAACATTGTACATTTGGGTATTTGTTAGGAATTGATAGAGAAGTTGTGGATTTTTTTTCTCTGTTTATCTGATGTTGGCATTTACTAGAAGATACTGCTTGTCCTATCCATATTGCATGGCATGATACAAATTACTTGGGACATGCAGCAATTAGCGCTTGGTTTCAGTGCTAGCGCTGCTCTCCCTGGAAAGCCTGACAGATGGTAGGAGTGAAAGCTTTCCCAGCACTTTCCCCAGTATGTTTTGCTGCCAAGTAATTATTACTTTGCTGATTTCTCCAGTGCCTTTTTCCCGTGGCACTTACACATTTTGTAACTTGCTAAACATCCAGGACTAGACTCACTGCGATGTGGTGTGGCCACACGAGTAGGAATGAGACTCAACTCTTCTCTTCAGTGGAAGAAAATAAAAGCAATAACTGTTTTAAAGTTCTCATGAGCTGGCACATATTATCTGGAGAGATAGATTTGCCTGTTTCTCATTTAAGAATCACTTTTTAAAAAGAAGGAAAAGAAGGAACTAGATGGAAATTATCACTGGATAATTTTTTTTGCTTGAAAATCAGAACCACTGCTGTTTTTTTTCCAAGCCAAAGTAGTAATTATTTTATACTTTTATATTGAAAATATGTTTTTAATAAATCCTCAGAAACAAGCAGCAAAAGGTGCTTTTTCTCTGTGTTGGATTCCCAAGTAATTAGCTATGCCTTTGTCTTCCTTGTTTAGGAAAGTGTTCTTTTTGCTGAAGTGTTGTATTTAATAACTCATATGTTTTTTGCTTTCAATGGATCTGGAAGACAACTTTTCTTGATGTATATTTATTTATGAAAGTAGGTTATTTGTAATTAATATTGCTGCTTTCTTTCAGACACCTCTGTGACATCAAGGCTACTGTGTTGTTCATTTCCTCTAAGCAAAAACTTCCATTTGGTCTCCTACATAAGAGGTTTGTCCAAGAAGGATTCCAGCAGTCGTCCTGAGCTGGAATGGGCTATGTCTAGGAGTTGAATTTAGAACACAGTTCTTCTATAGAGGAGCTTTGGGCTTTAATGGGAAAAAAGTGTTTTTGAACACAAACTGAGACAAGTTTCAAGCCAAAGGGAAAAAAACCCCAAACAACTACCTATCACTGGTTGTAGCTATCACTGTGGAATAGAAACCTGGGATTTTGCCATGAGACAGGAGGGACTGTGACAGTCCAGTGGAGCTGTGCCTGACAGCCTGGGCTGAACGTGGTCTCTCACACCAACCTCCATCTCAGGTTATCCCAACGTACTTGCAATCTGTACAAAGTGCCTGTGCAGTTCAGGTGCAGAGTGTGGTTACTGCTGAAGCAGATGGGAGCTGATCTCTCCTGTCAGCAGCACTGCGCTGCAAAGCATTGACAAGGTCACCCGTGGTGCCTTTGTATTCTAAAAACATAACTATTAAAAAAAACAACCTGCTGGGCTGTTTGCTTTTTCAGCAGCAGTCGTGGTTCACAAGCAGCAAACAGCTTTCCACTTGGTGTTTTCACGAGTTCTGGCATACAGAGGCCAAACTGGATTTTCTCAGCTCTGCTATTACATGCTTCAAATATATTTCTATTCCTGATGTAAATCTGATGGTGTGGATTTTGTAACTACAGACTCACAGGTGTTTGTTCATGGAGCACTGGAAACATTGCTTTAGTAAAGGCAATAAGGAAGCAGCATTCCAAAACACAAAACCTAGGTAGTAGACACAAAATGTATTTTCCCATCCAAGACTGAACTTTACCAGTTTTGTCTTGGGGAAACAGGCCCCTAAAATTCCCCACTAAAGGAAGAAAACCTGACTTGGTATTCACACTAGAGCAACTGATTGGAAGAGTGTGGTCAGGTGTAAAAATTTTACTTCTGTCTGTAAATTTTGTATTTAGAAGTTACATGGTTCTGAATGTAAGTCAAAAAAATCAGTTTTCCAAGTTTATTTTGTAAAATTCCTTGCTGTTCTGCATAGGAAGCTGAATTTCTCATTGATTTGTGGATCTTCTACAAAGTGACTGAGAAGTATGGGGTTTTCTTGTTGTTTAAGACATACAGAATTAGAAGCTAGTGGGACATGGTTGTTTTTAGTTTTCTCAAGCTGGTAGGCTCTGAGTTAATGGCGCTGTTATTACAGCTAATTTTCTGACTATTTTCTGCACTTTAAGCCATGATATCAAGTATGTTTTTGTCATTTTCCACCTGTGGAAATGGTAATGAAAGTTACACCTTGGGTACCTTTATCACTGTGTACTCAGGCAGTAACCAGACACAAACACATGGATCTAAACATTGAGTGCACTTAAAATTTTTTATCCCTTATTTATACTAACGGTGTTAGGCATTTACCTCAATCATTTTAAACATTGGTTATTGTATATCACTTATTTGGGTATAAAATACTTTCATGAAATAAAATATACTCAATTGTTGTGGATTATTTGTTATCTAGAGGCCTAAACTATACTTGTTAACTGAAACATGATCTGTTGTAACTTCAAAAGCCATTTTTTTGTCACAGGTATGTATTGGGCTGTGTTTGGGCAAAGTGGAGGACACAATTACTTGATTTTAAAACATACTAGAAACCTTCCTTCTCTAAAGCAAAGGTCTTGAAACCAACAGGAGTGCGATTTCTTAGCAGGAGGAATAAGAGGAGCTGAGCAAAGAGTCACTCTGCCTGTCTTACTGACAGGCAGAGTGTTTTGGTGTTTTGGGGTTTTTCCCATTAATTTTTTTACTTTTCCAAAATAATGGGGGTGGGAGGAGGTTACTGAGCAAAGCCACCTGCAGAGGGAAGTATACCTGAAGAGCCTTGAGGGAAGGGTGAAGCAATCCACGACACGATAACCACAGTGGGGGTTTGAGACTCGAAGGAATAAATAACTCAGGGTCGTGTTATTTTCTTTTTTCCTTCAGCATCTGGTTATTAATTATGGCTGTCATCAAACATTGCCCGAGCCTCTGCTGAAACACCAGCTGGATCACGTAGTTCAATCTAAATAAAAAGAATACAAATCAGTTATGCAGTGTAATTGAGGAAACTTAAGGTTTTATAGATCTTGATTACTTGAGCATTATTGGAGAGTCTCCCACGTATCAGGATTTCAGCTCTTATTGCAGCCTTTCAATTATTGTTTTAGAAACAACTACACTCCCCTAATTTTATTAGTGTGAACATCACTTTATCTCCTTGAAATAGCTCTGTGTGAGTGACTTTAACAAAACACTGTTGGGCAAAAGCTAAGCCACTTTTGTAGCCTGCTGAGCCTCACCTATAGTTTTAATAAAGGGGGTAGTGGTGACAGGAGTTTTATCAAAACCTGAAATCAATTTTTCTCCTTTTCTCTATTACTTCATATTCTGAGATCAACTGATCTCAACCCATTCAAAGCACAGTAACAACAGTGAAAGCTGATGCTTTGTTTTTGCTTATAGAGCAGAAGAGAATTGGATCATCAACTGATCTTCAGGGAGTTAAATAAACAGCCAGACTTGCACATCCTGCCTTAGCATACCAGCAGTTCATCCCAGGCTGTTGGATTGTTGAGGCTCTTCTCAGTGACCTTTGACAAACCACATATAGTAAATAGTTTTAGCTACAGAAGTGCTACTCCTTTCACTCCTTTCTGCAAAACAGAGATTGTTTTTCTCTGGTGGGTATTTGGGGCTTATTATTTGCACTGCCATGGGTGTGCCTGGTAGTTACGATACTGACTCTTCAAAATTCTGCTTGAATGGCCTTTGGCTATGGAAACTAAATTTGAAAAGATAATGGCAATGAAGGTGTAATAGCAGTGAGTTTTAGAAGGCTGCATGTGCCTGGTGTCACTTTGAACAGCCCTGTCCCTGGGCCAGAGGAAGGTGGGTGGCTTTACCTGCCATGGGGCTGTGCTATTCTCCGTGTTACTGGAGCAAAATGGTGAGCTGTGGATATCCAGGATGGTTCTGCTTGGCTTTAGGGGAAGAAGAGCTTCCCCAGCCCATCCTGCACTGACCATTCTGTTCCACAGCTGTGGTTTGCAGACCATGAGGGCTCAAGCAGAGACTCTTAAAGCCAGCTCTCACTTGGAGTCACATCTGTTCACTGCTGATTTCCATTTCCTCTTCCTCCACGAGCATGGAGCTGGGGACAGGCTCTCCTGTCCTCCAGGTCCTGCACCAAAGTGATGTGCAAGGACCCAGTGGCTGCCAGGCTGATGGCCCAGTGCATCTTTGTGTCTCACAATATCTTTGGGATGGGGATAGGGCCTGGCTTTTCCTCTGCAGTGTGTGTCAGTCAAGGGAAAAGAGGAGCAGAGCATGTGGGCTCTAGGACACCATCTGCCCCCCTTGGGCCCAGGTGGGAAACTGCACACCCCCCTCTGCCCCCAAGGCTGCTGGGCACGGTGCTGAGCTCCCAACTTGGAGGAAAGAGCTGCTGTTGGCCCTGCAGCTGCTCAGGTTCCTGCAGGGTCTGCTCAGCCTCAGCAGTTGGGCTTGGTGAAATCATTTGGTCTTGACGCAAATCCCACTATTGTCTCTGCCTCTATTGTCCCCATTTCCTTTGTGCTGCATCAGGTCTCTGAGCAGTTCTGGTGCATGAGAACTGCATTTTTTCAGATGTAGGCAATTGGGAGGCTCCAGCAGAGGCTGCATGAGCTGTTAGTCCCTATGGGGCCATTTAGGCTGCTGCTGGCCAAAAGACTCTGAGCACACACCCCATGGGGGAAATCTCTTGAGGAGTGAAATGTTACCTGGAGAGATGACCCGAGCACTGATGAATGCAAACACCAAAATTCCAAGCAATTACCTCTGGGAGTGGAAACTCTGTAGGGGCTGGAGCATTGTCTCTGCCAAAGTCGACCAGAACTCCACACTTTGGTATATCTGCTACCCAGATGCCTTCTAACAGCTGTCCCTTATCTGGGTAGAAGTATTTCCCTGGGCCATGCTTCTTGCCATCTTTCCAACTTCCTTCGTACCGATTTCCATTTGCTGCAATTAAATACATGAACAGATCTTGAAACTTGCACCATTTTGTTTAGGGGTTACAAATGGAATCAATCAACAGAGCAAATCAGCAGAGGAGAAGATCATGTGCTTGGCTCCTCTTGCTAACTTCAAGGTGGCTGTGGCACTGTGTGTCATTTTGATTTTGCAGTGCTACATTTGCTGTGCCACAGAGGGAGAAAATTCTGCAAAGGAGCCCACACTTGCTCATTTGGAACCAGGACTGTGCTCACCTGCTTTGTTCTCACAGTGATACCCTTTGCTGGCACAAGGAGCTAGTGTGCTCAGGGTAAGGGACCTGGTCCTGAGTCACTCTTCACAACATAAAAAATTACAGGATACAAGTTTCAGATTCATCACTGCAACAAATCATGCAGGATCTCTGGCTTGAAGAGGTTTGCTTGTCTGGGCAAGGAACAAGAGCACTGATTGCTGTCCAGTCAAAATAATCTTGATTTCAAAGAATACTTTTAGTTAAGTTTTTCCTGAATGAATTACGGGGTGAGAATTGTTGCAGAAGTCTGAAGAGTTTAGGCAGTCAGTTACAGGCTGTTTTTCCAGCTGTACTGCTTCTCTTGGCATTTTTCTGCAAGTTGAGAGAGGCTTTTTTTGGACTCTCTGCTGCTTTCCAGGAATTCACCCATCCATCACTAACAGGGAAAGCAGAGCTGCAAGGGGAAGAGAGCAGCCTCATCCGTGGATGCTGGTTGAGAAGGGGCATCATATCCGTGGTGGTGCTGGGGCTGGGATAGATCCAGACCACCCTGTTGTCACTAGGAGAGTCCTCTGCTCACCCCTTTTCCTACATACAGTGTTTCTAAGCCCAAACCCATTGGGATTTCTGACCATGTTAGTGAAAATACCTTTGGGTCTCAGAAGTATTCTGCCATTCTTCGTCACAAGAAATGGCTGAAATACCAGGGCACCACACAGGGTGCTGCAGAGATAGCTGGGACCTGACAGTAAAGGAAGAGGAGGAAACCAAAAACTTCGGGAGAATGTGGGTCTAATTTACAGGCTGGAGCCTTGGTGATGGTTATCTGCAACTCTGATCTGGTTTTGTGCTTATCTGCAACACCAAGCTGCCGTGCCCACAGGTGGGAGCAGCTCGGCTTCTGCACTCCAGCCACCAGCAAGTGAGAAAGCACCAAAATCACAACCCTGGCTGCAAGGAGGGGGCAGTGAACACCCTGACTGCACTGTGGTGCCCAGCTGCTCCCATCTGCTCTCCTCCCAGAGCACCCGAGGCTGTGTTGCTCACAACCAGGATCCCTGTGGATGTGAAGTGCTCTGGTACAAAGCTGTTGGGGAATGGATGTAGCAGAGGCGGCAGATCAGCACGGTGCTCTCAGCCAAGCTCACCCTCACTGGGCATGCTGCCACTACAAGCAATTTAATCTTGAGCTGCAGCTCATCGTGACCTCCACTGAAGAACTCCTTTTCTTTCACATGGCAAAGCTGCTGGCACGTGGGCGCACTTCCAGCAGCAGAGCTGAATGCATTAAGCTTGTGGGTATGAAATAATTGCTCTGGCTAATTTTAACCAAAAGGAATCCAGCTAACAATCAGTTGCAGGCTAGGCTGGAGGCAACTGGGCTCTGAAATGGTGCATCAGCCACGGCTCAGCCTGCAGGGGCTGTTAGTTTATAACTAACAGGGCCTTTGACAGGAGCATGGCAGATCAGTGCAAGAATCCTCTGGAAGCAGGTGCTGATTTCATCCAGATGAGCCATCGGTCCAAAGCAACTTTACAGTCAGCAGAGAGAGCACAGTCATGCATGTGGTGTGCAGAGAAGGTCATGCTCATTCCTCCCAGCTGCTTTGCTTAGCTAATTACTAGCCTTGAGATCACTTTCAAGCAAAAGAAGATAGAATAGATGAATAATAATATGGAGATAATATTTATTCAGATGTTCTTGGAATGCCATGCCTGGTATTGCAGAGATTCTTGGGATTCTTGGCTTCAGGGGAAAATGTGTTAAACTCCAAGGAAAATAAGGGGGAAAAAATTAAATTTCTGTCTTTATGCTGAGATTGGCCCTAACATTCCCAATCCATGATGTGCTTGATGTTATTTATGGAAAAAGATTGTGTACTAATGAAACCCCTGTGTTCACTCAATATGAGCCACTGTCGGAAGCAGACAGAGGGGATGGAGTGAACTCAAAAAGAAAACTATGCTGTTGGTTTTTTTTCCTGTGCTGGAAACCGGACTCTTCTTTGGTATGCAGAGCTAGAAAGCCTGTCTGGCAAAGTGCCTGGCTTGAAAAGAGAGATTTGCTCTTCCCTGACCCAACAGTATATTATCTCTAACCCGAACCAACCCAGTCATTTAAATGTAAATCACAGCAAAAGTAAGCTTTCATGCGTGTGGGCTTACGGGCTTGAGCAGTGCAGTGCCGGCCCTTGCGCAGCCTGTGCTGCCTCCTGCCGCAGACCAGGAGGGCAGGGATGACACGGAGCGGCCGCAGTCCTGCTGCAAGGCTGCAGTGTAGCACCCAGAAATGTGGACGGCAGAGACACCCGGAGAGCAGCACGGCACCAAACAGCTTGAAGAGGGCAGGGTGAGGATGGTCGGTACTTACGGAGCCGCAGCACGCCCTGCCCGTTGGGCTGATCCGTCAGCCACTGTCCCTCGTAGATGGAGCCATCGCTGTAGTGCATCTTTCCCCAGCCGCTTCGCAAACCATTGCTCCACTCGCCCTCGTAGCGCTCCCCGTTGGGGTAAGAGAACATCCCCCGGCCCTGGAGAGCAGCACAGAGATGGCTGGTTAGGAGCTGCTCTACTGAAAGGGGACAGTGTTCAATTTTAGGACATCACTTTGATAGAATATTCCATTGTTTATTACTCTTACACATGGCTGCTGGCAGCCCAGCTCTGTGGCTGTCCTCACACTGAAGGAAATGAGATGTGGTAGTATGGAATTTTTTTTTTTCAGTTTTATTCCCTTGACAAAACCTTGGGTTTATATCTCAGTGTGTTATTATTGGCATGATTGCTGCTAATATTTAGCTAAAAGCGGGTTTTACAAGTATATAAACCTGCCTGAGGATAGGCAGCATTAAAGGATGTGTCTCTCAACACAGGGATTTCATGTCTTTCAACCCTGACGATGTTTCCAGCTCAGTGTGTCCCAGGCTGGCCAGCTCCACCCTTTGTTTGTTTTACATGTATGTTTGCCATAAGAGAAGTCCAGAGGTACCTCCTATGCCAGAGAGTGATACCAATAAGAAATATTTCCATATCACTAACACATTTCCCCATAGGAATGAAGTGTTCTTTTTTTCTCTAAACAAATAATAAAACCACTTCTGGAAACAACTAATTTTTCTGAGTATAAATTTTATTAAACTGCATGGATGTAAGGGAGAAACTTTTTTAGAAGAAAACCCAACCCTAGTGATATGTGGATGTTATTATAAATCTTTCACCAAAGCTCAATTATGCAAAATCTAACCTTAAAGAACAGGAAGGGAAGCTCCCTCTAACAGACAGGAGCCATGGAGCCACATGCTCATTAAAAGCGTTGGTGGAGATGAGTTTAATTTAAGAGCAGACACAAAGACAAACACAAGGTTTCCATTGGCAGATCCAGAAACGTTCCTACAAGGATTTTCACATTAGATTGCAGTCTACAAGATGACTTTCTCATTATGTTCCTTTTAGGAAAAATAATGATTTATGTGACAGGCTTAATTTCCAAAAGAACTCAAATTATTTGCCTATCATGCTGTAAAACTCCTAGAAGAAGGTGCATTTTCTGGCAGTGCTTATAATACTGGTTCCTCTGACTTGTTCAAGAACAAGAGGAATGAAAGGGATGGGTGGGGAGCATTAAGAGACAGGATGTGAAACCTCCCATCGTCCTTGGCCGAACTGCAGGTGAGTCTGAGCAGTAACCACTGCTCTGTTTCAGTCAGTGGGAGCTCTGGGCTGTAGCCTGGTAACCAGCAGATGGGTGGGGATGACTCCCTTTCCAGGAATGAGACGGCACTCCCAGAAAAATCTTGGATTTTTAGTCTTAACCATTCAATTCAGCCTCAGTATTGCAAAAAATAGTATTTTCAGTAATCTTTTTGCACATGTGCACCCAACTCTTCCCTGTGTTTTGGGTCCCACTGCCTCACTGCTGGCAGAAAATCTCACTTACACCTCTTTGGTCATTTTCCCACCAGCCTGTGTACACCTTCTTGTATTCCTTGGTCACTGGGTCAAGAATGCTGTATGAGCCATAACCATCCCGCTTCCCAAACTTCCAGTCTCCGCTGTAAATAGCTCCTGTGCTTTTCCAAATCTGGGTGCCTTTACCTGTTTAACAAACAAGAGGAATGACAGGGAGACCATCATGGTTAGGAGAAGGGTGCACAGGAGTGCCTTTCCTGCTCCATCCCAGGCAGGGCAGCACTCCCTGCACAAAGTCAGGCTTATGTCTGGGATTCAGTTTAGCTTCCCAAATTGGAACCGTTGTTAATCTTGATCAGGGACTTCCTGTGTGGTCTCTGCTGAATGCACTGAAATCTTTCCAAACCTCAGTTTACTGCTTGTAAACAAGTCTGTCCTGCTCTGGCTGCTCCTGGCTCAGACAGGGTCTCCTTCTCCTGCTCTGTCCCCTGCAGCCCCTGCCACATCTTGGGAATAAATTAAGATTCCTGGAGCCAAGTCGGGAGCTGAGAGAGCTACATGGACTGTGCAGCCAGGACACATCCCAGTGCATGGAGCTGACTGCAGTTTGCTGTATTTGGAAAGGATTTTTAAACATCTGTAATAGAGATATTTTGGGTAATTGCCCCTGAGTGCATGCAAAAGCTCTTCAAGTTACCTATTAGAAACGTTTCTGCATTTTTGCATTACATATATCAAATATATGTTTGTGTGTGTGTACATATAGTCATACATGAATGAATGTTCTTCCAGGAGCATATAGAGCACACAGAACCACTGACCACTTCCTGCCCACAGGAACCTTTGGAAGGACATCTAAGTTGCTATTTTTTCTCAAAATTATCTATCTTACCATGTTTCAAGTTGTCCAGCCATTCTCCAGTATACTGATCCCCATTTACAAAATAAATTGTGTGTCTTAATCCACATTTCTGGGCTTTCCTGTCCCATTCATAAAAGAGAGGGTCTCTAATCCTGGGGTACTTTATAACGGGCATATTGTCGGTATCTGGAGAAGAAAACAAATTATTATCAGCAATAGATTAGAAATTATGAAGGCAAGTACAGGCAGAACAGTATTTATGAGCCATGCACAGAGATACAACAAACAGGAGGCAACTAAAGATACTGAAACCAGCATTATGTGAAAATGGGTTCATAGCATAGCCCAGCCTGTTAGGAAATATTAAACAAATCTCAGCAGGTCTGGTTTGTGGTGGGCATTGATCTCTGCACCTGCCAGAGATCTTGGGGAGTGCAGGGAAAGGCATCTCCTCCATACAGCTGATGGAATGGGAGTTGTCCAGCATCCCTGAGTCCCACCTGGAGCTGAGACACCTCATACTCCCAGCAGTAATGCAGCTCAGGCTCCTTTCCTGCTAAAAATATCAGTCCTCCAGCTGCCTTCTTAAAAGGGGTTGAAACCACAACATTTCCCTCTCCCAGGAGGCTATGGACTTGCCCAGGGCAGGCCAAGTGCTTGCCTGGAGTGGTCTCCTATAAACCATAAACAAAAGCCAAAAGGTGGCTGTAGAAACAAAAGCAAATTTCTATGAAATCCGTTAGCATCCAGAGCCTGGCTGGGGCCCGGCCGGGTGGGATGCTCCGATTTTGTCTCCTGGGCTCCCCCTTCTGTCCTGATCTGCGGGACTGAGCCATTTAGAATGATTTTGCTGCTGTCTTTCCCTTCTTTGGTTCCTGCTGTGCTGTGGGTGCCGGGGAGCCCGGCAGGGGAGAAAACCTGGACCTTGTGAAGAGAGGGGAAAAGAAAGGTGCTTTAGGTCCTTGCTAGGAAATAAAAGCTAGAAATTCTAACTAAGAAAATACTATTAGAGTTCAACCTCAGTTCTGCATTTTCCAGCTTTGGGAAATGGTCATTCAACAGGAAGGATAGCATTGCTAAATAAAAGTACTTATGTATCCAGAAATGAGTATTGGTTAGAGAACACCGAGGACAGGATCTGTCCCTCGGTATGATGGAGTCACAGCCCACTACAGAGGACGTTTTTCCAGCAATGCAAACACAGGATACACTACAACTGCGGAGTTCCTCCCTCACTTTTGAGTGCTGCAGCTCCTGGAGAATGGGGTTCTTCCCAATATTTGCCAAGGGCTGGGTGTTTTCAGGACACTGTGCCCCACTTTGCTGGCTTGAGCCTGCCCTGCCCTAGCTGGGGAAGCAGAAGAGCCGAGCTACAGCATCTTGTACCCGTCTTGACACTGGCCATGACCTCTGAGCAGCTCGTGCCTGTGACAACAAGTCTCTTCACTACCCCTGCCAGATGGGACCATCACTTTCCCACCACCACATCCCACCACTTCTTTAACTCAAAGCTTAGGATTTACAAACCCCAGGGAGGATTCCCAGCTGCGGGGGCAGCCCCATCTGCTCGCCATATCCTGCGAGGCACAGCCCGCGCAGAGTACCCGAGGTAATGCGGGCTGGAGGGAGCCACCTCTATTTGCTGAATCCCCTTCTAAATTTACGTCAGTCATGCCAGGTTTGCGTAAGTGATAACGCAGTCGGTATTCACCTCCCTGGATGTTTTTAGCCGCCCACTGCCAGGGCGCGGGGAGGCTGGCAGCGAGAGGCAGGCGGTGCAGAGTGGTTCTGGTTGCAGCTCTCGGTGCGGAAGGCGAGACGCCGCTGCTCCCGTGCGCCTCTGCCGAGGCGCTTGGGGACGAGGCCCGTACAGACCCCCGCCACCCCCTCCAGACGCTGAAATTCGACTTTTGTCGGGTCTCTGGTAAAATGAAGCTTTAGTCTGCACGGCCTTACAGGAAACACATTTTTTCCCTCCTGTCTCTTTGAGGAACTTCAGAGCAATGCGGTATGGCTACTTTTTCCATCTTACATCTTAATGAAGAGCAAGGAGGGAAACACACCTGGCTGCAGAGAAGCGGCTGCTGGCCGTCCCTGGCAGAACCCGGCCTGGCACCGCACACCCGTGCACCCTGCCTGACAGTCCCCCGGCCCCGAGAATGCCCCGGCTGAGCTCAGCCCTTGCCGTGACCCAGCACCACGGCAGTGCCCTGCAGCGGGGTCCCTTTGCCAGCACCCACCGGCGGAGCGGAGTCACCTCCCGGCCCCCAGGGCGCTGTTTGCGAGCGGAATGCTCAGGGCGCCTGTTGCTGCTCCTTCCCAGCCGGGCAGCAGGACAGCAGGACAGCAGGACAGCAGGACAGCGGTGCGACAGGGAAAAGCCACGATCTCGGTTTGCAGAGCAGCCGGAGTGTGGCCGCCGCTCTGCCGCCGTCCCCGATGCCGAGGGCCGAGCTGCGGACACCGACCTGCGCTGGCGGCGGCCCGGTGCTGCCTGCGGCGGCGGGGTCGCCATAGCAACGTGCCAAACTCCAGCGCTAAGGGCCGCGGCAGCGGCTCCGGGCGGACGGGGATGTGCCGGGACACGGCATCGCACTCTCGTCCCCTCCATGAGCACGGGGGATGGAGCCCGAGCCACCGGGCATACACAGCGCTGGGCAGCTCCGTGCCCGGAGCTCCGCATGTTCCAGCAGAATATAAAGTGCTAAGAAGCAACGAGTGTTTCACCTCTGGTTGGTTTTTTATACCCCCAGCAGCAGAAGGCTGGAAATGAAAGCACTGATTACAGCAGCGATGAGTAACAAATAAATCAGCCTCGCAAATGTCGGGAGAAATAGGAGAAAGCTCCTGAAAATGCACATCAGCGGTTTTAAAGGAGAAATCTGAATAAATTTGGCATTAATTCCCTCATCCATGACATTTCTTCCAGGGCCATGGTGAGCAGGGATTGCCACTCTGGCATTATGGGTGTCTGTAATCATCGTCCCTAGTGGATAATTGACTGTGCACATTTCCAGTATCACACCAAAGCTCTTGTATGACTCCCATGAGCCAAATGCATTTGGTTCTCATCCTTTTACCACATTTTTGTACACAACTCTGCAGGCTGTATGGTAAAAATGTTGAGGCATGTGGGAAATCCTGTGATGAAACAAAGCAGCTGCCTCTGTAAAGATGAGATACAGCTCAGTCTTCCCTGAAGGGTGTTCCTTTGCCATCTTTGATATCTGTGGCATTGAACGTGGTTTAAATGTCATGTCCATGCTCGGATAGGACAGAGAATGGATTTATTCCAAGCGTGAGTGTGACTAAAGGCAAATACTGCATTTCCCATGGCATGTGTGAGGGCCATGGAGCCAAAGGAGACAATGCCACTGCCTGGGAAATCAGGTGTAGGAAAATGAAGTGGAGGGAAGGAAGAGGTGCTCCACAGACAACATGAGCTGGTGTGGAAATGACAGAGGGAGATCTGTACCAAGGGAAAATACACACATGGAATTCCTTGTGTTTATTTTAGATGAACTGGGAAGATGGCAGCTGCTAGCAAGCATTTCCAGAGATGTAGGAGAAGCAGAACTTAAAGACTTCTTTAAGCAGGGAAAAAAAAAAAAAGAGACAAAACCATGGAAGCTAACCAAGTTAGGAAATACTTATACAAGAGAAAATGTCTCCTGCTATTAAAAATGAGATGAAGATATTCAGGAAGGATTTATTCACAGTCACTCATGTTAATGCATTCTGGTTTGGGGCAGAGCCTAAGAATTACTGAAGACAATCATCCCTGTGTTTCACATGGCCAGTTGTAAGGGCTGGAGAGAGGACAGAGGTTTGGGGAGGAAATAAAGAAACCCTTGAGAGAGAAGAAAAAATGCTTATTGCAGCCCAAAATCTACAGCCTGAAATTACAACCAGAAATAGCCCTCTCTGGAAAAATATTAACTATTTTTATTATTTCAGCCCCTATATTACACTGCACTTAACTGAGAGACTGGCAATTAAAATAATTAGCTAATTCAGACCATTTTACTTGTTTATTTTTAAAGGGCACAGGCTGCCTGAGGTTTTTCAGCTTCAAGTCCAAACTATGTCACACCTAACCACAGCTTTTGCTAACCACAAGTTAAACACATATTTAAAAATTAATATACATTTGAAAACAATAAAAACTTTCAAAGAGTTAAAATATTTTAGCAACAAATTAAAATTCACAAACTGGGATCAAAAACTGCCTCTGCAGAAACCTCTGTATCTGGATATGACAGAAGGTGCTGCTTCCATTTCTGGGTTGCTTATTTTAAATTCTTCTGCTCCTGGTCTCTGTGTGTTTGTTATTTTACTTGAGTGGTCCCAGAGTGGGTTATCAGCACCCCCACAGAACCTCCTGCCCCCTCAAAGGAGACTTCACAGAGACATTTATCTAGGAAGAGGCTGTGTGTGATTCCCATCTACAGCTTTCTTAGTTCAGATATAAACATTTGAATCATACTTAATTATTTTGTCACTTGATAATATCGTTCTGTAGCTTTTTGTATTACAAGGGTACAGAGTGGGAAAATGTAAGCATATTCCTCTTACAAAAAAAGACAAAATTAGACCATCTTGAAGAGAAGGTGGTGATATTTGAAGTTTTATCAGAAAGTTCTTTTGACTCACTCAAATGAAATTTTACTTTGAAAATGTCATTCCATTTTGAGAGAAGGAACCCCCTTAGCAAGTAGGAAGTGGGGATAATTTTTCTAAAGGGTGTCAGATATATCTAGAATATATAACTCAGTCAAGGAGTGAGATATAAACTCAAACTGACCCAGAAATGTCCTAACAAAACTCTCTTCCTCCCCCAAGAGCAGCTGTTCCCAGGCACAATATTGAGGCCACTATGAAAAGTAGGGTCAAAAACTCAAGTTACGATGTGCTAGGAGGAGAATTTGGGGTTTCCTTGACACAATTCCCCTTGTTCCAGCCTTGCCAGACAAGATTTGGCCCCAGATACCCTTCTTGGCTGTTTTGGTTTCTTTTTCTTGTTTCACTCTGACAGGCATTGGCCACTGACACCAAGGAACAACAGCAAAACCTTCACCAGGCAGTGCCAGGGCTTCAGTTCTGCTGCTGTTTGTACTACTGCTACTTTAGTTGTCTGGCAGTTGATTAAACCTTACATTTATTAAGACTGAAAGGAAGCTTTTAAATCTGTCCCTATAAATTGTGCTGTAATTTAGCCCATTACTCTGGAAACACAGTTCATTGTAATGAACTCCACTTCCAGGCTGGACTGAAGATCAGACCAAGCACTGGGAGTTTGTGCATGGAAATCTTCCTGCAGCAAGGTCCTGTGATGTATGATGCACTTCCATTTTTTTAATATTTATTTTAAGGGCAGGATTTAAATTTTTAAAAATTAAATAGGCCCTCAGTATTCTACATCTGAAACCAATCATTTTTGAACTCAAAGGAGACAGCTGTTCCAAGCTGAGTTTGCTCTCACTAAGCTTGGGGAATCACCCAAGTGAAATGTCCAAACTAACTGAAAACTGTCAGAAACAATAAATTAAATTTATTCTGGGAACTTTGTAGAATAAATAGAGAAAAAGCATTTAGGGAAACATATGTTGGAATTCTTTAAAGGTGAAGAGTGTGACAACAACATACTGTGGAAGTGGGATGCTCAGATGTGTGTTTTATTGCTGCTATATTCAAAAGAAGAGTCAGGGAAGAGGTGGGAGGGTCTTGGACTCCGACCAAGCCTGTGTTGGTGAGCTGAAGGAGAATCCCCACCACTCTGCTCTAAAGAATTGTCATTAGCAGGATTTAGGAGGGATTGAAGTGAAAGGTTTGAGGTGTAAACTTCACCTGGCTGCCTCTGGTTTGAGAGGCAGCCTTGTAGGAAAAAACATTTTAAATTCTTCCCTCCTTTTTGCCGAGAGCAGTTCTCTCAAGATAAAAACCATGTTGGTTTTACATCAAAACAACCTGAAGTTAAACCCCTGGGTTATCTGGAATATTCAGGCACTTAGATAGTCCTGGAAGCTGACACCAGATACCCTCTCCCCATGAGTTCCTGTTGCTGCAGATTTTTAGCTCTTGTTCTCTGATTAACTACCTGCAACAGGGTAGAGGTTTAAAAGTAAAGTTATGATGTTAATTTCTGAAGTCACCCAAAGCTGAGAATTATTTACTGACCACGGAGTACTTTGCAAGACTCTTAATATCATTGGAAGCAGATAAATTTGGCCATACTTGAGCTAATGCCTCACTTCAAGTCCTTAATTTATTCCTTAATTGAGGGATACATCCAGATGAATACAAGATGAATCAGCACTAACAATCTCCAGCTGAAAAATGTGCCAAGTATTTTATTTATCATAGCTTTTTGTCACCTGATGTTAAAATAGGGACTCATCTACATTTCTATTTTGTCCTTTCCCGTTTGCTGTGCTGGAAAGAATCTGTATTTCTAGGACAGGGGAAAAGCATCAAAGGAAACAGCCTCAATTATCTTTAGAGGAAAGAATGAATGGAATTTGCACTCAGGAATAGTCTGGAGGGTGAAGGAAAGGAGCTCACATGTGACTGTATATATATATATATATATATATATAACTATGTGTGCTCAAACAAAATCTAACACACAGAGAACAGTCACAATTTCACTGTGATCCTTAACTTGATTTATTAACTCAATTTCTTAGATATGTTTTCTGGCAGTGAAAGAACTCTGGTGAGTTGGGGATTAATTATGATAAAGGCAAACCAGGGATTTCATGTTTGTAGATTTGCTGTTCCATGGCCTTAGGTGATCTCTGGCAGCAGAAAACAGCCATTAAAACTTGCAAGATACCTTGAAAAATGGTCATAAAATATTGAAATTCAGAGGAAAGGCACCATTCCTCATGTGTTGCCACAAGTGAAAGACAGGCGAGGTGTGAGAACCGAAAGCATCAGTTGCACAGATCACTGTTATCTCAGCTTGCTTTGGTTTTATTCACAAAGATGTGATTGAAATAATGAGATTATACAAACAGCTCCAGCCTCCCAGGAAGTGGAGAGAGCTTACAGGTAATTCTGAAGTATTTTGTAATGGTGCAAGGTTAAATAATGCAGAACCAGCTGTAAGGCCAGCCCCGCTATACTCACATTGTTTGTGCTTAACTAAATGTTTTTGTGGTTTCTGTTTTGAAAGAAAATGCAGATCTCTTGAATGAATATTAATTAGCATGGCTTTGTTAAAAAGTTGAAAGAAATCTTTTGGGGTAATCATTATGCACAGCCACAACGTGTGTAAGAATTGTTCCTTGTCAAGAGGTGTAGGGGAGAGGTAGGAAAGTTTGGGATAAATGACTGGTGATTCCTTGGTGCTCTGGGAGAGCTCTGGGGCCTGCACAGCAGGGCTCTGAGTGGGAAATGCACATTTCCTGCCTTTGTATGTGAAACACCAACCACAGCCAAAACAAAATGTCATCAGCCTGCAGAATCACAGCCCAGGACACATTCATTCTGATAAGAGTTTCCTTCTGCTCTTTGGAGGCTTATAGATCAGCAGCAAAAGGAATACTTTTAAGGGTTATTGACAATTTATGATGTTTTCTAGAAGCACCTTTTCCTGAATGTTAGGACTGACATAAGCAATCCTACAAATGTTGAAGTGTTTTTAACTTTCTGGATTCCCCCAGATCTGCAAGAGGGTGTCAGCACCCCAACAGCAAAGGGTAAGATGCAGCTACATCTTAGGGGTGGCTCTGTGATAAACTGAGCTGACAGAGAACTGCAAAGGTGGAGGGAATGTTTTCATGTGGGAAGGAAAAATAACTTTGCTGGCAGGGAGTATTCCAACCTTGTGGTGAACTGGAAAGTTTTGGCACGTATCCAGCGCAGAATTAACGCTCCTATCTGAGATGTGATCCTTTCTCTTCAAAAGTCAGTAATCCAAAATCCCAGCTTCCTGTAACATAAAGTCCTGTTACACAGGATTGTGGACAAAAGCTAGAATCCAGGAATAATTGAATACAGACATAACAAATTACTGTGACATTTCTATTATGTTGATTAATTTGTTATTCTACTTCAGGATTACCAAGACCAGTCACAACATATGTGTTTGATCTCTGGACAATCATGGCCTCACTGGAGAAGCAGCAGGGAAAATAAAATATCCCTGGGGTTAGTGGTTCTCAAATCAGCAGAAAACCCAAACCACTACAAATTCTGAGCGGGTTTCTCTGGAAACTGAATGCAGAAGGTCATCAACGGCATTTCAGGTGTCCACCCACAAATGTATGAAAAAAACATGCTAAAAGGCAAACAGTGTGAATATAGACCTAGAGAAGGACCAGGGACAGCAATAACACTGAAGAGTGTCTCTACACCCAATGTTTTTGGTTGTTTATGCCAAATTCAAGGAAATGTGATCCTACATACACTCCTCATGAAAAGACAGCATTGCATTTGTGTTTTTGCTTTGGCTTCACTCCTCCCCTCTCCCTTTTACCTTTTTTTTTTTTAATTGCTTCCTTCCCCCTCCCTTTTTCTTCCTCTTTACCAATTTCTACCCTTTCACAATAAACCCACAGGATGTGGTGCCAACATTTACAACTCTTTACACCTTGCCCCAGAACATCAGGCCCTGCTCACAGCTGGCCAGTCCAGCTGCTGAGTGGGTAATTATTGTAAAAATAAAAACAACAGGAATGTTCTCTTGTTGTCTTCTCTGATATCAAGGACCTTTGACCAAGGTCCGGGCAGCTGCAGGGCTGAGCTGCCTCAGATTCAGCCACCAGGTCTCTCTGAGGGGGCTGGCCCTGTGCAGTGGAAGGTTTTATCTCCACTCTGAGCCCCGTGTGTGATGAACCACCTTTGAAGGGCAGGAAGATGCTTCTATGTCACACCACGGAGCACTTCAGGTGCTGCCACAACACAAAGGGGTCTCAGGAGAGGTGCAGGGACTCCAGGAGGTGACCGGGGCAGGGCGGATGACAGCAGCTGAGGGGACCCCCCCATCTGAGGGGAGCCCTGGCCTGAGGAGAGCACAGGCCTGACGGCGACCCGCGCCTGAGGGGACCGTCACGGGAGGGGATCCCGGGCCTGAGGGGACCGTCACGGGAGGGGATCCCGGGCCTGAGGGGACCGTCACGGGAGGGGATCCCGGGCCTGAGGGGAGCCCACACCTGCGGGGATCCCGCACCTGAGGGGAGCCTTGACGTGAGGGGAATCTGTGTCCCGAGGCGATCTCTAGCCCGAGGGGGAAATCACGGCCCGAACCATTCTCCCACCTGCCGGGTCCCATCCCTGAGGCGGGGAGAGGAGGGCGGGGCCAAGGGTGGCGCGCGCCGCCGCGGGGCCGCGCCCATGACCGCGCGCGATGACGTCAGCGGCGCACGCGGCGCGCGGGTGCGGGCGGCGGGCGCGCGCCGGCGGCCCGGGGAGCTGGCGCGGCCCCGCGCCATGCGGGACCAGCTGGAGCGGTGCCTTGGCGAGTGGCGGGAGCTGGAGGAGGAGTTCCGGCAGCTCCAGGTGAGCGGGGGGCGGCGGGGCCCTGCGGGGCATCGCGGTGCCTCCCCCGCCGGCGCGGACGCAGCTTCCCCCGCGCTGCCCTTGCCGGCTCCGCTTCGCTGTGTGTACGCGGGGCCGGCCCCGGCTCGCCCCCCGCCGGCAGGAGCGGGACCGGGGGTCCCCAGCACCGGCCGCATCCCCGGGGCGGCTCGGCGGGAGCAGCCGGAGGTGCGGGCCAGGTGTGCTCGGTGCGGGGTGCCCGCACGGAGCGCAGCGGTGCGAGGATGTGCATCCCTGCACGGCAGCCGCCAACAGCCTGTGCCCCGCTACCCCCGTGCTGCGAGCGCATGGGGCAGCCCACACCGAGCCACGGCCGTGCCACAGCTCCCTCTGAGGATGCACCAAGATGTGGTGCCGCGGTTCCCGCTGCTGGAACAAGGATGGGAAAAGGGGACGCGGTGCGGTTGTGCACCCGTGGCGTGGTGCAAAGAGCGGTGCAGGCAGCGCCTGTCCCGCCAGCATCTCCTGGCGGAGTTTGGTTTCCCGTGGTGGGATACGACGGGTCCGAGTGCTGTTTTTCCATCTTGCAAAAGTGCACTGAGGGACGGAAAGGCCTCGGAGTGGGGGCCAGGACCCGTTCTGCAAGATGCTTTTACCTCCAGAAACCTTCCCTTCCTTCCCTGTTTGTCATCAGTGCTGCACCTATACACGTGCTTTAAATCTTAAAGCCAGTTTTAAAGTACAAGCGGCTTCTCACTCTGGCGGCTGTTTTCGCCTCTTTTAGACTGTTAAACAGAACGTGCATGCAAAGAGTGAAAACGTGATTTCCAGATTTAGTTTGTTTCTTAATTAAAACTCAGGGCAGGTTGTACTCCCGTTAGCAGAAACAAGGGTTGGGTGCTGGGGGAGACCAGCTGGTGTGGTTTTGTTGGTCACCCGTTTGCTGTGTGCACCTTCTTGACAAGCTCCCTGCCTGAGTCTGACCTAAACCACAGAAAATGTCAGTGACTTGTCCTTGCCTCAGTTTCCCCACCTATAAAAGGAAAATAGAAACACTTTTTGGTGGGCTGGCAGCTGCTGGTGTTCGGGGTGTCATTGACCAGGGATTAGTGCTGTAGAGGTGTGCTCAGCAACACCAAAGTGAGCCTGAAACGGTGAGAGCTGCAGTGACTGCAGGGGTTTGGTTATTAAGGTCTTTAAATCAGATACTGGAACTTGTTTTGGATTGTTCTTGTAAATAAAGAGCAGCTCCCAGGTGGGTCCTAGCAAGGAGGAGAGCAAAGATTTGGTTTGTGTGGTTTCACCACCATGTTTATGCTCTGGAAAGAGCAGTGGGAATTTGTTGGTGTGCTGGTAGGTGAAGCAGCCATGTAACCCACACTGTCTCTTGGCACTAACTCTGCAAACTTTGTTTTCCAACTTATCATAGGTCTTAAAACTGACTCAGAGGTTATTGCTTGGTTCTTGGGGAGCCCTTCCTGAGACCTTCCTCATGGGGAAGGGGGTGAAATCCTTGCAAAGGGTGGAAAAGCAGAGCCCAGGTATCCTGAAGCGCAGGGAGAGGTGAGAGCAGAGGCTCCTCTCGATGGGTTTGCAGTTGGTGTGTCCTCGTTACTGCTGAGCACTAATTGGGGGCTTCAGGGGACCAATGAACTGTGATAAAGCAGTTCCTCCCAGGGAGCATCTGAGGCCACAGGCAGGGACATCAGTTCAGCTCTTTAAACCAGAATATGGAGCAGTAGGTTGCCTGAATATCTGTGGGGTTGGGATGGCAGTCGTGGCCGGGAGGTGCCTAAACCCTCAGCCACGGATTTGTGCCTGGTGTTGTGTCTTTCTCCTCCCCCCTGCCCCCTTCTGTTAGGTCCCCATTTCTTTTCTCCAAGATTTAATCTGGCTGTGAAATTGGAGTGCCTGCTCTGTGATTTAGCCACCATTTGATGGGCATGGATCAAGATCAAATGGAGGATTAGGGGATTCAAGGATTAGGGGCTCCATTGCAGAGTGGGATGGGAGAGAGGAGCTCCTGAGTGGGAAAGCTCTTTGAAGAGGAAATGAGATGAGTGTAGAGGATGCTTTTCCTCTTGCAGGAATTTCATCAGTGTCCATTTAAGCCCTATTGTATCTGTACTGGTTTGGCATCTCCCCTCCTTGCTTGTTAAAGGGGTGCCTGTTGTATCCCATAAAAACAGGATTTTCCTTGTTTCACTTGGAGGTAAAGACCAAATGCTGTGAATAACCTAGAAGGGCTCTTCCTACCAATCATCTCCTCTTCTCCTGCAGGAAACACACAAAGTTTACAGGCAGAAACTGGAAGAAGTCACTGGCTTGCAGACAGCCTGCAGCAGCTCCATACACCGGCAGAAGAAGACACTGAGGGATCTGAAGCACAGCCTGCAACGGTAACGTGGAGGGTGGAGGAGGCAGGGATGGGATATTTCTCCTTCCCAAAGGCTGAAATGCTTGGATTTTTAGCACTTTTAATAGTCTTTGTTGCAGTGCTAAAGTTGTTCCATATTATACCAAATAGAATGTACTGCATGAGAGAGGGAGTCCTGTAAATGAAGAAGTTTTAGGGAGCTGGTGTGGGTTTCATCCTTGCAGTGCATGCTGTACATTGCAGGACTGAGCAGCTTTTGGCTGTGCTTTGCTCTGTAAACTGCACTGGAAGAGCAACATCAGTCCTTGAACCTGAAGGTGTACCTTGCTCCTGGGTGGATTTACAGGAGGGAACTGTCTTTGGCTGCTTGGCTGATCCCAGGAGCCATGGGCTGAATTCCTTGTGTGCAGGCCTGAGTACAGCACCTCTGACACCACAGGCTGCTGGCTCTGCTGCTCTCTGGTTAACATTAATTACTAAAACCACAGTTTGTCAGTAAATCATCAGCTCTGTGTCCTGTTACGTCCTGAAATACTTTCATGCCTGAAGAGCTGCAGCCTCTGCAAGGGCAGTGCCTGAAACCACGCACAAAGTTCCCAGGGTGGAGGGAGTTCCTCCAGAAAAGCACAACATTCCCACGCGATCCTGTCACTGAGCTGATGAAAAGAGAAGCTGATTTATAAATCAGCTGGTTGAAGTAACCTACAGCAGCATAAACCTGGCAGTGAAATAAAGTTCTGATAAGCCAAATGGTGCCTCAGAACTACAGGAGCAAAGTGCATCACCTCACAGAGCCAACTTTATAACAGCCTGGGTTTTATGACAACATTATTTTCCTTCAAATAAAAAGGAGGTGAAAACATGAACAGGAATATCTTGTTTCTGTGTTCTTGCAGGTGCAAGCCCAGAGCGAGTCCTGAGGAGTTTGCTCTCATTCAGGAGATCAGCAGCCAGATCAAGGAGAGGCAGAATGCCTTCTTTGACATGGAAGCCTACCTGCCCAAGAGGAACGGGTGCGTGCTCCGCCGGGGAGGCTCACGCGCTCCAGGAATTTTGGATTTTTAAGTGTTCACAGGGCTTTGTTCCTGAAGGAAAAGGTTAAAGAAAGACATGTAAAATTGGATTAGTCATAAATCTCTTGCTGAGCTGCTGTGTCACTTGTACACAGAATTCATTAGCTGTGAGTGGATGTAAATGTGTGTGGGCAGTGCAGGTTTTCTGTTAAAATGACAGTAACCTGCACTGGCAAGGGATTGTGCCAGTGTTCCACACTGATGTTTTCCTGGGCTAATTTTTTGAGGGCTGAATCAGCACAAGACTTTTCTCTTTTTTTTTAAATAATATTTTTGACCATCTGTAACTTTTTCTTCAAGTGGGTTTTCTAGGACAGAGTTATGTCAGTTGTCAAGGACTGTGTGGTGCTGCAGCCCCCAGAAGTTTCTAAGAAACTTTTATTCCAAATCCTCCCTGTATTTGGGTTTATATATACTACATATATTGCCCTTAGACTGTAGTGCAAAAAGGGACCAGGAAAATAAACCTTTTCAGTAACTTCCTGGAAATGCTGACCAATGCTTCCATGTGTAAATCTCTTCTGTGGTCTTTCCCTCCAGTCTGTCTTAATTAAAAACCTCCAGCAAACGTGGCTTTAGCAGAGCCACTGCCTCATCACCTTGATCTAGATCATCCTGTGTTCAAATAAAACAACTTACTTGGGTCTGCTCTTGGCTTTTGTCTTTCAGCTTGTACTTAAATCTGGTGCTGGGAAATGTGAATGTCACTCTCCTGAGCAACCAAGCAAAGTGAGTGAGCCTCCCCACATGTATGAATTTGGATTTCTCTGGGGCCAGCTGTGGGTGTGGACTGAAGCCCAGAGAGGGGAATGGGTTTGTCTTAAACCTGATAAGTGAAATGTTGAGGGTGGGTGATTGGACTATGACATGGGGATAAGCAAACATCTTATATAGCTCAAATTGATTTCATCCATCGCTTGCTTTTAAGCCCAGCTCAGCCTGTGGCCTTAATGGTAAAAGTGTTTGGAGTTTTTTGGTGATGAAAAATGGTACTGTGACTTCTAGGCATACAGTGCTCCAGAAAATGGATATATATATATATATATATGTATATTTTAAATCTTGTTGTGCCAACCCAGCAACCAGCTCTGATGCACTTAAGGCGTTGTGTTGCAGCTGAGACAGACCCTCCCTGCAGGCAGAATGCTGCCTTTCACCACTGTCTGCTGCTTTTCTAAGTGTTTCAGCAAAACCTCTGTCTCTGGCTTGGCATTTGGCTTTGTTTGTGGTCTGGAAAAGGTGAAGCCACATTCCAGTCAAACATCTGTTTGTGTCATAAACAGCACCTGTTTCCTTCCAGGTTTGCCTACAAGGACGAGTATGAGAAGTTCAAACTTTATCTGACAATAATCTTGTTACTCGGGGCTGTTGCCTGCAGGTTTTTTCTCCACTACAGGTAAGCTGTATTTTATTTCTTATCAAGTATTTTGCATATAATTGTGCAGGGTTTGAATTATCTTATGTACTGTTAAGGACAGTGAGACAGCTCAGGTGGTGTTAAGGCTTTGAGCAATTGGACAGCAGGACACCTGCAGCTCTGACAGGAGCTATACTTTAGCTAATTGTTTTTCCTTTTTAAAAGAGTCTTTTGTAACTGAGGAAGTCCAACATTGTGTTTTCTGATGATGTTGTTATTCTGGCATCAAGCTGTCCTTGGGAACAAACAGTTGGTTTTGCTTATGGGTTGTCCCAGGCAAGGACCAACACTGTGCTGCAGCTCTGGGGTAACAAAAGAGAATATGTGTGAAATAATCAGACCTGAAGCATTATCTCTAGGTTGTGATAAAGTGTCTGAGCACCAACAGGCTTCCACTATTCAGTTTTGATTAAAAACCGGGAAGGTGTTGCAGCCATGCACTTCCACTATGGTCTATGTGTGTCTGGGTGAATACAGGATCATCCCAGGAATGATGCTGCCCTGTGCAGAGGCTGTCTCAAATTCCTTTGGCTTCAGAAGTTTGCAAATGACAAAATAAAGTTTTGGTGTTTTGGGTTTTTTGCCCCAGAGCATAATGCTCTTCCATTCTTTTAGTTGATTGGATTTATATAGATCTCATGGAATCTCCTCATTGAATTAGCCTGGAAAGGCCTCTCTAAATTGGATCATCTGCTGCTTCTGTGGTGCTTTCTCTCCTTGAGCAGCACTTAATGTCATCCCTGCATACCTGCTTATCAGCTCAGGATCTGCAGTGTTGGATCACAGGGGAAAGGGTCCTGGAGCCTGGCAGTGCTGCATGTGGCTTAGAGATGTTCAGGATGGGACTTCGTGTCCATAGCTTCACTTGGGCAGGTTTTCATCTACCCAGGAAGAGAAAGGAAAAATAGGGATTTTTAAAATGCATCTTTATAATTAACAAGATGGTTTTTTACTCTGGTTTTTCTGTTTAACAGGGTGACAGATGAAGTGTTTAACTTTCTGTTGGTGTGGTATTACTGCACGCTGACGATACGGGAAAGCATTCTCATTAGCAATGGCTCAAGGTACAGTGCCACCTGCAAAAACCATGGAAAGCATGAAATGTCCTTAGAAAAAAAACAGGCAACAAAAAAGGATTCAGCTTGGCACTGAAGCCCAGCAAATCCGAGATGCTGATGGCCTCTCTGCAGAGTCTTTTGTCTCTCTCCTCCTCCTTGGTCACTTCCAAGAGCACCTGAGGTTTGGGGAAAGAGCAGTTGCAGTTCCTGAGAGTCCCTAAGTTATTGGTCCAAAGTGTTGGCTGGTTTAGATAGCTGTGGGTTAGCTGTAGATGTGCTCTGGGGGGTGTGTGCTGCCTTTTGTTAGAGGTCAAACATCTTTGGTTGGAACTGCCACAGCATCCCTTGTGCTTGAGTTGGGACATCTGCTTTGTTCCCATTTTTTGGATCATTTTTTTGCCTGTAAGGTTGGACTTCAGTGCTGAAATCCATGTATCTTGTCTAACTGCCATGTTTTTTTCTGCTCAGGATCAAAGGCTGGTGGGTGTCTCATCACTACGTTTCCACATTCCTGTCTGGAGTGATGCTAACGTGGTGAGTCTGCTCCTGCCTGCTCGAGGTGCTTCAAGCCTGTTTCATGGTGTTTATATCATCTGAGAATTTAAATCCGGTGTGACCATGAAGCTGTGGCCACAGGACACATGGCAGAGTGTCAGCCTTAACATTTGTTTGATGTTACAAATGTTTTCAATGATAAACACAACACTGCAAGTTTGTATTTACACTGCTAGTTAAAAAAAATAGAAAGAAATGCAAACCCTGTGGCTGTAGTTGGTCTGTTGATAGCAAAATCTCTGTAAGTCTCCCAGTTTCTGTCTCTGTAATTAAGGAGACAAGCAACACTTTGCTATAGAGGAAGGACACCACAAAATGAATGCTTGGTGCCTTTTCTGAGCCTTGATCACAGAGTTTAAAGCCAAAAATGCAAGTTACTGCCTTGCAGTGGGTGGTGGTGGTGGTCAGACAACCCACGATGCACCCCCCCTGCAACCTGTCTCAACTTGGGTGTGAAGTGATGAGTTAATTATTAAAAATTGTTTTAAAACAACAGAAGCTTCTTCTCCTGTATCTGTAAGGGGCTGACATAGTGGCTGGGGCAGAAGGTCTCTTGCCCTCCATCTATCCTGAATTGCTCTCAGGATAAATAGCACAACCACCCCCTGTTTGAGTGCTCGCATTCTCAATGCAGATAATGCCGAATGGCTTTGCTGCCTGGAGAAAACTGATAATGGATAAGAGGGGACAGCATTTATCCTTGTTAGAGAGGGGAAACCTAATCAATGAGAGCAGTTCCTGTGTGGCTGTAGCACCTCTCAATGGGTGGAATGGGCTGGGTACCAGCTGCTGGTTCATTTGCTAATGGGATCAGGCCTGGTGGTGAAGGGGAAGGGTTGGATGCATTGGATGCTTTTAGCAAACTAATGAACCTCCCATGTTCTGCTTCCAGGCCAGATGGACTCATGTATCAGATGTTTCGCAGTCAATTTTTAGCATTTTCAATATTTCAGAGTGAGTATATCTTACCTTGCTAATTCAAGGGATGAATTAATTTTGTGTCATATGTGCTTAGAAGAAAACACTTTTGTTTGGTAAATACTGGAATATCAAACTGTAGGAATATAAAGATAGTGTATAAATATGAAATCCATAAATATAAGCAATAATTAAATGCTGTTGGATTAAACATTATTAAAGTAGTTTGATACTTACCACACTTCTGAATAACCAATGTAGTGATGTTTTCTCTCTCCTTCTCCAGGCTGTGTTCAGTTCTTACAGTATTATTACCAAAGGGGCTGCCTCTATAGGCTCCGGGCTTTGGGGGAGAGAAACCACTTGGACCTTACAGTAGGTGAGGTCTCCTGCTATGCTTTCTTTGCCCTACTTCTGCACAGGTTTTGGATGCACTAATAAGAGAGGGAGAGGGCTGTGTGCCCCAACATTGCAGAGCTGTCCCCTGCCCACCTGCCTGTGTCCCAAGGCAGGAAGGGTAGCGAGGCTTTTATCCCCCTCCTTGGGTCCTCTGGGTCAGGAGCAGAAGAATCTGTGCTTTGTCAGCATTTGAGGAGACTAAGATGGAGGTTTTGGTCATCCCCAACTTCATCCTTCTCCAACTACAGCAATTTCAAGAAAATATTTTTACTTGATGGGAATAGCCCTTATGGGGTGGTCTGGGTGAGGAACAGCTATAGGTCCAGTCCTGGCTCTTCATGCTCATGCTCTGCCTCTTCTGTCAACCTTTTCCAGAAGGATTTCAGTCCTGGATGTGGCGGGGGCTGACATTTCTCCTTCCCTTCTTGTTCTTCGGGCATGTAAGTTGGATGATGCCCTCCTCCCTCTGCAGCACAATGTCTGCTGCTGCACCCCCCAAAGGTGCTTTGGATCACACGCAACCATGACGAATGTTTACAAGGTTTAATTCTTTTTGCTTGTAATTAAGTTGCCTTTTTATTTTCCCCTTTGCAGTTCTGGCAGCTGTACAATGCAATCACGCTTTTCAGATTGTCAAGGCACAAGGAATGCAAAGAATGGCAGGTGCGTGTTGGCTCTGCTCAGAAGCAGAACTGAGCAGGGCAGAGAGGGAGTGCTTAACCACATCCTGAAAGATATTTGGGCATCTGACTTCATTCAAATATCTCAGGATAATGCAGCACAGGTCCTGTTCTGTGTCTGGCAGAGCCCAGCAGTACTGAATATAATCCATGTTGTAATATTACAAGGTAATAAATGCTGCTTCCTCTCCCCTTTCAGGTTTTTGTGTTGGCTTTCACATTCCTGCTGCTCTTCCTCGGGAACTTCCTCACTACTCTCAAGGTGGTGCACACTAAACTCCAGAAGAACAAAGACAAGGTGAAGAAGCTGTGACTCCCCCTGTTCCCAGTGTGCATCCATCCCTCTGCCCCCAGCAGGGCTGGGTTTGGGACAGATCCTGCTCAACCCCAGCCAGGCGATGGATGGGCTCGGAAGGACTCTCCTGTCCCTGTGTCTGGTGAAGGACTCTGCCAGCACAGACTCAGTATTAATGCAAGCATGGCTCTCCAGTCACACTCCTGCTATTTATGTATATTTAATATAAAATGTATTTGCTTCTGGGGTTTTTGTTCTGTATATAGAGCAGCATGCACCTGCCTGGCAAAGTGCCAGTGTTGGGGGAAATGTGGGATCTACTGTAATTCCAATTCTGGAATGATACCTGACACTTTCCAGTTTTATTATTTAAATTCTGGGTTTTGAATTTATTGAGATTTATGAACGCTCTGGGTGGATCAGTAATACAGAGCAAATGCTGTTTTTTAAGGCATTTGTTTAAGGCATATTCTCAGTGGCAATACTAACTATGTGTACTGTGAAAAGAAAATGCTCATCTTTGTACCATACTGCTGCTATATACACTTCTAAAAAGCTATCTAAAGAAGAGAAATTCTTCCTTTGAAAACAAAATCATGCAAGCAAAAGCAGTTTTTAAATGGCAGGGATGTCTGCTAGCCCTTTTCCAGGGAGACCAGGTCATTTATCCAGGCCTGACAGGACCTAAAATAAACCATTCAATATGCAGCTGCCTCTGCCCCCTTTTTGTAACAAACACACAGCCCTTGGGTTGGTTTTTGAGGCATGGTTCTGGAAAGAAGGAGGACATGCTCAGCTCAGACATTAAATAGTGTCTTTAGATGCTGCACTTGTACCAATGCTGAAGAGAATGGAAACACTGGGTCAAGGGGATGGCAGGGGACAAACACTGACTGCTACTCTGCTACAGTCCTTGTGCTGCTTGACTTTACAGTCATTCATTTGAACACCCTGTTTTGGGTGCTGTACCTTCTGTACCTCCTCAGGCAGCTGCAGCACTGAGCTGCCTTGGGCTGTGTCTCTCACAGCAGTGAAGGCTCCCTTTGAGCCAGCACAAAGCCCAAACTGGGCACATTCTCTGGCAGTGTGAGTGGAAAACAGTGCCCTCCTCCCCAGCCTGCTCACGAGGGGACAGATAATGCACCGCAGGCTTGAGCTGGATTCATCAGTTCTGTTGCTGCAAACTAGCAAAATTACCTTTGTCATGCCACTGTCCTGTGGGCATGAACAATGAACTGCAATTTGCATATTTTCAACAGATTTCACACCAGTTGGGCTGTATTTTGCTGTTTATGTGATCTGTTGTATTATGCTGGAACCTGGTTCTGCAGGGGTGAGTAACGTGAGTTCTGCAACCTGAGAAACTCAGATTAAAAAAGCCAGAGAGATTTCCACTGTGGAGCTGATGGTGAATGGGTCACTTCCTGAACACTGGTGTTTCAGTTCTGTACTGGGTGAGGTGAAGGGTGGTTCTTTTAGTGACACGTGAAGAAAAGGCTGCACAATTCTTCAAGGTTTTTGTATAGTCAAGGATGTGCACAAACTTCCAATTAATTAAACTTCCCATTTTAGGCTCATAGGTATTCACAAACCTTAATTAAATTAAAACAAGTTAGGTGAAAAATTAAAAAGATTTTTCAAGGGTCAAGATCTGTTTACTCTGCATGTAAAACAACAATGGTGGCTTGCTCCAAAACAGTTTTGCACCAGCTGGTCACGTACAGTTTGCCTTACACAGAAAGCTTTCACCTGTACTGCAGGAGCTTCATTTCCCCTCTCAGGTTTGCTTTATGATGACTACAATCAGATCTCAGTGAGGAGATGTGCAAAAGAACCAGGAGGTACGAGGCACATGTACCAGGTGTGCAGTGGGAGCCTCCCTGATCCTTAGACAACTGACACCTTCGTCACAAAAGGAAGCATTTTAATTTATACCAGTAGAGATGATTTCACGAGTGAATGAATTTTTCCTTCAGTGTGTGCACCATGATTTGCATCTGTCTTGTATTAAGCTGTAAATGTTTATCATAAGACTGACTTAACATTACATGTAGTAGCTGCTTGGAGTACTTCTAAATTTAAGTGCTGTAAATTAACCATTTCCCATGATACTCCACTATTTAATTGGAGCAACTGATGTATTTCCATTGATAAATGCCACTTTCCATTCCAGCAGCAGGCCTTGAAGAACTCTGAGGTGCAGGTCTGCAGAGCTAGTCCAGGGGGTGGTGGATGTTCCATCTGCACTCAGGGGGCAGCTTGGGGCCAACTCAGGCCATTGCCACCAAGTTAATTAACTTGAAAATGTTAAGACAAAAACTTTTTCTGTTTCTTCAAAGGTGCTTGATGAGCTGCTTTAACATTGCTTCTGAAATATATGAGTTTTCTACTGGAAAAAGGCAGTAAATTATAGCTCTAATGTGCCACAATTATTTTGCAGAGGAAGAAAAACCCCAACACTAAGTTATATAGTAGCAGTTGCTGTTCATTGCAGTTTAAATAGTGAATTGTTCACACTTGGAAGCAAAAGCCAGATGGGTGAAGGCACACAGCATGAGTTAACTGTCATAAACAGCTTTGAAAACTCTGAGAACAGTGTAACAAAAGTGCAAAAATACTAAAAATAATTAAAATTTTAAAATAAAAATTATCTTAGGAATACAAACATGTAAAAAAAAAAAGTTTTTAAAGTTCAACTGTTTATAAAATCTGAATCACTTGGTTCTTGTGCAGTCCAGATCATAACACTGAGCACACTTTCTGTTTCCTGTGGCGCTTGGCTTTCTTCATGGCACCCAGTGCAATGGTTGTGGCTTCTTTAAAAACATTTTCTATGTTCTCACGACATTTTGCTGAGCATTCCAGGTAAATTTCTGCATTAATCTCCTTGCAAGCTGCCTCACCCTGGGAAGAACAAAGAAAAGATGTAAGTTTGGTGGATGAGAAAAGGAAGGTGAGTTGGGAAGAAAGGGAATTATTTTGTGCATCTTCGCAATCGTGAAGAAAGAAGCTGCCTCTGAGTGCAGTGCTGGAGTGTGAGTGGCATTGGTAATAAACTGAAGCACTGTAAATAAACTTGGGTTTTTTCCACTATGCTGAACCAAAGCCTGGCCTAAGAGTTCAGAGCATTAGAGACTCTTGAGATGCTGAGTCCTGATAGCACAAAAATATTCTCAGTATTGAATTTCTTTAAACTAAATGCTGAGGTAGGTACTTAAGTGAGGATAAGATGTCTACATGGTGGTATTTTTTTCAGGCCTGACCTTAACTATTCTGTAATGTCACCTTTAGTAATGAATGTCACATGCAAGAACAGAATCTGCCTTGTTTTGCCAGTGCACATGCAGGAACCTTGACTTTTGCTATGAAGCAGCACAAGGGCTCAGCCAAAATCTTCATAAAAACAAACGGGTGCCTGCATTTCTCAGCCATGCAATGGGAACAGGCTTGAATCTAAAATATTTCCATGCAATGCTGGTTGTGTGAAATCACTACAGACAAAGCACAGTGATTTCTTACTTGTGATCCTTTTATTGTCCCTGCAGAGCCAGCCCCCAGGTTTGAATGCTTGTGAGCCTTTTACTGTGAATTCCAGATCTGCAACCCATGGCTTACAGACTCTACATTTATTCATTACAATCTCTGGGAGTGGGATCACTTGGGCTTTTATTGGGAGAGGGGGGATGTTTCTTCATATTTAAGCAGTTTGTTTCCTTCCAGTTGTTTGCAAGCTGCAGTGGTGGCAAATGCTGTTCAGATCCTCTGATGGGAAGCATCATGTCATGTGCCATCAGCTGTAAAAAACTGAGGTAGAGCATATTTAGGGAGGAAAAACCAAGTGAGAGGGCTCACATAGGAGACAAAGTTTGTATAACATGTGGGTCCTTGAGTTTAACTGCACGAGGCCTCGGCAGACTCAGAAGTGTCTGTTGCTTGCCTGGAACCTCTCTCATGTGAGGATGATGAAGGGATTTATTCATGTAAACAAGGGACAATCTGCAACTGCTCACAATGACAGGCTGGGACCTCATCTTGTGTGCAAAGGAGACAAACTAAAAGGCCCAGCATGGTTTCATAGTGATGCAGTTGCAGTTTATTTTCCTGCTGTTTAGAAGAAGTGGTGATTCACTCAAGGTCGTAGTGCACTTGACCCTGTTCCCTGGACGTGTGTCTCAGTTTGAAAGCTGTTGTTCTTGCTCTGAGGTGAGAGGAGAAGGATGGCTTTATAGTTCAGGAAAAAGAAAAATAAAAATTGAAGGACCACAGCAGAAAGGTCTTGTGTGACATGGGACGAGCTGTTCCATCACTCTTTCTCCTGTACCTAGGACAGCTATGCCAGTGATATAACACTATTCATAAATCTCACTGCTTCATAATACTTAAGAGTTACTAATAATATGTAGTTTTCTTAAGATTACTTTAGAGACTTCAAAGAACACTCTCTCATGTCAGAGAAACCTTGCAGATGTTCTTGCTATTGGCCTTGAAAGGATTTACTTTTAAGTAGGATTTGAAAAACACATTTATTCCAGAACAGTCAGTGTATTTAATACTGGAATTGTTTCCTAACATCTCCAATCTTTATCACAGTACTTATCAAAGCACCAGTGATGGCTGCAATGTAGGCTAATAACAATTATGAAGGAAGACCAGCAAACTCGTTAAGGCTTACAAACTTGTAACAATAATAACACATCTATGAAAGAAGAATGAGATGTAATGAGCATAGAAGGCAGAGAGTTGTGTCCTTTAAAACTGCTCATATTTCTCTTTACTTTGGCACTAAGAATGGGTGGTGATTTGATCACTTCCAAAAAGAACTTACAGAAACCTCTGTTAGTGCTGCCAATCATTTCCTTATCTGGATCACCTAATTTTGCAATGTCTGTGATGACAACTGTGAGGAGCAATGCCATCACATGCTTTATCTCCTGCCAAGAGGCCACCACTTTAGAAACACTGATGTTTACCTGGTTGTAGGTGATGGGTTCCTGCTTGGCAGCCCTGAGCTTGCGCAGCTGCTCCTTATCCTTCCGAAGGTCTGTCTTGCAGCCGATCAGCACGAGCGGGACACCCCGGCAGAAGTGATTCACTTCAGGATACCACTGGGGGTAGAAAAACTAAACCTTAACATCTGGCTTTTATTTTGTTGTCTGTTTCCTGAAATCAAAACAATACAGCCAAGCAGCATTTAATGTAAGCTGCAATTTCAGAGCTTTTGAGTTAGTCTAGTGGGGAGGAGGTGGGGGGGCAACATGCGCTGTTTACATCCCAGAAATGTTTAAAAGTCCTACCCAAAGTCAGCTGTTTTATAAAAACATAGTGGCATGTGTCTCTATGCCAAAATGTTTATTTACCATCTGTTTAAATTCTGAGGAGCTCCTCTAAAGTCACATTTAAAAACAGAATTTGGTCTAAGTCTTGCTTTGTTTTCTTGGTGCTATGTCCAAGAATGCTTTGGAGCATCACAGAAATCCCAGCACTCACCTCTCCCCTGCAATTAAATACACGTGATGGAAGTAGTCTTGATTCTAAGATGTGCAATGTTGGTTGTGTGACATTGCTACAGTGATTTCATTGCTGGTATTTGATCTTTTTAGTGAGAGTCAGCCCTGGTTCTGAGCACTTAGCAGCCATGGTGAGGTGAGCCCCAGGTCTAAGGTCTAGGAGCTGCAGCTCAGCGCATGATGAGTGATCTGGGCATCTACAAGCCCAGGGTACAGGACACTAAAAGCACCAGCATTTCTAATCTGACATCTTGTCATATATCAGGCGTGTGTAACTCATTTAGAAGCCTCTTACCTTGGCTGCTACATTTTCATAGCTAGTGGGGTTCATGACATCGTAACAAATTAACACGACATTGGTATTCTGGTAGGAAAGTGGCCGTAGCCGATCGTAGTCCTCCTGCCCTGAAACACACAGGATGGTTTGGATGAAGAAATCTCTGTCCTGAACAAGCAGAACAATGGGGATATGTACAGACATGTACTTGTGATCAAGAACAATGGTACTATCATTGTACAGACTGCAAATTAAAATTCCATCTCTTGAGCACAGGAGATTCCCCCTCACTGACAAAAACGATGGTTTAGAATACAGAACACATCCGTGGTGGGTTTTAATAAAAAGCCTGCTTTGTCCACTTGCTGAGGACTTAGGAGCAGTTCTAAACACTGACCACCAAGTTGCTGCTCAAAAATAAAGTCATCAAGAGGAATCTGACAATTATTATTAAACATTTTCAGTTTGACAGTGGCAGTCCCCAAAATCATTTGCACATGTGATGCTGTGAGGAGAAGAAACGCTGTATTTGCCAGACAGGAATGGTGAAGTAGAATCCTGTGAAGTGGCAAACTTGCTTTTCCCAGCCTGGTGAGCTGAGAGGAAGCAGTGATTACACACAGGATTGTATAAGCCATGCTGCAGCACGAGCCAGGCTTAACTGGCCTTTGAAGCAGGACTCCCCAGCAGATCTAAGGAAATTCTGCTGAATTCTGGAAAAGCAGGGGATTTGTCATACTTCTGATTAGGGATATTCTAGCACGTGATGTGACAAGAGGAAGCTGATTTGCTTCAGACCTGTACTCTTCCCCTTACAGTAATCACTGTGCCACGGTCTGAAGGTGTCTTGCTTTGAGAGATTAAGGTCAAGAAAGCCGTAATTCCCAGATACAGCTGGCAGCTCAGGAAAAAAAACCCAATCTTTTTCCTTTATTAAGGAAGAAAGCATGATTCAAGCAGTCTGTAGAAGGTGTATTTATCATCTGGAGGCTGGAATCAGATAAGTGCCTGTGATGTACTGAATTCCCATAAGAAGGACTGGGAATGCTGGGAATTCCTTCCCACTATCACCACAATCCACACACAGACCAGAAGGTGCCCTACAGGGAAGTTCCACATCTCATATCTTCATGTTGATATTTCAAATGAAGAAATGCAGAAAATTTCAGTGTGCCCCAACTTTACAGCAACAATTCTTACTCTGGCACCCACCTCCATCCAAAGTCATGTACTCATCACTTGCCAACACTTTTGTTTCCAGTCTGAAGAACTGCAGATACCAGAAGGCAAATAAAACAACAGTATTTTCCTCCCTTCCTTAGTTTAAATGATTGGTTGAGATACAGTTTATTCCAAGGAAATCCCTGCTGGATAAGCCATTACTCAGTTTGCCTGAGATGTTTGTACAATGGGAATCTTGGATTTGGACCACTTTGTATTTGAGCTTCCACAAGAGCCATGTGCTCTATGAGGAGGTGCAGAACAAAGAGGGATTGATCATTCAGGGTTTAATCCAGAAATAATACACAATTGACGAAATTATGCATGTTGTATAAACATTCAGAGCAAAGACTGTACTGCTTATCCCTTCTTATTCTCCCAATCCATCTAGTTGTTTGCAACTGATTTGCCATTTTGTTGCTGAGACAATCCCTTAAATGCATCAGCTGCCAAACCTTTTTTTCCCTCCTAACTTCCACTAGTGCTGTGTAAAGTTTTCCTTGTTGAAATTCAGGCCTCTGAGTTTCTAACAACATAGATTGTAAAATTAAAAGGTCCTCCGAGTTGTTGTTGGCAATTTGTGAGGTAGACAGGGCTGTCCCATTGGGAGAATCATGTTTATTTGCTTGGAATCAGAACAAACCTCTAAATTCACACTCTCCTGGACGGGATAACAGAAAAAGTGTCTTTAATTATGTGACACAACATGTTGTATTGCAAGTCAAAAACTATAGATATACCCTGGTGAACTGCTCCTTCATCTTTAAATCTAGCTTTACAGTTATGGGGTTTTAAGCAAACAATAAATGCATGAGAAAATGCTGAATGAAACACGGCTACATTTGGAATATTGGATACAGAGCACAGGACAGGGTGGGGTGCAGAGAGCAGAGGGGGAAGGTAAGGTGGCAATTGCTTAACCTATATTACAGTTGGGTGGTTGCAGTACTCACGGGGAAGGAAAAGGAAGCTGCTTTTTAGGGGCTCAGATGCAGCTCCTCAGCTGCTGAGGATGTAACGGGACCCAGATCAAGCTGTGTCTAAACATAGACATCCCCCTCTCTGAAAACAATCCCTTTCACCCCTTGTCCTCAAGTGCTGCTGGTGAAATGCAAGAAAGGGCCTGAGAGACTTTTTTTTTCCCCTCTGTAAAGCTGCTCAGTCTGTGGTCAGAGCTAATTTGGCACAGATTTAGGTCTTTTTACTAAAAGAGTTTTAAAAAGGAGGAACAGGGGTGAACCTAAGCAGTAACTGAATGTCTGTGCAAAGCCCTGTGAGTGCTTCTTCCAACACAGGTAACTGTTTTCTTTCCCCTGTTAACACAAAACATTCTGTGGAGGAGTTGGTTAAGTATCTGCCTAGGTGTGAGAACATCTGTGACCCCTCTGTCCTCCTCAATTCATTGTACCATGACAGACTTTGGGTTTTTCTAAATAAAAAACTCCACCCAACTGAATTCACCTAAAATTTGCTAATTCTCTGCCAAGTTCCCAGTCCTGCGTGCCTGTGGGAGATGCTGTGTAACCACATCACTGCAGTCAGGCCCTGAGGTGGGGAGGGAGCTCTGGTGATGGCTGAGGGTGAACATGAGAAGTGAAACCACAGGTCTCATGTGCATGTTAACCTCTCTCTGCTCTTCCTCACCCCTTTGCCCATTCATCACCAAAGAAGTGCCAGCCTGTGAGCTGCTAGCCAGCTATGTTTGTTCCCTATTCAGTTTAAAACAAATTGGGAAACAGACATTCTTGGCAGGAGGAAAATTAGTAGAAGAGGATACTTGGGGCAGGAGGGGCACACGTCAATTAAAAAATTGGGGTTTTTGTCTTACTCAGCCATGAATTCCCTGTTGAAGTTATGAGAAATTATTCTTGCATTCACTGGCTTTTAAAATTTCTCTGAAGACCTCATGCTTCTGTCATCAGAGACCTGAAAAACCTCGCTGGAGGCCTTGCATGTGCTTCCTGTCAGGCAGAGCAAGTAGCCACAATGATGAGGCATTACTTCCTCCCCAGCTCAGCAGCGCTCTGCTCTCTGTTCTGAGAAACTTCTGCACCAGGAATTGAGCCTCGTGTCTGAACTGCACCTAGAGCATTGACACTGCTCCCTTGGCATGGAAAAACTACAGAGTTCATTTACCTCTCAGTGCCTTTGCCTCTGTCAAGCACAGCTGGAAATGGAAAATTTTAATTGAAAAAGCAGCTGCAAAGGTTGTTTGCAGACTAGACAAGTGACATTACAAAGCCATTACACATATGTGTACCACCAACTTCCTGCAACAGCAAGAAGTGTTTGATGAGGCAGACACAGTAGGACAGTGCACAACTCTCACCAAAAATTCTTTTCCTGGTACATTTTAGACTAACCCATTAAGTTCATCTGTTACCGAAATTCTTGTCAAGAAAAGAATACCTTTTGTATCTTGAAACATTTGTTTCTAAAGCTTTTTGTTTGTGTCCTCCTTCCCTGTAAGTAGGACAAGCTCAAAGGGTCGAACTTGACAATACAAAGAATCCTTCCAATTTTAAGCAGCCCATGGAGCTGAACCTGTCCTTTACCTTTCCATGATGCTGGAGTACACCCAGCTCTATTTAGTGTTGCTCCAAGAAAGATTCTAAAAATACACAACTCTTGGTCATAGCCTAACCCTTAAGGAACTCAACATCAGTTTTGTAATATTAAAAACAGGATGAGATTAAAATGTGTGCTCAAGTGAGTCCTTCCTCTAGCAAAATTTCCAGTTACAGAAAGAGGCTGTAAAGCTGCTTGAATTAGAGTTTGACAGAGTTTACAGATATGTAACATAAAACTATGTAAGCAGCTCTGAAACAGAACCAAAATTCAGGTTTTTCCCCCTCACAATCAAATGTCTTAACCTGGGTGACAATCTTCCTGCTTTCTTTCTTGCTGTGTCTTATGGAAAGCGAAAGAAATTTAACAGGAAGGGAGGAGACAAGTGTCAACAGCCTCAAGAAATTTGTAGCCTTGTGGCCATGATGCTGTTTTGGGAGGTGAAAAATGTTGGGTTTCGAGGTTTCCAGATGAGAGATGGAAAGCAATTGCTCTTTCATGGCAACAATGGCAGCTCCACTTCCCAAAGCGTCTCACAAGATAGAAAATACACCCCACTGTTCTTCTGTGGGGCAGTGCTTTAGTCCAAATCAGTTTCTACAGCTGATTTCAATGTGGAAGGTACACACTGCCTGCTACATGCATGAACAGGGAAATTACAGGACATGGGTTAATGGTTTTAACTATCAGAGGGCAGACTTGTGATAGACAAAAAGGAGAATTTTTTCACAATGAGGTACAGACTGCCCAGAGAAGCTGTGGCTGCTCTCTCCATGAAAACATTCAAGGTCAGCTTGGACAGGGCCCTGAGCAACCTGATCTAGTTAAAGATGTCCTTGTTCATTCCACAGGGGCTGGTCTAGATGACCTTTAAAGGTCCCTTCCCACCCAAACTCTCCTGATTCTGTGGTAAGCCACCAGCACCAGGCTCAGTGAGCGGTCCCTGGGCTGCTGGTGGCTGCAGGTCTTGTGCAAAGCTAAACTCTGAGACACAAAGAGCTGTGCGCTCCTGCCAGGCTCGGGAGAGCTCGGTGCTGCAATGCTGGACCTGCCCAGCCTAGTCCCATCTCCAGATCCAGCCTGTGCTCCCTACAGCCTGGAAGAGAATCCAGAGGCAAATGATGGAATGTGTGGCACAGGGATTTCAAATGAGAGCTAGGAACTATGTGACAGGCAAAAAATCCCCACTGACAGCAAACAAACATAAAAATGATGAGTGCAGTGGCAGGTTCCTGGTGCCAACACCCTGTATTAACTCTTTGGTTGCTCACATCAGATTCCAGTCCTTTTCCTCTAAGACTTAGACCCAAACCCCTTGCCCTTCAGCAGAAGGTATGTTATCCCACTTAAATGGACTTAGAACAGCAACACTGACACAAGAAGACACATTGGCAAATTGGGTGCTCAGGATCTTATTACACTGTAGTAAAAATTAGCAGTGAAATTCACTTCTAGATTAAAAGCTTTTTAAATTATGTTTTCAGCTATCCCATGCAGTATACAAGAAGGTGTGTTTTATTACTATTAAAAATGACTGGTCTGCCTTCAGATTTTATTTGTCTTTGGTGTAAATTTGGAACAACTTCACAGGCTTGAACTGAAACAGATGATTTACACTGAGCTGAAACGGAGTACGTGTCAATTTTAAGGTTCATTTAGGAACACAGCTGGATAACAGTCCGGGAACTTCGAGTGAATTTGAACACAAACCATTTCACAAGTTCTTCAAATGAACCTGAACAACTATCAGCGTTTTCTAATAACTTTTACTGCCACGGCCTTTTGATTTTGAACACAAACCAGCCTTTTTCTCCTTCCCTATTCAATCACACATGGCAGCAGATTAAAATATTTTCCTGGTTGATTGTATTATGCTTTGCATCTGGGAATTGAGTTTTAATACTTCCAGATATGTTTGCTATTTGATGTTGCTGAATTAATTGGGTTGTTAAGATAATGAATGAGTCAATGACCAGAGTTGCCATTAGACAACTGATCCTTTTTTTTCCTGAAAGGCACATTGATATGCAACAGGTAATGATGGTTGGTTTGTTTGTACTTTAGTCCCTAGAAGTGTCACCTGCAACGCTATGGTTTAACTATGCTGGTAGAGAAACAATTTGAAAATCTGTCCATCTTTACAGTCTTCAAATATTGGTCTGGTTTAAGCTGACAGTGAAATATTTGCTGTAACAGAAATGGAGCTGCATTCACCGGAGCAACATTTTACAGCAGTACAGTTTCTGCTTATTTGCCTGAAGTTACGAAAGGCTGGGCCGGGTTTGGGCTCAGTCCCAGGCCGATGTCCGTGAGTGGTGCCATGGCAGTGGCCGCACAGGAGCTGCCCCCCGGCTGGCATGGGGAAAGCGGAACCCCTTACCTGCGGTGTCGTACAGGTTCAGGGTGACCTCCTTCTTCCCCACCGTCACACTCGTTGCGTACTTCTCAAAAACAGAGGGCGCGTATTGCTGCAAAGGGAGGAGAACGATCTCGGTGATCTCAGAGGCCTTTTCCAACCTTAATGGACTCTGTAATTGTGAGAAGCGGTGCTGGCGGGGCCCCAGCGCTGGAGCCGGCCCCGGCTGCGGCCCCCATCCCCTTGCGGGTGGCAGCCCCTCACCTCGGGGAAGGAGCCCTTGGCGTACACCATCAGCAGCGAAGTCTTCCCGCAGCCTCCGTCGCCCACGATCACCACCTTCACCTCCTTCCTGCCCGACGGGGCGGCCGCGGGGCCGCGGGGCCGCTCCGCCGCGCCCTCGGGCACGGCCCCGTTGGCCGCTTCCATGGAGCGGGAGCGGAGCGGGCCCGCTGAGGGCGCAGCGCGGCCGGGACGGGGCTCCGCTCCCTCTCCGCGCCCGGGGCGGGCAGAGCCGCCCGCGCCCCGCCGGGGATTGGCCGCGCCGTGGCCGCCGCCGCCTCAGGTGCCTCAGGGCCCCGCCCGGGCCCCCCGGGACACTGGGGGAGCTTTTCCTGGAGGCCGAACCTCATCGCCGGCCCGGGGCCGCCCGCAGGCTGCTCGGGGTCATGGCGGGAAGGCCCCTCAGGGCCGCGTCCCCTCAGACCCACCGGGGCTGCTCCGCCCGCCCGTCCCGCCGGGAATCCCTCGAGGCTCCATGCCCCGGTACCATCGGGCCGCGTCCCTTTGCCCTTCCACCCACACACTCCATTCCCATTTATTTATTTATTCCCGTTCGTTTATTCCCACAGGGAGCCCCTCCAGTGCCGCGCTGGGTCCCTCCAAGCGGCCAGCGCTGAGGGACCGATCCAGTTCAAGGCCGATGTGTGTCCAGCCCCGAGGGCCGAGCGGTGCCAGGCACGGTGAGGGCAGGCAGAGACCCCCGAGGCACCCCCGGAAAGGCACCTGGGTGCTGGCACTGGCAGTGACTCACTCCTGTTCTTCACTGGTTTATTGCTTGGCTAAGAACCGACAGCTCTGCTCATCATCTGCTCACCCACCCAAGGTGAGCTGCAATGAGAATAACTAGAATTTCTCATTTTAATCGCAGAGGTGTGGTGGCCCCAGGCTTCCACGTGGCATTTTTTGCTACCATGGAATGCAGGGCATCACAACAGCTGGGTATGTTTGGCTCTGGAAGGGAATCACAACTGCTGGATTATGTTTGGTCCCAATGCACAAGTCAGGGGAGTGACACTGAATTTTGGACTCAGGTGCAAATCTACCACCATTCAACACTAAAAATGCACGTTTCTTTACTGGCAGAAATTAGCAGTGTGCTCTGTCTTAAGTAAGTTCGTTTTTAAGAAATAAAATTTTCCTCTAATGTTTTTTTGTTTTTTTGTTTTGTTTTTTTTTAATACCACTTGTGAGAATAGCCACAAAATCCTAAGGATATGTTCGGGTCTAACAAGACTGTTTAATTCAACTAAGAAAAAAAACCCCAAAACCACAATTCGAGTAGGGCTTTTCATTTTCCCCTGCGCGGTTGTGTCACTAGATGGCCTTCCAGACCCAATACAAACACCACTGCACTCGGGCAAGGAGGATCCTGCTTTGTGCACAGGGCAAACAAAACGCTAGAAAAGGGTATTTCTGCAAAAGATCAGAAGAAGGACCTGTAATACCCAAAAAAGTGTCATATGGCTCAAATTACAATAATAAAAAAGCGATCAAATTCACACCTATATCAAATTCACCATTTTATTGAGGAAAAAGTTGATGCAAGCATGTAGAAACTGTCAAAAAGTGTTTTACAAGCCACAGTCTTATAAATCTTATCTGGAACACAGGAAAAGCCATCAGCTCCTGTCCACTGTAATGGCTGAGAGCATTTCAGTGACACAGGAATGGATGGGCCAGGAAAGAATTTGTTTAATCCTGAAATGATTTATTTGGACCTGGCTCAAACCCAGTATCACACTATGTATGATACAATCAGCAGGTACAGTTAGCAGTCTTCCTGTAACTGAAGAATTCAGGGGGTTTTTTGCAAGTCAATTATTGCCATAAAGGGGATTTTTGGGGGGATAAAAATACTTTGTGGTTAATTATTAATTTGTGGGGGGTTGATTTTTGTTTTTGGGCTTTTTCCAAGTCCTGCAAAACAATCTTTACATTTCTCATAGCTTTGTCCTCTTGTACATTTTATACTTATGTAAACTTTTAGATTTGTACACCTTTAGATTTGGAATGAAACAACATAAAATGAGCAGATTACAAATACAACTGTAAACACTCCAAAGACTGTTTTTAAGTAATGAATGTTCTGCTTGTAATGAGTCTACTTTGTATGGATGAAGTACAACATTTCAGTGTCTCAGGTACTTAATTTTAATTAACAGCTATGCAGTGCTTCAGGCATATCATTTGGGTTTGAGCTAAAACTGAGCCTATTTTGCTGACTCCAAAAAAATGCAAAATCTAAAATGGAATTGTGTCACTGATTTAAATGGAAGAAGATTCAACCCTCTATTAGTGAAATTCAAATCTAATCATTACAATAATTGTAAGTGTCCTTCTCTAGTTCCGTTTTGGCCTGTATATTGATTTTGGCACAAGTTCTTTCATCAAGAGCTTACACATCTGCAGCTCAGGGGTCAATGTGTGTGTGGAGAGTCTCAGTGAGCACAACAAAACCAGGGCATTAGTGGGGTATGGAAAATATCCGTGCTCCAATCTTTAGTGCCAATTTGTTGCTTCATGATCACCAATGAAAAAGTTAGGAAGGAGTGAAAGGTTAGTGTGCTGCTTAGGAAATCTGCTGGGAGTTTGTGATTTTTATACTGGATGGTATTGATGGATAATTCAGGTTAGTTACGAAAACACCCTTAAAAAGACTCACAGATTAGGTTCAATATTGTTTGCACACACCATCTGCTGCATAGCCATATTGTTAGTTTATTTGGTAACACAAACTGGACAAGAATGGGGCCCTATTCTTCCTTATTGTCTTCAGAACTATGTTTTTGAAATACACTTAATTGTTTTCTTCATAACACAGGCCCCAGTTTACAAAGACTTCAGCATAACAATAACTAACCCCCATTTATGTCCAAGGAAATATTAATAAACTTAGTTAACAAAGTGCATAAGAAGACAGAGCCTTAAATATTTATTTTTAACATTACCAGTGACATTAATTTTTTGTGTTTTCAGCTATTAATTCTCACTACAGCATGTACTGAGCAAGAGGAATGCCTTGAAAAAATCACAATAGGAAAGACAAAGCCTAAGGAATGGGATTTACCAAGTAAGTCAAGTGAATCTCTGATAAATTTCAGATGTTGCACAAGACCAACAATTGCTTGTCATGTGCACACAGACTCTTACTGAGGGAGTGTCTCTGCCCCATGGAATTTAGTATGGATAGGGCACAGAAGGAAGGGGGAATTATGATGTGGGAGAGCTGAACTGTCCCTGCACACAACACAAAGTTCTGGTGACAGAATCATTGTGAGAGGAGAAGCCTATGACAGACAAAGCAGGTGTATACTACTCAAGTGATTCCTCCTGCTTACAGAACAAATGAACAAAATTGTTTTTCAGTTGTGCTTTTGCTCACAGTGCCAACACTGCTCTGACCCTCACTAAACCCTTCATGCAATTTCCAAAATCAAAGCTCCCCAGTGTCCTTGACTTTCAGCTGCTTCTCAGTCTCCATTTCTGCAGTGTTTCTCGCTGTTCCTCTCGCACATGCAGAGCTCAACCATCTGGTCCTCATGGCCTGATATTTTACACACATGCCCCCACCCCAAAAATCCCTTGGGCTACATGATTCACCATCTATTCAAACCTTGCCATGTGCCTGTTTTTTTGTGTAGTAGCTCCTACTGATGTAAATCCCTTGTTCCATAAGGGCTCTCAATTGCCTTTTTCACTGAAGGCAAGGTGGCTGTGACACCTGCCAGTCTCTGAGACATTTAACCCAACCTAAAACATTATTACACTGTTGTTTGGCTGAGTAGGAACCATATTTTTTTCCCAGTGGGAAGTGCTGCCAGAATGGCATTAACTTTCTAGACTATTAAGTAATATGGAAAAATTATATTTCAATAAGAAAATTTCCTTTCTGCCTTTTCATGCCTTAGAAATAGTTCCTGTTTCACTTGGCTCAAATAGCACCTGCACTAAATCAGTGCAGAAATCTTTGGATAAACTCGACGTAAAATCTGTCCAAATGCTACCAGGGAGTTCAGAGGGTTGGGAAAGAAAACAGGACAAGGGTCTGCAAGGGGAGGTGTGAGACAAATTAAGACACACAACTCAGCAAAATCAACTGTTTCTTGGTTATTTTCTCTGGTATTCTCTAAATCAGGGGTGCCACAATATGGCTTACCTGATAAATGCATGGCCATTGTGCTGTGTTTTGAATTTTGCCTTTCATTAGAAACTGAGTTCTTGGCTTTGCAGTTGTGGGGGAAAACCACCCCATTTTACAAATCTGAAGTAAATCAACATGGTAAAATGTCATCCTAATACAGTAGGTGCTTAGAGGCAGTTTCAAGTTTCTGTTGCTTACTAAAGTGTGAACTCTCAAGCCAAATTCTGTTGTGGAAAATGGGTAACACAAGGTTAGGATCATCCTATGCTTTTCTGGAACATCAAACACAATGAGTAATCTCTGAAAAGTATGAAATGAACAGGCAAGTGTCTGCCAACACCTCCACAGCTCTGCCCCCGTGGATCTTGGGATATGTGTCTCCCAGATGTGCTGGCATGGCTTCCCCGAGCCATGGGCAGGAATTTGTCACCACAGGCTGGCAGAGCTATCACAGCACGCCTCGTTTCAGGTGAGATTTGCAGTTGTGTTTGCCTTGAGAGCTGGGCTTGGATTTGCCATGGGAACAGGCAGAAGCAGTGGGTTCAGGAGTGAGGCACACCCTTGCTCATGGCTGACAGAGATCAGGGCTCTGCTACAGATCTGCATGAAATTACTCACCATCAGATGTTCTTCTGCATCCAGATCTGCAGCAGAGAACACATCCCATCAGGAAGTAATTTGGGGAAATTTAGGGAAAAAGGCTACAAATAGCTTTGCTTGCAACAAGATCCATTCTTAGCCAGTATCCAACCAATCCCTTTAGTATAACCTCTAAAATCCCTCTGACTTAGGCCTTCCTGTGTTTTCATTACCCAAAACTCCACCTAACCCAGCAAGCACAGATACTATTTTTTTTTTTTCAAAATTGGAACGCGCTCTGCAGTATCTGCTTCCTTCAGATCACTCTTCCCTTCTCTCGTTCCCAAATTATGTAATTCCTTGTGGATAGGGATATTTTCTTTTAAGGTACTTGCTAGTTCAGATACAAGGAAAGACTGAACCCAAGAGGAGTGTGTGTTAATAAAGATGACCACAGCACCAGGGCAGGAGTTGCATTCAGCCGCTTTAGTTTACACAGGAGGGATTAACATGGAGTGGGTGAGTCAACTGTGGATTGCCAAATCTGGGTTACACTCCCCAAAATTCTGTTGGAAGATTCCTCTAAACCTGAAGTATGTGGAGTTGTACTTATTTTGTGAAGTAGAGAACATCAAGTTTAATTGAACCCAGGTTCGGCTTCCTAAATATGCTTTTCACTATGTGAGCTACAGTGCAGCCTGACCAGTGTGTGTTTTACAGAGTCATGAGTCAGGCTTTGATCAACACCTCATTCCTTCACTCTTGCATCTGGCCCAGGCAGGAAGCTCTCAAACCTTATGGACAAGGATGTGGGGAAACTGGGAATATTCATAGGGAGAGAATAAAAGATGGTGAAGTAGGCTATGATAATGGACTGTGGATGAAACAGTGCCATGTTTTTGCTGAGTAATGCATAGCACTGACATTAAGGGGCAGTTAACACGAAGTTTGCATCCTCCCCTCTGGTATCTGTGCAAACTTCCCACAGGAAGGCAGCAATGGCAGACTGAAGAGATGATAAAATGCCCTGTTTATATGGGGGACGCCACAATTTCTGCCTGTTTTTTGTGGAGTGCTGGATGTACGGGTAGAGCTAAGTGGGAAGTGCTTGCTCTGTCGTTGTCTGGCTGGCAAGATGCTCATTCATAGAGGTGGAGGTTTGGCAGGAGCCAGAGGAGCTTGTGGCTTGTCAGAGCATGGCCAGGCAAAGCACAGGCCCAGACTGAAATTTTCTCAGACCTGAGAGCAGCCATAACCCAGCCAGAGCAAACTCTGAGAGGAACAGTGATGCTCAGAGCAGGTTAATTAATAACTTGAGGCGCTGGAAATAAAACCAGGTTGTAATTGAGCGATATTTGCTTTAGAGCTGTGATTCTTGGCCTGTGCCTGGTTTGTGGGAGCTGGTTGGGCTGACAGTGCAGAGTGACCTGGCTGGATGTCCTTGCTGAGAGTCACCAGAGAGGCTCAGGAAGGTGTTCAAGCAGTGGTGTGGGTGTCGTGATGGCAGGCACAGAGAGCAGCAAGCTGACAGTGCTGGGTCTGGCACGATGCCCTGCCCTGCTCCACACCTCTGTCTTTGATGGCACATTTCCTGTGTTTCACCCTTCCTACATACATCTCACCCTTCCTGATAACAACAGGCACATTGTCAAGTTCCTCATTGCTTACTGGGATTAATGTAGTAGCTCTGAGTTCTTAAAGTGGGGAGATTTCCTGGTTAAAACTGTTCTAATTAAACTTGTATCTCTCATAAGGCTAAAAATGCCCCTGTGTGAATGGCAGCTGGATCTGCTTGCAAAATGTCAGTGCCTCAAGACCTTTAATGGTCTTGGGAGTCTAACAATAGTACAGACAGTGCCTGTTCAAAGATAAGGGCTCCAGGCAAATGGAAGAAGGAAGCAAATACAGCCTCCCCATGAAATCAGACATCTTAGACAAAAATTTTCTAAGTACAGAACACATCTGGCTGTGTATTTGTCAAGTACTTTATTAGCTTGAACCACACACACAGCACCCATAGCAAATAATTTCTACTCTAAGTCTGAGTGGGCACCTCCATTTTCCTTTTAGGACTCAGTTTTGGACCTAGGAAAAAGTGTTCTCAGTCGAAAGGCCTCCAAGCAAGCCTGGGCTGGTCATAGTAGAGCAACAGCTGCACGAGCTTAAATTCCTCTCCCCACCCTGCTGTACAAGCCATGCTCCTCAGTCCTGTGCATGGAGGAATGTCCAGCTTTCCTGCTTCCCTGCCAGCTCCACTGGCATTTCCTATTCCACAGGCAATTGCACGTTAGTTGCCGACACCATGAAGTGCTTTTTCATGTGGGCAGTGGTGGTGGAACTAAGGATCCCTTCTGGTCAGAACCCCCTGCAGATGTTCGTGACACTTTTTTCACTCCCCTTTATGCAACACGTCAGGCGCCTGTGATAATTTACTGCCACAGGAACCACTTCCTGCACGCTGCTAACTGCGAGTCCTTCCGGACTGCTGGCAGGCACTGCCCAGGGAAAGGAGAAGACAATGTGCAGGGGAAGGTGTCAGGAAGCAAAGAGAACCCTGTCCTGCATCAGCAACTCCCAGCAGAGAGACAGGCAGAAATGCAGCAATGGCTGTGTGGGTTTAATGGAAACTAACTTCAGTTAGAAACTAGCAATGGCCTTTCCCTCTTGAAGGTTAAAACAACTAAAATATCTGGAAGAGGTATTTTAATTTAAAACTTACCTTAAAAAAGAGAAAAATGAAAGTTAAAGAAAGTCCAAAAATAACTCAGAAAGTAGACAAAGATAAGAACAGAGCCTGCAGAAATCAAGTCTGAACAAAAGGCATGGGTTGTGAAAGGAGAAAACCACAAACGGCAGGGGTCAAAATGTAAAACCTACAGTTCACCGTGAAACATGAAGGATGCTGTTGTATTCCACACCTCCTCTTCCTGGGTGTAGCTGTCTCCACAAGGTGAAGGGCAGTAATGAATCAAGCTCCTTCCCTCTTCCTGTATTTTCTATTCAATTATTTGCAGGCTGTGCAAGTTCTGCTTTACTTCCCTTCTCCATATGCCACACTCTCCTCCTGTTTTCTGTTTTTTTTCCTAATTCTGAACTGTGCCTTTGGCCTCTCTCCCATTTCTTTCTCCTTGGTGTGTGCCCCCTGCTCTGCCAGGATCTGCTGTCTTTGTAACCTCTGCTGTGCACATATGCTGGCTCTTCCCTCCCCTCCTGCCACCCCCTGCTCCACCGAGTGTCCCTTCTCCTCGCTCCAGCGTTTTTGCCAGCGGCTCTGTGAACCAGCCAGGAACGGAACGATTTTGCCACGGCCACTGCTCCCGTTTCCATGCTCCTCTCCAGCGACCAAGGGGAAGCCGTGCTGCTCCCCTCGTACAGCACAGGCACACACAGCCCTGCAGCTGCGTAGCAACTGGGAGCTGCTGGAGCGCAGCAGCACAGGGAGCCATGGGCAGCACAGCCTTCACCGACCCGGCGCCTTCGGGCCCTCTCGGCTGCAACCCAGGGCTCGAGGGACCAGCTGGGGCACTCCTCGCTGTCCTGTCAAACAATAAATCAAGATGCAAATCCTTAACTGTAGGATTGAGAGAGGTGGTGGCAATGTCAAGGGCAAAACAAAGCCCTGGTCTCGTGTCACATCGCACCAGTGGGAAGACACTGCTCTGATTTGTAAGCTGAACTCATTTGATCTTTGTCATCGGTTTCTGGCTGCAACATTTTATACTCCATCACTTTTAATCAGAATGTTCCTTGTATGTGCTACATGTGTTAAAATGGCTCCCAGGTCCCCGGCTACTATCATATCCAGGCTGTTTAATGAAGTGTCCAGAGACACAAGTAATTTAATGCATAAATATTCTTTTAGATTATTTGGATCTTCATTTCCTTTTCATGCAAGCTTTGTAAGTGCCCGGCCTTTAAATGGTACATTCTTTTCATTCTTTCTCTTTTATTTTTGTGAAACTGTACTGTTCAGGGGCCATGAAGCACTGAACTGTTTTGTAATTCGATGGCTTTAGAATGCTGATTAGAATTGCCAACCGTCTTGATTTATTTCATGATTTTTATAAGCTTGAAAGCATTCTAAAAAATAACCACTTCTACATCCTGATAGGATCACAGCATTTCAATGGCAGCTGCATTTCAATAGGCAAGAAGCAACACAAAACATTCTGCAAGTCAGGTGTTGAAACAGCTTCTTTATTCCTTTATAGCTCAAGAAAGATTAGATCTCTGAAAGCACTCACTCCCTACCTTACAGAGGTGGCTTTGTCATAGTACTTTCAGAAATAATATGATCACATACAGTTTAAAAAGTAACAACCACCCCCACCCCCAGGTCTGGAAAATAGCCAACACATCCATCAAAATTTGTCTGGATCTTAAACGCAGTAAATGTTTGTTCCACTGTTGGGTGTCACCATGCATCTCTGCACCCCGGCAGCCAAACAACACAGCCTAGTGATTCCCTGTCATTGTTCAAGGCTCACATCCCCATGCATCCTCAGAGCATGCTGGGACACAGGTGAAATCTTGTCAGCAGGTTGCTTATTTCGGCTGACAATTCCCTAGACAGATCATCTGCTGTTCTTAGGAAGGAATAAAAAAATCCATTGCAAGAAAATATGAACAGGCAAATACCCTGTCCATATTCCTACTCAATAGTCCTTTGATATTCTTAGCCTGGTTTCCTAAAAATAAAACCATCTAATGTGACTGTGTTCTTCTCTGTAATCTCCCCCCTCATTCCTCCAATGTGAATCAAATTTGGCAGGGGGGAAGAAGTCCCTAATGTATTTAGGTCTTGAATGAACAGCTGGATACAGAGTATGTAGTGAGGCATCACATCTAAAAAAACCTCATCTAACAGGAAGGTCTCAAAATGCACTTTGGAACCACCCTGCCCCAGACATACTCATCTTTCTTTTATTGGTTGCAACCACCTGTTTTGTGCTCTGCATTATTTAATGGCTACATAATAGACACCAGGGCAGGCAAGTGTTGCAGTCTGCCTCTGGCTCCCTTCCAGCTCCTAAACCGGGCTTTCTTCCCATGCAACTGGGGTGTGGCAAGGGATGGTGTGGAACCAGACCTCCTCCTGACACAATATTGACACTGCTGAGGTGTGTGTACACACACCCGGAACCAGGAAACACAGTGCTGACAGGTTGTTTATCTGGAAGAAAACTAAAATCATAACCAAGTTTGTAGGTGGCACTAAGCAGTATCACGAGGGAGTATCAAGTAAAAATAATAATTTAAAAAGGCCATTGCAAGCAACAATGCTGTCTAAGAGTTCTCAAGATGACCACAGTAAAGCCATACATGCAAAACAAAGAGCACAATCCTACAGTGCAGGGTGGTCATTCTTAGAAGGATCAGATCCGAGAGTATTTTAGCAGCCCTGCTGGGAAACCAGCTGAACATGGACTGGAGTAATCCCTGGATGCCTGACAGACACATCTGAGCCAGGAGGGCTGCTGGCTCGGGCATGGTCACTGCCGAGGGCTCTGTCCCCTTCTGCCCAGATCAAAATGGTGACAAACTGGAGCAGGAACAATTACAGGATTAGTAAAGATGGACCCGAGGGGGAGCTCTGCAGCCTGCAATGGAGTGTTTAAATGCTCAGCTTGCACACAGCTACGAGGGGATGTAAATCTGGTCATGGAGCATTCCTCTGCCAAGGAGACTGACGGACAGACACATCCAGAAACTGAAAGCAGAAACTAGACAAGTTTGAAAAGGTACTTTGATTTCTAGTCTGTCAGGTAGATTTTTGATGGAAACAATTTACCCTTATTTTACTCCCTTTCAGATCCCATTTGAAAATGAAAATCTGATCTTTATCTAAGATGCAGCTATGCTGCAGTTAAATTCTTTGAAATGAGAAAAAGAAAAAAATTCACAAAAATCCAGAGACCTGCATAATGCAGGAAGTTGAACCAGATGAACCTTGGTCTCTTTTGTCTTTTATAATCTATTAATCTAGTTTCCTTGCACAAGCAGCGGATTGTGACTTGAAAACCTTCAGTATAAAGGATTCTGTGTACAAGGCAGCCTAAAACAAAATGTTGTAAACAGTCAGGATCATTGTTTGGCAGAACAGCTGCATATTTTTTATTTCTCTTTGCCTCTCAATCTAATTTGCTCTTGTTGCAACACTTTGCCAAAGAAATTAAATCACTTCTTATTGATAACAGACAGTGATATAATTAGCATAAGAGTTTTCCACTCAACAATGCCAGTCAGGGATGCTGTGGGCAAGAACAAGCTCCTTTGCTTCAAGAATGTGCACAGAGTCACCACAAGCTGTTCAGAGAAAAAAAATCTTCCCCCCCCTCTTTTTCCCTGAAAGATCTCTTTATCTAAAGAGTCTCACACAGCAAACCAGGGTCAATCTAACTCAAGTATGAAAGTCTGGTTTGACCTTTCTGGGATTTAAACACACTGTACCAGAACATTTTGCTTTTCAGATACAAGGTTCAGCCATGAAACCACCCACTCTGAGAGCACAACTGGTCTCAACTGCCTTGGCGACTTTTAAACTACACTGAACATTACAGTCATTTAGAAACTCTAAAAAACGGAAAGAAATTTTCGGCTCAGACTTACAAAAACAACTTCCAGAAGTGCTGAGGACCCACACAACTCACTGGGGCGGCACGGCAGGCTCGCTGTCCAGCGCCTGCTGCCCCAGCAATTTCTGGCCCTGGTTTGCACGTACGCAGCGCCAGGCACACGCGTTAGGACCTCTCCCAGCTGGAGCACTTCATGGATTCTACCACCGGGAACAGCCGTCCTGGACAATGATTAATCGCAGACAAAGATCAGAGTCCTGGAAAAATATGCAGAGAGATGCAAGTACAGACAAAGCTGTCTAAGCTCCCACAGTATTATGGTCTGGCTGTGTCGCTTCAAAGCTGCGTTAGGCAGAGCTGGTTTGCTTCAAGGTTGAACAGATCAACGTTACGGTTTAAATGCTGGTATTGCTATCAGCCAAATATATATTTAAACATAAATCTTAAATCCCAGGAAAGTTAATAGCCCGATGCTGTTTAAATATGCCTTTTTTAGTCGCTTCACGTGCTGACTTAACTCATTACGATGCAAGCTGCAGAAACGTTTTCACTACAGTTCAAAAACCCTTGCAAATAGGAGCCCAGCTCTGCGCCGTACTTTGATCTACACGTCGCCTCTTTCGGCCATTTCCAGGAAGCTGAAATGCTTTTCACCTCTATTGAGAGATATCAGAGGAGCATTTTAATGGTGTTCAGCTAAGAACAACGTCACCGTTCCTTCCGATTTTGCCAGCAGACGGTCCCTGGGAGCCGCCGTGACCCGGGCCCGGTGCTCAGCGCTGGCTCCAGCGCGGGCCCGGCGCTCCCGGCCGGGCAGGGACCGAGCGGCGGCTCGGGCGGCCCCGGCTCCGAGCGCCGCAGCCCCCGACAGGGCTCGCAGCGCTACAACGCCAGCCTGGCACTGCGGAAGCGCTTTGGTTTTGTTGTTGGTTTGTTTGGTTTTCTCCCCCTCCACGGGAACGTGTTCTGTTTTGTGCGGACGGTTTGTCGCTTGTTCTCGACATAGAGCCTGACCCGGTGAGGAGCGAGGGGGGGGAGCGAGGAATGGAGCGATGAGCGCAGTTGTTGCGAAAGGCGCGGGCTGCGGTGCCTCCTTCGCGGCAGCACCCTGCTCCCTCGCAGGGAAACAGCCCTGAGCCTCGGCACATACCACGGCACAAGTTGTACAAACCCACGGAGCGGCTGGTGCTGAGCCGCAGGAACTGCGGGCAGGGCGCACCCTGCCCGGCACATGCCGCTCCCGCAGACAGCCTCTGCCAAGCAGCCACTTACCTTCACCCTCCCTCAGAGTCCGCAGGACGGTCCTGCTCTAGCCTTACCAGGGAGGCCACCTCTCTACAGTGTTTGCTTTTCCTCCCTGTCCTGCCCTCTGAAGTGGTTGCTCAAGCCAGGCTTTCCTGGCTCACCTACTCTGGGTCTGCAGTGAGCACAAGCTGCAATTCCCCACAGAGCACAGCGAGGCTTGTGAAGTTCCGAGATAACCCTCAGCCTCCACCCAAAGCGAGCTGCAGCAGAATCTGCTCGGGGGAAAAAAAAAAAAAATCCCACCAAAAAAACAAACCACAAGAAGAAAAAAAAAAAAATAAAAAAAGAAGGAAAAAAAAAAACGACGCCACATGTAACACCTCATCGGGCCATGGCGGCTCCACTGCAGCGCGGCACCGGCTCCGCGCCAGCCCTGCCCGTGCGGGCCCGGGGAGCTCGGCGCTGCAGGCCGGAGGAGGCAGGGCAGCGCTGCCCCGGCTGGGTGATGGCGGAGGGGGGAACAGCCCAGAGAGGCAGAGAAGGAAAACAACAAAGAGCCATGTGACGGGGAGCGGCGGCCGCGCTCCCCCCGGCGCACCCGCTCCGGGCGGGGAGGTGGCGGCGCCGCCCGGCCCCTCCCGCGGCCACCGCTGCTGGTTCTCCCCGTCCCCTACCACAGCCCGGGCTTTAACATTTTTGTGCATTTTCTTTTTTTCCCGTGTGTGTGGTGAAGGAGGGGTGGTGTTGTTTGTTCCTCTTTTTCCCCCCTCTGCATTAGGCGACTTCCATGGCTTGGTGTTTATAAAGAGAGCGGGAGGCTGCGGCGGGGGAAGGGCGGTGTTATTTATAGCAGTCAGGGCTGCGCCGGCATTATCCGAGCTGCCTTTGTCCTCCCGGCCGGCCGCCCCCCCGCCCGGCCCGGCTGGAGCGCCGCCAGCCCCGCTGCCGCAGGGCGCTCCCGCCATGTTGTGCGCGGGGAGAAAGAGCCGCCGCTCCCTGCCCGGCTTCGCCCTTCCACAGCCCCTCACAAAGCGCTGGGGGAAGGGGGGGCGGGAAAGGGGAGAGAAGGGGGAAAAAAAAACCCCAAAAAACCCACACCACCCCAAAACCTCCATTTCCCTGCAGCGCTCGGGACGCGAAGCGCCGGGAGGCAGCGGGGGGAGAGCCTGCCGCGCCACCGCCCAGCACTGAGGAGAACGCGGCGCCGAAGGGAAGGAGAAGCCATGATGGCGGCTGCCCTCACACAACACGGAGCGCGACCGGGAGCGCCGTGCCCGCCGCCGGCCGCCCCTCCCGCCGCCCGGGACACGGTGCTGCCGCAGCCTTTCACATAATAAACCCACCAGAATTCGGCGGGGAGGCCATTTTCGTGGGCTGGGTGGCGGCACTAAAGCACAACTGCTGTGAATATCAACTGCGTCACGGCTCTCCATCTGTAACACTCAGGCTGCAAAGGGTCCCTCACTTGGAAGGAAACTCCCTCATTTTGGATATACTTCCAGACCTCCTTTTTCCCCCCTCTCTCCAAGTCACTGCCTCTCGGTATGAAGGATTTTACAGTGCTTTCTAGGGAGACATCCGCCATTAAGACTCACCGTCGTGAAAAACACCCCCCCATTTTGTTGCCTGTTTTTTGTCGAGCTTCTGTAATTAGACGGATAAAACATGTAAGGGATCCCTACCACCACCACCGCCTTCTCGCCTTTTTTAACATCAACCTCACTAACATCTTACTGTTCGCAGGCAGATTTTTTTTTTTTTTGGTGCTTACAATTTAACAGCCACGTAATGCCTGCAATGGATTCACAGCGTCTCTCCGCACAAAAAAAAACCAAACCCACCCAGGGCTGAGGACGACCAAGAGCTTTGTGCAGAAAGAGAAATCAAATCCCTCCCTGAAAACAGACGTTTCAGAGGCACTGTTAGATGTTTCTGAGGAAAAGGAGATCGCCACCGCTTTCAGACGACCATTGGGATCCTTCCACCCAGGACAATACCATTAGCTACAGGCCTGGGCTATTTGTTCCTCTGCAAGGGCAAAAGGGTTTACTTACCCGCACACCATAGTTGAATGCAGCTCTGAAGGTGAAGTTGTTACTCTTTTTTAAAATAATGGCTATAAATATATATATGATCTGTATCACCACTTCTCTCGTAAGTTTGCGAGCCAAAGCGGATCTTGTTAAGATAAGTTATGGATCTTTGTATGGCAGTGGTCTAGCATCAAAAAAAGAGGAAAAAAAAAAGGGGGAAAATATATATATAAAAGTCCAGCTATGTTGACTGACCGTACACAGGCGAGGACTCCTGCTCGAGTAAATCTACCTTCCTGTGGCAGATTTACTCTGTACATAAAAAGGACGTTCAGTGTTTTTCCACAGAGCACGCAGACACTAAAAATATTCTCCTCAATAGTTTTAGGCTGCACATGTCAATGTGAAAACACCTAATTAACATTACTGGTTCTAAACAACTTTTAAGCATATCTTAGCCAGATAGTTTGCTTTATAAGTAAAATATTTTTTAAAAGCATAAATTGGTTTAAACAGACAAAAACGTAAGACATGCAAATGAAGGCTTAGCAATAAGGACCACTTCAGTAACATTAACATGAAAACTACACTTAGCAAGGACAGAATGGATTGGGTACTTACAATATAAGAGGAAAGAAAGAGAAAAAGCTTATCATAGTAAAATTGCCTTATTTTTTGCCAGAATTCACTATTCCTATACCTACATTTAAAACATTACCTTTTAAGCACCAAAGGAGTTAATAAAAATGGCCAGGAATCAAGTGTTTAATACAGAAGTCTCTCAAATTTATTGTTCAGTCATCAGAGCTGCTTAAAGCTTAAAAACCCCCAAAACAACGAAAAAAATATAAAAAGAATGTATTTACTCTTTTTTTGTTGGCATTCGAAATTGTTAACTGCTGACATAGGGTGTGCCATGACCTAGTTACACAAGACAAAGATGGATCCCGAATCATAAGGGAGAAAAAAAAAAAAAATCCGCATTACTTTTTTTTTTTTTTGGTTAAGGGTTTGAGATTATATATATATTTAAATCCTCCTTCTTCAGTGAGTCGTCTGGCACCGTGCTAGAGGCTCCCACCACCCCGCGTGGTGTGGATTCACATGGCGGATCCCCCTTTATGGAACAAAGGAAAAGCCCAGTTGGCCATTTCGCTCCACTGCAGAAAAATGGCTGCGGGTCCCGCGGCCTCTCCTTGGCTTCTGCCGCGCGGTGCTTTTACCCCGCCGTCTAATAACTCAGGCCCCATGGAAGCCGCGCTCCCATTGGCTGCGCCCGCCGCGCTGCCGCCGCCCCAGCCAATGGCGCGGCCGCTCCCGGGGCCGCCGCGGCCCCGCGCCCCGGGACGGCCGCGCCATGCGCCCGCCGCGCTCCGCCCGGCCCCGCGCCCGCCGAGCGCCGGGGGCACCGCGCCGCCCGCCTTTAATACCGAAAACAAAATGGAACCTCCCCGCTGATTGGCTGACGAAGGCTCCGGACCTTTAATAAGCAAAGCTGCTCCCCCATCCTCCATCACCCCCTCCTCTGCGTGTGTCGCCACCCCCCCTTAGCTTCCCCCCCCGCACTCTCCGCCGCAGCAGCGCGGCGGGTCCGCGCTCCACCCGCCCCCGCGGTCGGCCGGGCTCGCCGAAGTCTTCCCCTAAAAAAAGATTAAGAGAGAGGAAAAAAAAAAAAAAGCCGAAAAAAAACCCCACCAAAAAACCAAACTTGTCCCACCTATAGGTCCATCTTGTTTAGAAACAGTTTGCGCTAAGGTAAATGCAGCGGGCAGATTCCACTCGCCCCCCCGCATGCCGTTAACCCCGCGGCGGGGAGGGAAAAAAAACCCGCGCGTCCCGGCGGCGGCCCATGCGGCGGCGCTCGGCGGCGGCGGGGCGGCGGCGGGCGGCCGCGGGCCGGGGGCTGCGCGGCGCGGCCGCCGTGAATGTGCAGGCGGCGGAGCGCGGTTAGGCGTTCGCGGCGCTCGCAGCGGTGTATTGTGGGATCCCGGCCGCCGCCAGCAGCGAGCACACACAATATGTGGTGGCTCGCGAAAACGGGAGGCAGGAGCCTGGCGGGCAGCCCGCGCCGGTAACCGGCCCCATGTGAGACGGGAGCTCGCCTTTCGCTGCCCGGAGACGATCGGCCGCCCAGCGCGATGTCTTTCCGAGAGACCAAGGCGGGGGAAAAAGCCAAGCACCCTGAAGATCATGGCAAAAAGCAGAGTTCAAGTGAGATTGGGTCTTTTTTTTTTTTTTTTTTTTTTCCTTCTCCTTCTTTTTTTTTTTTTTTTTCCTCTCTCCTCCTCCCTTTCTGCCTCTTGTCTGGTTGGGGTGGAGGGGGGGACCCGGTTGGCAATTCCCCCATTTTGGGGCTCGCTTCGCGGTGGATTTCCTCCCTGCCTGGGTGTGTAGAGCGGGCGGCTCGTTAAAAAAAAAAAAAAATAAAAAAACACACCGAAACGAAGAGGTCTTTGTTGAATTTTTTTTTTAACTTTATGGTTTTTCGTGTGTTTTTTTTTCTTTTCCCCTTCCCTCTTTCTCTCTTCTCCGCCCCCCCCCCCCCCCCCCCCCGCGTTCAGGTTGGATCAACGGAATGGAGAACAGCACGCAAGCCAGCACTTCTGTCGAGAAAAGAAATCACCATTGGAGAAGTTACAAGTTGATTATTGACCCGGCTCTGAAAAAAGGACAGCACAAACTCTACCGTTACGATGGGCAACATTTCAGCATGCCTGTGAGTGGGGGGCTCCCGGGTTTCCCCCATTGTGTCGTGTCTCCCCCTGCCAGCCTCTGTCTTACCGGCGTTTTGGGGGCTGGGGGTCCCTCCGGGTCGTGGTAATCCTCGCCGTAGCGCATGTGTGTGGGAGGGGAGTCTGGGGGGGGGACACGCACTGCCACCAAAGTTACAGCCACCTGACACTGTGTATTCAACTGTCAGGAGCCCAAACCTGCGGCTTTTTTCTACGTTTCCAATCTGTGTATTTCTCAGCAGTATTGCAATTTGACACGTGTGTGTGTGTGCGCTTTCCCCTTCCCTTGAGACAGCCTGTGCTTCCTTGGGGTTTATTTTTTCTTTTATTTTTGTCTTAAATTTTGAGTCTTGTTATTGCTGTTTCTATGTTTTCTCTCCTCCTCTTCCTCCTCCTCCTTCTCCCAGAACTCGGGGATCGCTCCTGTGGATTGTGTCAGGGATCCCAGAATAGGGCGAATATGGACCAAAACTAAGGAGTTGGAGCTGTCTGTCCCCAAATTCAAGGTACTGTCTTGACTTTTGGCTTTAGCTCTGGAAACTTGTTTATCTGGGAGCGAAGCCTTAATTCCAAATAGTTTAATGGACCATTTAAATGACAGTCATATTTCTATTAACATTGTTACTTAGCAAACTGTTTAACAATAATCCTCTTCTATGAAGATAGCAAGAAATCAATGCATCTGTCTAATGAGATCACTTGAAGATTTTGGAGCTGGGGCTTCTGGGGCGGGGGGCAGTGGGGGGGGGGCCCTCCGCTGACAGTACTGCTCAAAATGCATCTTTGTAGCCCAGAAAGGAGCCAGTTCCAATGAATGGCTGCAGCGGCAGAGCCTCTGCTCAGCTCTGAGGTTTACCCAGAGCCTTGGAGGTTTGTTTTTTTCCCCCCCAAAGTTTGCAGGATGCTTTAACCCCTTCCCTCCCGTGCCATCCTTAGGCCCTCCCCCACAGTCATTAAAAATGCTTTATCGTTCCTCACCTTGTGCCCGTTTCCAGATTGATGAATTTTACGTGGGGCCAGTGCCTCCCAAGCAGGTCACTTTTGCCAAGCTGAATGACAACATCCGTGAAAACTTTTTGGCCGACATGTGCAAGAAGTACGGCGAAGTGGAAGAGGTGGAAATTCTCTACAACCCCAAGAACAAGAAGCACCTGGGCATTGCCAAAGTCATCTTTGCCACTGTCAAGGGTGCCCGGGAGGCTGTGCAGCACCTTCACAACACCTCTGTCATGGGCAACATCATCCACGTGGAGCTGGATACAAAAGGTGAGGGGGCACATTTGGGCCTCTCGTGTTTGGGGTTTGCAGAGCCCCTGCCCGTCCCACTCCCACCACAGAGGCTGTTGCAGAGGGCAAGGACCTGGTGATTAAAAATACGAAGGGAGCCGGCAGCGGGTCTGGTGTCTGGGGCCTGGGTGAGTCACGTGGAGCCAAATGTGTTGTCTGTTGCTAAGAGACAGCCCTGTAATTTGCAAAATGCTGCCATCCTGCCTGTCCCCTGCCCGTCCCTGTCCCCGCTCGCTGCCCTCTCATGTCCCTCATCTCCCTGCCCCAGGCTGGTCTTTCTCAGCCACCTGCCAGGGCTGCTGGACCCGGTGGCACCAGCGTTTTGCAAACTTGGGATTTTTGGGCAAGTCCTGGTTGTCCCTGGGACCCAAATCTGTGGATTTGGGTGGCAGCAGCGGGGCTGGGTGCTGTCCCCTGCGTGCCTGGCATTTCATTGATACTTAGAGCGGGCTGGGGGCTGGCACAGCAGAATGCACACGCAGCACTTGTCAGTGTGTGCGAGTGTGTAAGTGTGAGACTGGCTCTTAAAGTGACAGCAGCTCCCTGTGCTGGAGGAACCAGCTCCCAGCCCCACTCCCGAGCCCTCAGAAACCCACTAAAGTTTCTGCAAGTGTGAAGGCATTGCATTCGGTCTGTTCTCTCTCCTCCAAGCATGCTAATGAAAGGGCTTTGCTAAAATCTGCCTGAATTTTAGAAAATGTCTAAGACAGAGGAGGTGTAGATCAGTTGCTGATTGTATTTCTACATTCCAAAGGTGGCATTTCTAGTTTAAAACTGGCTTGCTGCACTCTTTCTTGGGAAAAAGACATTGCCAGCACCATTTTCTTCAAAATGCTGTTATTTTTGTTCTGTATTTAGAGGTTTCAACAGTTTAGTACACAGCCAACACAGCAGTTGGTGTGCCACATGTGATAGAGTAGAACAGGATGTTTATTGACATTACTGACCACTGTTAGAAGAAAAATTACAGTAGCACTATAATATTTTCTGTTGGGAGCTAGGCTTGACCTTACATGTGTATACTTTGAAATTCTAGTATCAATAATTTTTACAGACAGGCTCCTTCCCTTGCTTAGAAATTTGAAGGTAAAAGTCACATTTAAGGACAAATTAACCATTTGCAGATTTAATAATATAAGCTAAAGCTGTTTTGTAAGTGATGGATGTCTTAATGACAATCATTTTAAACAAGCTGATTATACTGCCTGCCTCCTTGTTCTCCTCAGTTTATAAACTATGCTGCAAGTCTTGACCAGGCAGCTGTTCCTGCAAGTTTGTAGCACATCAGGGAGATGGAAGGGGTTATGCTTCTTTTTCCTGGGAGAAAATGCTGAAGTCAGTTTCAAATTGCATTGCTGTTTTGTTTGCCAGCTTTATGCTCCTAATGTGGTTTTTTTCACACAGTTGCTTCTCTTTCGTTCTAAAAGATTAGGACTGTCAGGGTGCTATAATCTGTCAGAATCAAGTTAAAATGGTGTTCTTAAAATAGCATTAGCAGGTTAGGAGATACTTAAAATATATATGTATCATTTTCACAGTTTCTTTCTGGAATTCTGCTTTGTAAGACAATGACAGGTTGGTAGCAAAATAAATAAACAGTGTAGCAAAATAAATATTAGGAGTGAAAGTGTCATTTTATCTGTCTGCTGTGGCCTGGGAATCTGAAACTAATAAATCCAGTCTCCTCATCTGAGACAGGGTTGTTTAAAGAAACTTCTCTGGCTAAGTTTATCCATCTACAGACTGGACACAACTAGTAATTATCTGTCTTAGAACAACAGCACATTCATAAACCTCTTTGAAATTGTAACTTTTCCTGCAGTATGTTTGGGACCCAGGAAGAACTATGTAACAATTACTTTTTTTTTTTTTTTAAGAGCAAGTGAAACTAGGCCTAACACTTCCATATCCGTGGTGTTGTAGTGTCATGTGTGGGTGGTGTGTTTTAATATTTCAAGCTTATCTTCAGACTCTTGCAGTGAAGAGATCTATTTTGTCATGAGTTTGGTTGAACTTAAACGGTTTACGTAGTTGAGGATGAGGCTAAGGACTTTGTGAAATGAGATTTGATACCCAAATAACTTCATCTGTAGCATTTGTTCAAGATAAATAAGTCTTTTTCAGGACAGAATTGTGCTAAGGGGTGTTTTGTTTTTGAATTGAACAGGGTGATTCACAGGGGGTTTGTGGTTTGTTCCTGCAGGACTTTCTCATAAAAGTAGTCCTGGTTTTGGGGAGATATTGCCTGAATTAATTTTCTGGGCTCAGGTGCCAGGTCTGTCCATTTTTCTATGTATTCTTTATCTTTCAGAGCAAAATTCAGACAGTTTCAGGGGCTGATTCTGTTGCCTTTGAAGCTGATGACAGATTTCTTACAGACTGCAAAATAAGTAGGATTAAGTTTTTGTAGTAATGAAAAATTCAATATTAAGAAACTGGGTCTTTGTAGACTTTAGGAATGTAAAGGCTGAGGTTCAGTAGCACTATATTGGACAGTTTGCTTCTCTGGATTTATTCTTTGAAGGATGCCACTGAGTTCTTCTTAAACTAGGGGGAAAAAAAGGATTAATTGGTGTCTTTTTGAAAAGGCAGCATTAACGGTTTTTTCCTCAGCATTCCCATGCATTGTGTTGGCATTAGTAACAGGCAGTTCCTATGAGCAAGGTGTGTAGGGAGAGCTTTCTGAAGTGGCTCTGGGTGTTGGCAGAGGCTTCTCCCTTGGGTGAGAGTTTCACTTCTCAAATCTGCAAGCTATTTGCTTGGCATTTGGGAGAGGAGGGAAACGGCTGCGCTCCAGAAAGCATGGTAAAGGAGCAGAGCTGCCAAGGAGGCTGAGAAGAGGAAAAAGGATTTAGAAACCTCCTTGTCCTGGCTGGAGAAGGCAGTGTCTGACTTCACTTGCCCAGCAAATTATTTAAAAATTATCCCTGTGAGCTCCGAGGTGATAACTGCTCCTCTCTTGCATGGATGCAGTGGGCTGGGAGTGGTAGCAAGGTCATGTGAGTGTCAAGAATGTGTATTTTCACATGGATTTTGATATTTCCGTTTAATTAACTCTTGCATTGTGATCTGTGCAGGTGAAACCCGCATGAGATTCTATGAACTGCTGGTTAATGGTCTTTACACTCCTCAGACCCTCCCTGTAGGCACTGAACAGGACGTGTCCCCAACTGGGAATGAAGCTCTCCAGGTAGGTGTGCTTGGCTATTTTTTGAAGAAAGACTTTGTAGAAAATCTCAAACATGAACATTAGCATTTTAACATTTTTAATTTAGCTTTTTTTGTGTCTTGCCATAGTTCCAATGGATGTTATTAATTCACATTTAAATAGAACTTGCTCATAATTGCCATAGCAAACGTGCCTCTGAATGTGGAGCACGTGGCTGATGTGTGCCTGCTTTGCACGGGAAGTGCTTTTTGTCTTTCTGAGTGAAAAATGCCTACAGAACTGACAGAACGTGCCCTATTAACATTAGAAATTCCTGCAGTTAGGACTGGATCAGATCTGTCCCTGAGATGAGATTATTCCCTTGAAGTCAGGGGAATGATTTACAGTGGTACATTTGGCCTGGCGTCTGCGGTGTGTAATCCTCAGCGCGCACGGACTTCAGCCTTGCTTAAAGGCTAAGAGGTGGAAGGTGTCTGAGCTTCAGTAGTGGCATCAATTTTCCAGAATCTTAATTAGTTGCTGGAATCAGCTTTTAATAAAAGCAGTGGACAAAATTCCTGTGGGCTTCCAGGGGTCCCTCAATATTTAGGGCACAATTCTCTACATGGCTTTGCATGATTACCTGCTTCCTTGTGAACCCCACTGGGATGAGAAGGTCAGGGGGAAGGGAAGCGTGTTTGTGTGAAATCATCAGCCTCTCTGGCTTGTCTAAATGTACTTTGGCTCCTCATTGTGTCTTAAGAACTGATTTTAAGTCATCAAATTTAAAAGAGATTTAGCAAAGATTTTTTTTTTTTTCCTTCTCTCTACTTCTCTGTACTCATGCAGCTTCCTAAAATGTCATGATTTCATTAAATCTGTGGTCCAGCATTGTCAGGACAGGTAATATCTGTACATTGAACATGAAAATCCCATTGATCTGAAAAAAAATAAAAACAACAAAAAAGTCTCCTCCCACAAAGCACCCCAACAGCACCAAGGCAAAACCTTGGTATCTTTTTAACAAAATCCTAAAGAGGTTAGTTCTTCCTTACCTCCCAGCAAGGTGCTTTCAAAGGCAGGAGGGAGGCAAGTAATGATTTTTGCTGGGATCTCTGCTATGAGTAGACCCTGACTGTTCATTTTTGCTGCTTCCGCATCTCAAATAAAAATGGGCAGATTTGTTCTTACTCTTTTTTTTCAGGGTTAAGAGCAAAATGCTTAATTGATGGTATCACCCAAAGCAGTCCCTGCTGTAATTATCCTTAAGATTCTTTTTCTAGATATTGTGTTCATGTGTTATATTATTGTCCTGAATTGATTTTTTTCCCAATTACCACCAGAATTATTGCTTTGTGAGTAACTTTTAACTGTTTGCATCATGGTTTTGACACTAGAATCTGCCAACAAACTTGTTTGCTGTTGTAGTGTAGTAAATTACTCCTGACATTTGCTCCTCCTCTCATGCAGAGCAGAAAAGATCTGACAGTTCTGCAATCCCTGCCTCCAGGCCATAGACAAACCCCACTGAAAAACACTCCACAGCACATCTACACTAAAGGTGCAGCAGTGTGGATGTTGTTAAGAATCAGCCACGTGCTTCCTGCTCCTTTCTGTGGGTTTTAGGACAGTTGAGGAAGAAATTCTCCTGATGTCTCTCTGGTCATGGTGTCCAGGGGGTCAAACTGAGAGCAAGTCCATACTACTGAGTGGGTGAGACGTGTGAACATAGCAGGCAGGTGAGAGTTCAGCTTGAGTTTGATGGTGCTGGCGTGTTCCAAGCAGGTGATTTTACACGTCTCTGCCTACCTGTGCTTAGGAGGTCTCACCAGTTGACTCTCCTGGTGTGCTTTGGGCAGCTGGAGCTCAGTCCATCCTTTCTTGCTACCAGGAGAATTCTCACTGAGCTCCTGCTTTGCATGATGGAAAATTGATTCTGGAGCTGATGATACGTGTGGCACTGTTATGACTCAGCAGAGTCTGAGCTGGAGCAGGGCTGCTCCTAGAAACCCCCTGAACATGCCTGTGAAGTGAGTTGGAGAGCAGTTATTTGGCTGCTCTGTAGGTTTGTAGGGTTTCAGCTTCAAATGCCATAATCAGGAGCACTCTGAGCATTTGTCTTTGTGAAAAGCTTTAAAATGGTGCTTTTCTAGCAGTTGAGAAGTTTTTGTACTTTTTGTACATGTAGTTTTCTCCCTTGTTACAGGTGAGTGGTAGGGAGGATGGTGGGCCAGCTCTGCTGCATAGGTTTGGCTGCAGGCTGGCAGTTCACTCATTTGTATGTATTGATTTGTTCACGAAAAAAAAAAGATAAATTGACAATTTCACATCTCAGACTTTTCTTAATTTCTTCCCTGTGTGCAGCTTTGACAAGCATTACATAGTTGCTAGAAACTGTAACTTTTCCAGCTAAAAGTGGTATATAAAGTCTCCAGTTCACCTGATGTTCTTGGGGGCAGTTTAGGAGGGAAACTTGTATCTGCTTTCTTCTTCCTGCCCTTGCAGACAAGTTACTCTTAGCCTGACTTTTTCTTTTAAATCAAAGGGGACTGTTAATAATGGATAATGATTTGTGTTTTCAGGGATCCTGTAACCTATTTATTTTTTTGTCGTGGAAGTCAGCACGAACTCTTGGGTACTCAACTCCTTTGAAAACCAAACAGATTAGACAAATATCTTTATAAAAGTGTTTGTTGAGGTGCTTTTCTCTCTTCTGTTGTTACAGTTGACGGACTCCCTGAAGCGCTTGAAGGACAGTTCCCTTTCTTCCGCGGGATCCTCCGTTACCCCAAACAGCAGCACGCCCTTTTCCCACGACACAGCCTATTCCAGCTGTCGGCAAGACACCCCAAACTCCTACAGCCAATTCACCCCACAGTCCCAAGGAACACCCCACACCCCACGCCTGGGGACACCGTTCTCCCAGGACTCCACCTACTCCAGCCGACAGACAACGCCTGTGTACCATTTTGGGCAGGACAGTGGGTACAAACCCAGGAGGCACGAGACGAAATTTACGGATGCGTACAACCGTCGCCCGGGACACCACTACCTGCACAACTCGGCGGGGGTGTTCCGAGGCACAGAGCATCAGTTTAGCACATTCAAATCCCATCAGCAGGAGCCAGTTCAGTTCTCTCACACTCCTCCCCTGAGCCACTCTAGTTCTTTGAGCTATAAATCTGCCTTCTCCCCCTACCAAGCACCAGCTGTTTTTCCCCAATCTGATGAGCAGCCGTTTCCCCAAACTTCCAGGGAGACAGAGTACCGGAGACCTGCGCCACCTCCCACCGACATGGTTGTGGAAAGCAGCGCTGCCCCGAGCATCGATTTTGTCCCAGTGAAGGAGAAACCAGAGGAGCCTCCGCCCTTGCCCGACTCAAACTCTGTTCCTGAACCGAGCACAGCATCCTTCTCTCAGACTCCAGAGAGGAGTGAGACCCCTGGCACCCCCACCATGGAGTCTGAGATGCAGCATAACAGTTTAGACTCAAGGATTGAGATGCTCTTAAAAGAGCAGAGAACAAAATTACCTTTTCTTAACGAGCATGACTCAGATAATGAGATCCGAATGGAAGGTAGCCCTATTTCCTCCTCTTCTTCCCAGCTCTCCCCCATCCCAACATACGGTTCGAACTCTCAGCCCGGTTTCAGGGGTCAGACGCCTTCCTCACGCCCGTCCAGCACAGGCTTGGAGGACATCAGCCCCACACCCTTACCTGACTCTGATGATGATGAGCCCATCCCTGGGACAGCTTCTCTGAGTCAGAATTCCCGGGGGACATCAGAGGCCAGCATGACTCCCATTGATCAGCTGAGCAGGACCTCCAAAATTGAGACCCTGGAGGCTAAAGAAATGGTACCTGGTGACCAGACTCCAACATCAGAAAAAATGGACGAGGTAAGCGAGCTGGAACTGAGTTTTGAAACTTTGCACATATCCCCAGAGCTGGACAGGGTAGGGAATTGCACTTGTCTTTGTGTCGTCAGAGTGTGGGGTTTCTGGTGGCTTTTCCTTTTACTCGAGCCAGCTGGAAATGAGTTAGATGTGACACAAAGTAATGGTCTTAATCAATTTGCAGTCTCCAGCTTTCCTTATTTATAATACCAGCCTGCTGCAATTTATAGCTTCAGGAGAGCTCAAGGACTGCACAAGCCACCAAAGTTTGGCCAGTGCTCAGGTTGTGTGAAGGTCCTGAGTGCTGACAGACACTTAAGGGTCTAGAGGAGTTAATGGAGCGCTTTCTGCCATTGCTGTGGTCCCTGAGCAGGGGTGTGTATGCAGGCACACACTTGCTTAACGGGGCTTTCATGTTGCACTGAAGTATTGAGTGTATAGGGTGTTTGAAAGCTCTCCAGCTATTCCTGCCATCTGGTTCCAACGGGAGACAGTTGCTGGGTTTTAATACTCACTTTGCTCCGGAGGGAGGGAGTATTTGGAAGGGGGAGGTAGTTGACTTGTGGGGGATGTGCTCTACTGAGCCTTCCAATAATAGAGCAGAGCTTGTTGCCTCTGCCGGGGCATTTGTGGCTGAAGGGGGAGAGAGAGCTGAACAGTGTGGAGTGGTGCCAGCAGACAGGAATTATGTTGCATGGTGTGTCTGTTTGGGAGGTCTGTTGCAACAAATGTGAGTATCACTGCAGTGGATGTGTTGGTCCTATTGTGCTGTGTCAAGGAACAGTCAAAATAGAGATCTTTGCAAATTCCAGACCTTTCTTCTCAATGTTTATAATGGTCATGCAAGCAGATGAAACTGCTGTCCCTGGTGTGCAAGAATGCTGCAGTCAAGAGGGCTGGTCTTGTGTAAATGTCCCAAGTGTGGTAGATCAATTTAATTTACTCGTGAAAGTTTATTGGGGTTAAGCTGGCAGAATGGGTTTCCCTCCAGTGATTTGCAGTTGTGAGGTTTTCAGTGGAGAAGTGGCTGCATTTTGGGAGAGAAGGAGCTGCTCCTGTAGCCATGGGCTTTGCGGGATGCTTCACTGGAGGGAAATCTCTGCAGCAGTAACACAGTGCAGGTCTGGGTGCTAAATAGTGAAATGTAACTGTACTGGATATTTTGTTTTTTCCTGTATGCCTTTCCAAACCTGCTTGTCCTTGCAGTTGCCAGTTTAGCCTTTGAAACAGTTCAGCTGCTTGAGTTCTCATTCATCATCCAGGCTGGCCCAGGCTCCCCTCTTGGGAGTCAAGTCCCTGGCTGGTGGGGCCTGATGATGTGTTAATTAGGAACGGAATTTTGATTCCTTAAGCTTCAGTCTGGCAGGCTTAAGAGGGAACACTATTAGTTTGACTAAAAACCGGTGAGGAAGACATCCCTCATCTCCTTGCCTTTCTGGGTTTGTATCTGCTGTCTTTGCACTCATGCAAGTGGGTTGCAGCCAGTTCTCAGTGTGTTTAGGAAGATGGGTAGGTGCCAGCGTGGTGTGTGGGGTCAGGCATTTCTGTAGCTGACACCGGGTCTGGAGGACTGGCTAGGATGTGATGTTGTAGGCTGTGATATGGGGCAGCAGCATGCTGATGCTGAAGCCCATATTAAGTCTTTGTTTCCCCTTAATGAGATGCTGGTTTCAGAAGTTCACGTCAATGGTTCTCTGTTACAAAATTATGTAAGTGCCTCAGTCCTCTGCAGAAGTCAGAAGGGTCTCCATGCAGGTCATTGCTGCCTTATTTGTCTCCTTCCCCCCAAAAAGTTGATGTTTCTTGTAGCTGTTTATGCAAACTTCCTCTTGGTTACAAATCACACTAAGCTATTCTGACGTGTTTGAAAAGTTGCCTGCGCCTTTCATTGCTCCTTGTGATGCAGAAAAAACGATCTCCATGTGTTTTTGCTTCCTTTCCCCACCCTTCTCCCCACACAGTTTTTTGCTTTAGAAAAAGGCTCTTCTGGCTTCACTCTCTTTTGCTGAAGGAGCAGAGCTGAACAGTGACTTAACATAGACTGAAATTTGAGCTGCAGCCTTCCAACTGAGTTAGAGAGGGGCATTGAGTCTGTGTAAGGGCTGGAAAGCTGAACCTCCAGCTTCAGCCTATTGTGATACTACTATTCAACTCCAGTCCTTCAGAGAATCCTCCAGCAAAACAGAGGGAAGGCAGACACTAATATTTCTAGTGACTGTGTGGCTTGGGGAGCAGAGGAGGAGTGATATCTTAGTGTAGGGAAGGCTCATTAAGTATCATAAGGAAGTAATAAAGGGCAGAGAGTTTGAACTTATTTACTTAATATTTGTCTCTTCAAGGGTCAAACAGCCCCAGGCCAGCTCTCTTTGGGTGGATGTTCTAGCTGGGAAAATTGCAGGATTCATGAGGATGTCAGCAAAGTCACAAGGAAGTTTTTCCTGAGGTGATCAGTGCTTTTGAAGGACCTCCTCCTGTTTCCCATCAAAACAAGCACGATTTTTGTCAATGATTGCTGATACAGTATCATCTGTTCTATAGGTGAAGTGCTGTCAAATCCTCAGGCAGATTAAACCCCCACAGTTGCCATAAGTAAAGGAGGTACAGCCAAGCCCAGCAAATGCTCTGATTTATCATGCAAGATCCTGGAGTTTGATTTCAAGATCCGGTGTGATACTCCTAAGCCAGAGTTTGGCAGGGATTTGGGGTGTGGGAGAGGAAGGGCTCTGCATCTGTGTGCAACACCTAACCCGGCTAATCTCAGAGCAGTGATTAGGGTCTGCAGAGAAAGTCCAGCTAAGCTTAGCCAAGGGACCAGGCTGGGGGGTGGAACAGTGAGATGTGGGCAGTACAAGGTAAGGGGAGGAAAAGGATCCTTTCCAAACAGCACAACCTGCCAGACAGGAAGGCAGGGCAGAGAGGGTTTTTCAAGAAACTAGAACATGGCAAATAAAAAACGAAAGAAAAAAAAGCTGAGCTGCATTGTTATATGAGGGAAATTTTCGAGGGAGCAGTGTACAAACTTTCCTTCCTAAGTGCTTGAGAAGATAAAAAGGAAAGAATTGTAATAATTTCTTTTCACAGGATCTTTGCTGTTTTGGAAGTGCAAAGGTTAAGTACGTACAGTTTGACGTTTTGACATCCCATCTGAGCCAGGTCTTGTCTTGGCTTGGCTTGTGACAGGAAGAGGCCCTGCCTTTGTGCTGGGGAGGGTGACAGGATTGCAGCGAGTCACTTTGTTGTATATTGGTGATGCCTTTCATGTTTCAGCTTATGAATGTATCAGTTTGTGTGCATAGTCAGTGTGTAATAGGAAGACTGTATGGTTGACAGTGGTACTTTTCCAGATTTATAAGTACAAAAGCACATTTTAATTGAGGGATCAGCAGTCTCCTGTCCTGGTAGTTTGGCTAAGCACTGAGTTACTGAGGTGGGAGGGGTGCCTTAAAAATGCCAAAGATCATCATAAAAATAAAGATGCTGAAGCATGAATGAGGTGAGAGCAGTTCTCCTGCTGTTTGCTGGGAATTTTAGCGAATGGACTGGGGAGTGAACTGGAAGTTACACAGTGCTCAACAGCCCTAAAGACCCTGAAAGCCACTGCTGTCACCAGCTGTCTGACCTGGCTGTTGTGAATATTTTTAATGCTGTGCTGGGTGCTGAGGTGCCTCTTGCAGGACAGCATCAGCATCCCTGGGACAAGCTGTGTGGATGCAGTGGGTCCTCTCACAGCTGCCCAGGGAGAATTTCCCAGCTGTGCTTACACACAGACGAGGTGGGTCAGGCTCAGCCCTGCAACAAGCTCTGCTGAAGTCCCTGAGGTTACATCTGGGCTGAATTTGCCCTTTTTATTGAAGCATCTTTGGGTTCTTATGTGGTCACGACCAGAAGTGGAAGAAAATTTTGTTGAAGTGTCATATTGTCCCTCTGGAGCCTTAGCAGCATGTGATGACATTCCCCTCAAGACACTGCCTCGTGTCTCGTGTGGCTCCATGCTGCTGCATCCCCATCCAGACTGGGCATTGTTTCAGTAGCTGGCAAATGATTGCCCATTCCTGCAGAGCCAAATTCAGCCTTGAGGTCTTCAAACTCTGGTGAGACAAAGCAGAGCCCAGGTTGTCCAGGCAGTGAGAGGAGCTGATGAGGGTTTTGCAGTGGTTGCCCCAGGGGCAGCTGATGCCCCTTGGAGCTGAGCTGAGCAGGAGCAAGTCCATCTGTGCCTGCAGAGGATGTTCTCCTCCTGTACCCTGCTCCCACCCATGGATTGTGTGGGTTGGAGGCAGCCCCAGGGACGCTGGTGTTGAGTTAACACGGAGCCTCCTAAAGGTGAACGCAATCTCACGCTACTGAGGGATGTTTCTGGGCTGAAGAGCTCAGAAGTGATTTATTCAAGGTAAATGCACATTAAGGTTGAGAAGGTAGATCCTTAAGAGGCAGGAAATTTGATACCTTTGTTTCCACAGTAACTGTGAAAGAGCCCTTATGCCCATGAGTAGCTGTTAGTATATATAATATATATGGGTACACCTGGGATCCAGTTTACAGCTGGAGTGGGATTCATCATTTCTGGAGGGAGATGAGGAGAGTAGATGGGGGAAATGGTTCCTCTGAATGTAGTCTTTTAATTGAAGAAGGGAGAAAAACCTGAGAGCTGTGATTTATACCCAGTCTCATAAACACTTTTTCAAATTTTCCTGCCTCCTGAGCTCTTGCAAATGCGATCACGCCTGACAGAACCGGTTCCTAATGGAAACTCAAAAAATAGGTATCATGTTATGACCATGAATTTCCAGAAATGCAGCCAGCCAATGCCCAGGCAGCAGAGATTTGGATGACTGCTGTGGTTTTACATGTGAATTACACCAGCCATGCTAAACCTGTGAAATTAAAATGAGAGTGAACTGCTTAAGCTGTGGGTTCAGTTCTGCCCTCCCTGACCCACGCACAGCAGCAGCAAGAAGCCACAGAGACTTCAGGGGATCTTGTGGAGTTTAAGCTTGTTCAGAAGAGAAAGGCAGCACACAAATCCCTCAAGAGGTGATTTAAATGTGACACTACACTGGCCCCTTTGAGAGCTCAGTGATCTGTTCAGCCACTGAGTCCTGAGGAGGGAGCAGGCTGGGGGGGTAGGACTGCAGCCCTGCATCCTCCTGGGGATGCTGAGGGTCAGTTCCTAAATAACCTGACCAAGGCAAGGATGTCCAGGCTCCTGGAGCAGTGGCAGTGCAGGTTGTTATTTTACCCTTTTTTTCAGAATTGATGCTGGAAGACCACAGGCAGGGACTGCTTTCTTGTACACTGATTCATTTACCACATGACAACCTGCTGCTCCTACAAAAATTTATATGAGGCAGAGGAGTCTGTTCATTTTTGCTAAGTTGTATTTCACTTTTGACTTTTTGTATTTGGCTCTGATTTGATTCTTGGAATGCTGGCAGAGTGGTTAGCAGAGCAGAATGCTTGACCAGGCAAATGTTCAATAGAGGAAGCAGCAAGAGGTAGCAAGCCCAGTGTCAGTTTTTACAGTCATTATTTCAGAGCAGTATTGCATAGGATTCACCTGGCATTCCTGATGATACAACCCTCATGCGTGTATGCTTCTAGGGGGAGGGAAACCTGAATGGAAAAATATTTGACTGTTTGTGGTTTGGTTTTTTTGGATACCAAACAACTCCAGTAGAGTGAGGGAACATGTCTCTGGTTGATAACAGAGCTGGAAATGGTGAAATGCTCTGGAGTGTAACTGAAAAATAGAAAGCAGGCTGTGGTTGGGAGGCTGAGCGGTTCTTTTGCTCTCACACCAGGCCAAGGCTTTGAGGCTTTTTCATTTTGCATACCTGATAGAATTGACATTGCTATTCCTTTTTATAAATCACTGTTGCTGACAATACTCTCACCACTAGCTCAGTTTGTTCTGTTTCTCCACCAGTGACTTTGTGTAAATTTTCAGTTCCTGGTGAACTGGCTGTGTATACTTGAACTGCTTGTTAATAGGTAGAGCATTGCTTATTTTGTGTTTGTGTAATCTGTAGATGCCCCTGCACTGCAAAGTTAGATCCAAATTATGTTTTTTAACTGTAGCACATAACTTATGGTGGCATAACACCTGCAAATTCTGAGCTCTGCAGACCATCCACAGTTAGAGAGCCATCGTCCATCTTCCTTTTGCTGCTGGCAGAGTTCTTCCTATTCTTTACAACACTCAGGATTTAGCAGTGACGATATTGAATGTTCAGATGTCATAAATGCAGGCTGTGAAGCCTCACATTGAAGTGACACATTTTCCTCACAGTTTCTCCAACCCATTATCATTCCAGTTGCGTTTCGCATCTGATGGCTGTGAAAAGTGACCAAGGGAATGCAGACAAGTTACTGGATGGCGGCGTGTGTTGCAACATGCAGTGACACTGAGAAAACGTGCCAGTGTGTTAGGTAATCAGTAGAAATATTGAGAAAATAATTGCTGTTAACATATTGTGCTGGCAGCCACCAGAACAGCACTAATTTCTGGGTCTGGTTGTGAAGATGCTGGAGCAGCCGCTGTGTTCTATATGTGTCTGTGTCTGACACAGAGCACTGAGCAGACGAGCTCTTATTCAAATTTCTGCTGGCTGGTGCCTTTTCTGGAGTCCTCTAAATAGATACAGTTCATAAGTAGAATGTTTTTTCCATACTGCATCAATTTTGAGGCCCAAGACTTTGCTACCCCCTTTTTGCTAATTTTAATTTTAAGTTAGGGGTACTTGTTTTTACCGAGGGAAGACGGGGCAGAACTCAAAATGAAACTTGTGAGGTCGTTAACTCTGTGCATCACGTACCTGCCCACAAGAGCTCCTTTGACCCAGACATGTTATTGCTGTCTCAGGATTTATTATGAAAGTGCAGTGCTTGCTTTTGGAAATGCCCATTCATCATGACAAAAAGATTGCTCACATTTTTTGCTCCTAAAAACAAAGTATTAAAAAAAAACAAAGAAGAAAGAAAATGGTAAAGTTAAAAAAAATGACGTTTAAAATGTTTTTTTATTTACATAGTGCTAAAATAAGGTCAGTGTCTGCTTTCACGCATTTTCAGCAGTGCAGACAGGCCTCACAAAGTGCAAATAGCAAGGCAGCAAATTGAGGTTTCTCTCCAGGCTGGAATAGGTGGAATAGGTTTGCTCCTCTGGCTGCTGCAAGGGTATTGCTCTAGGAGCAGTTTGAGTAGAGGAAGTTGTTGGTGGCTTGGGCTCCGGCAGTGGCTCTGAGCACAGAGGGCACCGCCTGCACCAGAATCGAAACCGCCTGGACACAGAGCTGGCAGCAATGTCCGTGCTTGGCAGGCTTGCCTGCAAAAGGGGCAGACAGCTGGAGCTCACCTTCCAGCTTTCCCTCAACTTCAGCACTTTTTAGCAGTGTTTGGAGCTGCTGGCTGCTCCGAACGGCTGTGTTTGGACAGTGTATTTCTGTGGAGTTGATAACAGTGTGCGAAGTGCAGTTACCATACACCTTTGACCAGCTCGCCTGTGTTTTGCCCAATCTCTCTCTCTCTCTGTATCAGGCAGTAAGACAGGGAGATCGTTGGGAAAAAGGCTCTGAGAATGGTGAGGAGGGGAGGAAGAGGAGAAACAAAGATGGTTTTGCCAAGGTCGAGTCCTTCCTGTCTCACCTCCTTGCCTGCACCTTCAAGCATTCAAGGTGGGATGTCCTCAGGCTTGCCACTGCTCAGATTCCCTGTGCCACGGGGTGCAATGGCACAGAGCCTCAGGAAGAAGAGGGTTGATGATGGTGCAGGGTGGGTGACATCAAGGATGGATGGGGTTTTGTTTTTCCTGGGCCTTTTTGCTGTCCTGATCAAGGAATCTGATGTCTGCTGCTTTTGTGGGTGGTGTGGGGTGGGAGTTGCTCTCTTACATCCAGATTTTTTCCACAAGAACTGTGCTTGGCAGTGAGCAGATACAGTTTTATGCTTATGTCCAAGTGGCCTGTCCTCCTCCTGTGTTGCAGGATCAACATGTGTTACACACACCAGGGAGACATTCCCTGTGGAGCCTGGGGAAGGATTGCTGAAGCAGGCAGCTTTTTTCCAGATATCCCTTTTCCCAAAGGAGCTTGTTATTTCTGGTGCCTTGTGTATCCCAGACAGAACAAAATATACTTATTTGAGGTGATAGCAGTGTTGTTTGGTGGAAGCAGGAGCTGGTGTGATGTTGGCACGTGGCTCTGGGGACTGTTTCCCAATCCAGTCCTTGTTGCTAAGCAGTTGCCAAACGTGGCATTTTGGTCAGCAGATGTGGCTGGGAGTTTCCAGTGCAGATAATTGAAATATTGTCTTTGAAGGATGCACATAAATGTGAGCAACTGTTATCATGGTGCTACAAGCATTTCGCTGTTGTCAGGAAAAAGAAATACTTGGAAAATATGAAAATCCTTCATACTGCGTGAAATTATTCAAATTGCAATAATACATAAAGGGCAGTCTACCAGTGGAATGTATGCCATGGAGACGTGTGTGAAGGGATGAATTTTGACAAGGGAATCTCAACAAATTTATTTGCTTGTTAATACAGTGTCAGGTGGGATGTATCTCCTAAATTACCTCAGAAAAGGGGTAACAGCAGATGGGTTTGCAAAGATGAGGTGTGTTCCAGGTCAGTGAGAAGCAGGCAGGTGGTGAGGGTTTGGTGGCAAGGGCCAGCCTGGCTCCAGCAGAGCCCTGATGGAGGATGCTGTCCTGATGCTGGGGTTGCTTTGAAATTCCCTGGGAGCTTACATCATGCTAGGGGCACCCAGCCTGGCTGCAAGGCACCAGCAATCAGCTGTGAGCCTTCAGAGGCTGGATGTTCAGGTTTCAGCTCGAAGAAGTCTTGTTGCATGACTTTGTCTTGGGTTGTTGCTGGGGCACATGTGCTGCAGTCAGAGAAGAGTCAGTTTTTGCAATATTTTTACTATTTTCACTGAGCTCTGGTATAAAGAGCACTGCACAGTGCAATTGTATCAGTGAGGCACAACTTTAGTATCACATCCTGTGAGATGTATTAATGATGGTCAGTGATAAAATGACCACTGTGCAGCTCTGGTGCTTCAAAAGGTGCTGGGGCCAAACGGTGCTAAGTAGTAAACGATGAGCTGCAAACCACCACAGCAGCTGTTCCTGCAGAACTGCTTAAAAAATAAAAAGATGCCCGTGCCTTCCAGCTGGCCACCTGGATCAGTGAACAGGGCTTGGAATTCATGAGCACTGAGCTGTGTTTGCCTGGTTTTGTGCCTTTCTCACAACTGTTTCACATAAGTCTTTAAATAAGTAACTTGCCTTTTTAAGACTTCATATATAACTCCAAACTAATGAACCAGTCTAATAGGAATGCTACTTTAAAAATATGAATAAAGAGCTGTGTGACTGAGAGGGATTTAGCTGTGTCTGCTCAAGAATGGGCTGTGGTGATGCTGTGCTGCTGTGAACTGCAGTTCTTCACTCATCTCGAGCATTTTAGCGAAGCTCTTCAAAGCAGGTAGGAAAGAAGTGAGTAAAGTGTCACCAACATGGGGAAGCCTAGAGGAGCCTGAGAGCTGGAGTGGTGGGTGTGAGGAGCAGAACATGGATCACCTGGTGCTGGCTGCTGCTGAAGGGCTCTGCTGTGGACACGCTGCCCTTCCACTTGAGCAGTCACCCATGGGAGAGCTTGGTTACAGCTCTGCTGCAAGAGAGAGCAGGAGAGAATTCAGACTAACTCATGAGTAAGCAAGGAAAAGGCACATCTTTACCTTTCCTTGGCTGTCTGTGTTGCTGGGGGTTATTTCCTTTGGGTCTGCAGTGGGTGCCATGCAGCAGCCTCTCAGCAGCTCCCCTGGGGTCCCTCCTGACCAGCAGATTAGCAATGCTCAGCTCAGTAGCTTCTGCTGGACCTGTCTTCCACAAACATCTAATCCATTATTCAGCCCATCTGCACTCCTGGGCCTGTGCAGTATCCTGTGACAGTGCAGTGCACAGCTGAATTTTGTTCTAGGTGAAAAGTGTTTTCATGTGTTTGTTTAAACCTCCTGCTTGCTAATTAGGGGGACAGGTGGGGAAATCAGCACACTTTACCTCTCCTCTCTTTTTTGCATATTTTATGCCTGCACAAATGGCAGTGGGAATGCAGCCCAGCTGGGGGGTGTTTCCACTCTGGTGCTTTAGAACACTTGTGGTTTTACAATTTATTTTGCATACAGTGGGGATAGTTTGATAGTAAAAGTTTGGTGTCTTCTTGAAGGCCATGAGAAATGTTATGTCCTGGACAGGGTTTATTTTTGTTAAAGGATTGACTAGACAGCAGTTGGCTGGAGTTATGTTTTTATCACCCAAAGGGAGTGGTAGGGGGAAAAAGTTGCATTTCCCTCATTGAACAGGTTTTGAAAAAGGACAGCTTGAAGGTATTTCTTGTTCTTTGTCTTAGAAAAAGAGGCTTATTGTAATATGTTAATATTTCTCATATTAATATGTTACATTCCTCAATTGATGAGCCTGATTCTGTCCTCTCTAACTGCATCCACTTAGTTAAATCTGAGTACACCAAGAGAAGAAAAATCTAAGCAGGAAATAAAGCAGTGAAAAATTCAAGCTGCCTCTAGAGAGAAGAGAAATGTTACTAAAGGGGAACTGTTTCTTGCTGGCCTCACCCTTACTTTTGAGGAAGAACATCTACTCAGCTGCTGGAAATAGGCTCCTCAGAGTGAAGCTGGGTTTTAATGCATCTACTGCTTTGCTGGGAAGGACTTGTTAGGTTTGTGTTGTAATGCTCAGAAAATGAGGAGCTGCTAAGCTCATTAGGGTGTCACTCATGGCTTGTGGTCACTGCTGTGAAGGACTCACAGCCTGGCCACAGCCAGGGAGGGTTTGTGTCTCCTGAGCCTCCCATTCCCTGGGGCTGCTCCACAGCTGTGTCCAGCACACCCAGAGCGTTTGTGCCACCTCCAGCAGGGGCTTTGTCCAAAGTGGGCAAATGCTTTTTGTCAGTCAAGATCATGTGGGCTGGCTGAAACATCTCTGCAGCAATTTTTCTGGGAATTCAGAAATGCTGCAGATGTCCTATTGTCCTGTCTGGGGTGATGGTAGTGGCTGTCTCCAGAACAGAAAGCCACAGGTTTCCTTATTTGAAGCCATACCATGCAGCCACCATGACTGCAGTTAAGGATGATAACAAGGTCCTAAAGACCTTATTAACAGTGTGTTTCCTCTTTCAAGCATATTTCTTTTCAAATAGCTGGTGCTGAGCTAGAACGGAGCTGCTGGAAGGAGAGCAGTGTGGAGGGCAGATGGGAGTGAGCAGGAGAGCCTTAAAGGATGAAGCTGGTGAATGATCTAACAAAAACTCTTTTCTTTTTCCCATTCTCCTTCAAGACCCAAAATTCTTGAATTTCTGCCCTCACTTCTGAGGAGGCTCAACATTGCACAGGTTGAATTGGGGACATCCAGGTCTTGCAATTGAAACCACTGTTGGTACTAACACTGAAATGCAGAGAGCACTGAGCACCACACTGAAAATGCTGCCATAACTGTGATAGCCACGTGATTTCAGACACTCAAGGGTACAGTCAGTAGTACTGTGTAAAAGGGGAAGAGTATCAAGCTGGCCTAGTTGTGCTGATTAGAACTGTTTAAATACAGCATGTGTACAACCTATTCTTCAACAGGCTGCTATCAGCTGGGGAGCTAGACTGTTTTCCATGCTTATCTCCTTTCTTATCACCCTCTTGGTAGCAAGATCTGAATTCATGGCTCCATTTGACCTAAGGTGTAAGTATGAGGGTGAGGTCAGGGGCTGGCATGTGAGCGAGCTCCTGCCTGGCACTGAAGTGTGAGGGATCTGTGTACTCTGCACATGCAGTTATTGCAGGGTGGGTTTTTTTTTTTAACTTAGAGGTGGACTCTGATCTAGTGTTGCCAGTTCCCTTTATCTTTGATTGTAAAGTACCTTTAGAAATGTGGGTGCATTTCTGCACACCAGTGTGAAGAGCACGACAGTGTTACAGAATCATTTGGGAAATGAGTTCTCTATGTACAGTGTGATTTCTTCTGAATTCCTTGCTTTTCTTTGCAGCTTTAGAGAGGGGGATGCTGCCTTGGGTTCTGCATCTTTTGTGTGTGGACAGACCTTAAAATGAAGTAACAGCTGAGGTGACAGAAAATTACAGAGGAGCGCACTGCATGTGGACCAGTGCCTTTCTGTTTTTCAGAGAGACTGTTCAGTTCCTCTGTTGGATTTGGCTGGTTAGTTCCCAGAACTCTGCATCACTGACCCTGGTGCCTGAAAAGGGCTTTACCTGGGTAAAGCCAGTCTGGCTGTATGAAAGTCTTTGGGAGAAGTAGAGAACATTCCCTGACTAATTTATCTGTAGGGGGTATTTTCTTGCCACTCTACCATCCTTTTATGCATGACTTAGCTTCCCAGCCGACTAAAGCCTTTGAAGTTAGATTGCAAATAGCTCTTCAACTATCCCTTCCCCCCATCTAAAATAGGGAAACCAGAACAACCATTGCTGTGGAAAGAGCCTGCCTTGTTACATGGCTTCCCAATGTTAACACCCCTCTCTTTTCCTCCTTCCTTTTCCCTACCTCCTCCTCCCCCCCATAAAGAAACCCTTTTTTTCCCCCTTAATAAGATCTACTTAAGACCTGAGGGAAAAGGCCATGGTTCCATGAGATGGTAAATCCAATTTTAGGGTGTTTCATATGTGATGAAAAACACTGTGGCCACATGACGCTGCCCCTGAATTGGCACACATTCGCCCTGCCAGTTCGGATTTGTCCACATAATGCAGGAGGGGCAACTGTCCAGGCCAGCCTCACATGGGGGCATGCATGGGCTGCCCAGGCCTCCCTGAGCTCGGGCTGGGGGCCAGGGACTCCCCAGCTCATACTCTCACTGTATTTTGTGACCTGCCCAGTAGGATGTTCATGTCAGTCCCCGCTCAGATCTGTGCAGTCTGGATGTCTGGAAGTTTCCAGTCTCGGCGTTGCTGAATGTGGACCCCAAGGATGTTACGTTGGCCTCTCCCTGCAGACACTGGAGATTCTCTTGTGTGTGGGAAGCCCAGAGGCAATGTCTGGCTGCTCCAAATATCCCTTCTTCGATGATCTTGCTGACAGGAGCAGTGTAACCACATCATATGCCGTGAGGTTTGCAGTTCGGAGCCTCCTCCTCTTGGGAGGGAGGAAGACCTGAATTAAGCCATCCTCTTTGTGGATGGATTGCTAACTTACTAACAAACAGAGCAACCCCCTTAACCTGGCTCTCTTTGCCAGTTCATCTCTTCAGGATTTCTGCTGAGGCAGATCTAGCAGTTGTTTTCCCACTGGCTTAATTCCTGGCTCTGAGGATTTCTGTCCTAAGAACCTCTTGCAGTGAGCTCTTGAAATCCACATTGAAAACTGGGCTGTGGTGCTGTCTTGCCAAGAGACTGGATTTTTGAAAATACTGAATGATGATTGAGTGTTCTCCGCTTGGGATCACATTCCTCAAGTTGTCTTTTTTCTGGATCAGTAGAGATCTGTTTATCTCAGACTGCACCACATGGGCTTCCCATCTCTGTCTTCTTGTTTCACCTAGAATTATCTGTCCTTCCCTGCAACACTTGCTGAATGAAAGAAGTTCTTAGCCTTGTGAAAATGCCTAGCAGCTGCCTAAGTGGATGTTTCTTACTCCAGGATCTATTTTGACTTCTGGAAGGAAGAATCTGTGCATCATGTCTTACAGTCACTGGAGATCCTATGTACAGTCAAGTAAAACCAGCCTGGACTCCTCATGTTCAATCATTGCCTTAATTTTCTCCTATTTTTTGTAGGTTTTTTATGTGGACCATTTCATGCCCTGTGTCACATCAGGGGCTTTGCTTTAGGAAATACTGATTTAAGCTACTGCTCAGTTGCTTTCCATGGAGATGTTGATGTTATTCCACTGTCCTGCAGGGAGACAGGATAATCCCCTCTGGAGTCTGAAGCAGGACCTTGAAGTGTTGAGACCCATTTCAACTGCTCAGTGCGTGTGAGGGCCTGCAGGAAGTGTGGGGTGGCTTTGCATGAGGCTGGATTGCTCTTTGGCACTGCTGTCCATCCTACAGGAGTCATTTTAGCTTGTTTTCTCATCTTGATTCACTAGATTTTCTGATGATGGCATGGACTGTTGGGCAGCTGTCCAGCTCTCCTGCTGTCCTTAAAACATAAGTCAATTTACTTCTGTTCCTGGAGTCAGGAAATACTGGAAGTCAGCGAGGAGACCTTTTCCTTTTGTAAGCATTAGCCCCATGTGCCTTCCCCTCTCCAGAGCCTTTCCTGCCCTACACTGACAGCCCAGTTAAGCTGCTTCCCTGCAGCCTTCCAAATCCCTACTCATGGCATCTCCCCATGTGCAGGATGGTCTAATTAGGGACCAGCACCTGACGAGCACATTGTGAGACACAAGTGAGCACGTGGTGTTTCCTCACCCCTGTCCCCCTCTTCTGGGACCAGCAGGGTCTTCCAGGGAATTCTCCCTCTATCCTTCTGTGGTTTGAGATACCAACTCAAAGTTCCCTCTTGGCCTTAGGAAGGAAAGTAAGTGGCATAAATTGGGCTGGTGTTTGCAGTGCTGTTTGTTTACAATAAGCACTTGGATATTATTGTCACTTGTTTTACTTGTTGGGCAGCCCTGTAGGTGTGGGGAGCACTGCCTGTGCCAAAGAAGTGCTGCAAGTACCAGACCAAAACACAACCTGAGCCAGCACAGAGTGTGTGTTAGGTGGGATATTGTTATCACAGAGAGCTTGAATTCTCTTCTTCAAGTAGTGAGAGGTACTTTGGCAATTGGTACTAGAGAAACCAAAACATCCCAGGAGTGTCTCTCCTTCTGTGAGAAATCCTTGTTCTGTTAGAGCCTTTTTGGTGCCCCTTTCTGTGGGACACAGCATTGGGTCCATCACTCCCATCTGTGTGTTTGCAGCCTTTGCTTGGGAGTTCATTTATAAAGTGCTGTATAAATATATAACTATATAAAATCCTTGCAGTCTTTTCTAGAGATAGAATCACATGTTGCTGGAGATACTTTATAATGACTGGTTTGTAACATGTAAATCTTTCCATTTGCCAATTACTGAGCCGAGCATTTTATTATAGTGCAAACACCAGAAAGTTGCTCCAATTAAAAGCTGCTGTGGTTGCCCTTGTGGGCTGTGACTGCAGCAGGAGGGTGGGAGCTCTCTCAGCTGCCCAGAGGAGGTTGAAAGACCTGACTAACCCACGGGGAGAAGGCAGCAACCTGATTCCAGCTTCAATCCAGGCTGTGGTGGTGGTGGGCTGGCCACCACGGGCACTGGGGACAGCACAGTGACCTGACCAGCTTGGAGAGCTCACCCAGGAAGGTGCAGGCAGCAGTTTGCTCTGTGTTTTTGCTGCTGGATTGCTGGCAAACCACCTGGGGTGGCTCTGCCCTCCTGTACAACACACAGCCAGGGAAGCACCACCCTTGTGCATGTTCTTCTCGAGGCAGGGCTATAATTATGGCCAGCAAAGTAAAAATACTGGTGTGCATTGTAAATAAGGTGCCGAGTCTGCCTTGTTCACACCTGACACAGCGAGGTGTGAATGCTCTGCACCATCCCTCTGCCATGTCATCGTGGTCTCCCAGCAAGACAAGGACAGTTCAGAGCCACGGCTCCTCCTCGTGTGCTTTGCCTAGAACAGGGAACATACAAACTGAAAGTAGATTAAAAATGAACAAAGCAATACTCTCTGAAGCCCTCTCTGGGTTTGCAAATTTTGGGCTGCAAGAGGTATTTGGTACTCTGTCAGCAGGGTGAATGGTGGGATTCTCTGGGCCAAACTTGAAAGGAGTTTTTCAGTGGTCTTAGAGGAAGAGTTGCAGGTTGTGGTGACCTCAGGCTTCATTTTTGTTCTGGATGGCAGTGTAAGAAATGTGGCAGGTCTGAAATATCTCATTCTCTTTAATGTGCTTTGCTGAAGGAGTCTGGGAAGAGAAATGTGTGTTAGAGAACTTGAGCTGGTCTCACCCAGGGATCATGGTTGTTTCCTTTGTCAAACACACAGCACAGGCAGTGAGGAGCCTGGTGTGAGCCCAGCATGGGAAGGCAGCTGAAGTTGGGGTGTAGGAGGTCAGAGGGACCTGGAGTCTGTTCTTGACTCCGTTAGTGACTTGGTGTATGACCCTCTTCAGTCAGTTGTCCTCTCCTCCTCACCTCTGAAAGCTTTTCTTTCCCTGCTTTTTTGTAAGGATAAAGTGTGAGATAATCTCTTGTGAATTTTTTTCAGCCCTTGCTTGGATTTAATCTAAAACTAAGTGATGACTCTTTAACCAGATTAGGAAAACTTTTTTGTCCAAGAGTCCCTTCTTCTTAGAAGTTCCAGCTTTATTGAAAAACATGAAGGCTAATGCCCTTGTACAGTGCTAAATACCATCAATCCTGCATTTCATTATTTTGATGCACCAGAGCTCAGCCAGGTAATGCTAGTTGCTATGTTCAGTGGTACAGTTCCCTACCTCAAATATAAGTAACTTGGTGCCCAGCAGCATGTTTAAGTGAAATGAGCTGTAAGCTGATGGTGTTCAAAATGTGTTCTGAAATTCTGAGTAAATTTTTTTATCAGATAACCTTTTAGAAGGAGATGGAAGTTTCTCTGCCTGTAAGAAAGGTACTGAACAACTGTACAGTGGGAGTCCCAATCACTGCCACAGTGGCAGTGCTCCTCTGAGGCAGGGGATGGAACAGCCTCCTCACCTGGAAGCTGACAGGTCTACATGCAAATATTAGGATGTAGTTTCTTTTCTCTGGAGGTATTAACATTTGCTTGTAAAATGCTGGGTAGGGCTCTGAGGTGGGATCGATACCCTGTAGCCAGTGCTCTACCCTGTCACTGTTCCAGCTGATGAAGGAGTGGCATCCCAGGATGTTCCCTCATTTAGCTTAAGAGTCTCTGCACACTCTGCTGGTGTTAAAGGTGGCAATTAACATTTTGGGTGAACAGTGAATGAGGCCATTTATAACCAGTTACACTGACATGAATCTCTCCCAACGAATTTGCATCATTAAAGAACCTTTGGAAAAATGTGTCATGCGTATAATTAAATACCTGTTTTGCTAACTCTTAATTTAATTAATCCAAACTAAAGATGGCAGCACAAATTAATTTAGCTGGAAATGGCTTTTCTCTCAGTGGGCTGAAGGAAGGTTTTCTGGTGGCATTGTACCAGATGACCTCAGAAACAGGCAGGTGAACTCTGGGACTGATTGGCACAGGTTTTTTTTGACAGTGATGGCTGTGACATTCTTGGAGCAGTATGTGTGTCATCTATCAGCTCACTTTTTTCTGCTTGTGAGAGCAAAGAGGGAGGCCAGCTAGAAGGCAGTTTCTTTGAGAGGACAGCACAGGTGCTTTTCAGCTCTACCCTGAGAGGTATTTGGTAGCAGCCATAGTAAATCCAGGTTCAGACAGGTGAATGAAAAGAAATTCAAATAACAGAAGATCTTTCTATGTCTCCCCTTGGTTTTTCTATATGTACCTTGATCTCTTTCACTTGGTGCCTACATTTTTGCCCCTTAGATACGAGCGGTTACAGCAAAGTCATCCGCTTTAAATATTCGTTACTCTTAACTTTCTTTAAAGGCTTCCTTGTAGATGATCTTCTTTTGGTTTGACCTCTTTCCTAACCTTGTGATTCTTTCCCCCTACCTCCTGTGCCTTTTCTGATCCTTTTCTCCCTGCCATTTAATCTCCTCTCTCCCTATCCATCTTGCTTGGGATAAAACTGGAGCACAGACTGTGTGCACTGTGCAAGTGGAGGTGAGTTGTCAGCCCAACATTGTAGGAAGCAGGGAATCTGTTGTTGCTTCCTGTAGACCCATCTGAGCACCAGAAGTGAAAAAAACCAGAAAAGTCTTCAATCTTTCAAACACTGGCTATTGCTTTGGCAATTCTCATTTCATCTTAAGTAAAAATTAATGCATGTATGGATGAAGGAAGCTCTGTGCCCTAAAGCATGGAATCCTGCTAGTCCTGCCACCACTCTGCAATTTCAGGACTGGCTTTTTCTATGTGATTCCTTCAGGAGGGAAAACCAGCCTCATTTATCAGGCAGGACTCATTGGTACTGAGGCTGATGAGAGGCTGTGTGTGGATGGGCAGGAGCACACAAATCTTGTGTGGCAGGACTGGCTGGGACAGGCTAGGGGCTGCTGGTGCTCCAGGATGGGAGGTTGGGAGGGCTCTGGGAGGATGCAAGGTCCTGCAGGAGGGACTGGGGAGAATCTGTGGCTTGACGCTGCTCAGTGCTGGTCTCCCCTGAGGCCTCATGAGGTGACTTTTCTCCATATCCTATCAGATGAGATGAATGTGAACTTGAAGCTGATTTTGTCTGTCTTTGGTAGCCTGAACACTCCTGGCTTTCTATCCAGTGCCGACCTTTAGCATCATCCAGCGTTTGCAATTGGAGCCAGTGCTTTTAACAGGGCCTTTTGTGTTCACTTACTGAAAACCAGGGTCTGTTTCACAGGAATCTTGTTTACACCTGCCACAGTCGTCCTTTTTGCTCTTCCTCTGCTCCTTTCACTGGAGCTGCAGTAGTTGAAACTGCAGAATGTCCTTTTATTCCCCGGCATCCTCGGCGTGGGACGTGACCGCAATAGAGCAGCTGGGGGAGAGGATGCAGGGTGTGAGACCCACTGAGAAGTGTGAGCCAGATGTGGGCAGCTCAAGGGTATGATACAACTAGGCTTTGAAAAGACTCGAGTGCAATGGGTTATCACCTCTACTTCTTTTTTAGCTGTTCATTTTAGGGTTTACAAAACAGCCCTCGGAGTTCTCCCTGCATGCACAGATGCACTTAAGTGACTCTGTGACTACGGGGGAGTCCCCTCTCCTTCACCATTATCAGGGGTCAATAGCTCTTGCTCAGGGTTTGCCAGGTGAATGGTGTCTCCTTGTTGGGCATTTTGGGCACTAAAACTGCAAGTGGCTTTTTGGGGGTGACCCAGGCGCTGCGGGAGGCAGTGAGTTCGTGCTGCAGCAGAGGAATGCGGGGAAGCCAGGGCGAGGGGAGGTGCCAGGACTGGAGGATTTGCACAGCTGCTGTTGCAAGCATCGTGCTCAGCCTGCTCTCTGGTGGTAGCTGCTGTAGCAGAGATGACCTTTGATAAAACGGGAAACATTTGGAGTGATTTGGATAGTTGTGGTTGCTCAGTTTCACACAGTGACAGTTTGTAGCAGAGTCAACTCAGCTGCTCCTGCTTTTGTTTGCATACTACAGTAAGAAATTCACAGGTTAAGAACCAAATCATAGCGGCTTCAATGTGAAAACTGCCAACAAAGTCTGCTCCTCAGCAGCTCTTCCCAGAACTTCCAGGTTCTCCAGTGTCTGATACTGCTCTTTCCTTTCACACTGGGGAGACTGGCAGGAGAGCAGACAGAAGAGGCACCTGCTGGCACAAAATGTGGAACAAATAATAAATATCTTTGGGATCTACAGTTAAATTCGGCTGATAACAGCCAGCGGGTTCTGAAACTCTTGCCAGGATTCTGATAGAGAGAGGCACTTGATGGTGATCTCTTCCTGGCTCCCAGGGCATCTGGAGGGCTCTGGCCAGGAGGAGCATTCCTGCTGTGCCCTGGGCTGTGCTGGGGAACACGGGGGGGCTCTTCACTGACATCAGCAATGTGAGACGTGTTTGGAGGTTACAGGGACTCTGTCCTGTCTGCTGTCATCACTCTAGTCAGGGATCAGCCCCATTCATGTTTCCTAGATCCTGTCACCATGTGGATATGTCTTCCAGCAGTATTTGGTTACTATATTTCATATCAGGGTTTTGATACCTGAGGGATGTGACAGTCATGCATGTGGATTCTTGGTGCTGGAGACACCTCGAGGACTGAAGTGCCTGTAGGACACAGTGTGCAGGTGTGACCATGTGCTGTGGAGGGTGGAGGTAGTTCCTGAGACTTTTCTTTTGTACAATACCTTCTCAGGCAGCTTTGAGGTTTCAGAGCAAGCTGGCACCCTCTGTTTTAATCCAGTTTCCATCCCTTTGGCAGCAGAGTTGGACATAGTTTTAGCATTTTCTACAAGTTTGTGTTTCTTTTGGCTAGTAAAGCATTAATTTTGTCCCAAAACACAACATAGGCCATGTATTTGAATCCCAGCATTTATGACTTTGATGTTTAAAAGCAATTTAACCAGATTTGGGGTTCTCTTTTCCCATGTGAATTGCTGTGGTCTAGTCAAGACAACTTTTAGTAGCAGCAACCATGTGGAGGTATTGTCTTTCCACAACTGGAGGTTAGGAGTTGACAGCAAACGAGCCAGGGATTATAATTAAAAAGAGGGTAATTATTTGTGCGTGGAAAAACTAAGGAATAAAAACTCATGGTGTAATGTACCTAGGAGTATTAGATGCAAATAAGAGATAAGGTATCTTGCAGGGAAGGATTTGGATTGTGTGTATTTCACCAAGCACCTGAGCAATTCCTCCTGCTCCACTGAAGCTGAGGGTTTTGTTCAGTTGGTGCTGATGCTCTTTTAGAAAGCTTTTACCTCTCTGATTCCCAAGGTCTGACACGGAAGAGAAAAGCTTCAATAGGCACCAGCTGCTCAGTGGGCCCTGTCTTTTCAGAGTATCGCTCGCTTTTCTCCGTTCCCAATTAAAATGTGTGTTAAACTTAGCTTTTGTTTGAAGCAGCCGGGCGCTGTGGTATTTAATGTAAAGAGAATGTGCTCGTCACCTTTTCTCTCTCTTTTGTGGCAGGGTCAGCATTCCTCAGGGGAGGACATGGAAATCTCCGACGACGAGACCAACCCTGCGCCCATCACCAGCGCGGAATGTGCCAAAACCATTGTGGTGAACTCCTCCGTCAGCAACACGGCCGTGATGGCCCCGTCCATCCCCCCTCTGCCACCACCGGGATTCCCTCCTCTTCCTCCTCCGCCGCCCCCGCAGCCCGGCTTCCCCATGCCCCCGCCGCTGCCTCCGCCGCCGCCGCCCACGCACCCGGCCGTCACCGTGCCCCCGCCGCCGCTGCCTGCCCCGCCCGGGGTCCCTCCGCCTCACATCCTGCCCCCGCTGCCCCCCTTCCATCCCGGCATGTTCCCGGTCATGCAGGTGGATATGATCAGTGTCTTGGGCAACCAGTGGGGTGGCATGCCGATGTCCTTCCAGATGCAAACTCAGATGCTGAGCCGCATGATGCAGGCGCAGAACACGTACCAGTACCCGCCTTTCATGACGGGCCGGATGCAGTTTGTGAATCTTCCTCCCTACCGCCCGTTCTCCATGGGAGCCGCTCTCGCCCGCGGGCAGCAGTGGCCGCCGCTGCCCAAGTTTGACCCCTCGGTTCCACCCCCGGGTTATGAGCCGAAGAAGGAAGATCCCCACAAAGCCACTGTGGATGGAGTCCTCCTGGTCATAGTGAAGGAACTAAAGGCCATCATGAAAAGGGACCTGAACCGCAAGATGGTCGAAGTGGTGGCGTTCCGGGCGTTTGATGACTGGTGGGACAAGAAGGAACGTCTTGCAAAAGTAGGTTTTTGCGTGCTCTGTCCTGGGTCCTGGGGAGAGTTGTTCTTAGTGCTTGTGGTCAATGTGTCGGGTCAGCAGGGGTCTGGAGCTGACTTTAAAAAACCCAAAATCCTAAATTGTTATGTACAAGAGGAAGCTGAGGTTTGCTCTGAAAAACTAAGGTCAGATGCAAGAGGAATGTTTGAAACCACCAGAGCTCTGTTTTGTGTTCCCCACTTTGTGCAGTGAGATTTGTGGGTATTTCCAGTTCTGTCCCCTCCCCAGTGCATGTACAAAGCAGCAATTAACTCAAAAGCTGAATATTGGCCAAATACACGAAGAGTTCCAGGGATTAGTTGAGGAAACAGCTTTGCATGAATCCTCTGATCCTTTTCTCACCCAATTTGAAGTATACCTCAGCGAGCAAACAGCTCTGTGATCTAATGCGTGGTGAATTTGTCACTACTCAAAAAACCTAACACTACAGAAAGGTTAATGCAAGCCTCAAAATTACCATTGCAGTGAATTACTGTAAGTATAACAAAACAAACCACAACCTGCAGGTAGATCTGTTTCAGATGTCAATTTTCAGAGCAGTATCCTCACCACCTGTTTTTGTAAACCAGTTGCGTGTTAACTCTGGTGCCTGGGAGAGCTCCTTGGCTTTCTGGAGGGGTTGGTAATGCTGCTGCTTAACAGCTGTTTTATGACAGTGTAATTTGCTGTGGCTTAGAGCTGGCTGGCGTGACGTGCAGCAGAAACCCCGTCCCTCTCCTCCTGACTAATGCTCAGAGCTTTTCTTCTGCCAGCAAGCATGTGCTGACAGTGTTGGAGGAGGCCCCTGAGTTTCCAGGGCAATAAAGGAAACAGATCCAGCAAATAGTTGCAAAAACAGCAACTGAAATACTCAAGAAATTGTTTTAAACCTGACATCTGTGGTGAAGAAGCAGAAGCAAGTTGAGGCAGATCTTCAGGCTCTTTTACATCCCAAGTTATGGCTGGATTTGGGGTGTTCTTCACTCACCTGGGATTTATAAGCCATTTTGGGAAGTGAAGCTGACTGTACCACAGCAGCTTGCCACAGGTTATGTTGGATGTGAGCAGTGTAACTGAAAATATGAAATTGCTGCATGGAAAACCACATGTGCTTTCTGTCCAGGAAGAGAGATGCCAGAACCATTTCTGCCCCAGGGCATGGATTACTGTTGTGTGTAGAAAAATCTCAGAGCTTCCTTTCTGCTAGGACTGGGCACCCCTAGAATTGGGGTGAGACAGGATTCCTTCTCAGGCACAAGTTGCCTGCTTTTGCAAAAACAAAATATGAATATTCAGCTTAAACTGTACCTTCCCATTGCTGGTGTGTGTGAGGATGAGGTTAGTGGGCTCCTTGGTGGCAGTTGGAGGTCAGTTCCCCATCTCTGCCATCACACTGATTCTGGCTGCTATATTCCATCAAAGGCAGCTGATTGATTGATTGATTGATTGATTGATTGAAACTCTGGCAGCCAAGAGGTGTCATACCCAGGTTAAGGGTGGGAAGGCTCAGGAATAAAACTGGTGTCCTGGGTCAGGCAGAGTGGAAAATGTGTGAGGTGAAAGCTGTGAAAGGAGAATGTTGCTAGGGAAGGCAGCACATTCCATGAACCTTTTCTGCCTGAGCTAGGGGAAAGCTTTTCCTTGTTCCCAAATCCTAGTGGTGGGTTTAGGTTTGAAAGCCTGATTAAGATGCATTAAGCAGAGTGCCAGGAATAACTCCTGGCCATGGAGTGCTGCTGCTGGGTTCTCTGTTTGATATTCCCATTAGTCTTGTCCCTTATTAGCAGGAGAGCTGAGCTTATGCTGCCTCTGTGGTGGTTACAGCCCACTTCAGCATGTGAGCTCTGTTAGGGTGTGCAAAAGAAATTGTTTGGGGTGTTGTGCCATGGGCTGATGCAGGTGGGTGCCACCTCCTGTGCCCCTGGCACACCATGTGTGACGTTCTCCTGGCTTGTCCACCTCTCCATAGCTGTAGAGGTATGAATTCCTGCTCTTCCTTTGCATCTCAGCTCTGGTGAAAAAGGATTTGTTGAGGCTGTGTATCTATTTTGTAGACCCTTTGGTGTTTCGTCTAAATATTTTTATGTTCCTGTTCCCAGGACTGGAGCCTTCTGACAGGTTTTGTGGACTGGGGCTGTGGTTGCTAAGGAAACACAGGGATGTGTGTGATTTTTGATGCACTATATTTGGCCTTATGCTCAACAGAAGGAAGGTGTTCCCAACTGGAAGGTCTGGAGTTGCTTTCAGTTATGTGGCTTAGCAGAGGAAGGCAGATAACACAGTGTTGGGCTGACTTGCCTAAAGCACACTCAAGTTATTTGTATTACTCTGTGCAGCTCTATTTCCTCTCCAGTGTGGGGCACCTTCAGATGTCCTCAAAGAAACTGATGCCTGGGCAGGGCAGTGATATTTCTCAAACCTCAACTGTCTAAATGGTTTCCAGAGCTCGTGTCCTTCCCAGGAAACTTTCCCTCTCAAATGTGCCTTCTCTGTTGCAGGCGTCTCTCACTCCAGTGAAGTCTGGAGGAGAACTGGAGGAAAAACCAAAGCCAAAGGATCGAATTGCCTCTTGTCTTCTGGAGAACTGGAACAAAGGAGAAGGGCTGGGATATGAGGCAATCGGCTTGGGCATTGGGTTACGAGGGGCCATCCGCCTGCCATCCTTCAAGGTGAAAACAAAAAACTCTCTTCCTTATGCTGACATCCCCCAGAGAGGAGCCTTAGGAGGACAGACCTCACTAGGTTTGTGCCCCAGAGCCCTCAGGCTGTTCACCCCACTCTGTGTTCACTCAGGGGGTTGCTTCTGACCCTCCAGGAGCAGAGCAAGGACCTTCTGTTCCCTTAGATTTTCACCCTCCACTTGTGTGCATTGTCTCTAGAGGATCTCCCTGCTCTGCAAGGGAAAGGGAACATTTGGCTGTGTTTAGGACACAGCATTTCAGCATGATCATAAAAATACACCTATGCTCATGGTGCTTTACACAGTTACTGTTTTGCTTAGGCAGCTGAATCTCACCTGAAGTTTGCTTAAACTCTGTCTCCTCAGAAGCACAGGGTATCTGTCTTGAAAAGCATTTGCATAAAAAATTAGAAGTACCTTAAAAGAAATGTGAGGTAGGGGAGTGTAGAGGTCTTCCCTGAAATTAGGATTTTTGAATGCACAGAAGATGCAAGTAAAGGTTTGGTATGAGAGATTCTCCAGTCTTTATTTAGAATAAAACTTGCTTTGAGGTTCTTTAAGATTAGGCTCTCTTTCTGTTCTGCTACAATCTCAGAACGCATGGGTTTGTCAAGATCTGTCATCCTCAAAGTACCTGGTGATGACATGTACCATGCTGGTACCCAGGGTGTTTTCATGCAAATTGAAGGGGTAGAGTTTCATTCAGAGTGAAATTCTGTTTGCAAGCAAATAAAGAGATCAAGAGCTGGGAAGTGGCCCTTGGTTTCTGCTGTAAGTGACCACAGCAAAAAGAAGTGGCAATTTGCTTAAGAAGTTGATTTCTGCTGTTTCTAAACTTTTAGAAATGCTAATTGTGTCTTTTGTTCAGGTGAAAAGAAAGGAGCCACCTGAAGCTGCCTCAGCGGGAGATCAGAAGAGAATCCGGCCTTCTACTTCTGTGGATGATGAAGATGAAGGTTTGCAAAGTGCATTTGTTTGAAACCTAGGAGCAGATGCAAACCCCACTCAAGCTGAATCCCTTTAAACTTCACAGCAGTGTGCTCGCTTACAGTTAAATAGTGTCAAGGATCTGAGCCAAACCCTGCTTCTCACAGAGCTCTCATCAGCTGGGACATGGCCTCTCTGGGTTCAATTATCTGAAATTCACTGGTGGGAAGTTTAAGACACACATTTTAAGAATAATTCATAACCTGTTTTAGCTGTGCTGGGCCCCAGCAGAAGGAGCTCAGATGGGTTCATGGGCTGTTTGGGGTGTGCTCACAGCTCGTGAGGCATGTGGTGGGAGGAAGCACACAACAGTTAGCTCTGCATTGGTTTGAGAAAGAAACTGAAGTTATTTGCCAGAAAAATCTGTTTGAAAATATCTTAACATTATTTCCTATAACCTGGAAAGAGTAAAGAGGAGACAAAGCTTTGAATACCCTTTGCTTTACACATGGGTTCATGTTGAAGTAGATTCAGATTAACAAGAGGTTTTGAAGCCAAAAAATGAAACAAAAAAAGCGTTAAATTCAGGTTACCTGTCCTGACCTCAGTCATGCCATGTCTCCTGTTTGCTCTGCCTAGGAAATGTCAGTTTTGGCCACCCACATTTTGCCATCAGCACTGTTCACTGTAACATCAATGAGTCCCTGTAAGCCTGGGGACCCTCACACCACATGGGCACATTGCTCCTAACTTCAGTCTTTCCAAAGAAGAAGTTTCCTTTATGTAGTTGACTCTGTCCTTTCCAAGGAATTTGATGGTAATTTCTGTTGCTTTTGCTCCTCAGAGTCGGAGAGGGACAGGGATGCTTCTGATACAACATCTGAGCTGTCAAAGAAGGATGCAGAGGCAGTGGGGCTGCGACGGCGACCAGCAAGGCCATTGGAGCTCGACAGCGAGGGAGAAGAAGGAGATGAGACATCAGGGAAAGAGGAAGAGTCCTCCTCAGAGAAGGAAGAGGAGCAGGAAGAAGAGGGAGGCTTGGTGAAAGCAGCACCTGGCAAGGTATGTCGGTGTGTGGCTGCAGTTTCAATGCTGTCTGTCATTAAAAGGGGGCCTGGTAATGCCAAATGCCAAAGTCCCCTTTTCTGGGAATTGAGTGCTCCTGGTGGGGTCTGTGCCTACAGAACCTCTGTCAGGTCACTCCCTCTTCAGGTTCTCTGACAGCCTCCTTGAGAGTCTCTGGTGGTTACTGCACTGGCAGCCAGGTCACAGGCTCAGGCACTGCTCATTTTTGGCAATGCTTTCTTGCAAAGGAGGAAGAGGAGGATGAGGAGGATGAAGATGATGAGGATGAAGATGATGATGAAGACGAGGATGAAGATGAGGAGGAGGAGACAGGCATAGATACAAGTGACAAGGAGGAGGAGCAGGACTCCGAGGAGGGTAAGCAGCTCCAGTGGAAGCAGCGAGTGTCACCCTTGGGTCAGCTGTGGTCTCCCTTCTGCTTTTGTACACTGATTTTGTTACTTGTGTGCCTCCTTTCACTGACAGGCAGTTTTACACAATATAATGCAGAGAGATATTTTTAATTGTTACCTGTGAGGTTCCCCTGATCCCTCAGTCAGTGGGTCCCTTTGCAGCTCTCCAGCCCCTACCTGATCTCAGCCCAGCCTGGCACAGGGGCACAGGTCTCAAGCCCAGCTAAATGTGTGCTTGTTTTGTGAAACAGGAGTGGCTGGGGGGAAGAGGGACCATATTTCAACCAAGGGTAATTTGGCTGCTAATAACTCTGTCCTGTCTATCAGTTTCTGCTCTAGAAGGTGGTTGTTTCCACTTTTTAAGCCCATGTTGTAAAGGCAGCAGAAAATCTCAGTAAAAGATACAATGCACCAAGAGACCCACTTGGGAAGGTGCCAGCAGCACTGCTCCTCATCTGTTGTACAGTGATTGTTGTAAGCAGCCAGAGACAGGATTTATAAATCTTTGCAGAAATAAATAAATTGGAAGGCCACTCCTTCAAACCTGTGTGCTGCTGTTGATGCTGTTCCCACACTTTTACAGTAGAAGGGATCTTTGCCCCTGATTGTTTAATAAAGCCAGAAAGCAGAACTAATGGCAGTTTGTTCTTGTAGATGTAGCAAGTCCCTCGTCTTCCAAGGCTGAAGTTGAATCATCTGATGAAAGTGAGGACTCCTCTGAATTCGAGTCAAGTTCAGACTCGGATGATGAAGATGAGGAGGACGATGATGATGATGAAGATGAGGAGGAGGAAGAGGAGGAAGAGGTGGCTGAAGATCAAAGCAGAGAAGCCATGGTTGCTGAGCCAGAGCATGAACCTGCTGGTCTTGAGCTTCCTGATGATGAGAGGGAGACTATTTTGGACCTGTATCCTGTGGATGACTACATGGATGCAACAGGCTTGGGACTTGCCGAGCCAGCTTTGGCTGTGAAAGATGAAGGCAGTGAAGAAATCAAGGCAGGGGAAAGTGAGTGCGGCCAAGTCCCGGGGGCTTCTATTGCTGCTGAAACTCTGAAACACTTGGTTATGGAAAGAGACCAGGAGACAAAACTTGCACTCTCTCCTATCTGTAGGCCAGGTATGCCCTTCTATGTGCTTTGGAGTTTTTTTACCACGTTTCCAAGTAAATTTTCACCCCGTATCCAATGTTTGTATTTCCCTTGTTCTCTTTCTTCTTCCAGTCTCAGCTCTAGGCTAGGGATTATCTGTACAGGGAAAGAGGTCTGTGCTGAACTTTCCTTCCTAGTAAGAAGCTTTACATGAGCCATCTGCTACTAAAAATACTGTGGTTACTGTATCCAGAATCTTATCCTGGGCCAGTTTAGTTGGAGTCCTACAGGAACTGAACAGTTGTCTTCATCCGAGGGTGACTGATCGGGTGGCTGAAGCTCAAGATAGAAAAGCCATGGCTGCTAAAACAGAACAGGAATGTCACTACTAGCTCTTTTTGATTTTCATATCCAAGCAGTATGTGACAGGGAGGCTGTGCGGGGCAGGTGAGCGGAGTCTCAGAGTTATGTATGGTTCCTAATATTATTTGTGGGGGTTTTTGTCACCTACTCCTTTTAAATGAGTTACTCTCTAGTTTTCTGGAAGAAGGAAATGGTCTTCAATCAGTACAGAGTTGTATTTAACCCAAGGAAATTGGAAACCTTTTACTAGATCAGGAACGAGATGCATAAAGTTTGAGTAATTTAGCAACTGGGGGAAATCTAAAAGTTGAAATTGGAGCCAACAGGGAGGGCACATTTAGTGGGACCTGCTGTGGAGCCTTGGGCAGCACTGATGTCTGAGGACTGGGCAGTGTTTTGCCTCTTGGTGAGCTGGAGGTCCAGTCCCTGCACAGGGAGTCATTCCTTGGCTGCTGCAAAATCTGAAAGTCACAAAGAGGTAAAATGCTAAACTGGGCAGGGCAAAGAAGAACTGGTTTTGCACAAAACCTTTCTAGAACAGGTCATTGTGCCAAAAGAACATAAATTTGGAGACACCTGCAGGTGAGCAACTTGACGTGTAAGGAGCTTTCCAGGTAAGCTGTGGGAACAAACTCAAACTGCAGCATTGTTCTTGAGCAGCCCAGCTCTGTCCTACAGGAGTTGCAGGTCTCAGACCCTTCTTCAGCAGCCCTGGTTTGTTCAGCACAAGCAGGGAATGCTTCCCTTCTAACTCTTCAGGCATTTTCACCTCCTTTCCTTCTCCCACTTCAAAATGTTATTTTGAGCTGCCTAACAAGATTCAACGTTGATTCCTTTTGGACCTGGCCCTAAGTGGGTAAATAAACTCCAGATAAATGAGGCTGCTGCAGGGAGAGCAGCATATAAATTGCCTCATTGATACCATCTGAGTGTCTCCTCATCCATTACAGGGGCTTCCCATTTCCTTCACGTGTTACTCGGGAGTGTTCTGCTATTCCCTTCACTGCTCCCTCCTTGCAGAGCTGAGGGTGCTCCTTGGCCTGCAATTAGTTTAGTTCCCACGTTAGAAAAGGTGATAACTCTGAGCTCTGACAGCTCTTCTCCAAAGTCCTCACCCCACAATCCACTCATTCCTCTAATGTCTGTAAGAAAGGTTGTCAGGGCTTCTGAAAGCAGAGAAACCTTCGTTCTGGTCTGTGTCGTAGCTAATCCTCAAATTAATAGTGTGGGTTTTTTATGGTCCATTAGGAAAGTGTGTGGTAGTGTCTAATTACTCTACATTCTGTGCCTCCAAAATGTAAAGCACTGGAGTTTTAAATCCTCCCAGTGGAATTGAGCTGTTCTTTAATTGTGGCATCTTAAACATGTCTTTACTAGCAAGTGGCAAATAACCAAGTGGAGGCAAAGCTCCTGATTCTCCTCTCTGTTCCCTTTTCAGAGGAAGAATCTGAACCCACTTCCATGTTGGAACCAGAGGTACAGGAAGGTCCAAAGCCTGAATCTCAAGATGAGGAAGCAGCTCTCTGTATCTCTACTCCAGTGGCAGTCTTTGGAGAACCTCTGCCCAGCAAAAGCAGCTTCTTTGGCAAGTCTGAGGAGAGCAGCTTGGAAGCCCGAGTTAAAGCAAAGCCGCCGTCGGCAGCGGAGGAGGACGAGCGGCTGCCCCGCACGCCTGGACGGGAGGTGATGATCCACTCGGAGACTGAGACTCTCCTGCTTCCAGCCCACAAGGTGCCATCTTCCATGCTTCCCTTGCCATCCACTCCTGGCAAGGAAGAATCTTTAGTCCCTCCAGAAAAGTTCCCTGAACAATTACTGGTGACCAAAACGTCCGTGGAAGAGGAGATTCCCAGGACTCCCGGGCGGGACATTTTGGCCAAGTCTTCACACCCCCTTGCGAAGTCGCAGAGCACGGACACTGTTCCAGCCACGCCAGGAAGTGATGCTCCCCTTACAGGAAGCAGCTTGACCCTCAGTTCCCCTCAAGTCCCAGGGAGCCCCTTTTCCTACCCATCCCAATCTCCTGGCATTAACAGTGGCATTCCTCGGACTCCTGGGAGAGATTTCAATTTCACGCCTACTTTCCCAGAGGCTGGTGCTACCATTCCTTGCCTTCTGCCTGGCAAGAAACAGTCAGAGGATGAGCTAGAAGAGAAACCCTTTAAAGAGCCTCTTGGTGCTTCCCTTACGATCAGCATGAACAGTGTTCCTTCCCCTATCCCCTTTGCCAGCCCCCCACAAGCAGATTTCCACATGGACATGGGTTTGCCACCTGATGAGCCAATACCTGTAGCAGCCCTGCCATGCATGCATGGAGATGGAAGAATGCCCATCGAGGAATGCAAGGCAGAAGTAAAACCTGGTTTGCTCTCCCCAGAAGTACCCCCTGGGGCTTCTATTCTTCCTCCCCCTCCACCACCTTCTGTTCTTCCCAAAAGGAGGCCGGGTCGGCCGAGGCGGTCCCCACCTTCTGTCCTCTCGCTGGATGTGTACTCGGGCAAAACCATAGAGCCTCCTCCCATGCCAGTGGCCTTGGTGGAAGGTCCTGTGGGCAAAGAGCTGTTGAGTGGACATCCTGATGCCTACTATGGACTGAAAGACCCTGAAGCCGTCACCCTGGACTTCAGGAATGACGGTTTCCACGAGAAAATAGCAGCTGAGACAGTTGCAGAGAAACTGCCATTCAAGGAACTGGAGAACCAGTGGAATGAAGACTTCAAGGAAGAAGAAGCTCACGCAAAACCTAAGAGACAGTGGCGAAGGCAGAAGAAGACATCAGAGGAGCTGCCCATGATCCCTTCCCCCGAGTATTCCCCGCCCCAGCCGCAGTTCAGGCCGCGCTCCGAGTTTGAGGAGATGACCATTTTGTATGACATCTGGAACGGAGGCATCGACGAGGAGGATATCAAATTCATGTGTATCACATACGACCGCTTGTTACAGCAGGACAACGGTATGGACTGGCTCAATGACACCCTGTGGGTTTTCCATCCTTATATCCTTTCTCTCTGTGTTGGCAGCACGTGTGAGATGCACGAGAAGTTGGTGGGAGAAGCAGTTGCTTACAGGAATAGCGATTGCTTGGATGAGCAGGGAATTTTAGGCTGTTTTATTCTGTGAAGCTGCAACACAAAAATACTGGAGAAGTGGCTGTTCTTGTTGCACGTTCAGTCTGGAAGTGCAGGGACAGTCTCTAGGCACCTCTTCTGGGGAGGTTTCCTTCCTAGTTTGAGAAGCTTCTGTCTGCATGTAACCAGACTTTTTTTCCAGCTTGCCTGTGGAATTTCTAGTCTGCACATACACAGCTTTCACTTGGAGCTAAAACTTGCTGTAAAAATAATCTTACCATCTGTTCCTAAAACAATGAGTTTGTGGTTCTAGCATCTTTAACTTGCTTTGAGTTTGAAATACTGATAGAATCAGTGGTTTCTAAGTGGTACATCAGGGCTCTGTGTGTGTGCAGCCACCAGTAGTGATCTCCAGAGCAGAGCCTAAAAGACTGTTCTAAAAACCTCAGAACTCCCCAGTACTGTTTTCAGGAAGGATGTACAGGTTTATGTGTTGAAGAAAACAAACACACCACCTTGTGTGTTGCTAGAGATTGTGTGAAGTTTAGATATCTTCATCCCTTGCTTCCTGCAAGACAGGAAAGCAAAACCAAAACAGCACAAACCACCTAAAAACAGTGAGTGATAACTAACAAAACCCATAGTGAAAATAAATCTCTTCCCCTCTTGATAAGGATTATATTGTAACAGCAAAATTACCCTCACTTTTTAAGCCACTTCAAAATCACCTTGAGTTCATCATGTGCCACACTGCATGGCAAGTGTGAAAGTACCTGCAGGCTCACCTGCTCTGCAGCAAACCCTCAGCACTCCAGCTTGGAGGCCCTCACCTCTTGGTTTTTATGGTCCCACTGCTTCAGTTTTCTGCTGTCAAGGATATGTTTTGCCTCACAGGGAGCATTTTTGGGTCGGTCTCAATTGCTGTAGCCTTCATGGCTGTGTTTGTGGGGTGAGCTGGCAGCAGGACACCTCCACTGTCCTTCCAGGAGCCAAAGCCCTGGAAGTGCCTTCAAAGCTGAAGATTTGTCATGAGTGTCTGAAGGAGCTGATTTCCCAAGGCTGGTGAGAGCAGCATCTCTCCAAGGCCTTTGGGCTGAGCAGCATCCTTGGTAGTAATGTTAATTTTTGCAACCCCACGAAACCTTCCTAATTTTCCAGGCTCCCAATGTTAGCTCCATGCAACTGTAGCAAGTTTAGTCTGATATCCACCTCTGGCTGTGTTTCTCCTTAACTTCTTGCCACCTACCAGCTTTTCTACCCCCAAGAAGAAGAAGAGGGATGACGGGATGCGGGAGCACGTGACGGGCTGTGCACGAAGCGAAGGCTATTACAAAATTGATAAGAAGGACAAACTCAAATACCTCAACAATAGCCGAGCTTTTGCAGAGGAGCCTCCAGCTGACACACAGGTGAGGAATCCACGAGTGCCAGGTGCCAATGGGATTTGGTTTGACACTGTCACACACAGTAGGTGCTTCCTGCCTTTTGGCAAGGAGGGAGAGGAAGCTGTTGTGTCTCATCGATCGTCCTGGGGTTGTGTGGGAAGTGTTAACGTTTGATGTCAGGTGTTCTGTGGTGATGTGTTGTAGCACAGGGGGTTGCTCACAGGGAGCCTGCAGAGTGTTGGATCAGCTTTGATCACCCATTTGTCCTCTCAGGGTATGAGCATCCCTGCCCAACCTCACGCTTCCACCCGGGCTGGTTCCGAGAGGCGATCAGAGCAACGCAGGCTCCTCTCCTCCTTCACTGGTAGCTGCGACAGTGACCTGCTCAAGTTCAACCAGCTCAAGGTAGATCACCCCCTGCTGCAGATTGTGAACCCAGAGACATCCTTTCCCATTCTGTGCTGTGGCTAATTCAGGGTTGGGGTTCTGGGGTGTTTCCTTCATGCAGTTCCGGAAGAAAAAACTAAAATTCTGCAAGAGCCACATTCACGACTGGGGCCTTTTTGCAATGGAGCCCATTGCAGCTGATGAGATGGTGATCGAGTACGTGGGTCAGAACATCAGGCAGGTGAGCTGTGGCTGAAATCTGAGTAAAAACCAGCCCTGGAAGAAGTCCTTGAGTATGACAGCCAGGGTTGGAGTCCTGGGTTGGGGGTGTCAGCTCTGGGCTGGGGAGAGGTTGGCTTATGGTTTGGGAGTACAAGGGTGGGAATTTCAGCAGCCCATGGAAACTGAACACTCAGAGAATCCTCCTTAAGAAGCCCATCCTGACCTTCCAGTCAGTGTTTCCAGTCAGGTGTGTGCTCTCTTGGGGTGGTGGGGATCAGATAAACCCCCATTGCCTGGCAGGAGCAGAGCTCAGGGGAGCCTTGTGTAGGTGGCTGCTCACAGGTCATTGTGCAGCATGGCCTGAGCCTGCCTGGGGTTTCTGCAGGTCATTGCTGACATGCGAGAGAAGCGATACGAGGATGAGGGCATTGGCAGCAGTTACATGTTCAGAGTCGACCACGACACCATCATCGATGCCACCAAATGCGGGAACTTCGCCAGGTTTATCAATCACAGCTGCAATGTGAGTATGCTGCTCTCGCCTGTCATTGCTCCCTGGCTCCCTGACAAACCCAGGAGTCCCTGCCAGCCCTGATTGGGGTGCTCAGAAGTGGCAGGGGGCTGCAGGGTTGTGATTAAATGTTAATGAGCCACAGCAGATCAGAGCAGGGTTTAAAGTAGTGTAAAGAGGTTGGAGAGACCTGAGAAATGAAACATGCAGGGAGACTGAGTGCACTCAAGAGTCCTCCTGACTGTCTTGGGGATCCTGATGGACAGTGAGCAAGCAAATCTAACAAATATTTCCTTAACACATACCAAATTTCAGCTGTGGGAACAGTCTCCTTCTAGAGTCCTGATGGGAATATATTCCCTGCTGTTTCCCCCTCTGCTCTGTGCTGCAGTCTGCACTCAGATGTGCCTGCCTGGCCAAATTGTTCAGCACTGAGCTTCTCTTAACCTGTGACAAATTTGATGGAGCATCAGCCAAGCTCTTTTGTTCCACAAATGAGCAGAATGTGGATATTTTGGAGCAGCACAAGGAGGGCTGCTCTGTTTTCTGGCCTCAGCCCTCCCCTCCTAGGCTTGCCCTGAGTCCAGGCTCTGGAGGCATGGCCCGGGTTGTCTCGGGAAAGGACTGCCCTGTTTTATTTTATCTTGAAATAATTGTGTGGAGGCTGGGAACCAACATCATCACCTGTTCTGTCACCCTTGCAGCCAAATTGTTATGCTAAAGTGATCACGGTGGAGTCTCAAAAGAAGATCGTTATCTACTCCAAGCAGCACATCAATGTGAACGAGGAAATTACCTACGACTACAAGTTTCCAATTGAGGATGTAAAAATCCCGTGTCTCTGTGGCTCTGAGAACTGCAGGGGAACCCTGAACTGAACTCAAGGTTTCTCTTGTCACACTTGCACCTTCGGCCATGTCAAAACTGTGGTAACCAGGTGTGGTTGCACTTTGCCAAAAAAAGAGGAAAAAAAAAAAACAACAGAAAAAAGGAAGAAAAAAAAATTTAAAAGCAAAAAAATACTTACCCAAAAAAAAAAAAAAAAAAGAGGAAAAAGAGAAGAAAACCAAGCAAGTTTCGCACTTCTGCCAGGATCATGAGTGAAAACAAAAAGCGCACACGCTTATGAGGACTGTTCATCCTTCAGGTGCTTTTTCCTTTTCAGATCCAACACGCACACAAAAAGGTGGCTACCTTTTGTGGCATGGTCTATCCAAACACTAGCTTCTCTGTTCAGTCCCTGCAGTAATGCTCCATAATGGGATAATGGTACCTTTTTTTTTTAATTGTTCTTATAAACCTTCATCTTTTCATAAATGCTGCTACCTTTTTCTCATCAGTTTTCGTTGGTTGAAAAAGACATTCAACGTTTAAATGTGAAGCAGAGACTGAAAATGCCATATAGGGTTTGTTGGGAGCTTGATTGGCTGAAATTGCACAGTTTTCTCAGAGTAAGCTGTAAATAAATGTAAGGTTGATGTTACAGAGCAAGCCAGAGGCTTGAGGGTGTGTGAATGAGTGTGTGTGTGTGTGCTTGGGGGTGTGTGTGTGTGCAGGTGTGTCCACAGTGAGACTAGAGCTGAACTGTCCTGCCTTTTCGTTAGGGATGAGCCTGAACAGGGCCCCTCAGCCAGACCCCAGGGCAGAGCCAGGTCAGCCAGACCTCAGCTCCCCTCTCATTTTCTATGCCATGCTGGTCCATGGGGGATCAAAACCTCTGCAGCTGCATGTGAGAAATCCTTGGATACTTGAGTCACTAGGAAGAAGTGGAGCCAGCTGTGCAGCTGTAGCATCGTGTGGCCTTTGGGGGATGCCCATTCCTTGGAGATGGGCTTGTCTTGCTTGCAGAAGAGGCTGAGATTAAGTGGACAGCTCAGCCCCTGCTTGTGCTGTAGAAATCCTGCCCTGCTTGCAAGCAAAGACTATGGCCCACGTTTGTAGCAGGATTTTCTTCCTGTGGATGGGAAACAGGCTGATGTGTGACTTGTATTCATTTTTTCTCACTTTCATCTGCATTTCCCTGCCCTTCCAATGTTTTATATGGAGTATTTGCTCTGTCCTTGGATGTGAGAGATGCCTCCTGTGATAGGAGCAAGCTGTGTCCTGCCACTCTCCTCCCTCTGTTACTCAGTAACTTGGCCTGGGGCTGTCCCATCCCTCCAGAAAATCATGGTAAAAGTGTCCCCGAGAGCAATCCTGTCCCCCCCATCTATACCATGGAATGAATGCTTCTCTAAATTTGGTAGGCATGTTTTAAAATTATTTCTCAATATGTTTTGTCCTTGTAGATGTGCTGAGGTGAAGGTTGCAGTTCTTCAGGAGGTTCCATTTAAAAATGGGACCAAACACCAAAAAAATAGTTCTTTGGATGGGATCTGGAAATGTTACACCACCATTCAGGTATAGACAGGACCAGTTTTTCAATTTACATTGAATTTCTCCTGCTTTAAAAGTAGAGAATAGTCATACTAAACCCTTTTTAATTGGCTTGTAAGGGGAAGTTGCAATGTCATTACGAAATGGGAAGATTATCTGCATAACTAAACACCTTCTCCCCACAGAACAAATTGCACAGCTGTATTCTTGTATTCTTTCCAAACCTCCATGAGCAGAGGTGACAACCTTGCAAAAGAGGTTCCTGGAAGTTTTTTCAGCTGTTCCATGGAATTGCCAGGCCTGCACTGCAGCATGGAGCTTGTAATGTAGGTTCTGTAATGTACCTCTGCCTCCAAATTTCTTCTCCAGGCAAAAGGCCTGAGGGAGCAGGAACACACAGACTGCTACAAGCTGCCTTAATACCACCTGTGTTTCTGTCTGAGGGTGAGCAAATTGTCTCTGAGATTGGACAATCCATGGTCCATCTCTGCTTTTGTTTTGGTTTAGTTTTATTGTTTCCCCCCTTCATCATAAATCTATCCAGCAATTGGGTGTTGGTGACCCAGAACCTAAAATTGTGAGAAGCACAAGTTTCTGTCACTGAATGTTGGTTGGAACTGCAGTGATGGCATTTAGGAGTTAAACTGCTGCTCAGTTTAGTTATTATTTTTCTGAATGAGATTCAATGTGTTGGCATCTCCACAGCTTGGCCTTTGACTTTTGAGGCTTTGGAAATGCACAGAAGTTTCCTGGGTGTCAGAACTGAGGCCCCTGTCCTTGGCCTTCTCCCTCTCTGCTCCATCAAACCAGTGCATTAACGGTGGATTTGTGGGGCTGAGGACACCCCAGACAGCCCAGCCCTGCTGGCAGTTCTGTCTCCCAGCAGATCTGTGTGCTCTGGATGGGATCAGCCCCTGCAGTTTGCCTTAATCCTTGGTGAGGAAGGTGGGGAGGAAGGTCACTGTTACCTTCACGTCCTTCCCCATGTGTTTTTTAGGAGCACCAAAAGGATTTGGGTGCCAAAGACCATGAGCACCTAAATCACTTGGGTACTTCCAAAGCTGCCTGTAATTTATCCCCTTTTAGGGTCCCAGACAAATAATGTGAGTTTTTAGAAGAGCTGATCTCTCAGTAGTTTCCCAGGAAGAAACAGAGCTGTTGAGAATCTGCAGCACTTCTGAAAAATCATGTTAGTCTGGTCTCAAAGCTAAACCTGAGGCTTCTCTCTTTTTCCCCACAAATCTTGGCTTGCAGAGTCCTACCTGGGAGATATTTTGTCTTGGACTGGGAAGCTGCCTGACTTCCAAACAAATCATTTTATGGTGAGGACTCTCAAGTCTGGTGCAGTGATTTCTGTGGGTGCCCTGTCCCTGCCAGCCTGCAGGGTCTCGTTGGGCCAGGAGAGCCCTGCAGCCACAGATGTGCTTTGGAGATGCCTCAAATCCTTTGCCTTGTACTTGGCAAGGGATGGGATGAGAGGAGGGCAGGAGCTGTGTGGTTCACATTCAGCACAAGTTCCCTGGGACCCCATGGAAACAGTGACAGGGATAAAGAGGAACCTCACCAGCACATGCTGCTAACAGGCACTGCAGTGCTTTTGTCCACTGAAAAGCCCATCCCCAAATTTATTGTCAATTTGAGCCTCAGACAAAAAAAGAAAGAGACATTTGCAGTGCTCCCTGCAAAATTCCATCTTGCTGAGAGGAATGACCCAAGAGAACAGAGCAAAATTGCGGAGATAGAATTGAAGGCTTTGGTTTGCAGCTGTGGGAGGTCAGGGTGCAGGTGCCTCCGTGCTGGCATCCACAGGATCCGTGTGGCTCACACCTCTCTGCAGTCCCAGGCTGGTCCCACAGTGGTCTGAGACTCTGGGGGGGTCCAGGAGGGGATGGGGGCTCATCCTGCAGTTATTTATATTGTATTGAGCAGCTTATTTCTACAAGGAAAGAAAAAACCATCATTTTTAAACTCCAACAAATTACACAGTAGTTTCAGTTCTGGTTTTTGTGACCTTTTTCAGGGATCATTTCAGTGCATTTCTGTACAAAATAAAAATTTAAGGAAAAAAAAGGATTTTGAAGTATAAAAAAATGCATCTTCTGTACATAGGCGAACTCAAGAATCTTCTCTTCAAACACTGTTTCTTGTAGAAACATGTTGAAATTTTTTTGCTGATTTCTTTGTACTTCAAGAGCATGTAAATAGTTTATTAAAAGTGACTATTGTAATTTGGAGTTCTTTTTAAACAGATTCCAGCTCTAAATCATGTCAAGATGGGGAGGAAGAAGGACTGAGTATAGCAAAGGAGCTGGTGGCATTTACAGCTTGTGTCAAGCTTTGTATAATGTAAATTCTGTATAAATATGGGGGTTTTTTTGTCAAATAAATAGGTGAAATTAGAAGCATTAAGAAACTGAAGACAAAAAATTGCCAAGTCAAGGCTTCTTCTTTCCCCCCCTCCCTCAGTCTGAAACCTAATGTGCAAAATCTATTTATTTCAAGCGAGGAAATGTGTACAGTCTAATAGACACCCTAAAATGTATTTAAGCAAATTTGCAACTGGATTTTTTCAGTTTAATATTTGTTTTGTTTTTATGAGTTTCCTCCTTAATTGCCACTGTAGGATTTGTCCAAGTGAAAAGAAACACATCAAGAAGGACACTCTAAAACAATGGGGCAGTTTCAAAGCAAAGTGGAAGAACACCCAGCTCCCAATTCTTGCAGTTTTCTGGTTTTAATTCCCATCGTGGAAATCAAGGGCCTCCTTTAAAAGTAGGCAGGTCAAATGGTTTGCAATAAATTAAAAAAAAAATTTTTTTTTTTTCCTAAGTTCCTTTTAAAAAAACCAATAACTCTGCTTTGAAGATTTAGGATTTCTGCTTTTTCTTTTGTTAAGCAAATTTATAAATTTAGGGATGTTTTGTGCATATAGAATCTGTCACCAGTATGTATCTTGTTTTGAAGAAAGTGTTTTTGTTGTGGATGTGTCATGCTGTATATATTTGTTCATATTTTTGTGAATTGAATACTATGTACCATTGTATTATAGTAACTTTTATAAAGCAAACCATAAATATACTGACTTTTCTTACAGAAAAATTATGTTGTGCTTAATATATTATCAGGGAAGCTTTTTGCTCTTAAACCTGTGCTGGGAGCTGTGAGAGCTCAAGGAGGCAGATGCAGAACAAGAACAGTGTGAAGAACTGATTTTCAGCAAAGTTTACTGAAAATACTAATTCTGGTGAGCAGGAAATGAATTTAAGCAACATTATATTGCATGAAAGAAATATGTGATTCTAATCTATAACCTTTAAGAAATGTCTCAGTATTAGCAATCTTGACAACCCTGGAGAGCTGAAGCAGAGCTCTCCTGACAGTGAACCAGGAGTCCCAAACATGTCCAACCTCTGCAGGTGAGAGGTTCCTGCTCCTCCAGTTTCTGCCCTGGATTGCTCTGAGTTCTTATCCTTTTTTTTTTATTTATTTATTTTTAACTTTATGGAGTCAAAAGCCCTGAAGCTCCAGGTGAGGTGTCAGTGATGTGTGAGGCTGTTGTGGCCAGAGGCTCTTTGCTTTCTTCTTTTTTAAATCAGTTTATTCAAATGGCCAGGAGCTGGACTTGGATGATCCCTGTGGGTCCCTCCCAGGATATTCTGCCATTGTAAGAAATCTGGGATCCAGAGAAGGGGGAGCAGCTCAGGTTTGGCCCATGTACCCCTCCACCACTGGGGGATTGGGGGATCACAGTGGCCTCTCTGAGCTTTTATTTAACAAGAAATACCTGGAGGAGGGACAAGTGGAATGGCTGATGGAGGAGGAGGAGGTGGAAGAGACAGGACAGAGGCTGTAGGTGACTCCCCAGCTCAGCTCCTGCGTTCCTCAGGTGAGCACAGGACAGGGCAGCAGGACACAGCCACACCTCAGGGGCTGGCTCGTGTCTGGAGCCCAGCCTCGGCAGGAGCTTGGGCTGCTGGGGCTCTGAGAGCTCCCACGTTGGGAAATGGGGAACAGGGGGGCTGTGGAGGGTGGTTCTGCAACAGTGGGGATACCCCAGGGTGTCCTTCAGCAGCTGGGACAGGGAGGGCTGGATCTGCAGCCCCTGGGAACACAGGGGCTCCCCAGGCACCCAGGCCATGTCAGAAAAGGGATTCATTGCTTTGGGGAGGAATTCCCCGTGCAAAGGACAGTGACAACACCAGAGCAATACCCAGAGGGGACTTTGCACATGCAGCCAGGATCTGAGCCAAGGAATCGCTGCCAATGCCAGCAATTACTGCTTGGAACACGGGAGAAACCCCAACCCATCATTAATGCAGGAATTTACAGGTATTAGAGCAAGGCTGTGTTGCCTTGGGAAGGCTGAAATATGTAAATACAATTAATTCTCATTCCAGAGTGTTGGAGCTACCCTAAAACCATGTTTATTTTCAGCAAATTCAAATTCAAGATTGACTCTAAAAGCAATTAAACCAAAATCTTACAAAAGGAGATGCGCAGAGAGGCAAACGCCTCCGTGCTTTCACAGCTTCCCGTGTAGCTAAAATTAAAACTTTGGATAGACTAAATTTGAGCACTCCCAGTTGTTTTTTCTGTCTTCCTCTGTAGCTGCGTGTCTTTGGCACATGCCTTAAATCTGCCCTTTGTTAAGAATTCCGTGGTTTGGATCAGATTAAGCTGCTTTTTGAGAGCGTTTGCTATTTCCCACGCCCTGTCTCCCAGGAAGTCACTGAAGGGCAGTGCTGGGGTGGGGTTGGGAGAGGTGTTGGGTCCTTTTACATTGTCCAGCTTGGCAGTGGCTTCCCTGGATTTGTGGCTCTCAAGTCTGGGCTATTTATCAGGACATCGGGTGTTTCCCAGTTCATTTGGGATTCAGCTCCTTAGGGATGAGGGCAGCACTTCCTGTCATCCTCTACATCATCTTGGTCTCCCCGTTGGGCTCCAGGACAGTCAGGTTTCCTCTGGCATCCTGATCCATTTCTATGGCTTCAAACAGAGACTTGAAGTTCCCGGCGCCGAAGCCCTGTGGAGACGGCAGCGTTACGCACCAGGGGCTTGGTGGCCCTGAGGGCTCATGGCCAGGATCAGCGGGAGATCCTCAAACCAACCTGGTGGTTGTGCCTCTGGATCACCTCCAGAAAGACCGTGGGTCTGTCTTGAACTGGTTTGGTGAAGATCTGGAGCAAATAGCCTTTTTCATCAAAATCCACCAGGATTTTCAGTTCCTGGAGAAAAGAAATGAGGCGACAGCTCAAAGACCCTCAGAGGAGCAAGTGGGGCTCTCTGTGTCACTCACATCCCTCACATCACTTTGGGGAGCTGGTCCAGCCCTGGGCAGGCCTGACCCGCTCTGACTCACCGCCAGCTTGTCAATGTTCTCCTTCACTTTGATTTTGGCAGTTTTGAGCCTCTCCCGCAGCACCTGGTAGTAGCTGGAGGGCACATCCATGAACTGCATGCCCCGCTGCTTCAGGTTGGTGATCTGCAAGGCAGGGGAGAGCCAGCAGGGCTCAGTTTGGGAGGGGTTTGTGCCAGGAGCGTTTCCTGGGACAGGACACAGATGCTTTCCCATGGCATTGGCCAGCCTCAAGTGTGAGAACCTGCCTCATCGTTTGGCACCAGGAATGGGCAGGCCCAAGATGCCCTCCCCAGACACTGCAGGGAGCTGTGCAAGGACCTTTTGTCCTGCTCTCACCTAACTGATACCTCTGGAGGCCCTTTGGTTCGGAGAGGAGCCCAAACCTGGGTGCTCAGCAGCAGCTGGGCTCAACCCAGATCTGCCCCCACCCTGGCTGAAGGTGGGTTATGGGCTGTGGGGCTCAGCCTGGCAGCTGTGGCTGCCTCAGTCCCACCAGGCAAGGACACAGGTGCCACCAAGGGCCCTGCAGACCCCGGTTGCTTTAAGCTGGAGGGACAGGCAGCTCACAGGTACAGGCAGGTCCCTCTGCAGTGACTCCCTGGGCAGTTAATCCTGGTTGTAAAACAACCACGGCACAAAGCCCGATGGCTCTGTGTCCTTGTACCCTGACAGGGTCATGGTCCACCCTGTGACAAGCACCGTGCCCAGAGCTGGGGCAGGGGGTGGTCCCAGGGCAGGGTGGTCCCAGGGCAGGGGGTCCCAGGGCAGGGGTCCCGGGGCAGGGGGTCCCAGGGCTGCACTCACTGCTGTGATGATGTCGGGGGTGTTCAGTGCGATGTGCTGGACTCCAGCCCCTCCGTAGTAATCGATGTATTCCTAGAGGGAAAAGATGTCACTGTGGAAGTGACAGCACAGCTGCAGCTCTGAAGGGATGGGTGTGGGCTTAAAAATACGCAGGCAAGCTCAGGGGCACCATGGAATGACAGAGTGTTGATGAAATTGGGGTAAAATGGCTCTGCCCAGTAGCCCCCCAGGGTTTGCCAGACCCAAGCAGAGCCAGGATTGCTTTCTAGCAGCCACTTCAGCACAGCAGGACTGCTCTGGCTCCAAATCACTAACCCTTGGCCCCTTTTCCTTCACCAAGATCCTCCTGGGAGTGGAGGCAGCCAGATGGCTCAACCACCAGTGTCCACTCACCTGAATCTGGGATTTTTTCTTGCCAGGTGCTGGCTCATTGATGGGCATTTTAATGGTCTCCTCATAGTTGGTGACCACGATGGAGCGCAGGGCACTGAACTCGGTGTGCAGCTGCTTGTCATCCACTGACCAGAAGCGGTGGAAGAGCAGGTTCTTCTGGTACCTGCCCAGGCCACAAGGGGCACAGTCAAGCCTTTACTCCATCCCAACAGAAGTGAAGCTCTGCTCTGGCTTCATCAGAGAGATGTGAGACCAGCAGAGCTGTGCTGCTGCTCCATCCCACCTCACACCAGCTCTCCCCACTCTCACCAGTCTGCCACTGGCACCATCTGGAGGTCAGGCTGGTTCCCCACGACGTGATCAACAAAGCTGAGCTTGGCGCTTGGTCTGTGGGGGGAAGCCAAGGAGGGCCTCAGCCAGGCTCAGGGGTACCCCACAGCTCAGGGGGCCTCAGGGCAAGGCAGTGGGGACCTGTCCAGCTCCTTGGCAGGATATCCCACCAGAACATGATGGCAAAGAGCCAGGCAGGACCCTCTGGAAAGTACTCACAGCTTGGGCAGCAGGGGGTCCTTGAAGAGGGGCGGATGGTACCCAGGGAGGAACAGGCCCTTGTAGTTGAGCTTTTCTATCAAGGTGTGGGTGGTGTCACCGTACTGTGAGGGGGGAAAGTGGTTGTGTTGTGGCTTTGTTTATGTGGGGGCTTCCCAGCTGCAGCCAGCTCCATGGCCCTGCCCTGCCACTCACCGTCTGGATCACTGCAAACTTCACCTTCCCAAATTTGTCCTGCTCCACCCATGGCTCCTTCACCACCACAGCACCGCGTTCCTTGGCTTTCTGGGCAGAAGGAGAGAGATCCTGTCCTGCTGCAGCTCCCCCAGACCAGGGGGAAACATCCCCAGGCCCTCCCTGCTTCCCTCACGGTTTTGGGGGGCTCCATGAGAAGGAGTGGAGGGGCTGCTCACCTGCACGATGAAGTCACAGTCCTCCACTTCGAAGGCGACGTCCTTCACCCCATCACCATGCTTCACCAGGTGCTCCCCCATCTCTGCCCAGAGCAGGAACAGCCACAGGCATGAGCAGAACTGCTTTGCTCTGCCAGGGCCATTTCCCACTCCATGCCCCCCAGAGACACCTACCCTCATTCCCTGGGTTCAGAGCGGATGAGAAGACAAACACGATCTGCCGAGGAAGAGGAGAGGTGAGGATGGAGCTGCAGGTGATGGTTTTCATGGTGGGTTTGGCAGCACCCTCATGTCTGACACCACCTCACCCTTCCCTGCCCTGGCACCTGTGTCAGGGGCTCCCTTACCTTGTCCTGCTTGACGACATGTGACACCACCTCCCTGCTGCCGGTCTCCAGCCCCCGGTATGCCAGCTCCTCAAACCCCAGCTTGTTGCAGTAGTAGGATGCAGCCTGTGGGCAGGGAAGAGTCCCTCTGGTTGAAGCTGCAGCGCTGGTGGCCCACAGGCCATGGAGAACAGCCACCAAGGCAGGTGCAAGTCACACTTGCCCTGTGTTTGTGTGTGTGTGTCTGTATGTGTGTGTGAGAACAGGCAGCAGCTTCTCTGCCTCCTCCAGCAGCTCGAGGGGGAACAGAGGCAAGAAAGGGCCGGGATTGAGGAAAAAGCCCAAATTCATTGTGAAGTGGGAGTTCAGCCTCCAGAACTTTCTGCAAGGGCCGCCATGGAGCAGGAAACATTTCTGCGTGTCCCCTGTTCTGCAAGGCTGGGTGAAAAGCAGCTCAAGTGTGAAGCAGAGGGCTGTTAAAGCCACCCAGGGCAAGGGATGGAGAACAGCTGCCGTGAGCCCACGCAGCTCTGCAGGCTGGTGGCCACAGCTGAGCCCGGCCACGTGCGCTGGTTCACGCCCCACGTCCCTGTGCGCGCCCCCGGCAGCCGCCCCTCGCCTTGCGCAAGGGCCACCAAGGCCATCGGCGCCAGGCCAGGGCCAGGCTTTGTGACACCGGCACATCCCCGGCCGAGGGGCTGCTGGGATGAACCAACACCCCCCTGGCAGCCAATGCCTGTCCTGGTGTGGGAGGTGTCCCCTGGCACGGCTGTCCCCTGGCACGGCTGTCCCCTTACACACGTGCCTGGCGCCCGCAGCCTCTCACCTGCTTGGCATTGCCGACCCAGAAGGTGATGGAGTGGAAATGGATGAAGCGGCCTCGTTGGGGCTAAAAGGAAGGGAATACAGGGCTGAAAAAGCTGCTGCTGCTGCCTTTCCTGCAGCACTGCTCGGCTCCAGAGCAGGGGAAGTGGCAGCTGTGACCCTGCAAATGCATCTCCTGAAAATTATCTGAATTAACTGGGTGGAACAGCCCCTGAATGGTGATTTTCCAAAGTTCTTTACAGTCAAGTCCCACAGGATCCTGAACTACAGGTTGGAAGGTACAAAGCACTGATTTGCCTTTGCCTACAGCCACATTCTCCCAGTGCTCCTCACGAGATGATGTCCCAGAGAGCTGCCCATCTGCAAACCTCGCTGTGTTAAAGATTAATTCTCCCACAAAAGCTCTTACACAACCACCAGCACCAGCACAGATCCCCCTTTGCTCCATTCCCCACCACTACCCAGCCTGGCACAGGGCACCCAGCACTAGAAACACTTTAAAAGTGAAAAAGGTGGCAAAAAATGCAGCATCTGGAAATAAATGTTACATGGGATGTGGACTCTGCTTAAGGCTTGGTTTGACTGGGAAATACCCATCATCTCCTGGTCATCACTCTCCTCCCAAACCAGAAATTTCAGTGATTAATACTAGTTTATAACAAGGATCTTGTGTGGCCCAGCCAGAGCAATTTTACTTCTGATTTCAACAAATCACCAAGGAATTGATATAATCTGCACTAACATGACCGATGTTTCACACCAGGCAGAGGGACAGGACAGGGACACGACTCTTACCTTTTCTCCCTTGTCTGTGTAGGACGTCTGAAAGAGAATGAGAAAAGAGAGACATTAGCGGGACAGGCAGGTACAGCAGCCCCCAGGGAGCTGAATCCAAAGGTCAGGCTGTGAGGAGCAGCTCTGCTGTGCCGCTTCCAGCACCGCCACTGGGAAATCCGAATTCAAGCAGAGCTTAAATCTCCCAAGGCGTCCCGTGCCATGGAGCCCATGGATTCATCCCCATCTGCTGTCCCTCACCATTTCTGTGAGCTGGAGATGTGACAGGAGCAGAACGCGAGAACGGGAGGGCTTTCAATATAACGGCGGGACGGGGAGGCTCCTCCTCGGCTCCACCTTCTCCCCCCACCAACCCAGGGATGTGTTGGGCTGGGAACTGCCCAAAGCTGTCACTGGGGCCGTGTCACGGGGTCCTCGCGGCCCCGGCGGTGGCACTGCGGGGTGGGTGGGTGTGTGTGCAGCACATGAGGCTCTGCGGAGGGTGGGGACCCTGCTGACCCCGCAGCCAAATCCCTGCCCCGTGTGTGCCGGGGTTACGCGGGGGTGACGCAATTTGGGCAGCACATCCCCCGAGCCGCCCGCTGCCCCTGGGGACATTCACCCCTCCCTGGGGACATGTCATGCTGGCAGCGCTGAGCCAGGACAGCCTGCAGAGCCCTGCTGGGTGTGTGGTGATGTCTGGAGCCCAGCGCTGCAGGGACCCCAAAACGTGGGACAGCAGGAAGAGGGAGCAAGAGATGGCCCTGCCGGGGAGACACCAGGGCACAAACTCCACCTGACCGGGGGTGGTGGGAAGTCGGAGCCACCAGCAAGGCCAGGGAGGCTTGGGTGGGTGCCAGTGGCACGGGGGACAGGGGTGGGGGTCTCGTGGTGGGGCTGTCCCCTGCTGCCACAGTTCTGAGACAGACTGGACAGGGGCCAGCAGCAGCGACAGGGCCGTAACATCGCACACCACGGCTGTGTCACACAGTGATGGTGACACCACTGTGTCACCACATGTCACCATCAAAGCTGGGTAACCCACTGACAGTGACACCGCTGTGCCACCACATGTCACCATCACAGCCACCCCATGGCACTGCCACAGTAGTGTGACACAGTGAGGGTGATGCCGCTGTGCCACCCCGTTATTGTCGCCGTTGTGTCGCCGCTGTGGCACCCCGTTATTGTCACCGCTGTGCCGCCCCGGCCCCGCCCCCGGGCCCGCCCCTGGGCGTGGCCTCCCTGTCCCGGCCCCGCCCCGTTCCCATCCCGGCTCCCGTCCGGCCGCGGCCATGGCGGAGCCTGGCGGGGGCCGCCCCGTCACCGTCAGCGATGTCCAGCAGCTGGTGCGGCGCAAGGACGAGATCGAGGCGCAGATCAAGGCCTGCTACGAGCTGCTAGAGGGGGTCGGTGCCCGGGCAGGGCCGGGCCGGGCCGGGGGGGGCTCCGTGCGGGCCCGCGGGCCCGGCCCCCTCCCAACCGCCGCCTCTTCCCTCACAGCAAAAGGGCGTCGGGATGCACGAGCCGCTGGTGGACGCCGAGGGCTTTCCCCGCGCAGACATCGACCTGTACCAAGTGCGCACCGCCCGGCACAACATCATCTGTGAGCGGGGAACGGGAACCGGGCGGGGGGGCCCTTCCCGGGGCCGGGCCGCGCCCCCATCCCGCGGGATGAGCCAGCGAAACCGGGATGTGCGGGGGAAACGCGGCCCGTGGCCGGGAACAGGCACCGCGAACAGCGGTGACAGCGCTTCATTCTCTGAAACCCCCACCTCGCTCGTTATTCCCCAGAAGCGGAGCCCAGGGCTGCGCTGTTTCCCAGCGGTTCTGCTCAGTGAGCGGAGCTGCCGCCTGGGCTGAGTCAGTAAAATGTTTTGTCCACGTGTTGCTGCAGCGGCGCTGAAATAAATTCTGCCGCTGCTGCGGAGCCGTTTGCGATATGTGAAACACAACAAAGCTTTTCTGTGTTGTTTGTAGAATAAAATTCGGGTAGGAAACAGCTTGGCATTTATTCATCCCAGCCTTTCCCAGTGCCCTGACTTTCAGGATGGGTTTTTCTCTTCATGTGTAACAGCAGGTGACTTAATGAAAAGAAGATTTAAGCTGCTCACTGAGCTGTAAGGGATCATGGGCCAGCCCTTCTGCCTTTGCGTGTTTACCAAAATTCACAGGGTAGTTTTCTCTGTGTCTGACTTTTACTGATAAACATCTGCCGGGCTGGCACCAGGCCCCAGCAGATAGAGCAGAGGTTCTTGCTGAGATCAGAGGCAGCCAGGGCACTGCTCTGTGTGGCTGCAGAGGGGAGCAGGTGCTGAGAGACTTTGCCTTTTTGCCTTTTGGGGGAAGCCTCTCCGGCTCAATGTGCGCTCACGGTGTCACCCCCAGGTTTGCAGAACGATCACAAGGCCCTGATGAAGCAGGTGGAGGAAGCTCTGCACAAGCTGCACGCCCGGGAGAAGGAGAAACACGCCAAGGATGAGGCAGAGGCCTTGGCCGAGGCCATGAGCCAGAACCAGAGCCTGCCCCAGGCCTTTGCCAAAGTGAACGCCGTGACCCCGGGCTCGCCCGCCAGCGTCTCGGTACGTGGGGCACAGCTCGTGGGGAGGGCTTTGTCTGGAGCCAGACAGCTCATGGCTTCCTCTGCCCCTTGTTAATAAGTGGGAATAAGCTGGAGGCTTGATTAGCGTGTCACGCGCTTTTTTCTATCACTTTGGGATGTTCTGTGAAGGGGCTGGTCATGGTGCAGGGATGAGATGGATGTTCTCTGGGCTGTATCCTGGTACCACACAGCTCCTCACTGACCATTCCAGCCTCAGTATTTCTCTTCCCATGAAACAGAGGAATGAACACTTACCTCTCCCTATGGCCATGGAGAGGCTGCAGTGATGTTCACTTGCCTGAGTGTGAGAAGTGTTACAGCACATCTCTCTCCCTGTGGCTGGGTGAAGGGTGATGCTCCTGTGTTATTACCTGTCTTTGGAGAATGCAGGTGCTCATCTCTCTTCTATCTCTATCCAGGGACTTCAAGTTGATGATGAGATTGTGGAGTTTGGATCTGTCAATGTAAACAACTTCCAAAACCTGCAGAACATTGCCACGGTGGTGCAGCACAGCGAGGGGGTGAGCTTATTCCTGCTGTGACTGCATTTTCTTGCCTGCCTCTGTTAGCCACAGCTTTTTCTATGGAACTTGGATCTCTGTAATCATAATTTCCACCTCAGAAACAGTGTCAGATTCAGTCTGTGCTGTCGTAGCCTTGTTCTCTCACAGCACTGAGCTATTTGCTCATGAATGGAAGAGCTGACAAGTGTGTGCTCTTTGCTGTGAGCATCACAGTTTGTTCTCCCTGGGGACTCCCTGCAGCAGCATTGCTGTGCTGCCCTCGTGGGCTGGCCAGAGAAGCTGCCACAGCCATTGAGTTTTTGGTGGTGGAAGTGAGGGATCTCCCTGGAGATGACTTCACACAAAACAGTTCTTTCAGTTATACCCACAGGAGTGGGAATGAGCCCTGCAGCAGAAAAGTTCCTTGGGCTTCATGTTCTTCTGGTGCTTCAGCAAAAGAAGGGAGTTGACTTTGTGCTGGAAAAGTGAAATGTTTTGGTTTTTATTTTTTCCTCTCTTTCAGAGGCCCCTGAGCGTGACTGTGATCCGTGGTGGCAGAAGGGTGCACGTGGGGCTGACTCCAAAGCGCTGGGCCGGGAAGGGCCTCCTGGGGTGAGCTGCTTTTCACTTGCTGGAAGGGAAGAGGCTTTCACCAGCTCAGGGCACATTTCTGAGCTGTGTCACTGCACTGCCCACTGTGACAGACCTCAGCACGGGGCTGGAGGCTGCTGGTTCTGCACAGGGATACAGGGAGTCGAGTTCCATCAAATATGAGCACAGGGAGAAAGTCTCAGTTGCTGGTTTGTCTGGTAGAGGAAATCAGTGGAGGAGGGTTGTGGTGGGTCTGATCCATCCCATGTCAGGTCTTCTGTGCCTGTTTGAGAAAGGAAATTTAGTATTTCCTTCTACCCTCTTCTTTTTCAGCTGCAATATCATTCCTTTACAAAGATGACTGTGGCTTGGAGAACAATAAAGCTGAAGCCTGTGCCTGCTTTCTGGACTCTGATCTGGTTTGAAAACTTCCCTACGTGGTGTTGCTGTGACCTCTGGTGCCTGAAGGCTTCTGGCAGAACAGGGCCTGCCTGCAGTTCAGAATTGCACTGATTATCAGGAGGAACCTGCAGAGCTGCAAGATGTGGCTTCTCATCTCTTCCACCTTCTATCAATTTAGAATAAGGCTCTAGAGAGACCCAAATCTCACTTAATACACGTTCCAAAGAGCTTGAAAGGCTCTTGTGTTTGGTGATAACAGAGCATTCTTTTTTCCTCTCCTTTAAAACTCCTGAGTATCATGTAATATATGCTAAAAAGTCCTAGAGCACTTTTTGATGCCTGTCATAGTAGATGACAGGCAAGAGATATGCAAGTTTGATACTTCATCTTCCCCACATTGCCACAACTTCTAAAGTCAGTGAACATACTGAAAAGATTTTTGGAATGCCCAGTTATTTTAACACAATGAGGAATAGGGGTTATAATTCTACTTTTGGAACTTCTAGTAGTTTATGTAGTCATTATAAAAACACTCCTAATCTTGGCTTGTCTATTTTCTTTTAATTTTTTATAAATTAGTTTATTTGCAGGAGTTGATTTTGGGGTGGTTTCCTGGTTCCAGCCAGGACAGGGTTTACCTTTTTGTGCCTCCCATTCTCCATCCTGCTGCAGGAGCAGAGGGGGAGTGGGTGAGGGGCACATGGTCTGGGGTGTTTTTCAGTGGGAACAGTAAATTGGGGAATACCATTCATAAACCACAACAGGTGCATGAATTGTTTGAAGGGATTCCAGGAATGACTGGTTTGTTTGAAACTTATTGCCATTTGAATTTCAAAATAGTCTCCCAAAACAATAAAACTGAGTATTGCTTCTCTCTGTTCTCATAGAAGTTATTACTTGGGGCAGCCTCTCTGGGTCAGGGAGATAATGGGGGCTGATAACAAATCTCCTTTCCGCTCCCAGCAGGGTGTGAGGCTCTTTCTGCGCAGAAGGAAAAACAAATTAAGTTTAGAAAATGTTATTATTTGAGCTTAACAGAAAGGCTGAGGTCAACAGCTGGGAGTGTTTGGAGCTGATTATCTGCAGGGGTGAAGTGAGAGCCTGGAGTGAGCCCTGGAGTGGATTCCCTGTGCAAGTGCTGTCCTGGCTGGGGACCCTGGGGACTGGCAGGGGTTGGGGGATGATTTTTCTCACTTTGACTTCGCTTGTCCTGTTCAGGGAAGCCGCTGGAGCAGAACTGCCTACAACTCCTTGTGGACATCGGGTAAAGATGTCTACATCTATCCCTCATCCTATTTTCCGGGCAGGGAGAGGATTCGGTCCCGAATGCCAAGAGGGGCTTTGTCACAGCCATGAGCAGGATTTAGGCTTGGGCAGGGTGAAGGGCTGAATGCTCCCTCCTTCAGGTCCCTGCTTTGGGCGGGGGGGCAGCGCTGCCTCTTCTGGCAGCCGGTTGGGACGAGGAAGTTCTCTCGGCCTCTCCCGGCGTTTCCCGGTGCAGCCGGTGAGGATGAGGAGGGTTCCCCCCCGTCTCTGCCGGCGTTTCCCGGTGCAGCCGGTGAGGATGAGGAGGGTTCCCCCCCGTCTCTCCCGGCGTTTCCCGGTGCAGCCGGTGAGGATGAGGGTTCCCCCCCGTCTCTCCCGGCGTTTCCCGGTGCAGCCGGTGGCGCTGCCGGTGCAGCCGTTGCCTGGGAACGGCGGTCGCAGAGGCAGAGAGACGCGGGGATCGCTGTGTCGGTGAGCGGGGGGGTCCTCGGGAGGGTCTCCGGGGGGTCCCTCGGGACAGCAGGAGGCACCGAAGCCTGGAGGGGTTTTGGGAACGGCTCCGTGTGAGCCCGGTGAGGCCCGACGGCCGCGGCCGTTCCCGAGCTCCCGTCCCGCCTGCCGGGGCCCGGGGAGGGCTTTTCCCAGGGCCTCTTTCCCCTCCCATGAAAGTTTTCTGTGCACAAGGTTTTGGTGCTGGCTCAAGTCCAGACCCTTGAAGGCGGAGATGAAGCAGCTGCCACCAGGAGCAGCTCTGTGCTCACAGGGACTGAGACAAAACCCCATCCAAAAGAGAAATTTCCACGCCGGGCGCGGTGTGCGGGCAGACCGGGGGGGGCTCAGCTGGAATTACCGCTGCACTGGGCTTGTTTGTGCTCAGTGTGGGAATGTTACTGGAGCTGAGAAGAGGCTCTGGGACTCATTTCCCAGCTTCACAGGTGCCCTTTCCTCCTGCTGTGCCCAGTTCCAGGTTGTTGTTCAGCCAAACCTGGGAGAGTGTGTGTGGGGAAGTGTTTCAGAGGATCTCCACACCCCAGCTCCCTCGGAGGAGGGTGAAGGTGTGGATGGATGGTCCATGCGAATTTACACTGGAGTAACCCCCTGAGGGAAGAGCAGCACCAAGCAGTGAGCCCGGGGAGATGTCCCAGGACAGACAGACAGCTGAGGAGATGGATGTGCAGCCTGAGGAGGTGAGGGCAGCGCCATGGAAAGTCCTGTTTGAGACAGGGTCTGGGGCAGTTCCTATTGGAAACAGAGCCCCGGGGATCTGAGATATGCTGGGGTTCATTCCTGGTAGCCACAGGGCAATCCCCATTCAGACCAGCCCAGGAGTCAGCATTCACCAAAACCTCTCTTCCTTTTCAAGGATCCCCTTGCTGCGGCCAGGGAGAAGAATGGAGCACCAGAGGATACCGAAGAGTCACCATTGTGTCCCCGGTCATCTCCTTTAGGTCTGGGGATCTCAGACACCCTGCCCAGCACCTGGGCTGGGAGCCAGGGCACCCTGGGGAAAGGCAGTGCTGGGACATCATGTCCGGAGGGTGCTGGACCCCCTGAACCACCCCCAGCAGTGTCTGAGTCCAAGGGAACGATCTCCAGCCCTCTCTCAGGCTACAGGGAGAAGCACACACAGCACAAAGGCTCTGCCAGCTTGGTGTGGGGAGCCATGCCAGGGATGCTGTTCGGGAAGAACAGGGACAGCAGCCTTCACCCCCTTGTGAGTACCAATGGGCACAGTGCCACTGGGATGGTCCACCCAGCACTCCTGCCCTGCTCTCTTCCATCACCCCACAGACCTCATGTGCCTTTTTTGTCCCGGCTGCTGAGAGCCAGGAGCTGCCTCTTCCCTGCAGGACCTGTCCTGGGTGTTTGGCTACAACAGCAGCCTGGCTGTGCACAGCCTGATGGACGGGGAGGACCGGGTGCTCCTGTACGTCTCCTCCCACACAGTGGTCATCCATGATATCCTGCAGAACAAGCAGTTCCACCTGCAGGTCTGGCACACAGCCAAGCACCTCCTTCCTCCTCCTCCTCCTGAACCTCCTCCCTCCATCTCTCTTTCTGGTGCCCTGTGCTCAGGGATCACCTATAACCAAATCCAGGAGCAGCCCATACTAAAGGTCTGAACAAAACAGCCCCAGGTTTGCAGTCTCCAAGGCACTTTGCTGCTTCCCTCCCCCAGGGCCACACAAATGTCATCTCCTGCCTGTGTGTGAGTGAAGACAAGCGCTGGGTTGCGACTGCCGACCAAGGGCCAGATGCTCTGATCATCGTGTGGGACTCCTACTCTGGGTAAGCTCCCAGGAACCTCCTCTTTTGGAAATCCCCTGTGTCCAGTAAATCACTCAGGACCGACTGTAGTCTCAGCTGAGAGTAAAATGGGAGTACACATGGACAGACTAAAAAGCAGCAAAGGAACCAAAACCAAACCAAGTCCTTTATCATCCTTGTATCACCCACATCCACGGGACACTGAGATGGGGCTGGGCTCCCCCAGACTAAGCACATCACATCTCCATGCTGTAGAATCCTCAAAGATCCCTGGTGAGTTGTTTCCCAGTGCCATTTACTTGGGAGGAAGGGATGGAGGGGACACTGAACACCAGCCTCCTGCAGTGTTTGCAGCCTCCCTCCCTCCGTGCCTTCTTCCACACAGACCAGGGTGGGTGGGTTGTGGCACAGACTGTGCCAAGTGACCACCCTGAACCCCCTGTGCAGCCAGGAGCACCCATGGGATCTCTGCTCCGTAGGGTCCCCGTGCGCACCATCTTCGAGAGTCATTCTGAGGACGGCGTCTGTGCCATTGCCATTTCCCAGGACGCCAAGTATTTGGTGACCATCAGTGCTGGTGCTGTGCAGGTGAAGAGAATATCTCCTCTTTGACAGCTTTGCAGGATAGGCACCTGGAAGTTTTTTGCAGTGCAGCACAGGGAAGGTGGGATTTCAGATGGGGAGAGCAGGAGAGAGAGGGAACAGGTTTGCAGAATTGTTTTTGCTGAGCTATTAAGAAGACAGACCTGGGTTTCATTAAAATGAATGCTGCAGAGTTGGAAAAAAAATGGGTCTTAATTTGAGATAAAAGCTTCTGACTTAATCACTTTCATCTAAGCAATTTCTAGCAGTATTTCCTGAAATTAAGCTTTTTCTGCCAGGCTGTGCTGAGTTTTACCCTGCTCCAGTCTTTTAGGCCACACCAGCCCCTGCAGTGGCTGGGGAATGGGATTTACCTGGCTAACCCAACCTCTCAGAAAGCCACAAGTGTTCCTTGGATTTTTCTTCCCTTCTCTTCCAGAAAGTTTGTGTTTGGAAATGGACTTTGCCCACAGAGAAAGCCATATGCAGCATGCAGCTGAAGCCTGAGTTTGGGAATCAGGTGAGTGACCACGGCCAAGGGGGGCAGAGGGGACTGGGCAGCCCCATCCTCACCCCTCTGTACCCCCATGCCCCCATCCAGCACAGGGCTGCTGGGGATGGGAGGTAGGATCACACCCCATCCCTGGGGCACCCTGATGCAGCAGAGCATCCCAAGGGGTCATCCCTATTCCTCTGGTACCTGACAGGCATGGGGTGTCCTCTGTTTTCAGTTCAGTGCAGCTGGTGAGGTGGTTTTGGATAAAAGCAGAGGTTTTGGATGGAAGAATAAACAGAAACCATTGCTCAGCTTGGTACTAATGCAACTCTTTTTGAATTTCAGGATTATGTAATTTTTAACCCTCAGAATCCCCATGAGTTTGTCAGTAACAGCAAAACCCAGATGATATTTTACCTGTGGGTAAGTAGAGACATAGGAAGTTGTGTTTCTGGTGCCAGAAAGGAGGTGGCAGGGGGGGCTCAGGGGCCAGGTGTCTGTCCACAACTGTGATCACACTCTGTAGATCTGTCCCTTCCCTGCTCCCTGCCCTTACAAGATCCAAAAGTGGTCTGGACTCCTTCCTCTCCCACAGTGGTCAGGCCCAGGTGTGGCAGAGATGCTCTTCACCTCTCCCACTCCTGCTTTCCCATGGACCTTGTGCCATTCAGCAGCTTTTAGAAAGAAGCAGGTGGAAGGAGAGGATGTTTTGAGCTCCCTGGAAGACCTTGGAGCCTTTCTGCCCCAGGAGCCCTGCTTTGGTCACCAAAGTGCAGGGCCAGTGCCCAGATGGTGGGGAGCGGACATGCTGGCACTGCAGAGCTCAGTTCCAGAATCCCTGTCCTGGATGTTTTATCTTCTTTCCCCAGGATGATTCTGGTTTGCAGTACGGGGCACCATTCCTGAGCAACCAGGTGAGCACAGCAGAGAGGGACCACAGCATGTCCCCTCTTGGCTTTCCTGCTGGCAGCAGCACTGTCCATCCCCATCCCCTTAAGCAAAAACAGTGACCATAGCCCCAGCCTGTCCCCCTCGGACAGGGACAAGCCACGTTTGCCCAAGCTGAGCTCAAGCAGGGCTCTCTCCAAGGTGCCCCACTGCATTTTCTCCTGGGGCTCTCGTCTCTTGTCCTGCCATGGGTCAGGAAGGGAATGTCATGAGGACCAAGCAGAAACCTCTCTGCTTGAGAAGGGCAGACCCAGCTCTGGGATAAAAACACAGTTTGGCTGCTGTCTCCACAGACCTTCAAGTGCCTGGTGGGACAGTTCAGCCAGTCAGTTTTCCATTCTAACAACACCCAAGTTCTGACGGGCACCTCGGCCGGGAAGCTGGTGGTGTGGGACATGGACAATCCCCGCACTCTCCCCGAGGAACTGCCGGCCAAACCCCACGGAATAACAGCCACCAAAGTGGTGTCAATGCAGAAGGAGAGTCTTACCGTGCTCAAAGTGCTGGAGAGGTAACAGGACAGCCCTTTTCAGTAGCTGTGGGTACAGTCCTCAGGTACTTCAGCTGTAGCAGTGGCAGAGATAATGTTGGAGTTTTAAGTCACTCGGCAGTATGGTCACTCATGCAGGAAAGTGCTGCTGGTTTTGAGTAATTTTCCAGCAGTGGATTTGCCTGGGGGTGGAAATGAAGTTGAAAAGTCGTGGTGATGCGATGCCAGCCAGCTCTGCTGGGGTAACTCAGTGGCTCAGCCTCCAGGTTGCTACCAGCAGAGGGAGCAGACAGCCACCAAACGCCGCGACAGCCTTGGGGACACGGCAGGGACACAGCAGGGTCACAGCACAGCAGCTGGTTTCTGCACAGCCCTGGCTTTCTCCTGCACATCTGGGCAGGGCTCTGCTTGCGTGCTTGTGCAGAGAAATGGGGAAGAGATTTGCTTCCACCCAGGGATACTCTCCAAGAAATATTTGGGAATTGTCAGTGTGTTGGTTAATCTTTCCCTTCCCTGCAGCTGTATAGTCACAGGTGATGTGAAAGGGCAGGTTAAATTCTACGATGGGCAGCTGCGGCTCCTCACCATCTACAGTCACGACAAAGTGGGTCCCATCCAGTCCATCTCCTTCTCCACAATCCTTCGTGATCCCCCCAGTGCCCTCCCAGGCAGCAGCCAGCCCTTTCTCACCAGGTGAGTGTCTCTTTACAAACCCAGGTCTTCTCCTGTGTTTGCTTTGCAGCTGAAAGCTGGGGAGGTGGTCAGTGAGAGCTGCTCCATGAGCTCCTGCCTGGTCTGGAGGAGGATTCAACCCTGTGCCCAGGCTCCTGGGCAGGAGAGGGAGGCAGGACAGGGAGGGAGTGTGGGTGGGCTCCAGCACATCCCAGACTGAGCTCGAGGTGATGCCTTGGCACAGACACGGCGTTAGTGCAGGCATGGTGATGATCAGCTTCTCTGTCACGTACCTGGCACACCAGGCAGTGCTAATGCCAAGCCTCCAGCTCTGACTGGGCCCCTTAATCCTCCCTTAAACCCCTCCCAGGGATGGCTATATCCAGTTGGATTTCATCATGGCTTGGCAAACTAATCGGGGCTGTGGCACCAGCGCAGGGTTGTACCACACCAAGTGGTCACCAGCCCCTATCTGTCCCTCTGTGTGACGTGGCTGTGCCTGAGGATTTATAGGGAGTCTGCAGGCCAGATGAAGCTGTTGTGTGGCTCCATCCAGCCTGCAAACCACGTCTGTCACTCCTGTTAAGGCTTTCCTGGCAATGTCTGCTCTTAGCCATGGGTGTTTTCCAAAGAGACATGTGGGACAGATTCCTCTCCAGCCCAGAGCAGTGTCCTGGGGGATGGTTTGGTTTCCCTCTTGGTCTCATCCCTCTTCCTGGGTCGCTGCAGCTGCTCTGGGCAGCACAAAAGGCAGAAAACCAAAGGGGAAGGCCTGAGCTCATCCCAGAGGCAGGTGGGATTAGGAATGGTTGGAGAGCCCAGCTAAGGCAAGCAAAGGGTGCAGAGTCCAGCAGTGCCTGGGCCAGATGGGCATAAACTGGTGCCTGTGATGGAACAGCTGGCAAAGAGGTTGTGCTTCCCCACTTGTCTGTGCAGCTCCTAGACTCAGCCTGGAAAGGGCTCCAAGGAGACCCTATAGTACCTTCCAGTGCCTCAAGGGCTCCAAAACAGCTGGAGAGAGACTTTGGAAAAGGGTATGGAGTGACAGGACAAGGGGAGTATGGCTTAAAATTGGCAGAGGCCAGGGTTAGATGGGATATAGGCAGAAACTCCTCACTGTGAGGTTGGTGACATCCTGGCACAGGCTGCCCAGAAAAGCTGTGGTTGTCCCATGTCTGGAATTGTTCAAGGCCAGGTTGGATGGGGCTTGGAGTAACCAGACCTAGTGAAAAGTGTTGAAACAGAATGATCTTTAAGGTCCCTTCCTACTCAAACCAGTCTGGGATTTCTGTGTGGTCCTCTCTTGTCCCTTTTACTGGGTTCAGATTCTCAGTCAGGCAGACTAAAACTGTACATGTTTGTGCTGTAAGATGAATAATTATCCAGCTGTCTGCTTCACACATCACCAGTCACACAGTGAAACCTCTCTGCTGTGCTGGTCAGCGTGGCCGAGTGAGCAAACAGGGACTGAAACTGTCCTCTGACCTTGGCCATGGCAGCACAGTCAACATGGAGCCACTGACAACAGTGGTGTGGAGACACCTGAAAAACCCAGAGTATCTCAAATTGCTCATTTGTCCATCTCAAACACCAGTGACTTGAAAATGGCAGGAGCCCCCCCAGATGTCATTTATCTTCTGGCTTGCCCAGCCAAGTAGAAAATGGAACTGGCTCCAGTGTCTTCCCATGGCCATTTCCCAGGTCATGAATACAAAGTGCCTTCCAGGTCAAGGAGCGTTTGCATACTGTGTATCACAAAATAGAAGTGATTGTCCAATTGACTTGCCAAAAAGAGACTGATGTGTAATATAGCTTGGAGGGACATGAGCCAGTTGGTCTGATTCATCGAATTCTGTTTCTCTCACGCTAAACAGGAACTTTATCCTTTCAACCTCTGATGCAACCATGTTCCATGTTGCAACAGACAGCACAAACTTTGAAACAATCATGAAAGAGGCAAAGAAAGCTGTGAATGCCATTGCCTGCCACCCGCAGGAGCCACTCGTGGCTGTGGGGAGTCACTGTGGGCTGCTGAAGGTGTGGGAATACAAGCAGACCCAGTACCTCGTTAGCAGGATATTCACTGAGGCTGGCATCCAGTGCTTATCCTATGATCCTGAAGGTATCCCAGCCCTGTGACATCCCCACGTGCCAAGCATTGGCGTTCCTGGGAGGTGATGGTGTTGTGAGAGGTTTCTGGTCTGCTTTCCAGGTCATTTTCTGGCTGCTGGTTTTACTGATGGAAGCATTCACATCCTTGATGCAATTTCCCTTCAGTCCATCTGCGAGGAATTCCAGTTTTCACAAGGTCCCGTGACTCACATCAGCTTCTCTCACGATTCCAAGTACCTCGCAACTGCTGTAAGCTTGTTTTTTCCGCTCGGTGATTTACATGCGCTGCTCGCGGGGGCAGCTTTGGGAGGGACTGGGAATTGCTGGCTATCCTGCGAGGCACAGAGCGAGCAGGGCAGAGGGCTGTTCCTCCCCTGGGGCTTGGTGACTCTGAAATGCAGAGCGAGCAGGGCAGAGGGCTGTTCCTCCCCTGGGGCTTCCTGACTCCGAAATGCTTTTCTTGGCCTGAAGAGTCACTCTGTAAAAACGTCACCAGTCACAGCGGCTCCACAGACCCGCTGCTAGCGCTGCCCCGTCCCTAACTTCAGCGACAAGTCTTAACTCTCCATCCATCTGAAGAAAGGGCTGGAGCAGGGATTTCCTCCTGGCTGGTGCTCTTGGAGGGGGATGCTCCCTCAATCCCATGTCTCAGTGTAGAAGTATTGAGGGAGGCAGCCTTGAAGCAGTTTGGCTCAGAAGTTTTAGCAACTGGTGATGAACTGTACAAAGATTCCCCTCGTTGACCTTTGTGCTGTTGTTGCAGGATGAGAATTATTCAGTGACTGTTTACAAGAGAGTCCTGCAGAATGGGAGCAGATGCTGGGAACACCTGGCAGGGCTGCATTCCCACTACAAACCCATCCGGAGCATCCTCTTTGGAGTCCACTCAAACAGCAACGAGCCCAGGCTCCTGAGCCTCGGGGAGGACCAGCAGCTGGTGCGTTGATTCAAAAGTTTAAAGGACAGTGAAGATTTGTGGTTAAAGGGGCTGAACAAGGCCATCAAAGGAGACTCCATGTCTGGTTCCATGGCTCCCAACCCTCTCCACACCAGCTCCATTGCTGGGGGTTGTTTCTCAGCCTGGTCTTGGTGCTGAGGCTCTCCTATTGTGGCTTCTCCCAGAGGTGCAAATCCAGTGAATCCACAAGGTCAAGGGTGCAGGGCAGACCACAGGGGAGCTGCTGTGTTTCTTTGTCTTCCCTCCAGGTTGAATATGACCTGAACAGCAGCATCAAGGATCACTTGGTGGTCACACACAGGGACAGGCTGGAGCAGGCTGCTGTGCCCCTGTGCTTGACCTGGTACCCACAGCTTAGCACTGAGTCCTTCTTCCTCACTGCCAACAACTGCTACAAAATGAAGCTCTACAACACGACGACCAAAATGTGCAGGTAGAGGATTGATTCAGGCCTGCCACTGCCTGGGAGCCTTCTCCTGACCCTGTGTTCTCCTTGGTCTAATGAGCCACCACACTGGTTCTCAGTGGCTCTAGAGCCCTCAGTTCACTCCGTTCCTGTGCCCACTCTACTGTTCACTAATGTGTCATTTAGCGAGGCTGTGACTGCAGGGAGATCTTGGTCTGCTCAGTATGTTGGATCTGAGATGTAGCAGTTAGACATCAGATAAAGAGACCACAGTCCACATGAGCACAGCATAATAATTCCTGAGCACTAAATTAATTTCTGAGCCTCAGTGTTGTCCCTTCTAGCCTGTCCTATCCTGTTCTCTCAGCAAGTAGCACAAAGCCTCTACACACCTCCCATATCTACCCATCCTTCCACACAACAGCTGTTCAGAGGGGAAAAGCATTTTGAGTGGCCTAGAGTGGATAAATACATTGTTTGCCTTTAGAAAGACCCTTTTGGGACCAACCTATGGCTCCCCCTTGGAGAAGATACAAATCCTCCCTAGGACAAGTTCTGCGGACCCCCAGCAACACTACCTGGTATACATTACAAAGGACAAGGTATGGAGCCCCACCTGCAGAGCTGCTGGTCCCTTGGGAATTTCATTGGAGATGAAACCACGTGTAGGCTGGTCCTGCCTGAGAGCTGAGCAAGCTCCTGGGGAAGAGAATGTGGCACTGCACCACTGGGACCCCCAGCCCTCCCAGACTCCTTTTCCCTTACAGGTGGGCTTGCAGATGCTGCCTGTGGATGGCAACCCCCACAAGTCCTCAGCCTTCATTTGCCACCCAGATGGTGCCTCTGACTTTGCCATCTCCCATGATGGGCGTTACATCTTTACAGCTGGGGGGAAGGACCGCACTTTTATGAAATGGAAAGTCAACCTACAGTGAGTTATGGCAGGAAAGGGAATCTTGTTACTGCTTTCCACGGCTGCTTGGTTGACCCATTGGGTGGGGTGGCAGCTCAAACAGGAGGGACATATTTTGGGGGGTTTTGTTCCCCTCTCTGTGATGTAAGAGGGATTAAGCCAGCAAATCTCACAGGGGTGGCCTAAACAATACTCCAGCATGGTAAATGGTGCCCACATGGTAAGAAGTTGGGCAGAGGATTTTGTGATCTTTGTGAGGGCCTGGCCAGTGTGATGGGAGATTGTCAGGGTTAGGCAGGGACCAGAGGAGCAGTACTGGCTGCAGGAAGAACACACAGGGCAGCTGCTGATACAAAAGTGTCTGCTCTCCAAATGGGATAGGAAATTGCTGGGAAATCCCCTGTGTTTGAGGACTGTATTTAGGACAAGCCACCTTAATCCTGTAAAGCTTTGCTTACATGAAAAAAAAGGCCTGCAGTAAATGGGGTGGTTGAAGAGTGAAGGCTGCTTTAACAGAGGAGGATCTCCAGGCTCTGGCTCAGAGCATCAGTGATGAATCCTGCCAGGTTTCTTACGCCATCTCTGCAGGTTTCCCTCTGCCAGATCCCTTGGGCAGTGGTGCCAGACGTGCTCCCACATGACAGGAGGGTAACACAGCAAAGGCAGGATAGATGTTTTCGTTTCTTGGCATGTCAAGGACCAAAGCTGCTCAATGCAATACATGTTTGGTGCACAGGGTCTTCCCTCACAGCTGCAGGTGCCCAGTAGATACATTTGTACATGGAAACAGAGCAAGGCAGCTGTGAATGGCATGAAAACTGCCAGGCCACCATGGAACTCCTTCACACTTCAGGAGCTGGAAAGGGAGCTTAGTCCATGGCAGAGTTAGGATAGTGTGGCATGATCTCCCTCAGCCTGTGCTGTTTCAAGGTTGTTTTTTTTTCAAATCCTGCACAACACCCTCTTAGCACAGAGCACTGTCTCCTGGTTTCTGGGAAATAACTCCATGGGAACTGGCTTTTAGCCCTTGCTCCCATGTTTGCCATTTGGTGTGCACCTGGGAAACACCACTGCCCCTCATGTTCCTAGGACCAAGGCTTTGTGGTTAAGACATATGCTGGTCCTGCAAGGAACGCATTTTGCAGGTACCATTCACTCTGAGGAAAGCCCAACGAGTGCCAAGCTAGCTCACCTTCATGTGCCAGAACAAAGGAAACCTGGGTGGGAAAGCAATGGATTTATTTATTTTCTTTTCCACTTTGTGTGGCTTAAACAGTCGGGGGTCAGGATAAGCGACATTTTAAGGAAGGCAATAGAATATAAATGATCCTTCTTTATAATGGTTGGCCAGAGTCCAGGCAACATTGAATTTCTATGTAATTTGTTTTTGGAGCAAAGTTTTTGATGAGCTAATTATCATTTTATTGCTGCTTCTGGCATCTTGTGAATCTCCACTGTGTTTAATACCCAAATAACTTAATTATGAAAAAAGCATGAAGCTTGCAAAAAAGCAAGCACTACAGAACAGAAGCAGCACTACAGAGGTGTGTGTGAAAGCTGCAGCCTGGCTGCCAGGCGTGGGGTATTATGTGGCAGTGCTATGCCATGATTGCACTTCCAGGCTTGGTTTCTTTTTACATCTGCACAAGCCAAAGGGATTCTTTTGGCTCCAACTGCCTATGAAATTGAAACAAAGAGGTGGCTACTCCGGCGCTTTCAGTTTAATGCAAACTGCACCTGCAACTCCGTCGCCCGCCACGGCGAAGGAAGTCGGGTAATGGATTGCACTGAGTTATTGGGGAAAAATGTGTTGGATCAAGGAACAGGGAGTTGTGTGGTTTATTGCAAACACCAAGCCCCAGCCTTCTCTGCATGTTCAAAATGCTGATCTAGCTAATTCATCTCCCTCAATGTCTCTATAAGGAAGCAGAAAAGCCAAATGCCAGACACCAAGTTCAAGTCCATGGAAAAGCTCCTGGCTCCCAGCCCTGTACTCATTCCACTAAACAAGAGAACCATTCAGTAATAATTAATTCCCACACTGTGCTATTGTATGTAAAACCTGGGTATGAAATATGCTGTAGAAGTGCAGCTGATGATAAAATAGCGCAAGGTTCAAGGCAGTGCTTTTCTTTCCTGAATTCTGAGGCCCAGAGATTTTATTTACTCAAAGTATCTGTGAACAATGACTAGAAAGGGAACTGTGAAAGCTCTCCTCACATGAATCCTTCCTGTACCTTCTTTCCTCCACTTCTGCCAGTGCCTTGGATGCTGCTTTTTTCCTGGGCGGGGAGGACTTGATCCCATTCTACAACCTCCTGGATGGCGGCAGAGAAGGCAAATTCTTCAGGGTAATTATGCTCACTGTGAACACTGTCTGGCCACATCTGGTTAGAGTTTAATTTATACAGGCCTGACATTTCTTTATGTGTTGTCCAGCTCGCCTTTAACAGCAATCTCATTGATATGGCTGTTAGTAAACCCTAAAAGGAGCCTTATCTTCTGTGCCTGTTGGTAACTGAAATTTGCGGTGTTTATTTGAATCCCTGGCAGGAACTGGAGGACTATTTTTACTACGTACAGCTGTGCAACCAAGGTATCGAAACACTGGAGAAAAGACAGGTGTCAACACATATTCCCTTGGAGGAAATTCCTTCTGTAATGAGAGCAATAGGATTTTATCCATCAGAGGAAGAGGTTGGTCAGCTGTTTTTATTGTTGTTATTAAAAAAAGAAAGAACAAGACTGATTGCACTTCCCAAGTGTTCTAAGGGCCAGATTCTGACCATTGCCATGCTGGGTGGCTCTGGGATATACTTATTGGCTTTCAACGTATTTTTATCTGGTCTGCATCAATACAGTGGTCAGAATCTGGCAGAAAATTCTTAAAAAAGTTTCCTTGCTAGCAAGTTGGGAAACTGCAGAGGAAGGCTGAGCAAACCTAGAGCCTGACAGCTCGGAATTGTTCAACAAGGCAACCTCAGGGTCAAGATTTTACAGCAGAGAGAACTGATTTAATAAGGGTGCTGCTTCTTCCCCTTTGTGTTGCTGTTTCTCCTGTTTGTACTGTATACAAACCTCATTTGTAATGTGTCACCTGGCATGACTGAATCTGAAGCAAGGAGATTTGAATAACAGCCTCTGAGCACCAGCTCCAGCCTGTTGCTGCAGGAGAGGCTCTCCCAAGGGAAGAGGTGCATCACTGCACTCCCTCAGCCTTTCTGCAGGGGAGATTGTGTTCATCTCTGCCATGGCACAGCAACCCACAGGCTGCTGAGGCACTGCTGTGAGTCTGTGCCACCCCATCTGCCCAGGGATGCTCTGCCAGGAGAGCCACCAGATGGGAGGCAGCACCTTTGCCACAGCTGCCACCAAAGTGACTCGCTTTGGAGTCCCCACAATCAGCAAATGTTTGTCTGATCTGGGGCTGCTTCATGCTGGTGTCAAGTTGAGGTGTTATCTCTTCATACTGTGTTAGATCTTTTCCTTGGGTTATTACATTTTTGCCTCTTGGGGACACAGAGAACATACTCCCTTGGGAAATGTCTTTGGAAAAATAACTGATAATACCCTACACTTCCCCAAATTAAAATATAAACAGCTTTTCAGGCATGGAAACAGAGGTGCTGAGCTGTTGTGAAACCAGGCAACCTACAATCAGTAATAAATCCAAAGTGAAGGTTCATCTCTCTCTAGAGTGTTTTAATAAAAGAAAAGCAGGAGGGAGAAAAGGCAGCTTGGGCTGACTAGCAAAGCTTTTGGGAATTGGTGTTTTTCTTTTGTAGTTCAGTGGGGTTGATATAAAACCTAATCCCAGATCAGCCAGAGCCGAGTGAAAATGACTGTTCCTGCTTGGCGTGACATTCGCTACAGGAAAAATATAAGGCTTAGATTTCCCTCTTCCCTGGGCTTCATTCAGTGGAAAAACTTGTGACACAAGGACAAAGACCCAAGGCTGAATGCAAAGTCCTCCCTGGGGAGATCTTGCATCAGCTTCCCTTCCCGGGGAGCAGCAGGCCTGGTACGTGTTGGCACCGGGAACTCTCCCGGCGTCTCTCTGCTGCCCGTGTATCTCTGAAGGGGCTGCAAGTACAATGAAGGCATGGAGCAGATGCTGCCTTTTGGACACACATCTGCACAGCTGCCAACTGGGCTGACTCACAGCACCAGACTTCAGGAAAACCACTGGTATCCAGCACAGCCAGTGCTTGCCTCTTTGTCTGAGAGGAGAGTGAGGGATCCAGCAGCGCAGAGTGTCAGCCCCATTTCAGATTTGGCTTCTGCAGTGCTTGAACTGCCCTAGACACGAGGAAGAGCAGGGGAAGATAAGGTTTCTTATCCAGTCAGGATGTGCAGCCTGGTTCTGTTGGGACCCTCGTGTGTGTGCTTCCAGAGCAAGGATGGTGTGTTTACTGGTTTGTGGTTTGCCTGCCTACTGTCCCAGAGTGGAGACACAGCTGTGCCAAAGGTGCCGGTAACAGCTGCAGGGTCACTGAGTGCCTGTCACAAGAGAGGAAATCCAAAATGAGTGTGTGTGTGTAACCCCCATCTTTACTTGTTATTGTCATGTCAGCAGGTGTGTAACTGTTGGCCATTCCCATCGCTTCCTCCTGGGATGTGGTCACGGCACCCATGGCACCAACACATGCACGGTTCAGGGACATTGGTGTTCATGGATTGCAAACTGGCCCAATGCTCTTCAAAATAAAACCATGTAACAATCTGCCTTGTCTTGATCTTTAGATTGAAGAAATGATAAATGAAGTAAAATTCAGCAAATATGCGGATACCGGAGAAGAAGTTACAAAAATCAATTTAGGGGATTTTATCAAACTTTATATAAATCATCGACCTGCATTTGGCTTGCCAATGAAAACCATACAACGAGCATTTCAGGTTCTTGGTTATGATAACAAGAAGGGAGACAAAGTTATTGACAGAGGAGACTTCCTGTTCCTGCTTCAGAGCAGAGGTGAGTTATTTTGTTTCTAATATAAGTTCTATGCTTGCTAGTTCTGCCTGCAATTTCAGAACGTTTTCCCTGCAGCAAGAAATTATTCTGGAATGATAACGTGGTAACCAGGGCAGGCATGAGGAGCCACCTGCCTTAAGATTTTAAATTGAATAATCACATGTCTTGTCCCAGCTGTGCTTCTTTTACTGCCCTGGAAATCTCTGCTGGCCTGAGGTATCTCAGCTGTTAAATGATAAGTATGGATCTTGGCAAAACGTATCCTTTTCCCAGTGTGCCCTTATCTGAATTGCTATTCCTTGTTAGAGTCACACAGGCTCTGGAAAAGTAATATAAAACTGATAAAAGACAAGAAAGGGGAGATGAAATTGGTCCAGGGCTGAATCTGTGCGAAAGACTGAAAAGATGGGATGATTTAGTGGAGCTGAATCAGGGAGAGCACCATAAATGTAGGTGTTAATATGCCTGTGGCCAGTGCCATAGAGTGCTAATAACAAACTTCTATTGTCTTCTGGTGTAAAAGTGCAGCTGAGCATTAAAAAAGGTAAAGGGAAATGCTGGTTTACTCAGTACATCACTTGGCAAGGCTCCTTGCCACAAGGATCCTTGGAAACCACAGATTCAACCAGTGTGAGAAAGGTTAGCTATTTATACAGATGGTGTGAACATCCATAAATAGGTACATCAGATAGAACAGTTTCATAACAGATCTATAACCTCATGCTCCAGGGCATGAGCTAACCACTAACTGGGAACAAGTGCTATGTCCATGTTATTTCAAGATACTAAATCAGGACTTTTCTCCACCTTTCTCTTCCTCTGCATGAAAATGGCTTCATGGACTGTGGTCTGTGCCAGGAATTCTCCAGTGGGAATAGAAGCTCGAGCCCCTGCTACTGCAATGTTGCTTGAAGAGCTGCTTGCATCAGAATTTCTCCCTTTGATTGGCATTTTCCCCCCAAAATGCTATAAGGAAGAGCAGTTTTCCTTAGAATCAACATTTTCCTGCGTTAATATAACGTGTTTCAGTTGTCCCTGTATATGTGTCTATCTCAGAGAAGCCAGATCCTCTTTTGAACCATCCTGCTCAGTTTAATTTGTGTTTCTTTTGAGGTTTTGTGCTCTCAACCCCATAACCCACAGGCTGGTGCTCTGTTTTGTACAGGGGAGCAGATGACAGAGGACGAGCTGGCTGAGTGTCTGACCACCCTGCTGGGCAGGAGACCCAGGGAAGGAGGATCTGAACTGGACACCGGCGATGCCACAGGTACAGGATTAGCATTCCACACAGAACAGAAGCAGGATTGTTTCAATTCCCAAATGGAATAATTTAAATTTCAAACCCATTTACCCTGTTAGGCCGAAAGCTCTCAAAACTGCTCAGATGGGATTGCAAAAATAGTCACAGAGCTACAGACTGTCCTTTATCCACGCAGCAATTGCAGGGGTGTATCTAAAAATAAATGGACAATGAACTATAACTGGGGCCTGACAAGATTACATTGCTGTTTATCTGCTGGCTGGAACTGAAATTAGAAACACACAGGGAAATCCCAGTGCTGGTTTCACCCAGGCTGCAGTGCCCATTGTAACAGAGCTGTTGGTAACGACCGCATTTGTCTGCAATTTATGTCCCAGTCCACACCAGTCTGGAGCAGCAAATTATAGCATTGATTTGAGCCAAACGGCTGTATTTAATTGCCCATTGTAATTGGAACTGCATTTTTGTACAATTCATGTCCCAGTCCCCACCAGTTTGGAACAGCATCTGTTTAGGGTCACTGGCAATGAGCACCATGCAGCAAAGGTGCTGCTCCCGAAGGGAACTTTGAAATCCCTGGATCCCTCAGGATCCTAAATCACATCAAATCGACCAAGTGTAAAAGTTGTCCCATGACTCCTCTGAGTCAGGGACCTGCTGCAAGGTGAGACACACAGATTTGACAGGTTTAATCTCTGATATAAACACATCAAGTATCAAGATAGTAAACCATCACTTTGTCATATATCTTTAAAAACATTTCATTCGCTTACTGCTGCTTATAAATTTTACTGGAAAGCCATTTTGACATTGCCTCTGTGTGTCTTGTGTTATTGTTACTGCTCTCCAGGTGCAGAAGCTTTGACTGAAGAAGAGATTCCAGCAGAAATCACAGCAGAGATATTTGTTGCAGACATTCTTGGCTTACCTATTGCTAAACCAGAAAAAAAGAACAGAAGGAAAAAGAAGAATCTTTGATCTACAAAGGATCAGAATCATAGCTACCACTAGCTTTTCTGTTTGTTCCTACTTTCCAGGATCCTCTCCTCAAATATCTGCAAAATTTATGGCTTGTGTTTATTGCAAAGTAAAGGTCACACAGTTGCATTTCAGTCAAACTCTAGAATAAGTCCCCAGTTTGGCACATGCCACAAACCTGTAATTTCACACCTATATAGGGAAACACTGGAATGGCTGGAAAGAATGAAGCAGGTGGATACTCTATCCTTGGCTGGAACCTTCCCAGAAGTCATTTCAGGTGGGTTTAGGCCAGATGCAGTCTATTTTCATTACGTTAAGACAGTATTCATTTGTGAAACCTGACAGCAAAAGAGCAATGTAAGAGTATTGTATTGATTAAATACGTTGATAAATGCTTTGACAGGTTAGAATGGATTTGTAATTATAAATCCAATGGACCTCGGTAAAGAAATAAATGCTGTGGTACACATCAAAACCACGCTCTTTTGGCCTTTAAACTGACTTTTTCTTTCTGAAAGTAGTAATTCCAATTAGCGGTGTAATACCAATGGGACGGCATCTCTGTGTGTGTGTATAAACAGCATAATGAGACTGATACAAGTTGCTGTGGAAAGATCAGTGAAGTGCTGTTGAACAGCTTCCTTCTTTACATCATCCTCGGCATCAATTTGAATAATAATGTAGGCCCTTAAGAAGCGTTCTTTTCAGAAGCAATGTTTTTGCAAACAGAGATCGCTGTTGTGTACTCAGAGCATCTGTGATTGTACAATTAGCAGGAGCAGGAAGGTGTGCATTAGGGAGAAGTTAATGAAGGAGTCCAGCAGTACCACACCAGGGCTCGCAGGTCTGTGACAAATTTCCTGCAGAGCATCACCTCCCATGTAACTCATTTACCCTTTATGCACATGTACTTCCATGGATCTCTGTTGGAGCTGAGCCTCCACTGCTCAAAAGCAGCCCAGTTCTATGGGTATTACTGGAATTATTTAAAGCAGCTGAGAAACTTTATAACCAGAGGAAAAAAAAAAATCATCAAAATCTGCTAATTATGGATTTATGCTTCCTGTTAAACAGGGGACTTCATCACCCGTCCCCGTGTTCAAGGTCTGTCACAGAAACTGGCGGAAGGGTAGGATGGGTGCTGCCTGTCACTGCCCTGTACAAAAATAGGTATTATCTCTGTGTAAAGTGCTTTGATGTTTTTAAAAGCCCTGGATTTTAGGACGGGATTTTGCTTTGCGGTGAAATACAACAGTGCTCTTGATGCTGCTAGACTGAGACTGCATTGGTTTATCACAGAATCCCGAGAATCAATTTGGTTAGAAAAGATCTCTGGGATCATCGAGTCCAACCCTTGACAGGTCATCACCTTGGCAACTGAACTATAGCACCAAGAGCCACATCCAGTCTTTCCCTAAAGGGAAGGTGATTCCATCACCTGCCTGGGCAGCTCTTGATGACCCTTTAGAGTTGAGGCGAGCTGAAATCGGATAAACTTTTTAGTTCTGAGGTAACTTACTGCCTGAGCTTGGTGGAAGTGGGGAAAAAGAACGTTGTCTTGTGCTCGCTCCAGAGAACACTTGAGGAAAACCAGCTTCAGGAACTCTGGAAGCCCCGCGCGCACGGGGCTGGCGGCCGCCTCCGGATTCTCCCCCGCGCGGGCTCCTTCCCGCCCGGCACCTCCTCCGCAGGTCCCCGCCGGGGGCGGCTCGCTGTGCCCTCGGTTCCGCGCTGTCCCCGCAGCCCCGAGAGCCGCACGGGGGTCGGACCCCCTCCCCTCCCTCACGCCCCGGCCGCTCTTCCCGCCACCCGCCGTCCCCTCACGGCGCCCGCCCCTCCCCTCCCGCCGGCCCCGCGCGTGCGCGGAGCGCGGGCCCCGCCGGGCGGGCGGGCGGAGCCGAGCGGAGCCGCCGAGCGCAGCCGTGCCGAGCCCCGCGCAGCCCCGGCATTGTGCGGGCGGGCGCCCCGACACACGGACCGAGCCGCCGGCCGCGCCGAGCGCCGCGTTTCCCCGCCGAGCCCGCCGCCCCCCAGCAGCATGTCGGGCCGGTCGGTGCGGGCCGAGACCCGGAGCCGGGCGAAGGATGATATCAAGCGGGTGATGGCGGCCATCGAGAAAGTGCGCAAATGGTGAGCGGGCCGCGCCGCGCCGGGACCCCGCGCCCGCGTCCCCCCGCGCCCCGCACCGGTCCCGCGCGGGTCCGGGGCTCGCCGGCGGCCGCGGGGGGCGGGGAGCCGGCGGCACCCAGCAGCCATTTCGCTCCGGCGAGTCACATGAAGGCGGCGGCGGCGTGTGAGGGCGAGAGGCGGCTCCATTGTGCGGCCGAGCCCCCTCCCCGCCGCCCCCCGCCGCTCCCCGCGGACCCCGGCCCGCCGCCCCTCGCCGCGGGTCCCGGGCCGGGCGCCTCGGGCATGGGCGGGCGGCGGGGTCGGGCCGGGAGCCTCCCGCCGCCGGCCGCTACAAAGGGCCCGAGGAGCGGGCCCGGGGTGGCTCCGCCGCCCGCTCTTCTGGGTGGAAATAGTGCTCGGAGAAGTGTTCTGGAACAAAAAGAAAACACGTTAAGAATACCCCCGTGAAGCTCCCGAGAGTTTATTTTTTGTCTTTGCTTGATTATGTATTGGTTTCACCTCCCAAGTTGCCGGGGTTTGCGCGTAAAAGCGCAGCAAACCCGAGCGCGATCGTCTCCCACCGACGCTCCGGGAGAGATCGCGAAACTGGCCCTGGAACCTTTCTAAAATCATTAAATTAAGGCTTGTACCCCTTGTGAAATAAGTCCCTTTTGTTAGGCCTTCAACGCGTTTTGGCATTTCCCTGCTTTTGTCTTTTTTTCCCTGCTTTTGTTAGAAAAACCCACATGAGGTGTTTAAACAATACAGTAAAGCGGTCGCCGCCGTGCTCTGCATGGTCGGTCCGAGGATTTGGGATGGCATGAAGAGCAGTGCCGGTGTGACTCAAGAGTGAATCTTTCTTCCAGCAAGTTGTCTGACTGTTCAGCAGTCTCTGTGCATGTATCTTAAAATACTTTCTTTAAACATTGGAATCCACGGGGAAATCCCTTGCGTTATTGTTAGTGTGCATCACTCAGCTGGTTTGAAGCTTTGAAATCAAGGGGACACTTCTATTGTCCTCCTCAGCTAACGCTTTGTTTTTGTTAAAAAAAAAAGAGCAAAATACAGAATTGAACGTGTTCGTTATTAGGGTGAAATGGATTGTTAAGTTTTAAATGGCCTTGAGCACACGAATGGGCCCTTTGGCGTGAGCCGGACAAAGAATTGGGATGTGTGTCCAGTAACGCCGGGCACGGGATGGGGATTTCAAAGAATCCAGCCTTTGTGCAGGGAGCCAGAGCAGCCCCAGCTCCGCAGCTCGGGTGGTTTCAGGAACTCTCTTTTACTCGGGTGTTGTTTTTAAGTGCAGCTTGCTGACTGCTGGGCCGGCTTTGGGGGGTCAGAACAATGTGCAGCGGTGTGACAGGACTTTTGTTGCAGCCAGAGCGTGGTTGGATATGTGGGACTGTTCTGTCTGTAGGTATTTCATTCATGAGCACAGCACGCTCCCTTTGAATCCTGGTTTGTGGAATTGAGAGAGGAGTAGAGACAGAAGCTTGGCCATTCAACAAAATACCTAATTTATTTATTTTTTCCTTGGCAAGGACTCTCTGCCATCATGCCAGTTGCTATGGCTCATTCTGTAAAACAGAAATCTTACGGTATAAATAGATTTCTCTACATTTTAACCTTCACGATAGACAACTTGCTTTAGCGGGTTCTTGTACAGTCATGCAGTTTTTCTGTTGATTACTGCCAGAAGTATTGATACAACTTTCTGTGCATGCACCTCACAAGTATTTACATCAAGCGATTTTCTTATTTTTAAAGGAATCATAATTTGAAGGAGAATCTCATTGTTACCCCCCCCCCACCTGCATTCAAATACAGCGGGAAATTAGCTTGAGAGATCCTGTGTTTTGTGGTTTCAGTGTTTTGAGAAGACTTGGCTTGTTAAATTGAACTTTCCACACTAGCAATTCCTGCATCTTCAGAAGAGCCACATCGGCAATTTCCAAGTGTGCAGTTTCATTTGCATAATAGGAGCAATTTGTTGCCATCCACAGCTCTTCTGTGGAAATGCAGCCACTGAAAATTAAAATACCTTGCATCCAGCATTTCCTAGAACAGAGTTTTGTGAGATTTGTGTGCTTGGAGCAGTGCGTGCCAGGGATGGGCAGGGAGACAGACCGGGCTGTGAACTCTTCCGTGCCGATGGTGGCTTTATCCAGGGCAGTGTCCACCTGTGCAGGTGTGCAGCACCTTGCTGTGCTTGGTGTTCCTGAATCTCTGTGCTGCCATGTCTGTGAAAGGCAGTTTCCATCAGGGCAGACTTTTTTCCTCAGAAAATCAGTGTTCTTGGACAGCCAGCTCTTGGATGCAGGTCCCCTGTCTTCCTGTCCGCTTGTGCGTGGCACTTCTGGTTATTGCTGGAACTTAGTAGTAAACAGTGAAGTTGTTACGTTTTTATCTTGAGATTACTGTAACCTTATCTCCTTTGTTTAAACCACGCTCATGAATGAGCATCTGTTTTGGAAAACACACAGCACGTGGCTTACAGAATACATGGTTGCCTTGTGTTTGCCTGGCAGAAATGTTAAATTTCCTCAGTAAGAGAAGGGTTGTACTTTAACAGTACTTAAAATTCTTCTCTCAGTCTATTTTAAAAAATCCTCTGAGATTATTTTATCTCAATAAATGGTACAGGATTGGTTTTTTGTCTTTAAAGGTTGGTGGGTACATGTAGATTCCAAGTGGGCTCTCAAGAAGAAAGGGGCAAAAACTATTGTGCCTTCAACCAGCATTAGAAAAATACTGAAGATACTCTTGGTTTTTGTCAGAGTCTGATTTATTAAAAGAAGGAAAACACAGACATCTATTGAGACCCAAGGAATGAGCAGGAGGAAAGCATAAGTGGTAGGATGTCTTGGGAGGCACTGAAATAATTTTCATGGATACTGCTGGACTTTAGGATAGCTGTGCAAACACGTAAGGATGGAGATCTGGAATACCTGGTGGGAATAGGTAACCCTGGCTTTAGAGAATGCACCTGGAATTGGGAAATCCCACTGTGTTGCCTTGCCTTTGAATTGCAGTATTTCTCAGGAGTTCTTTGACCTTTTTCTGACCCATCAAAGCCCTGATCTGTGGGTAGTGATAACACCTTAGGAAGAAGAGGTGAACCTGGACAACTGGTGAAAGTACCTGGAGAAAGTTGAGGGGAAAAGTCCCCATGGGCTGTGTTGCCTGGTGCCATTGGCTGGGATCGTGAGCTGTAGCTTGTTAGGATTTCTAGGCAGTGCTGCTGTAGCTTTTCTGTTCAGTGTCTCCATTCAGACTTGCTAAAATGCTTTTGTGTGGTATGTAATGCTCTGAGATTGAGCTTCTGCAGGTTTTGCTGCTCATGCCTCCTTCTTCAAATAGGCTTTCTGAAAAGGAGTCATGACACAGAACTCCTTAACACGGTGTCTTTGGAAAAAGTCTGTTTGCTACTCCCAGATCACCTCCCTGCTTTAGCCTGTCTGTGTTGGGTTTTCTCCTAAGACTGTAGTTCAAGTAGTGGCAGTTGAAGTAAAAATACCAAGTGTATGTGCAGGAGTGCACTGAAGTTCTGTAGTGGCCCAAACACACTGTTACCATCCTTGAATTATGATACCTTTCTTTTTTTCTGGCTTGTGACTATTTCTTTCTGAGCCAGGATATGCTCTCTGACTTCAGTGGGAGCTGAAGGTAGAGTTTTGGCATGTGGAAGCCATGGTTCTCTCTGCTGTGAGCAAGATGTTTGTGGCTACGTGGAACCAGGCAGGGCTTGCTTTAAGCCATGTGTACATTACAGGGGTCTCCCTAAATGTGCACCAGAGAAAAGGTGTCTGTGACCACATGTCCTTGCCCAGTCACTCTACATGGCATTTTATTGTATTTGCAGCCTGGTCAATAAACACCACGTGTGTTTGGGGCTCCTTCACGTTAGTCACTAGACAAACATCTACTCAGCAGTAGGCGTGCTCGGAAAAGCAAGCCTACGCTTCAAAAAAATCATTTTTTGTGCATCTGACAGCACTTTTTGTGTATAATAATGGCATATTCTTTCCCGTCCCCTTTCTCTTTTGCTTGATCCCACAGGGAGGTCATAATTCTGTGATTTTCACCAAACTCTGTTGCAATGCAAGTGAGTGTGATGTGATAAATTCAGCATTATGACGTCACTTCGTGATCACCAGCAGAAGATGGGGTATGTGGGAGCAAATCCGTGTGTAAACGCAGATCACTGTGATGAATGATAGTCATGGGAAAAGGCCAGACAAGTGGGAAAGCCTTTCCTTGAGTGATATATTGGCAGTAAAGGCTTTCTGTGTCTCTGCCATCAAATGTTTCTGGCACTCACTGCTGCTGCAGAAGCTGCCTTGACACTTTCTGTATAAGTGTAATATACACTGTTGTGTTTGCTCACCCGTATATTACTTTTATACGTGGAATCTGATGTTCATCTGTGGAGCTTTAGTGTTATTAAACAAAGTATAAATATATTTGAGAGTCTTGGGTTATTTAGAATGGGGAATTGAGTATATAATGATGTAAGTTCTGAGGTATTAGTATGCCTCAGGCATAAGCACTGAAGAAGTGTTGATACTAATGGTTACCCTTTGTACCCTTGGCTGTCCTTTAAATGCTGTGCAGATATAGTTCAGAATTTAAAAATGCTTTTACACAATTTCAGATAAATGTAAGGGTTTGTTTCTGTTGCACTGATTAGTTTCTGAATTTACTTTAACTAAAATGTTGAAGATACTTCTCAGTGTGGAAGATCAAAATAAAAAATATTATTGTATGTATTTCAGTTTTGCCATTTTCTGTTGTTACTCCTGAGTCATTCATGGAGGAACAGGAGAGCTTTGAAAACAGGCAAAACAGGTTTTTTTATGTAAAACTGTGGAGTTTATCAGCTAGACATGGACAGGTAAAGTTGATAATTGCCACATTTTTAGTCTGGTACAGTTTCAGATTGATGGTGTTCCATTAGCCATCTTTTCCAATCCAACAGTCAACACAGAGATCAACCTACAGAGAACAGCAGGGATGGTGCAATAACAGAAATTGCTCAGTCATCACTTATCAAATGTGGAACTGAGTGATGGGGGTGGAATTCTGCTCAGGATTTTGGGGTGGGTGGGTGCAGCAGACAGGAAAACAGGTGAAGAAATTATGTAAGGTTTCACAACAGACTGAGCACAAGAGTTCATGAGTTCCTCATTCCTATTCCAGCATTGGGCCAGTGAGGATCTGCTGTGATTTGTGCACCATTTCCCAAACTTGCTGCCATGGGCAGAATCAGTAAATTGTCAGTTCTCCCTAAGTGAAAAGGAAAGTCCCTGATCAGTAGGTTGGGATGTGCACAAAAGATTAAAAAGTGAGTGCTCAGAGTAGAAGTGGGTTTGGGGTTTTCCTTTCCTTGTTTGGATTTTGGGTTTTGTTTTGAGGTGGTAAGGCAGTAAGTATTACAGATAATATTCTAAGCTTAAATTGCAATAAGTGTCATAAATCTTGAAATTTACCCTGTTGATCTTAAATGTCTGAAAGTCATTGCGTTTCTTTGTTAAAAAAATTGTGTTTGTGCTGCCAATGCTTTTATTAAGTTTTAGAGGAGGTTGTCTTCTTTTTTTCTTATTAATACTTTCATGGTCTTAAACTGTCAATACTGTAAATACTTACCCATGTAAAATATTTGCATAATAGCACTGTGATGTTGGTTTTCTTTTTAGCCATAAGTGTTTGCAGGACTGGGATGTTGGTGTACTTCCATCACAAAATATTCTTATTCCCGTTGTTGTCTGAATTGATGTGTATTGAAATCAGTTAAAAAATCCCTAGAGCTGAGGGTTATCAAAAAATTAAAGTGGTACATAAGAAGCTCAGAAGAGTTAAAATGTCAGGGCTAACTTTAATACTAGAAGGGAAAAGTTACTAATATAGGTTTCCTCCTGTGTTCTACAGTCTGTCCAGTGAAGATGCTGTGTGAGGCTGCTTTGAGATGCTAACAGGTATCTTGAACTTTTGGTTTTCCAGTGCAGCATCTCTAAGTAATATTTTGCTGTAGGAAAAGACTAAAATCTTGCTTTTTTAAAAAAGCATTTATTCACCTCCCCCCACACCCAAAACAAAACCCCAGCTGGTTTAATTTCCATGATATCAAAGGTTTTCTTAAGTAGAAATAAATTTACTTTGTCTTGTATCCTTAAAAAAACCCAAATTATATCATGATCATCTCTTCACAATTAAGTATGCTCTCATTATTGACATGCCCTCATCTCCACTGTCATTTTTATCGCATGTAGAGCTCCAAATTAGAGTGAAATTGGATTTTGACATACTTTAGCCACCTAGTGTACCCAAATGGCTGTGTCTAAACACGTTGAGGGAACACTGCTCCATGAAGAGCCATGGGAAATAAATTAATTTGAAATAGTTTTGGACATCAATTAAAATACCATTATAGACAGAGCCGCAATGTATCAAATAGTCATATATAGTTTAGTTTTGCTTTTGTTCTTAATTAAACAGGAAAATGCCTCTTCTAAAGGGAAAATACAAGATTGGCTTTAGTAGCTAAAATACTCAGGAGGATGTTTGTGACATTTGTACAGTGTGGCTGCTTTTGATTCTGGAGGCCCTTTCTAAAAATGGAGCTATCATATATATAAATATATATATTTGGAGTCACATCCAGCTTCTCCCATCCTGCAAAGAACATTTTTTATTTCTTTAATCTATAACTGGATCCCAAATCTATTATTTAAATGTGTTTATGGGGAAAAAAAAAAAAAAAGCCTGAGATCTCATGCCAAATTAATTTCAGATGTTCCTGAATATTTAATGGAATCGGTCTTTGTTGTTAACTTTTAATCGATCCATTTGCAGAGCTGCATTGCAAACCCAGGAACCAGCAGTGGTAATCTGTGACCTGAAAACTGATCCCAGAAACGTGATGAAATTTCTCTGGCATTGTGGACCTTCTTTTAATCCCTGATGTGCAGAGCTCAAGGAATGCATCCCTCAGCCGAGCGCTCAGCATCCCTCTCCATCCCAGCCCTGGGACCCCCTGAGGCAGAGCCGCCCTGCAGCCACATTTCCTTCACCATTTGTCAGTGTCACCATTCACGGCTGGCAGGGTCTGCACACAGAACCTGAGGTTGTGCTTTCCCCTCTCTGGTAGCCTTTCCCCAGAGCTGGGCTCTCCAGAGTCTGGATTTTTCACCACGGCACCTATGGTGAGGCTGTTGGTGCTACAGCTGGAATTGCAGAGCTGTCTGTCAGGGGTGTGGAGCCAGCATTAAATTGCCAGCAGCAAATTTCTGCCCCCCAAATAAACCTCAGATGGTCAAAATGCATCTAGATTTCTAATCCCATTAAACAGCTTCATGACAATCAAAACACACTGGTCTGTCTAAACCCTCTTCTGCTGTCTAGAAACTTAAGTGAAAATTGTAGGCATTAAATCTGCATTTTCAATTGCCGTTCTTCTTAACTTTATCTTTAATCCAGATCTTATTACTGCTACTGCAGTTACTCACCCAGTCAAGTAACAGCCCTGAGAAATCTGGAGGTTAGCAGTGCTCTAGCAAGCTGTGAAATGCAAACAATTTGCACAATGCAGTGCTAAAGACGATGTAATAGAGATCATCCTACTTAATAGCCTGTTTAAATCCTTGACAACTTACAATAGTAGATCACTCTCTTCGGAATCTGAAGTTTAACTTCTCCTGCATTGTAATTTTGTAGGGAGAAGAAGTGGGTGACAGTTGGCGACACATCCCTAAGGATTTACAAATGGGTACCAGTAACAGAGCCTAAAGTGGATGATGTAAGTATCCTGCAGTATCTTGCTTTTTCCAGATGTAGATGCTCCTGTTTAGCAACAGTGGAAAGAAAATTTAGGCAAAGTCAAAAGAAATATTCTTTGATTTTCACTGAGCCTTTAAGCTAAGACTGGTGTGGGTCTTTCGAGCTCCAGGGAAATGTTGATCTTTACAGCAAGTGATGTTGATGGGTGAGTGTGCGACAGACTCCCTGGAGTCAGCTGGGATCAGTTCTCAGATAATTGTTAAACATGCAGCTGAAACTGAGTTTGAAACCTTTCTCTAACTAACTGGGAGGCAGGGAGGGAAAGTTATGACATGGATTATTTTTCCCTTCTTTCTGCCTGGTGATTTAAAGAAAGTAGCTGATTTGGAACAGGGCAGAGAGCATATTTTATGTGTGCATCACTGCTGTTTTGCTCAAAAATAGCTGGAAAACACTGACATGAGTGTAGGAATATCCTGTGGTGCTGGGATCGCTTGTACTGAGATGTCCAGCCAAATAATACAGCAACACACGCTTCTGTTGTCATGTGTGTTTTCTTTTGATAAATGTTCTGTCTGTGCATCCTGTTTATGTTGTGTGCACTGTTTGTGTGGTGTAAAAATAAGTGTAAAAATCAAAAGTTGATAGGACTTACAAATAGGTTTTTAAAATGATCGTTGCTGTCATCTTATAAATTATAATATTGTGATAAAGGCAGAACTAACCCCTGATACACAGTAAATTAATGACACAATAGAAGACATATCCTAAGTGTGGTTTTCTTTCCTTGGGCTGTCACGTGCTTTTACTTTACCTGAAATATGAGTGAAGGCTTATTTGGAAGAAAACTTATATATTAACAGATGTGTAAAATGGTGGTTTTTCAGACAAGAGAGTCATGACCTTGTCTTACACAGATTCCAAATGTAAGACCTATTTTTTAAATTAGGATTGCTTTAACTGAGTTGGTTTCTTTCTGTGCTTTGGTTGTCCCACAGATTTCAGGGACTGTCAGAGTTGTGGCAAACCTCAGGGGTTCTTCCAGTGCAGGATCTCTCTGAAGTTACCCCTTGGGAATTGGGAAACCTGTCCATTCTTTCTAGCTGTCAAATGTTTGGTCTTGGTTTTATTATTTCTAGTACATGGTGGAGGGAAATTGTGCTATCCATGTGAGAGGAAGTGCAGGGTTTAGGATATTTAGGTTCAGGGCTTCTGGCAGTTGTTTTTTCTGCTGTTCAGCTGTGCCTGCAGGATGGGTGCTGTGGGACTTGGAAACAGAATTTCTAAGTGAGCTTCTGGAGGAATTTTCAAGGTCACTGCTACCCAAAGTCAGGTTCTCTATTACGAAGAGTGGGTTTATATAATGGTTTCCATGTGCAGAGTTTAATTGTGTTTTCTAAGCTATCATCTCTAGGTTGAGGCTCCAGATTTGCTGAAATTGGGACACTCGTTTAAGACCAGTTACGCTGGTGTCCTACAGTCATGTTCTTTTTATTCCAAGTAGAGGCTGTTGTACAGCTGCAGTTGTTGCAGGCTTGATGTTGGCAAGGTTTCTGTCCTGTTGCTCTGGAAGTTCTCACAAATAACACAATCACGTATATTTTAACAATAAATACCAGGTAGGGACAATTTTGTCTATTAAATTTTGTTGTGAACATCCTTTTATATCTGATTTCATCCATTCTGAAGGACCAGACAGTATATTTGCTTTTCATTAAAATGAGAGAATGGTACCTCCTCTATTTCAAATGGAAGTTGTCTTTGATTTTGGTGAACAGAGATTAAATTACTTCCACTCTCATGTGTTGCTCCTTAGACACTTCGATGTTTCTCTGCACTACAGTTAGCTTGGCTCTTCCTCCTCCTGGTTGTGGAAGGCTGTTCTGGAACCTCACCACTTTGATGGTTAAACCTTTTTAAAAGACACCTGTCAGCTCAAACTGCTCACAGTCACTCTCAGTGTTGCTTTTGTGGCAAAAAATGTCCTTTTTACTTTTAAAAAACAACAAAACCAAACCTGGGGGAGATCATGACCCCTCTAACCTTTTGTTTTGCGAAAGTAAAGAAGTCCATGTGCTCTGACTTCTGTTTCATGAATCAGAGAGTAAAATCTGGATTCTCTAAGTAAAAATACAGTTTAGAAATAAGCTTAATAATCTGTTTAAAATAGAGAGAAAAGTCCCTCCAGATATCACATGTTGAATTTCTTCTGCAGTCTTAGCTAATATTTGATTGTGCTTCAGTTCCTTCCCTCGTTGGAGGATGGTCTCTGTCCAAAAGGGTGGGCTGGGAGCATTCTTCCTGGAATCAGGCTTTTAATTGTCTCCTCAGCAGGCAGGATCTCCAAAAGCAGTGCAGCTGGCTCTTTTTCCTGTGAGACTGATTACGTCACCTCCTAATTGCAAATGCTGCATCCCTTAGCAGGCACAGATTCCCCACGTGATGGATGCCACGGTCCCTTCCTTTGTTTTCACCCTTGTGGGCTGGGAGCATGTTGGGACCTACAGCTCACGCAGGGTTGTCGTGCTTGTGCTCTTTGGTTTAGGTCAATCTGATTTTTTTTTAATCCATCTATCAGTTTTACTGAAGAAACAGCATTGGTTATGGAGAAGGAGGAGGTTTCACTTGAGATTATGAGCTATTCTTACAGAAATGATGAGTGGGGAGGGTTTTACACAGCAATGTGGATTTCTCTGCATGGCCATAGTCTCATTTGTGTGTGGTGCCTTTTGTTTTTCAGAAAAATAAGAATAAGAAAAAGGGCAAAGATGAAAAATGTGGCTCTGAAGTGACCACTCCAGAGAACAGCTCCTCCCCAGGGATGATGGACATGCATGGTGAGTGGGAGAAGGTCAGACCCAGTTCCCCTCTTACTCTGCTGTAAACCAGCAACCTCAGATTCTCTGCCGCTCCGATGTATGGACTTGAATCCAAATGAAAAACACCATTAGATACCCACTTGGTACCTTGGACTTCTCTTCTGTGGATGTACTCACAGTTGTTTAAATGCCATTTATATTTGGGCTATGAGTGTAAGGGAAAAAAATTGTTAGTGGAGCTAAATATGAAAATAAAATTAGAAATATCTATCATTCAAAGCACTGCACTCAGGTGGAGTAATACCTCAACAGTTTGGTGCTTGAAGAACCAGAAATCCCTCAAAGCCTCAATGGGACCTACTAGAATTTAGGCAGGTTTTGTACTTATTAACTCTCACTGATTAAGGTCAAGAGAATTCTGCAAGAGCCAAGAAAGTGAGCTCTGGTTCTGTGGTGCCTTCCTTCTGCTGCAGCTTGATGAAATTAACTGCTCAAGAAAACATTTTTTGTTTGCCAGTCAGGCACTGTGAGGTCAATTTTATTTCACTTTAATTTTTTTTAAATGTGACTTTTGAGTGTTAGCCTGGTGTTTATTACAGAGCAGCTTGCACAGCTCAGCTCTGCTTCAGGTTTTTACCTTCTGGGTGTTTGGATAACAATTATGGCTGAGAACACAGCACTGTTTGAGCTGATAAGGGAGGATCACTTTTTAGTGGGTTGTGAATTTTTAATTTCAGCTTTATTTGCATTTGTGTTGCCTCATGGTTGCTTTTTGCAGTGCTGACAGCAAGTGTGGTCTTGCAGTTAAAGGAAGGAGCTGGGGTTTTGCAGATAGGGATTTGTTTTTCATCTGTTTCAAACTTTTTAACTTTTGCCTTGGTCAGATCATTTAATTTTTTTAATACGAACTCCCATCCGTAAGGTGAATGTACTGCTTGCTTTTTTATCACTTATCACCTGTATTTTTAACTGTACAATTTCACACTGTACAATTCTGTGATAAACTTAATCTGAACTGACTTCAGGCTGCTCTGGAGAGAGGTGGTCCCAGCAGCAGCTCTGTGTTCCTGAAGTCCTTTGGATGTAATGTTTGTACAGACACAGAGGGAGGTGGATTGACTTGTATTCTAGTAATTTAATTCATAATATTCTGCAGGGTTAGTTTTCTTTAGGGAGCAGGAACTTCCCTCTTGGTTATCTGTGGATGTTAGTCTGGCTTAAAGGAAGTTGCACCCCAGTGCTATCCCTAAAATAACAGCTGAGCTACTTAAACCACTGTCACAGGGAGAAGGCACAGGCAGAATATTTCCTGTTAACTACAGATCTGTGCTGCAGAAGATTACTGTGATCCAAGTCTTTGAGGGCTAGAGAATATTCTGGACAATTATCACTTAGAAACTGTTGATATTGGGACTGGATGTTACATTTCACCTTGAAAGGGTTTTGGGGTTGGTATTTTTGACCTTCGGGACTCGATTCAAAAATACCTGCTTATCTGAACATTGGAGTGATGGGTATTTGTAAATCTGCAGCATGAACTTACTTAGCCATGTGTTACATGAGACTGCCACTTTGGTTGATCTGGTTTACTCATATTACAAAATTCTGGGTTCTTTTGGATCAGATCTGAATAAAACACTCTGTTTTAATGTATAGAATTAGTTAGAATTAGATTTTTATTAACAGCTTAAAAACTCCTTAGGCTGGTGTATAAAAAAGTTGGATGTGGAGTCTAAACTATTGGACTGGATCCCTAACGAGCTAAATTATATCATGTGTTATCAGGGAATAATAAGCTTTGTATTTTGCCAAATCAGACTTCGTTGGTTTTCACTCTTCTGTTCACAGATGACAATAGCAACCAGAGTTCAATAGCTGATGCTTCCCCAATAAAACAGGAAAACAGCAGTAATTCCAGTCCAGCACCAGAGCAGAACTTGGCAACACAAGCAGATGGCACTGAAGTCAAGTCTGACGAAACTCAGGCAGAGGCAAAGGAGCAGCCTGGTTCAGAAGGTGAGCTGGGAGGGCCATTTGAAAGCCAAACAAAAAAAGTTGTCCTTTAGTGTGTTATTTATTTGCTTACCCACTTTAAAAAATAGAAAATAACAAATTGAAAGAGATGGTTTCTGAATTCTTGGCATTTATGTGAAAATGGGCCACAATTTCTCTGACCTACTGATGATCTTTTATACAACTGGAAAGGTCACACTGACATTCAGGGGTCTTTTCAGAGAGAAACAAACAAAATACTGGTTTATTGTTCTCAAGTCTCAGTCTTGAGAGAAAAAATAATTTAAAATCATCTTTGAAATGGCTGCTACCATGTAATCACACAAATCCTGAAAGGTATTGGTTTTGTAGACCTCTGGAAGTTTATGCCCTAGTGTGACAATAAAATAGAGGTGAGATACTTTGAAATTACTTTTTTAACTGTGTAAGCTATAATGCAAGTCTTCTTTTCTCTTAACCCTGCTAACTACTTATTCAAAAGTTAGCTCTGACTTCTGTCCCAATTTTCTAAAAGCATTACAAGATTCTGTTGCAGTTGTGGACAGATTAAAAATACATGTGGGTTAAGGGATTGTTCTGAACCTTACTCTTTAAATGATATTTTTGGTAATTGAAACATGTTCTGTATTAATATTCTTGGAAAGATAACTTTCTTTATCCTATTATAACAGATAAAAGATGTCCTTAACACCATTCTAACGATTTGGTTGTGGGATTCTTCCCATACCAAAGCAATTAAATTATGACCTCCTGATTTAGTTCTTCACTCAGTATATCCACTGAGCAATTTAAATTTAGAACTTTTATCTTGGGAATACCAGAGTGCTTAAATATGTTAAGTGTTGTCATTGTTAACTGGGGTTAAAATTTGACAACAGAACCATCAACAAATTGGAATAAATTAGAGCACCCATTTCCTTCCAAAAATATCTCCTTTTGCATATTTGGCCACAGTAAACAGTAAGGATTTACTTCTTGGTCTGATATTGTCTGAATCTGTTTATGTGAAGCTGTTGCATAGCATGCATGTTCCCCTGGTTAAATTTAGGTTCAGGGAAAATCATACCAAGTCCTCTGGATTAGTTCCAGAGCCAGTAAAACGAAAGGGAGATAAATAGCAAAAAATACCTGTTATTAATGTGGGGGTTTTTCACTTGGTTAAATGCTGTATTAAACCATTTATTAAACATTTATCTACCTTGTGATCAGTCAGAGCGCTGCAGTTGGGACATTATTCAGCTGGACAGGGTTAATGACCTTGCATGTCTATCTCATGTTACTCCACTGAAATCAGGGAGGTTCCTGTAAGCCACTTTGTGGTGGTCAGAAATGCTTAATGAGGAATTCTTAAATAAAACAGGTGGATTCAAAGCATTCTGCTGTGTGAACAAGTCCTGCAGGCATTGGAATAGCTTGAGGCTTGGTGGTTTAAGGTATGGATCCCCTTGCCCAAAGGTCAGGAACAGGCTGAGTGTTTCATCAGGAGCAGCTGGAAGAGAACAATGATGATGAGCTGGGGCTGGCTTTGTCACGGAGAGGTGGGCACACGTCTGAGTGCTCCTCAGCTCAGTGGGGGCTGAGACAGACAGCAAAAATCAAACCCCAGGTTTCTTTGGACCCTTGGGACTTGTTTCTTTATCGGCATGAAGATGCTTTTCTGGTGAGACATGAACAGGAAGAGGATTCTGCCTGAGTTTGCTGATTGTGATCTTTGAGATGCTCATGATGAGCATCACTTTGTCTTGAATTCAGAAATGCTTGTGATGCTTTTTATACAGTACACCACAAAAATATTCATAATTCACTGGTTATGGCATCTTCATTAACCAAAGCTGTCCAACAATTTTGTTCAGTCTTGCATTTCTCTTGATATGGAATAAATTCATATAATCTTTGGGTCAGGGGTCTACGAATACATTTTACATACCCCTGTCCCCTGTTTAAGTAGACAGTAGTATTAGTGCTTTAACCTTGAGTCTTCTGTAAGTTTTGCTTTGAGAGAGAGAAGGGTTTAAACCAACAAAAAAACCGCAAAACCCAGTGAAAGCTGGAAGTAACAGTTTTAATAGGCTGGAGGAGTTCTTCATGCCTTTCCACCAGAATTAAAAATTTGATGGTTATAAGCTAGTTAGCTGAATTTCTAAATTCTATCTCAAATGTAGTATCAAGCAAAAAAAAGGGATTTTAAATATATGGCTGAATTTTGATTCAGGTAACTTTATTCTCTCTGTTTAGCCACAGGTTTTTAGGTCCATTAATTGTAACAATTTTTTTTTTGCTTCTGGTTTGAAGGAATTTTGCTGAGGGCTTGGATATCCTGTTTGAGGCTGTGCAGGAGCTTGGCTCCCTCTAGGGTCTGATCCCAGGGTCTGTGCTCCAGCAGCAGGAAGGAAAAGCTCAGGCAGCAGCTAGGTTCTGATCCTGGAGTTTGATCTTAATTCATCATATTAATACACTTGTTACGTGTGTTTTCAGTAGTGGTTACAATGTGGATGAAATTGATGTGCTGGTGATGTTGCTGATGGGAAGACATCCTGGAAAGCTCCTGCTGAAATCTTTCATTTGTTTGTTTAAAATTATTTCTATCCATTTCAGATACCTCTGATGAACAGAATTCACAGTCTTCAATGGAAAATTCCATGAATAGTTCAGAGAAAGCAGAAATTCAGTCCTCTGGAGAAAATGATTTAATTACAGAGGCATCTAAAAACTCTCAGGTAACTTTAAGTGCAATAGTCCGATTGCATGGATCTTGGAAAAGTTTATTTTTACTTAAAAGCAAATATAAGGAGGACAGTTGTGTATTTCCACTAATTTCCAAAGTGAGGACAGTAAAGCAGCTGTAGAGTATTAAAGTTGTGGTCCAGGTGACTGGCTGCTTGAATCTCACAGAACTGGAGCAGTAAACCAGATTGGTCTGATGGATTTCTTGGTTTCTTAAACCAGACTATGTTTTTAAGTGAATATTAACATTTTACATTAATAAATTGCTTGGAACAAACCTACTGGACCCTTTGAGGACCATTCAGAAGTAAAACACCTTCTATAAAGGTAAATGCTTACGGCAGTTAGGAGAGTTCATATGTGGATGTTTGGGTGTTTACTCAGTGAAACACTGAAAGATTCTGGGTGGATGGGAGGAAGAAATTATCCTTGCAGTTGTGCCCTTCTCAGGGCAGGACAAGTCCAGATCCTCAGGCAGAGCCCTGCTCCTCCTATGGGTCCTCAGTTCCAGTGCACCCTCCATCGAGGCTGTTCCCTGGAATATTCACTGTGGGTTTTAGCCTGCAACTAGAATTTTGCCCTTTGTAGATGACAAGAAGTGCAAAGATGTTGAGGTAAGATGTAAGCAGATTTAAGGCAGCACTGGGACATGTTCTAGCATCCAGGGATGCTTAGTCTGGGACACGTCACACGCTGGGGAATTTGTTGGTGCTGTTTGTTTGATGTTTATGGTGCCTGAACTTCAGTGCAATGATAACGTGGCTGTTTTTCTTTTCCCCCTCATTAAGGACTCTGAAGGAGTGCCACCTTCTAAAAAGATGAAAGTAGAGGCTTCCCAACAAAATGTTGAAGAGATTTAGACTATAGATTTTTCTGGTCAGTTTTTATGTAAGGTACATCAGTGGGCTTAATTATAGAACAACCTTACTTAAGCATCTTCTCTTGGATGAGGACAGAACTCCTAACTTTTCAAGTTACCAAGCAAAAATCCAAGAAAGCCTAACAAAGGTTTAACTTCTCAGACACTGAAAACTTTTTCCTGTGAAACAAACATTGAGAACTTTTAAGTTACTGTCTCTGAAATGGTTGGAGTAAACAACTCAGGAGGGGTCTACGCACTGTTTCTAAAGTCAAAATTACAATTATGTTGCTGCTGTATTTTTTTTTTTTTTCATTTCTCTATTTAACATTGTAAGATATTTAAGGATGGTACAGGTCAGGTATTAGCTTTCATGTGAAGTTCATTGTTCTGGCGTGATGTCTGCTTTTGTTTTGTGCCTTGTGTTCTGAAAACAGTGCTAACTTTTAAAAGTTGTTTTGCAACTGTCTCCTTTGCAAAGTGGCCTATGTTTGCATAATGCCATGTAGTAAGGCTTTTTTTTTTTTTTGCTTTTTTTTTTGGTTGGGGTTTTTGTTTCATTTTTAAGTTTTAAATCCCTGGTGCTTAAATTTTTAAACAACTACAAATCAGGAAGCCATTTTCACTCTTGGAGTCCAAGGAGAAAAAGGAGCTTGATACTTTATTTTAGCAGCTATAGTGGAGATCTTTTATTGAATGCATGGCATTCGCAACTGTAAATTTGGTCTTCTAAATACTTAACTTCATCAGAAGTTAACATGATCTGTTTACCATTTATAGTCCAGATCTGAATAGATATTATAACATAGGCACTTAAAATACTTACGTATTAGGTCCAGATCTCTGTACTGGGTACAACTTGCTTTACAGAAAAGTTCCACTATGTACATAAATAGGATCAAAGGGATTGATGCACAGTGAGTTTATTTTCAATTGGTCTTTTTTGATATCATGTTTTCACTGAACTGGATTTCATTGTACTGTTTCATTATGAGATGTTTACTTCTATGTTCCAGGAAAATACTGTATTGGGGAGGGGGTTCCTTAATCTCTTTCAGCAAGTCTTGTAAATAAGCCTTGTTGTCTCCATAGTCCAGTTCCTAACTCCAGCTAGGAATGTTCCTTCTCTTCCAATTAACGTTGAAGTGTGCTTATGCTAACTAAACTAACGGAAAGGCACAAGGTAGGTGCAGCTCCCCTCAAATTCCTGGCGAGCAGAAGTGTGGAACCCCATCTGCATCAGGTCACGAGGGTCTGGTCTTCCAGTGAGGCTTTGTACTTCCAGGGAATAAACACCCGGTGTCGGTGGAACCGCTGATCTCCCGCTTCCATGCACACACACACACCCATCCATGTGTCCATCCTTGCTGCTGGATCGGGGCCTTGCTCTGTCTTCTCCTGGCGTGGGAGATGGAACTTGGGATTTAAAATACGATCTCACAGCTCTGGAAATGGTTGCGTGTAGTTTGTAAGCTGAAAAACTGTAAATACTTTTTTAGATTGAAAAAAAAAAAAAATTGCTTCCAGTTGATAATGTTTTTTCATGAATTAGGTCTTCTTGAAGCTTATTTAGGTATGAATTCTCCAATAGTGAAAATGGCTTGCACTTAGACTACTGCATTACGTTTGCAATTACCACTTTATTAGGAAAAATAATGAGGAACTGGGGGGAGGGAAAAGGGGAGGGAGGAGTGGGGAGCCAATACTGACCTTCCATAAGATGTTTGTAGGATTGAACCTCAAATAAACCTATGACACTCAACTTTTCCTTTATGTTGAAATAAAACATTTTGGATTTTAACTGAATAAAATTTGATTGCAAATCATTCATGAAAACAGCGTGCTCCCTAATAAGATTTTGGGATTTCTGGTCTGATCATGAAGTCCATTAACATTCTGAAAATAAGGAAATGAGGAGCCAAAAAGTGAATTTGCACAATATATGCAATGAAACGGTAGAATTCTCTCTTGAATTGTGTGTATGCCTAAAATGTGGATAACTGGTCCATGACAATTGATTTGTATGTATATTACATTCAGATTTAAGTGATATTTTGTGAGAAGTTCTATTGATATATTAAATGGGCAAATCTAGAAAGATTCAAACTTCTAAATATTTTTGATTTATTAACTTTTCGTTATTCTTAATGCTAAAACAAAACAAATTGATGCCACCTTTGACAAGTAGTCATGTTTACTAATCCCTCTCTTCAGGTGCATCGCAGCAAGTTTTTAATTTTTGTTTTGTAGACGTTTCCAAGGGAGTAAATAGACTTTTCATTTAGGAACTAATTCCTGTACTTTAGGAAGAAATAAAATATATAAATAGCACTAAAAATACCTCAAATTTTTCATTAGATAGAAGCATTTATTGGCATTATTGACATCAACAGGTTTAATTATAAACTTCCTTTTCTCTCCTGTGGCTTCTGTTCAGAACTGTTCATTGTTCTGTGGCTAATGAGACAAGGCATCATAACCATCTTCCTAGAGGCTTTATTTCTGAGGTAGAAATCCTTTATTTACAGCTTCTACAGAATGCATTCAGATCTTTTATTTTAACCAGAGATTCTAGTGACAACAGACAACTGAACAAGCAGATAGATTTGGGTTCCTTAGACCTGTTATTGTCAGTCTCTGATGGAAGAGACTTTGACATTATCTGGTATGAAGAAATCCAAAATAGTGTATAAGACTGTTATTAGTCTTTTTTTGAAGTGCCTGATAACATTTATGGGCCAACGGATGTGATTGAACACATTTTAATGCCAGAAAGTACAGATGGGACCAAACCAGAACATGGAATTCAAATCCACCTGAGGTTTGAAACCAGATCTAAATCCAGCTTTCTTTGGCTTGGACCTATCTCTACCCAAAACTTGTTTTATGAACTCACTGTAAAAGGGTTTATTGAAAGCATTGAGAGGTGGAGCAGGAGGAGAGATGTAATTTTTTTCAAGATGACTGAAAGTTCTCATACAGCTGATGTTTTAGAAATAGTGCAAATATCAAGAAGTGCTTCCTTGCTACAATGCTGAATGTTGGAGCTTCAGTTACAAATAAATAAATAAAATAAAAAAATTAACAAAAAAATATTAAAAAAAAAAAAAAAGAAACTAGAAGCAAGCAAGTAATTTAGCTGAGTTTGTGGAACACGTGGGAAGGCCTTCCGGATAATCGATTTACTCAGCCAAACATTTTATAGCAGAACTATTCCTTGGAATTTTTATGCTTGGGAAAGTAGTTGTTAAACATTCCAAAAAGTGCTGGCACTTACAAAACAACAACAAAAAAATAATCAACAAGGCAGTATAAAATATCGGTTTTGGGTGGCTATCTTCATACATAAACATTGTCATGTTTTGGAATGTTCTTTATATCTAAGGGCCTGTTAGAAGGTGTAAAGAATTTTGTTTTCTTCAATACCTAATCGTTTTCCATCTTATGATTTGTGTGTGTGTGTGTTGTACAGCAGTATAATTTTTCACTTATTTATTCCATCGGTAGTTATGGTTTGTACAATGTACAATGGTTTCATTTCAAAATAAAATCAAAAATCACAACATGAATGCTGTGTGAATAATTTTTATCAAGAAACTTAATCTCAGTTTGGTTTGGGGTTTTTTTTTTTTTGTTTTTTTGGTTTTTTTTTTTAATTTGCAATAAATTTCTCTTTTTTATAAATGGTGTTTTTAAATGTGCATTCTCTGGTGTTGTCTTGTTTGGTAACGTGTAAAATGATCCACCTTTGAGCAGTCCAAAGGTGTCTTGATAATTGTGTGGTGGGGCAGGGGCAGGTGGTGGTTGTAAGAACAACAAACAGATATGGCCAATATAATTAAAGCAATCTGCAGAATAATTTGGTAATTTAAGATCATTCATTTACCAAATTCCTCATTTGGTGCTCGGTTCATGTGTTGTGGTAACTTAAATTGGAGGGGTGGGGAAGGCAGAGTGCAGAAACGTGCTTCAGTTTGGAAAGGAGCTGGAGTTTGATGCTTGCAAGAGTGAAACTCTTGAAGAGTTTTGGAAAGATTGTTTACATTCAAGACGGATATAAAGTGTCCAGCTTATTTTTAGTGTTCTGTGTGCTCTGTCCCAAGGTGGCCTGCAGTTCCACAGGCTGGAACAGCTCTGCTGGCTCTGGCTCCCAGCGGGGCGAGCCTCAGCCTGCTCCCACCTTGGCTCTGTTGCCTCCCTCACATTTACTGGGGTGCTCCTAACATTCTCACCAGCCCCTTAAACTCACTATCCTGGAAAGGAAACTATGTTTTAGTTTGTTTTTTTTCCTTCTCCAGATTAGTGAATTAAACCGGGAGACGCGTATCAAGGAATTCCATACGGGGTGGAACTGGAGAGAGAGGAAAGGACAAGTAGAAGCAAGGTTGTAACTCAAGATGGGTCCCAGAAAGAAAGGCCTCTGAACAGGTAAGGCTTGTGCCAGGGAGTGAGCAGTAGCAGCCTGCAGCAGGGCATGGCTGGAGGTTTTCCCTGTGGTTTCCTGGGAGCAGGATGGGCACAGAGCCCCGGCAGAGTGGGGCACACTGGGCTGGACTCCTGCGCTCAGCCCCGGCCCAGGCTGTGAGTGATTCCCTGAGCTCTTTCCCTCATCAGTATGGAAATGCTTATCTTCCTGTCTGTAGATTTGGGAGGATAATCTCACCACTAAGTGCTGTGGAATACACTGTGGGCATTAAACAGCTTGGATGGCTTTGTTCACAGTGTGTATTACAGTCAAATTCTTCCTGTGCTAAAAGCCAATTTCAGGGAATTGATGTTCCTTGAAGGATCATCAGAAGCTGGTGGCCTGTGTTTCACCTTGCACTGTGGATTGATGAAAAACATGAAGAAAAGACACGCTCAAAAGATGCTGTGGCCTCTAGGTGTTTCCCTGTGCCTCCTGGAATTCCTTGCTGTGGAGCAGGAGAGGATCACTGGCAGTCTTGAACTGTTACTGATCACCTAAATGCTCATCCTAAAGAGCAAACCAAGAGGTCTGTCTCCAAAATAAGTGGATTTATTTTAAAGGATGCCCCTTTCCTTTCATCTGGCAGAGGAGAAACACCCTGAACTTGTGTTGTAGCTTAAAGCTGCTGCCCTTTCTTTAAGTTATGGAGTACTCCTAACTCTTCCTAGAAAATTGCACTGCTACCTAATGATTTTATTTTAACAGGTTACCCCTCTTTTCCTGCAGGAGGAAACACTGGCTTGCTTTGAATTTAGTGAGGTCAGTCCATGCTGTTGCCATGGAAATACTTTATACAGTGCTGCTACTGATGTGACTTTTTTAGCTCAGGTTTAGTTCTTAACAAACTACATGGAAGACTTTTAATAGGTGTTGTTAAATTGTGAATATTGTTTTGAAATGTTTTAATTTTTTTCTTACTTAAAATATTCTCAGAATGTTTTGCTGGGAGGCAGCACTTTTTTTCTTTTTTTTTTTTTTAAGCAAATGTTAATATAGGATAGCAATAACCTAAAGCTAAATACAACTGGCTTTTTCTTCACAATTTAAGTCATTTATGATGCTGACTAAGAGCTGAATGCTAGTTTTGGTTTTTAAAGATCTGAGACAGCTCTCACATGATGTGATCATTCCTTACTGTTGCTTTCATGTGTGGAGAAGTATTTGACCTACCACTCCTCCCCTAAACACAGGGATCAGCCTTGATTCCATGCTAATGGGGAATGTCAGATCATTGCATGGGCGTAATTGGGATATTGCAGGGATGCCTCTTCTCTCCTTGCCCAAGACTTGCTCTCAATCTTTTATGTCTCCCTTCATCTTATTTCTGGTTTTACACACCAGAAAAAGTAGCATTTGGCTATTTAATGTTTGGAAGCTTTTTCCCTCCTGAGGGTAGCTATGTAGAAGAGCCTGCTTTTTCATTTTAATTGTGGGGTCCTAAAACTGAAATAATATATGCAATGTAGTATAAACACTTTGGAATGTGTGTCCTAGGACCCGACTTCTCTCCTGGTCATGGAGGTTTGCACTGCAGGGCAAATTTGAGATCTTTTCTCTCGACTTTGTGTACACTTACATATGTGTATGGGGTTTTGTGCTGTAGGATGGTGCTCTCTCCCCATACCAGCCCTGTTGCCATGTTTTTATGTTAACTTACAGGATCCATTGCATCCTTTATGCTTTTGAGAAGGATTAAATCTGACCTTCACTTTCCTTGGAACAACTGTGGTTCCTTCACTTTCCTTTTTATGTGCTACTAAGCAGGTACTGGGTTAGGTGTGAGCCACCAGCCTGGCAGCATAAGCTCCATGTCCTGACCTTTCTGTGACTCTGCAGGTCTCCAGCTTCTCTGGCTGCCCTGGCTTCTTGCAGACTGCTTCTGGAAAATAATAAGCAATTTAGTGTATTAACGACAATTAAATTATTGCTAGCGCAAACGCTCTCTCAACATTCTTCAGCCATTTCTGGGCTGTCCTCTACATCTCGTGTTTCTCACAGCTCCCTTAAGTTTGGGAATGTTTTGCATAATCGTTAGAGCTGGAAGGGACCTCTGGAGATCACTGGGTCCAAGCCCTGTGCCCAGGCAGGGTCACCTGGAGCAAGTGACACAGGAACGCATCCAGGTGTGTTTGAAATGTCTCCACAGACGGAGAATCCACGGCCTCCCTGGGCAGTGCCAGTGCTCTGCCACCCTCAACGTGAAGGAGTTGTTCCTCGTGTTGAGGCAGAACATTTCGTGCTTTAGTTTTGTTAAAAAAAAAAATAAAAATTGTCCTGCTGGATGGGAGCCCCGCTGGATCATTTAAACCAGCCATCCTCAGAAGGAGTGGGGACATTCTTAGCACAGGGCAGCAGCGCCTTCCCCTTTCTTTTTCAAGCGATCCTGGCGGAACGTGGGTGTGTGTGTCGCCCGTTGTCCCCATCCCGGCGGGGGCAGGGCTGTGGCGGGGCCGCTCCGTCGCCTTTAAGCGCGGCGGGGGCCGGCGCGGGGCGGAGCGGGGCGGTGGCGGCGCAGAGCGGGCGCGGGCTCGGCCGCGGCGGCAGCGGGGCCATGGCCGCCGACGTGTTCATGCGGCCGGCGCGGCTGCTCGGGGCGGCGGGGCCGCTGTCCCCCCGCACGGAGCCCGACGAGGACTCGTCGGACACGGACGACGGCGGAACGTCGCCGGGCGGGGGGCGGCGGTGCGGGCCGCGGCGGGGGCAGCCCCCGGGCCCGCAGATCATCCACTCGGGGCACTTCATGGTCTCGTCGCCGCACAGCGAGCACCCGCCCAAGAAGGGCTACGACTTCGACACGGTCAACGAGCAGACCTGCCAGACCTACCAGTTCGGGGCGGCCCGCGGCGGCGGCGGCGCCGGCGGCCGCCTCAGCATCGACGCGTCCCTCACGAAGCTGTTCGAGTGCATGTCCCTGGCCTACAGGTACCGCCGGGGGCCGAGCGGCCCCGGCAGCGAGTCCCGGCCGCGGGAACAGCCCCGGCCGGGCCGGGCGGGGGAACCGCGCCGGGGCCCGGGACCGTGTGAGGGGCGGGGTCGCAGCCGAGCGGGGACCCCCGGGCCCGACCCGACCCACACGCGGGGGTTCGGTGCCGCTTTTGTTTTCAGCGAACTTGGGGACCCCGGCGGGCGCTTCCCCGCAGGCCCGAGGCCCGTGGTTGGGGTGAGCGGCTGTCGCTGCCCCCCCCGCCCTGAGGGCTGAGGGCTGAGGGCTGGGGTCCCGCTCGTCCGGGCTGGCTGCTGGTGCCGCTGGAAAGCCTCAGCATCCCGCGGCCAGGCTGGGAGCGAGTGGAAGCCTCTAGTGCTAAGCAGAAACCCTTAAAGGGCAAAGTGCCCCGCTCGATGTGAAACCCGGCCAATTTTCCTTTTTCCTCTCCCCAAATTTTATTTTTGTAACTAAGTCAAGCAAGCGGGCTCTGTCGCTGTTTCCTTTGTTCCTGTGGTGGCTGCAGCTGGCAGCAGCACTTCCTGGGTTTATCTGCACCTTTTGCTCAGACTTCAGTTGTGCTTTTCATCTCTTGGGTAAAGCGTTATATTCCCATTTATCCCCTTTGTCTGTCATCCAAAATGGAGGCAGAGCTGTGGAATAGAAGTGTTTTGGAAAGATGTGTGTCTGCCCGAGTCTTTTGTTCCGTGTGATATAGCAGAAACCGGATCCAATCTGATGTTCTCTGCTGAGCGTATTTTGGAAGTTGATTAAAAGGGTTGATGGAAAATGCCTCTTGGCATATTGACAGAAATATTTATTTTCATCTATAGGAACCACGTTAGCTTGCTAAAAGAAAATTAACTTTGCCCACTCCAAATTCCACTATTTAAGTTCAGTGAAGAGGAAACAATAGAAACTTGTTCTGTACAGTAGCAAGAAGATGTAATGTAATTAATCCTAAAATTTTAGTGATATTGGCCAAGAATGTTATTAGTTATTGGTAAGAGACTGACCTCAGATAAGGTGTGTGCAACGGTGGGCATAAGTACTTTGCACTTACAAAAGAAATAAAAATGTAAGCCTTAATTAAAAATTAATCAATCTGCCTTTATTGTACAAGCTGGGAGGATCTTGCAGAGGAGCCACAGGGATTGTGAAGGACAGAACTGGACTGCTCATGTGCATCTGCTCCTTGGCCTCTATTACCTTTGTTTTATTTTGTGCTTCCACTGGTGTGTCCTTGGGATTTTGAAACAGGATCACATCTGGTACAAAGGAATAATTCTGTAACACTGACTGACAATATTGAACTCTGATGTAAGTGAATAAATTGAGCACCAAATTTATTTCAGAATAAATAATTTTATCCTGCTTGCTGGTGGTAGTGTGAGGCAAGGTGCAGAAAATATCTTCTTAGAGGCTGCCAAAGAAAAGCACATTCTTAATGCTTCTGTCCTTGTGTGCCTTAGGGTTTGCTGAGTTGCAGCCCTGAAGCATCCTGCCTGGATCCAGCCTGCTTTCTCAGCAGCTTAGGGATACAATTTTTAAATCTGCCAAACAAACCGACTGTAAACTTTGGTCTAAAAAGGATTAAAGTAATTCTGGAAAGTCTGATTTGAGGTGATGAACGTGGCTGTGAAGTGTCTTTTTAACAAATGATTGAGCCTGTAGGTGATGGGTCTCTCTGTCCACACCATCCTCAGGTTGGATTTGATCTTGGTTGGTTTATGGGGATGCTTTTGTGGCTGTTCCCTCAGCTGTACCTTTCTCATTGTTGCCTGTCAGATCCAGCACTGACAAAACACAAAAAATTCTGTGTTAATGTTTTCTGTGCTGCCTTTGCTGTGTAGAAATGCACTCTAGGAAAGAACTGGGGGTGTGGAAACCAACAGCAAAAAACTGTAACACAGACAGGTGAAGATGTGTGGATTTTGCTTTGTGGGGGCATGAGCTACCTGAAGAGCTGAGCGATGCAGCCGTGTTAAACACAAACCCAAGGAAGCTGCTGTAATGGAGCTCTCTGTGTAATATTTATTTACTTGTGGCACTCATTGCTGGTATTTCAGTGTTTAAAGTTTTAAAGAGAAGCAGTAAAACGTGTGGTACCCATTAGCTTTGCCGATGCACTAGAAAGCAAAGTTTTTCTAGATTACCTCGGTCATTACCTGGGTCATTACCTCGGGTGGCTTGTTTGGAAGCGACCAAATTTATGCTGGATCACGGATTTAATTGTGCTGTAAATTTTTTTGTTTGGCTTTGTGCTGTTAATAGTCAAACTTTTTATGATAAAAAAAGTTATTTCTAACCACCAGGGAAGCAATTCCCTCATGCCTTTGAGCAGTACAAATTAATATGATTCTGATTTTCATCACAGCTGTTTCAGTCACGTAGCCAGTTGCACAGTTTGAAAAGTCTAATTTCAGAGGGGAAAATATACCTATAGAATACTCCCCTGTACAGTGAGTAGATTAAAACGATTTTTTAAATTAATAAGTAACTTATAAACACTGGGGTTTACAACAGGTGTCACACAGGCTGTACTTTATCTAAATGTCACCGTTTCTCATGTTTCTGATGAGATTGATTATGGGAGCTGTACCACACTGACAGAGGGAAAAGAACATTGGTTTTCTCCTTTCTGCTCCTTCATCTCAGCTCTTTAAACCGATGTGACCTTGCAGACCTTGACGTGTAGGTAGGTAGAATTGACCTGTTGCAGGCAGGTCAAATTAGACAGGCAAAAAGATCTTAAAAAATGTTCTTCTCAAAATGAGAAAGACCTTTGACACTGCTCGTTCTAATGAGAAACTGTGCTTCTGGTACATGACCTACAATATGCAAAATTAAGTAAAATGTTATGTCATCTTGATATTTAATTTAGTAAAGCCCTCTAATAACTTTACCATTATCCAAATAATTACTTTACCCAGAAATAAATTTCCAAAGCTGAGCTGTAATCAGAAATGTTCCAACAACAGCCTGTCATGAAGGTTTTTTTCCCTGAGATTGGGACAGAAGAATTTTTTCTCCTTGTTTTGGCGACTTGTTGTCTCCAGTGAAAGAACCATGTTCAGCTCCATATAGAATGCAGGCTGAAGACTTCTGTGAGGTGAAAAATTGTGCTTTACAAAAGGGCACTGTAAACTGTTTGTTGCCCTGACAGTCTGGAATATGGGACATTGGACTTCCTTGTGGAAAGCTCTGCTTTGGGAAGACTGATGCATAGTTTAAGGTTCAAAACCTGAAATAGGAACTTTCCTGAACTGCATATGGAGCTCTGAAAAATGGATGTTGGGAATCAGTGACCTTGTACTAGTTTATCTCTAGCATAAAAATGCAAATCCTGCTAAAATGACTAATGTAATTACTGCAGGGAGTAGGAAATGCAGTGTATTTCTCCTGGAAAAAATAGATTTAAGATAACTCTTTATTTTCTCTGGGTGTAAAAGGGATAAGTGGCATTGCAGATTTCAGTTATACTCTGCCAATGTGAAGAAATAAGGGTTGATGAAGCTCTGAGACCATGTAAATAATTTATTTTGTGTATGAAAGTTCCCTTCTGTTCTTCCTGCTGGGGAGGAGGTCCTGCAGTGGAGAGAAAGGGCTCCTCAGATGTGTGTGGTCCATGTACATTGTATAAACAAAGCACAAGCTTTATTTTAGGCATTATTAATGATACTACTCACAGTGGGTGGTGTTTTTTAAACTGTTATATATCATTATGTCAGTCATTGCTTATATTCACATAGGGCATGGTAGGGTAGGTGCAGATGACTTTGTGGGCTCATTTATTCCTAAGTAGCCTCAGAGTTCTCTCTTAATAAGAGCTTAAGGAACATGCCAGGTGTTGTAGTTGAGGTAAGAGTGTTAATGTTGGCATGAGATCCTTGTCCAAAGCCCTCTGGATCCTGCTTGCTAAAGCTGCACAGAGCAGGAGAGTGGGGTCTGGGAACTGGGACAAAAGCTGCCTTGTGGACAGCTTGCCAGGTCATTTCTAGATTTCATCTCTCCTCTTTAGCAATATGACTCCTTCACTTGATGCAGATGTAAGCCAAAAATATTCCCTTCCTCAGTGGACAGACGTTAGGGGTCAGCTTGTTTCCAGAGCACCTTTGCCACACATTCTTTGTTAGTGCAGTGTTTGGGGAAGTTCTCAGCAGTGCTGATAGCACTTGGAGATTAAAAACTTCCAGAACTCAGTTACATATTTCACATGCTGTTTTGTAGAAGCTACTCTGACAGAAACACCTATATTCATCTCTGAATTTAGCCGAACTCGAGCAGAGTTGCTGTTACAAGTGTTTTTTTTCACCACAGTAAGGGTCCCTTGAAAGCATGGATGCCGTATTCAGGCTGCAGTATGAATCAGGACATTGGTACTGAGCCTCTTACCCTGCTTATGTCAAATGCTTGATATAGTCACAAGCTTTTAAGCTCTGTGTAAGATGCAGTTTGAAATTCCACCTTGACAACCTTGAACCTTAGGACAGTTTGCAGAAGGGTTGCTGAGCTGTTCTTGTCTCAGAGACGTATTTCTTTGCCAAAGTAAACATTTAGCAGCGGTAGTGTGAGAAGGCCTTGGTTCACATTAAGGTTTTGGTGTCTTCAGGGCTACAGATGTCTACAGGAAGAACAGACAAATTCTGTGGACAGAAGTTTAGATACAGGGACAATTTTGTTTGTTTTGCTCCTGGCTATTTTGGTGTCTCTGCAGACTGGTTTCTATGGACCTGGTTGGGCAGGTTGTTATATAGAGGTGTGGGGCACAGTAGTCACCTTTTTCATTAAAAAAGCATATTGTTATCATATTTGATCTACCATTTAATCTACATGTTTTGTTGTAGTTCTCATCTTGTGGTTTTACTCACTAAACAGATGTTATTTTCTGGCTTAAATATGACATGGATTTTGTAACCATCATTTTTGATGGATTGCTGAAATAGGGAAGAGGGAACTAGTTTGTTCTCAGACTGCCAGTTCTCAAAACTTGTGCATGGTCTGAAAAAAATTTGGCTGAACTTTTGAGATTTGGCATTATTTTTAGTAATTTTAAGAAGATTTTGTGCTGCATGATTATGATGTGCTTTAAATGGCAACAGAAATTAATATGTTGATTTCCAGTTCTCCCTCCCTTACCCATTTTTATTTCTTTCTGCTGAGTGACAAGAGGAATTAAAGCCAAGAAACCCAAAATTCAGGTCTTGGCTTTACTCATGTTTTTCCACACACCCCTTTAGTAGGTCACTGAACCATTCTTGTTTGTTACTTTCCCATGTGGGGGAAAAAAATTTCCATTCTTTTGGAAAGCAGAGTTGATATTCAGTCACTTGAGCAGCTGCTTATCTGACTGTGTGTCCTTAAGCTATGATTAGTCTTAATCAAACAAAAGGGTATCTAGTGATGCTGCAAGCTGGGAAGGGGTGGGGAGGAATAAAGGGAGCTTTGTAGCCATTTTGAGCTGAAGGCTGGGCATTTCTGGGATGTCAGAGGCATTTTGACAGACTTGGAGGAGAGAGTGACCTCTTTAAGTTGCTATGGGTGGGTGGAATTTTTCCCCTAAAAACCACACTCAGAGATCTGTTATAAAGCAGGAAGTATTGAAAGGGCAAGGAATGAGGCTGGAAGCTCGCTGAGATGTGAAGTTAAAAGGATCTTTGAGGAATACATTGGGTGAATTAGAAAGGGCCAAGATAAAGCCACGAAGATCTGGATGGTGTTAACAGAGGCCACAGGGATGGAAACAGGAAAGAAAAATGAGATACTGCAAAATTCAAGTCAAACAAAGGATGTCTCGGCTGACTGTGGGTTTGAGCCCAGGTTACAAACTCACTGAGCCCCTGTGCATGAGGAAACACCCTGCAGCAGGAGTAGATGGAATGACAGCAAGAAAAGGAAATCTCTAATCATGGTGAGGAATGTGGAGAAGAGGTTGGAATTGTACTTAGATGAGTTTTGAATAAAAGGACAGAGATAAATGATCACGATGAGTTGTGGAGAAAAGAGGATGTTGGGTGTAATGTGGTTCAGGGCAGGAGAAGTGGGAATGAAGAGGAAGAATATATGGAAAGTAAGGGGTAGATGATGGAAGGTGTGGCTGGAGTTGGAAAAGTCCAGTGTTTGTTCCCTATGCTTTGATCTGTGATGGGAGAGTTAGATAGGAAGCACTTGATGAGGGTGTACCTGATAAAGGAGGGAATGAGCTGGATGGACCCAGATATGGAAGTTATGGGTGATAGAGCAGTGAGATGGGGACAGGAGATCTGGAATTCCTGGTCTGGCTCTTCTCATGCTGCCCTGCTGCCTTTTGCTGGTGGAGAGAAAGGGTTCTCTTTTTAAAACAGAGCAACAACAACAACAACAAAACCTTATCAGTTGAGAAACCTGGACCAGTTTGGGTTTAATCTGGTATTTTATTTTTAATTAACAGACTACAGGCTATATGCTTGCAACTTCCTTTCTTTGTATGCAGAAATTAATTGCATTTACAGTTTCCCTCATCTGTCCTTTGATATCTTAATATCATTGGCACAAACAGTTCTTTAAAGACAAAACTTCTAAGCTACTTCTGAGGAAAAAGACAAGCTTTCTAAACTCTTTGATGGCTATAGAAATATTTTACAGCTTTCATACAATTTTCCTTTCGCTCTGGAAAGGAAACCTTTAACATGTCCATAAAACAATTATGAAGATGATTAGGAAAAGTACTTGTTTCAGTTGCCTCCAAAGAAAATAGAGTTGGTTCTTTGTGTTTCAGACAGTGATGGAAAAACCTGAATTTGATTGTTTTTAGTGCAAGCTTGAGTTACACTATTGTCACAGTTTCTGAAGCAGGAAGGCTTGAAAAATAGGGTTAGGAAAAGCAAGGTTCTTCAGAAATTAGTTCTAATAGTTTTAGTACCAGAAGAGAAATTCTGAGCATGGTATTTTCAAATAAACTCTTTACACTGCAAGTAGAAATGGAGGGCTCCTTGTCTGTTTTCCTGCCTTGGCTCCATGCACTGCAATTGTTCGGCTCTGCCTTCCTTTGTTAAATCTGCTGTTGGATTGAGCAAAAGTTTGCTTGAACTCGGTGGGGATAGTGTTTTATCTTCCTGCCATTCCCAAAAGTGTGACATTATCTTCCTGCCATTCCCATACGAGTGACAATCTCTTATCAGTCTCCTCCAGGCTTGGTGCCTCTGAGGAGCAAGTGGTAAGGAGAGCCTGGGTGACACCTTGGTGTTCTGTGTGGTGTGAATGGCTGCAGGGGAATTGCCTGTTCCCTCTCTGTTAAGCAGATTTTACTTTGTGCCTTAAGGTATGGAAACCCTTGGGTGCTGCTTAAGAGCAAGCTCAATAGCAGTTACCTTTGTGAAAGATCAGTATTTTTAGTTGGCTGTCCAGCCATTACATCAGTGGATAATGGAAAATGGGATTGGAAATGACCATGAGAATCCATCTAGGCCCAGGGAAAAGGTTCCTTCCCTTGGTTGGTTATCCAGACCATGGCCACTTGCAAGGTGTATGAAGGTACAAAGCCCACAGTGTTAGGAGTGTTTCCCAGGGCTGTCACCTTTGGGACTGTAAGAGAAAAGGTGACATGCCAGATGGAAAGGGCTTGCAGGGCACTGCTTGGATTATCATGTAGCAGGGTATTAGTGAAAGAATCTGATTCACTTCAATTAGTGATATGTCAGTGTGTTTTGGCCAGAATACTCCTGACCTACAGATAACCCTTTGCCATGACACGGTTGGTGATGTACCGTGATGTGAGGAAAAGGTTCAGCTGTTTTAGTAGCTAAACATTGCTGCTTAATGAATTGGTCTCTTTTCCTGAAAAGCACAGAAAAATTTTAATGACTTGTTAAATTTTAATGACTTGTTAGAGAGCTTTTTATCCTTGGTTTTTTGTTTGCAGCACATTATCTACAACAGTAATGCACAGTTAGAGACCTTTTTGTCTCTCTACTTGTAGTTTAGCTGATAGTTTAGGTGATGGAAGCAGTGGATATAGCCCTTTTTTCTATATTTTAATGCCTTTTCTTAATGTATTCTTATGTGGTATATCTTCCTACATACAGAGAGAAATGCTTTTTGTTTAATTATAGTAGGAGATGTCTGGATTTCTGTAGGTATATTTATTGCTCCTTTATACCACTCCAGAGCAAGCAGAGAATATCTTTATGGGTAGAGTACATATGTGGTGTTTGTGCTTCTGTTTCATTGCACATTAACAATATTTCCCTATGCATTCTCCCAGTGATTTGGGGAACAAAGGGCAGAATTTTGGGGGGACAGTTCAGAGCAGAAATAAGAGAGTTGAGGCTGCTTTCAACTGAAGGAGCAAGGAAGAATGGTTGAGAGATCACCCTTAGTCCATGAAAAGCTGAAAACTCAGGTAAAGGAGTCTGATGCTTGTTACAGTTTGGTTCCTCTGTGAGCTTGAAAGGGCTTCTTCCATCTCAGGAGATGAAGGGTGGTCTTGTCATTGCTGGTTTTGGGTGGGGCTTACTTGTCCCAGGGCAAGGGAATTAAGAACAAGAATTGAAGAGTGCAGCCTTAAGGGTGACTGAGGGGGTAAGGAGAAGATCCAGATCCACTTGCTCTTGTGTAATAGGTTTGCCCTTCTTGAGAAATGGAAGTGAGATAGCAGCTGCATTGTTTGTAGTTGGGTTTTGCAAATCTGGGGGGAAGTGGCAGCTTGCAAATATGACCTGGCCCAAACCCTCTTTGTGGGATGTCTGCTCTTCCCGGCTTTGCCCTTCACTGCTGAGGCTCCACAGAGCTGTCTGTGCTGAGAGCTTGTGTGAACACCAGAGCCTTTAGTCCCATTAGAATCTCTTTGGTGACTGCAGGACCTTGGTTCTGTGTCCTGCCAGGTGGAGGGAGCGAAGGAACAAAGGTGTGCAAGTGTTTTGTTCTGAGGAGTTGGTGTTGCAGCTTGTACTGCTGCCTAGAACAGATCTGCAGAAGCACAAAGTAAGCAGGAGGAGATCTTTTCTTTTCACTGATCCTTCCAGTGGAGGCTGTTAGTTGTCAGAGATCAGCAGGGCTGTTCTTTCAGAGACGTCTGCATAACAAGATTCAAGCAAACACTGCAGAGGCACGAAGGAGGCTTTGCTTCTGGAATCTGTCAAGTTCATTGTTTTCAGAATTCTGTAGCATTGTAGGGATGTTTACTTGAAATCCTGGCTTTCTTTCCCTCTGCTGCTTTGTTTACTCTCCCATCCCTCAAGGTCCCATAGTAACAAGTGCTCTGCCTGCAGCAGTTCAAGGACACAACAACTCAAGTGACCTTGGCCAGCATGGCTGGGAGACCCCTGGCCAGGCTGCAGCAGCTCAGTGACTTCTGTATCCAACACAAAACCTTCCCCAGCCCATGTGAGCTCGTCCAAAACACTTCTTGTCCACATTGCCTCATCTGTGCCAGGGACTTGGTTGCCTTGACACCAAAATTCTAATATAGGGCAAGGGTTAGACTCACTTGAGCCAGGCAGGGTGATGATACAGAGCCCAGGCCTCTGTAATAGTGCTGGTGTATCTTTGGAGCAGCTGGAATGTGGGGTTTCACAATAGATCTAAAAATAACTCAGGCCTACAGCACTTAGTTACTGTACATTGATGTGAATGTGATCCATCACAGGCTCTTCGGCTCAATTCTTCATGCTGCATCTTACATCCAGATTTTAGGCTGCTCTTAAATCTGGTTTGTCCTCACTGTCCACCATTCACAAAAAGAGACCAAATGGAGTAAGAATTGTGGAAGAGCTTCTCATGTCTTTGTAATTCTTCTTTGAAGTCCATGACTGCTCTTGATTATCTTTCTATCATGCAGATTTTTGCTATTGGTGCTGTGGTGTGACACTTGATTTAGCCTGTGTTAGTTGTTGAAAGTGGCTACTTTGGAGGCAGAAGTGATCAAAGTAACAAAGGAAAGATGTGCACATAAAAAGGAAAACTTAAAAAAAAAGGTGAAAAGGAAATACCTGAGCTTGTGGATCTGGCATTTGTTAGAGAAGTGCCAAACAGGAAGAGGGCAGTGGAAGATCTTGTTGCATTCCTGATCTGCCAGTCACTGGATATGGGTATTATCTGCTGCCACGTTTCCCAGAGCAAAGAATATAATTTATTTTGTTCATGGATGGTCACTCTCTACTCATCCTGATTAATTTCTCTATGTTTACATAAAAATTGTAGTCTGAATAAGCTTAGAGGTGGCCAGTCAAACTCTATTAATAATATTTACAGTGATAACTGTGCATCAAGAGAACTCCCAGTATTTGAGTGAAAGGCAACACAGCAAAGTCCTGGTCCTGCTAAGCTGTGTAGTGGATTCAGGAACAGCTCTGAAACGTGCTCATGTGTTAGCAGCACACAAAGGTCTGGATGTTACATACCATGCTTCTCGTGTTAGCTCATCCTGTACAGTGTCCAAAGAATGTATCACTGTTTCCCTGTATAAACTCCTGCATATTGGTATCTGCACAGCTTAGTCCAGCTTTCTGTTTACTTGGTAAACATCTGTCCCTGACAGGATGGAGGGAACTTGGATAGAAAATGTGCTGGTGCTGTGCCAGATGTGGGAAAGCATGAAGCTTTTGCTCTTTGAAACACAGCTTTTGAGGAAAATTGAGTGCAGGGGTTGTAGAGGAGGTTTGCCACCTGGAAACATACAAAAATTACTTTTCTGGATTAGAAGATATAAAACTTTTAGAAAGGAAGGAGTAAGTAAAGGCATTTGGATATGGTTGTGAAATATTTAGATCTGTTAGAGTCAGAGAAGCTCTTTGAATGTTGTCAGCTTATTTCAAATTAACCTAATGTTGGGATGAGAGAGCTGACTTGATCAGGAATACAAATATCCTCAAGGAGGAAACTGCACTCATTTCAGGTAATTATTATTAACCATGTTTGATACAGAAAACAGATATTGTGAAATAATGTCTTTGGGAAACCAAAACAATCTGTCCAAAACCTGGGGCATCCAAGCTGTTGAGTAGTCACCATAGTGGCTATTCTCTACTTAAAGATGTCATTATCCCTCCCTTTTCAAAACAGAGTCCTGCCAAATCAATACAGATATTTAACTGGGGGGGAAGGTGTCTATAAACAGCAGAAAGAGAAACTGTGTAGTTCTTCAGTTCACTTTTAGGGAGTGAATTAATATATTTGCTAATATCATTTTCCTGTAGAGCTGGGAGTGGCTGGTTGTTGGGAGCTGGCAGGAACACCACAGGGACAAGCTCATCCTGTTGTGACCCTTCCCCAAGCACCTGCTCACCCACTGCTGGGACTGAGCACGGAAGGCTGGACCTGTGGCTGTTCTTACAGCTCTTGCCAAAGCAGGTGCCAAGTGCTAGAGTGAGCTACAGTGTTTTAGTGTCAGCTGGGAAAAAATTCCAGGCAGCATTTGGTCTCTGGAAGCTGCAGATAAGGCCAGAGTGTGTGGCTGTGGCTGCTCTCTGTGGTAGCAGCCCTGTTCTGTGCTGCTGCCTGAAGGTGCTGGGAATTCCATGATCTTGTGAAAGCACAGAGCCAGTATGTTTGTGACTGGAATGACACTGTGATCTGAGTCATTTCTTCTGTGAGGAAGGGTAATCTGCAGTCAAACTGCTTGGGAACCAGAGGCATGCCTAAATTCTGGTCTATCTCTTTGCTGTGTGAAATTGTTAACCCTTAATGGAAACCATGGGACTAGATTGCACTTAATCACCAAATCAGCAGATGTTACTGAAGAGCACAGCTTAGCTCTCCAAGTAGATGCATACAATTCTGCAATAAAAGCCAATTCATTATTGCTCCTAATAAAATTTTGGTCTGTGAAGGCTGTTGTTTAGGAACTCAGCGTGGATCCCATCTGTTTTTAGTATCCAGTTGTACAGTAGAACCCTCAAATCTCCAGTAAAAATCTTAGCAGAGCTTAAGGAGACTATAACTTTTATTAGCAGTTTTTATTAGCACATTAGTAGGCTCGATGTCTAAGCTTGGCACATAGTAATTATAGGCTGGGTGCATGTAGCAGGCTTTTGGAAATGGGGAGAGAGATCCTAGGAAATTTTGGGAGGTTGCTTCTCTCCATAGCAGTAAACATGTAAAAAGTGTTATTTACCTTTCACGTGAGCTTTCCCAAGGGACTGTGATGTCCCCAGGATAGGACTCTACAGAGTGAAGGTTGAGACTGGGTTTGTGATTTTGGCACGTAGGAAAAACACAGTTCAAAGAAAATGCTTGAGTGAGGGTCATTTAGTGGCTTGGTTGTTGTTTTGCTTGTAGTAAGATTTGTGAAAGTGCGGATGCATGTTTTACTGGTGAAGTCACCACTTGCTTTGGGACATAAACTATCTCAGTTCAGCTGTGTCTTTTAAGTGGTGCACAGGTGAATGGCATGAGAATTTCTGAACCATTTTGTTGCTTGGTATTTAATCATGGTAGTTACTGGGAGCAAACAAATGACTTTATAAGGATATCATGCAATTAAAAAAGGTCTTTCTCTGTCTCTCACCCTATATAGTGAGGTTAAATATTGCTTTATGAAGTTAACTGCTATGAAACATTTATCAGTGTCCTGTGCTGTGCATAGTTACCATAACCACCATCATTATAAAGTAACAGATCCAACAATTCAGCAGGACTGGAGCCACCAAGGACAGGGTTGATCTCTCCATCTGTGTGTGGGAACCTGGCATTGCCCTTGGCCTGTCCAATCCTAGACAGACAACAAGAAAAGTGTGGGGAGGATTATGTGGCATGAGCATTGTTAGCTGCTTCCCTGCCAGCCCCGTGTCCCAGTTAATTAAGGAAGGGTCACTCACACAGCCTTCCCTGCATTGCAGCAGACAAATCTTCACAGCTCCAGTTTGACTGGTGACCCAGAGCTGGAAGTTTGTTTTCCACTCTGGGTTCTCTAAATGTTCAACCTTCCCAGGAGTCTGTGGTTGTGGATGGGGGCAGCCTGGGGAGTTTTACTGCGCAGTTTGCGATGTGGCAGCCCCCATGGCATGACCCTGCACAGCACCGTGGGATGTTCACCATGAATCAAAGGGCTGGTTTTGGTGAAGCATTGCCAGAACACTTGATTGCACACAGATCCCAGAAGGGTCTAAGTGGAGACTTTTCCTGTGAGTTGTGCATGACCTTTTAGAGGCTCCCCGCCCCCATTCCAAGTTGTTTTATGTGAGTTCTGGAAGGAGATTTCTCCTTACAACATCTTTCTATTGGATTTTGATTGATCTTTGAGTAGTTTCAGAAGTAATCCAATGGTGCCTTTACCTTGCTTCTGTCTCTTGCATAGTTTCTGGTTTGGCTTTTATGTAAACTTTGAATAAACTGTGTGTGCTGTTGCAGTCTTGTGTCTGTAATAACTGAATTTGGGAATCAGCCTGGTGTTTTTCAAGCTGCAGGGAGCAGACAGCTGGGATGAAAGCTTTGTGTCATGGGGAGAGCTGAGGGAGCATCTCTGCTTTTGCAAACCCGTAAGGGGCTTTCAGAATAAGATCCCCGAAGTCTTGAAGTGTATTTATAGGCTTGTAATGTTGTTCAGAGAATGTTACAGTATCCTCTGTGGCAGAAGCGCTGGTTTCGGGTTTCTGGAGCATGGTAAACAGCTCTGGGCTCTGGTGGTATGTGTGCTGCTCAGAGAGCTGGGCTGATATGCCACACTGATAAGGTTTGTTTGGGTTTTTCAGAAGCTCCGTGTGCAAAAGATCTTTTAAGTCCCAAATCATCACATCTTGATCAGTTCATTAATCTAGGCTGGGGCCTTAATGTTGAAAAAGATTCTGACACATTTATAGCTCTCTATACAAGAGGGTCCCTCACCAGCAAACATCCTTTTAAATGAAAAGGGAGGTGTACTGCAAAACCCTATCAGTTCCTGATCATCTCTATTGGGAAACAGCATTTTTGTAGTGACTGTTGTGATTCTGAGAAGGCTGATAAAAAGCCAGTGGCAGAAATCAAGTCTTGGGAAGAAGTGGAAAATTTCAAGACACTGAAGTAAGTAGGATCACTTCCCTTTATATTGAACAGCTCTAAAATGCCACTTCTTTCCACCATGCATGAGAGCACAGGAAGCACTTCAAAAAGAAGGTAAACAAAATGTATTGAAAAAAAAGAAGGAAAACCAAATGTACTGATCTGAAAAATGTAAATCTAATCCTTACTGTTAGCATTTTTGATGTGGGGTGTGTGGCTGGGACATGCTTGGCTGGTGTTCTGTCCTTGCTTTGCCACTGACACACTTTGTGCCCATGGGCAGCTGCTCTCCATCCTGGCATTTCAGATTTGGGCCATGAAAGGGGTGGGGTTTGCCTCTGAGCCTGGATCTCAGAGTACTGTGCCAGTTCTATGCGTCAGCTTCTTTTTCCATGATGGGGTTTCTGGTAGTTCTTTAAGAAGTTCCTGATTTTTGACAGTGGAAGTGTGTGGCCTTTTATTAAGTGTTAGTATTTATAAAGCCACAAAGTACGTGACTTCTCTAAAGAGGTGAAATTACACCTCTTTAGAGAAGGGATCAAGGAGAGGTTTTGGGAGGGTCAGCAGTGACAGATGTGATGGCAAGGCCCATTTTCTCAGCCTTTTGGCTGACATATTAATGACAGTACTTTAGAAGTGTTTTTCTTTTTTTGTTTTTCCAGTTCTGTACTAGTGAGCCACTGTTGGACAAGCGCTTGAAAAGCAGGAACATTTATAGAAATATCCTTTGATTTCTGACTGGAAATGAGAAACTGTCTGAATATTCTGAGTCTTTAAATAGTCACTGTCTGAGGGACACCGTAGCCTTCAAGTCTCCTTGATATTTTTACTGTTCCTTATGTTTTCCCAGTGCTCTTTTTACCCTTTCATAACCTGCATAAAACCTGCATCTGGTGAAGGCATTTCTCAGTGGTCCTTCTCAGCTGCCTGCAGCCTCCCCCTGCACACAGCTGACCCTGGCCATGTTGTGTTTGATTAAAACTGCAGCAAGCAACTCCTTTGACACAGAGCTGGTGGTATGAAAAACTGTGAGGTTGGTGTGATAGTGCTCCCAAAATGTGAGTTTTTCAGCAGTCCCTGAGGAGGCTGCCTTGACACAACACCTGCCTGGTCATTCCTGAGTCCAACATAGACCAGGTTGTCAGAGCAAGAGCCCAGGCACTGCTAACTTCCATTTATGCAAATTACATTAAACTTCCAAGCTTAAAATAGCATTGAATTTATAATATAAATAAATCAGCATTTCTTGTGGATTTGTTGGGGCAGGAATATTTGCTTCAGGCATACAGCTGACCTTTCACTTTCCTGTTCCATTTCAGGAGGTGCATACCTGAGCCTGCCTGTGTGAAATCAGTCGAGATAATATGTTTCTTGGCAGATGTTGCAATTCCAATTTGGTAGTGGCTAAATTTGATCTTTGTTTTTATTTTTCTAACAGTTCTTAATTGATAATGCTCATGACAGAGGAAAAAATATTTGTCTGGTCTAGTATCTCTGTCTTCAAGATGGAAATATTATTTTTAAAAGGTGATGAATCAAACAAAGAAGGGACATTTTGGTTGTTTTAAAGTGATTTAACTTCAGAACAAATCTCCCTGTTGTCCATCTTGGTCTGTGGGCAATAGAACATCCCTCCACAGCCCTGAGCCTGCTGCTGCAGGAGGATTTCAGAGAAGCAGGATGAACCAGGTAATGAAGCAAATGACCTGCCCTAAATCTGGCTTTTAAAATGATCTCTGTCTGGGATTAGTATCCTCGGATTACCTTTGTAGGTAGGAATTGTAAGATGCTGAAACGTGGTCTCCTGGCCAGTCCTACACACGTTCACACCGTGTAGAAATGTTTTGGTTTCTCTTGCCTGCCCCTTTGCTCCAACACACAATGCATATAATCTGATTCTCTGAATGAACCTTTGTTTGGAAAAATACTGTTAGTTTTGGCTCTTAGAGAGCTGAGCTGACAGGCCCAACTCCCCAACAAAACAGATTGGAGATTAAAAAACAAACCAAAACCACGCCTTCGAAAAAAAATGCTGGGGAGAAGCCAGGAAGTTCCTTTTCTGTGTTGCTGAAAAAGCTAATCTATTTAGCTACTTTGCTATCAAGTCTGATTTTTGTCCTGTTACTTAAATTAAGAACCTCATTGCCATTACCTGTAATTAAAGTAAAATTCTTACCCTACCTGAAAAAATTGCATGATCGTGTACAGGAAGGAACTGGGGGAGGCACAGAGGAAGTGGGTTTTGAGGCTGGAGCTAATAAGGGAAATGAGAGTTGTTTTAGCACAAGAGCAGGGGGAATCCACTACCTAAACAGGAAAACACAGGTCATTTCTGTAGCTTGTTCCCATAAACTGAATTGAGAAAATTCAAATTTGAAAACAAAATAATTTGTTTACAACCATAGCACACTAGACTCTAGAAGTGATTCCTGCAGACATGCAGTGGCTGCTTGGGCTATGCTGGAAACACATATTTGGGCAGCAGGACAGGCCTGTGGAATCTAAACCACAACACTTGGAGGTTTGTATTTAAATTCCATGTACCATAGATCTTGGCCAGATGCTCTCTGAGTGCAAGAGAAAAATTAACACCTCCTGAGCTAGGGGAGCCAAATGTAGCCAGAGATTTTCCTTTGTCCCTGTGTATCAAAAAAAGGGAAAGATTAGAGGGTGGAAATAAGGGCTTTATGTGCAAAGCACAGTGGTTCATCAAAAAAATCCATGTCCTACTTCCAGTGCTGTCACTCACACACTTTGTAGCCATGGGATGTAATTCACTCTTCCTTATTTTAGGCAGGAGATCCTGCATTCTATCCTCAGAGGGTATTTTAAAAACTTCTTACTTGGTGCAGTGTTTAGTTCACTACAATCCCAAGATCACTTCCCAGCTAGAATTCCTGCTTAGCCACTTTTACATGTTATGGTGTGGAGAATGAACTTAAATTTTTCTGAATGGGAAAAGGGGGTTTTTCAGGCTGATGTTTATAGCAATGTCTTTCTTCCTTCTTGCCTTTTATTAGAAAAGGATTTATTTAAACATCAGGCTGTGATACTGTTGTGAGTGTTTCTGATTGAGATAAAAAATGGGGAACTGCAAGTTGTATGAGAAACAGCTGAATAAAGCATTTGAACTGTATAAAACCCATAAGCTCTACCATATAGTTTCCATTTAATTCACATATATTCAAACCACCTGTTAAGTGGAGGATATATGGAATTTATCTTAATATTTTAAAGTCTGCTTCTCTGCCTCTTCAGTGCTCTTTGTAGAAATTAATTTCCTAAAATGCTGGCATTTCTTAATGCTAATAAGGAATGAAAAATCCCCTAAGTTTCTTCTGGGTTTGCACAAAGATAAATTTCCCTTTCTGCTCAAATCCGGAGGGTGCTTGTGTTGTGGTTTTATGCTGACTGAAGTCCATCTTAAAATCCTCTGATGAAGGGAGGAGAACAGGGGATTCTTCTGTTGTGAGTCATCTCATCTCAGAGCTTGATCTTGCTTCTACAGATGTCAGGAGGAGTTTCTCATTGAGTTTATTAATTGAATGTTGTTTCAGTGCTAGGGAAAGCTACTGCTTTAAATTTTGCGGCAGTGAATGGCATCTCATGTGTATCTGTTAACAAAGAGGGTCACCCCTTTGCCTTGTCTCTTGTCCAAAGCATCACTAAAATATCCTGCAAGATCATTAATTGAATCTTATTAACCTAGAATGATGAGATTCTAAGAGGCAAAACTTTGCTTGTAAATTGATACTGTCAGGGTACTGTTAGAATACAAACCTGCTCCCTAATTACATTTCAGTTGATTGAAGAAAAAATTAGAAATCAAAGGTGTTGAAGGGAATCAGGTCACACTCTCACAGTACATGTCTGTTTCTTGTGCTTTGCTGCAGATTTTGTGATGTTTGAAGGTTTGTAATTGTTTTAAAGCACAGCTGCTTTCACTGGAGTTTTAGAAGTGGAGAGTTGTGAGAGATCAGTGCTGTGTTACCCATCTGTCTGCTTGGATCTCGGTTGCCTGAGGTGTAGTTCCTGAGCTGGGAAAACACATGTAAAATCCTTGGGAATGGACTCCAGCCTCTCTTGGTGTATCCAGAACTCATTGTTCAAAGTTGCAACAAACGGACGTGGCAGCCTCAGGTGCCTGCAGCCTCTCCTCTGACAGCCCTCCAAAGCACGTTGGGGTCACTGTGTCCAAGGGGATTTCCAGCTCTCTTGGCTGTTGAGCTGAAGCTCTTTTGGCTGGTTTGCTGTGATCAAATCGCTTGATGAGGACATTTGGACTCAGGCGGTGGAGATTTCTACATGGGAGACTGAGCCGAGCTGCTGGAATGCATTGCAAGTCACCCATTGTGATTTTTTCAGCTGCTTTGATTTGATCTCTGTGTGATAGTGAGGAGAACATGAAAGTCACCTGTTCCTCCAGCATTGCTTACATGAGCTGAGCTTCTGGCAGCAGGATTCCCTGCAGGATACACCTGGGAGCCTGGCTCCCTGTGTTGCTCAGCTTGGGCACTCTCTGTGCAGCACCAGCATTCCCACCAGCTGTGGCTGCAGCTGTCCTGGCTTGTACAGTGCACTGCTGGGTCCATTTCTCCCTTGGGATGTTCTCTTGCTCCCCTCACTGGAAGCAGCATCCCTGCAGAGCTGCAGCAGCTGTTGGAGAGGGGGCCAGGACCATGGGTGTGCTCTTGGGTTGTGCTGCAGGTACCTGCTGATCATCCACCTGCTGGGAAGCTGCTCCACATCTGCTGTAGGAGTTGGTGTGGTCTTACAGAGCTGGCAGGAGCAGCAGCCAGATGGTCTCTCCAGTTGTTTGGGTTTTTTCCTTGTTGTTGTTTTGCTGCTTTAAAATCTGAAGACTGCTTTCAGTTAGGCAGCTGCTCTCAGTCACGGTGCTGTTCAAAGTAATTGACTTTCCATTGACTTTGGAATTTGGAATAGTATCTAAATATTGTTGTCAGCTTCATGCTGATTCCTCTCCACTGAAGCTGAAGTCGTTTCACTTATGACCTCAAGCTGGACTTGTGTTTTACTCCCATGGGAACTAAAAATAATAATTATTTTAAGAATAGGTTCTTAATCACTTCCTTCTTTTGATGTACTAGTCTTGTTTAACATTTTCTAAGAATATAATTGAAAATATTTTAAACTATTTGTGTTTTAATTCCAATTTTAATTAGCTCTTTGAAGATGCAAAGAGTGTACCAGACTTGATTACAGTTCCTTTTAGTCTTTTTATAGAAAAGCATTTGCTCTTGTTATTCTGAGTGCAGATTATTAGAGTTTTGTTGCTTTGGCAAACTGTCGAGTCACACAGAGCTATGAGGAGATGAACATTAAGTTGACAGATTTCTTAGTCAAAGGCATGTGGGCACTTTGTCAGTGCTGGTGATGCATCAGCATGTTAATCTCCTGTCTCCTGTAAAGATGAGAAGCAGGAAAAGATGTGTTTTAGTGTGGGTTTAGAAGGAAAGACAAGGTGTGAAGTGATTCTGAGGCAGAGCTGGCTGTGCAGGGAACACTGAAGGTGTTGGGATGGTTTGCAGTGATGGGAGAAATATTAAATGGGTGGAGATCCACTCTGTGCCCTGACTCATGGGTTGGGTAACAGTGAGATGAAATAGTTAGAGATCTTTCCATTAACTAAAAGTCTTGAAGTTTAGAAGTAGAGTTTTGGGAGATATATTTCAAAGAGTGGCATGTGCATGCACTACTGAACAGAAATAATCCAGAAGGATTTCCTAAATGTCCATGACCCTACAGAATCTGATGGTACTGAGTGTCTTAAAGCCCAGTGACAGCACAAGTACATTAACAATAATTTTTCTATTTCTTGCTAATGGTTGACATGGTTTGCTCTCACTCCCAGTCAGTGAAGTTGCTTGCTCCAGCAAGTCTGCTTATCTTGGGGGTGCTCATGTTCTATTTTGCGTCCCATATTTTGTTTATACTTGATTTTTTTATCAAGCACCAGCATTCCAAAGGCCGCAGCAGAGCCTTGTAGCGTAGCCCAGTGAACAGCCTACATCCCAAAGGGGCAGCTGGGCATGGACAGGGCTCACAATCTGGTCACTTACCTGTTCTCTTGCTGCTGGAAATTTGCCTTCTACTGCACTTCATACCTGGTCTTTTATTTGCTTCCTCATGCATAAAATAACATTGTAGTTTATTTTTAAAGAGGACAAAGAGGGGAAAAAAAAATTCACAGTCAGGCAACATCTCATCTGCTGGTGCATTGCTACAACCTGTTGCCACAACTGACATTTTATATAGTAGTAAAATTGAAAGAGCAGAGCTGGTTTTCTTTACCTGTCTCTTGACTGAAACATGACATTTGCTTCTCTGTTACTGTCAAGAGTTGTGGGAGTACCTGAGTGTGAGAGCAATTGTGGTGTCAGCAAGGGAGGAAAGAAATGGTGAGCCAAATATGTGAAAAAATTTAGTTTAATATCCTGTTAATGGCAGCTCTGGCATTCTGGTTGCTTTTGTTTAGGCTGAGGACTTTTTACTTGTTTATAGTATTGCAAGTTTTATTAAAAGGTTTCTTTAGAAAGAGCTGCTGTTTCCCAGACCAAATAGGAAACTGGGAATTATCAGTTCTCCAGCCTCAGGCTCTGTGCATGGGCTTTAGTGAGCCAAGGAAAGTGCCTTGCACTTCTGTAGGATGTGCTTCCTATTTGCACAGCAGTTTTAGAGCTTAAATGTGAAATGAGCTTTTAAGGATAACTAATTCCACTCTGCATTCATTTGTACTGAATGTGTGAAGCAAATGGCCTGTGCCAGGGCACTGTCTGTGCTGGTACATCTCCAGTGCCACTGCACTTCATGGCAGAGACCATTCCTGACTGACCACGTGCTCAGGGGATCTCTTCTGAGAGGGCAGAATGTTTGTAGGTGACATTGCTCCTGTCACTCCTTTATGTCCATCACCCCTTGACCTGGTGCTCATAGTGTGTCAAGGTGAACCTGTTTCCTTTGTTGTTGTGTGGGTTGCAGTTGGTATTGCTGGTCCTATTCCCTCATAACAAGGTTGCACAAACAGCACAGGAAACAAACTTGGAAGATGTGGGGCTAAACCCCCCCAAACAAGAAGGAGAACCTGGGATGGGCACAGTTCTTATACTTTAATCTCTGGTTTGAAATTTACTGTGTCATGAGTATTTCCTACTGCCCTGACAATAGTATGGATTAATGATTCATAAAAGGTGTGTTTTAAGGGCTGGGTAGTTTTTGTTTATACAGTGCTTACTAGAGTCCCTGCTGCTTCTTCCTTTCTCCTTCCATTTCCCTTCCACCTCCCAGGAGCATTCATGCATTAATAATTTCTTTTTCCAGCCTTGCTTTTCATGGGAGAAAATGTACTCTTTCTAGCTTGTTGGTATTCCTTTGTGCCCAGTGTAGAATTGGTAGGTTATGTTTTTTCTTGAGCCAGAGCTGGCATTTCATTCCTCGTTTCCAGTGTTACCAGCCTGGAAAATCAAATAGAACTGTATCTGATCAAACATGCAAAAGCCTCTTAATTTAAAATAATCTCAATCCCAGTTGGTGGAAGCGCATAGGCGGGGATTAGAAAAGATGTGATACTGGCAAAGAGAAAAGTGTGGGTGAAATGAATTTCTTTCCTACTGATATTTGTGAGACTAGTTGTGACAGTTCTTAGTTCCTATGAAGAACTCTTGAAGACTGGATTCATCTCTGGCTTCTGGCTCAGTGAGCCGTGGACAGCAAAAGCTGTTACTGGCCAAGCATGGTTTGTTGCTGTTTTATGTGTTGACAGTTTGGCTGTTTTATGGGAATGCTTTGTCTTGAAAAGAAGGGAGAGAGGAAAACTGAAAGCAGAATGATTTGTTGTATGTTTTGTTGCAGTGGAAGGTTGGTTTCACCAAAATGGAAAAATTTTAAGGGATTGAAGCTTCAGTGGAGAGATAAAATCCGTCTCAATAACGCCATCTGGAGGGCCTGGTACATGCAGTGTAAGTACCGTGCTGGGGGTGGGTCTTCCTTGAGACATCGGTGAGAACAAGAGAATTGCAGTTATTGTCTGGTGAAAAGCTCGGGAATCTGCTCAAGGTCTGATGTTTCAGAGGCAATGCCGTTGAATCAGGATTTCCTGGATGTGCCCACACTGAGGGCGTGCTCCGAGCACAGCCCGAGATCTCCTTGTTTCATGTTGTTTATCTGGAAGGAATCCTGGCTAGGCTCACACCTTGCCACTGAAGTGACAGCTCTCTGCAGGCCCTGCACGTGCTCAGCACTTGCATTTTCGTTGTTGTTTCAGACCTGGAGAAGCGCAAGAACCCTGTGTGCCACTTTGTGACCCCTCTGGACGGCTCCGTGGATGTCGATGAGCACCGGCGGCCAGAGGTGTGTGAAACCCTGGGAACAGCCCAGTGAGCTCTGGAGTTTGTAACAGGATTTTCTGGTCTGCTGGAAGCAGGGGCAGCATAGCCAATCTGTGCTCTGTTTTTATTTAGAAGGAACCATTTAAAGCAGAGTAAACCTGGTTTTGTGAGTTCATCACATTAGGATGATCAAGATGCAACCAGAAGGACATTTGTTATCTGTGTAACTTATGTTAATGTTGTAGTTTAATGAATTGTAAGTCATAGAAGTGCTGTTTGAATAGTTAAGATTTTGACAGCCACTGCTGTCTTCTGACTGGAAGTCGGTGGGAAATCAGAGTGATGACTATTTTCAGGACTGAATCTAAGTGACCCTGGGAGAGTTTTCTGTATTTTATGTAATTGGCGAGGTGTGGTTTCAAGAGAACAAGCAATTTCTTTTTCTGTGTCGAGGTAGTTTCACAGACAGATCAAATATGAGTTTATGTTCTTTCATTTTTGTGCTCATGTAAACATAAATGAAAACTAACATCTGCCCTCTGGCTCCTTGCAGAAAACCAGTGAGGCCCTTGATGTGGCAATATGTGGCTCTCTCTATACTGCATAACTCTAGAATAATTTATAACTCAAAGGAGTTCCAGATGAGTTTGTGGAACTGTCTCAGGTTTTTGAAAGAACAGAGTTGATGTTTGTGTTGAAAGTGACCCTCGAAAACAAAGTTAAGGCTCTCATTAGTCTGCTCTCCCCAACTTACACACTGCTCTCTGTGATACATTGAAGACCCATATTGTCTGATCCTTTTGTTGCCATCAGTGTGTGGCCTGCAAGGTCCTCCCTCAGCTGGACATCAGATTTCTATTGCTTTGTGTCATTCATAGCAGCTTTTGCTTATGTGTTTATGCATGTGACCTTGTGGAATTCACAGGATATTGTATGCTTTATACATTATATTTCAGTAAATTAATTTTAAAGGGGTTTTTTTTGCTGTTTCTTAACTCTTGGTTATGGTTGAGCTGCTGTGGGAGATGCTGACAGTGCAGTCAGACATCATCTTGTGTTTGGTTTTTGTGGGGAAGATGAAGTTAGTACTGTCAGATTTGCTCTGTGATAGCTGAACTCTGGGACAGTGTGGGCTGCTGATACATGAGCTCAAACAGAATTAGCATGCTTTCTTTTGCATTTTTTATGCCTGAATATTTGCTTGGAAATGTATTGAATATTCAGCCCTTATGTGATTCCGTGTAATTCATGGTATGTGTTTGTGTTCTCAGGCCATTGCAACAGAAGGGAAGTACTGGAAACGAAGAATTGAAATAGTCATTAGGGAATACCACAAGTGGAGAACATACTTCAAGAAAAGGGTCTGTTGGTTTACATAATGAAAGTAGTTTGCTTGAGCTTGATGACTATGTTGTTGCTTTTCGAGTTTTTCTATCACTTTTTCTGGCATGCAGGAGTACTTAACACAGATGATAAGCTGGTACAGACATGCTCATCTGATTAGTTCCACTTAACTAAAAATTATTGTGCTGGGACTAATTGTGCATGATTGGGTCTTAAAAGTTTTGCAAAATCATGGCTTCCACTGGCACATACAGGACTTATTCTGACTTCACCATCTCTTCTGTTCTCCTTTTGCAGTTACAGAAACACAAAGATGAAGATCTTTCAAGTTTGGTCAGGGTAGGTAACACCACTGAGAAGTGGCAGCATTTTTGCTTGTAGAACCCGCAGTAGATAACAAAGCTGTAACGTGCAGTAGCTTGCTTTGATTAAAATCTAAAGACAAGCATCTTGCTTAAGCCTTAATTAAGGTTAGACACCCTCATGTTCTGTGCCTCAGAGAGCAGTGTAAGATTTGTAGCTTGAATTGGATGGAGGAGAGGTTGAATGTAAAGTGCTGCGACAGAAGAAATGGGAATTAGCATTGCATGCCCAGAGAGATCAGTCTCTTTGAGGGCTGGCACATGACTTCATCTTGTTACTGAGTTGTAACTGGCACTGCTGCCTTGCTTGTGTAACTGGGTCTGTGAAGATGTGGGAGCTACATGTTGCAGATCTTCCTGCTGTGCCCACAGTTCAGGCAGATCTGGATCCTATAAAAGGACAAAATGGTTAAAGGAACTGTGGTATCACCATTTAGTATGTCCCCTTAAACTATCAAATCTGCTTTGGGTATATGAACTGATGACCAGAAGCACTGTTTTGCTGTTTTTGCAAGGCAGTGCAGTTTGACTCAGCCTATAGTGAGGGATGGGTAAGCCTAGTCACATTATGTTGTATATTTCATGGGCAAAAAGTGTCCTGTGCAAACTCCGAGTACAATTACTTCACTGCACATCAGAGTTTCAGATACATCTCACAAGACCTGAGTTGTTTTTTGCATTCTTACTATTCCATCTTTATTCAAACCAAGGGATTGTTAAGCTAGGTGCAAAAACACTTGTGTAATCATCAAATAGCTGTGTAATGTGTTAACCTTGTAAACATAAGGAAGTGTTGTTTGTCTTACATCCTTCTAGTCAATATCTGGGTTTTGGGCGAAAACCTTTTCCAGAATGTTGTGGTGTTTCAGTAAGCTGAAGGTGCTGGTCTATCAGAAGCACCTCTGATGTGTTATAGTCCATTTGATGGCTCCTCAGAGAGAGGTTCTTCCCTTAAAAATGTGGAAAATGAGGGCTGCTTTTATAGATTTACACCAGACTGCTTTGGAATTGCTAGGCAGCCTGAGCTCTATTCCTTTCCTTTGACAGGACGATGATGTGGTTCTCTGGCAAAAAAGAAGGTATGGCAGAGAAACCCCTGTCCCCATGGAGGAAGGCAGCCTCTTGGATGCAGACATGCTCATGTCTGAGTTCACCGACACCCTGTTCTCCACACTCTCTTCACATCAGCTGGTTTCCTGGCCAAATTCCAGGGACATAGGTATTTGTTGGCTGTAGTTATGTTGCAGTGAGAACCCTTATGAAAACTCTGGTTTGTTGCTTTGCTGCTGTTGTAGTCTTGCCTAAGAAATCTATCTTATATTGCTGATACAGATAAGAACAGGTCAGGGAATGTAGCTGTTTTATGATTCTGTAGGTTACAGAATCCAAATTAATGATTTGAATTTAATTTCTATCTTAGCTTCTTACGTGCTGCTCCCAGCTTTGCCCCCTAATGTTGCTCTGAATAAATCTGTAATGAGTGGTGTCTACTTTATCAGTGGTGAAGGCATTGTGATTTATCTCAAAACATAGTTGTGTGTGTATTTTTAAGGGAATGCCTGTGTATTTTTGTTTGGTTTTGTCCAGTAGAACCAGTGCAAGTTTCATCTGTACAAACAATCCCAAGAGCTGTTCAGCTCTGTCTGGAGGCTCTGAATGTCTGATAGGACAGCACATGTCCACTGTTCAGCATCCTTGCTGCATGGATGTCTGAGCAAATCCAGAGCAGCCATGGTTTACATGATTGTACTCAAGAAAAATGGAATGGGTGGTGGTTTGTTTTAAAATGCTCTGCTATGAGCTGTGGTGAGTCAGGTTGTGCTTCCCAACAAGGTTGTGTGTAGTGCAGCAGGGGCAAGACAGGAGGTTTGGGAGCAGGAGGCATCCGAGCTTGGCAATCCCAGATGTCAGTTAGAGCCTTCAGGTTTCACCTCTTCCATTTTAGTAACTGAAAGTTTCATTCCCCAATGGCTTTGATATCTGGAATGTGCAGTAGCTCTGAAGAGAAGCAGATGCTCAGTTCCTTTCAGCAGCAGTTTTTCTGTAACATCTTAGCCAAGCCTGGCTGTGGAGTGTTTTATTCCTGTTGCTGTTATTATGTGAGCAATGGGAAATTAATCTAATCTGTCTCTTGAATTTTGCAGGACACTTAGGAAATGCTGACATGATTCAACCAGGGCTTATTCCTCTCCAGCCAAATTTTGATTTTATGGATACTTTTGAGCCTTTTCAGGGTAAGAAACATATATAGAGTTCCGTAATTTCTTAAATATTGCAGTGATTTATGAACTATGTTTTAAAAATGGTTAAATGTTACCAACACCTAAGGTTTCCCCATTTCACACTTCTTAGTGATGAAGACATTTAACACTTTGTTTGTCTTTGAATGTTTTATGGCACTGTCGGGGATTCCACATAACATTAAACTATTGCTGACAAGTTGGATGGTTATGGATCTTCATAGACGTAAAGAGCCATATCTATTTACTGGCTATGCAAGCAGTTTGCATCAGATAACTGTACCTGATGGGGCTCACTGAGGATCAGCTCTTGGCTGTCTGTGTGATGATCCCTTAATAGGACTGATTTTTGCATTGTCCCAGTTTGCATGAAAGTTGAAGGAGTCAGCCCCAAAGAGATCAGTTCCTCTGGAAGACAACAATTCACTGCTCAGTCAACAGCAGTTGTATGAAGCAAAATCTCATGGTTTCATTATTTGCTAAATAATACTGATATTCCTGTGAATTTTGGGATGTAGTAATGCTGTATGTCGAGTATGAAAAGTAGAAAATTAATAGGTGACTTTTCATATTTCAGAATTATTCACGCCCAGTCGCTCAAGTAATTATTTCCCTTCTGTGTCTGCTGTCAGCTCAGCTACCACAGACAGCAGCAGCCACTCCTCCCAGGTAAGAGGTTTAAACAGAAGGCTCTGACGTGAGCCATGTCCTCTCAGGAGGAGTTCAGACATGTCTGAATCAGTAATATTTCCTTGTCTCTCAGTCTCCTGTCCTGCCGTCGGGTTCGTTGCCCAGCACGCTTCCAGCAGGGAACATCAGTGACGGACTGATTCCTTCCTCAGTACCTGCTCCTGTCATTCCTGACGTTGTTGCTGACCAGTGTTCCAGCATTAGAAGCGGTGGATCTTTCATCCAGCCAGCAGACTTCCCTCCTGACTCGTCTCTCAGTGGGCCACAAACTTTTATGTCAGTGTTCCAGGCGCCCCTGCCATTGCTGCAGCCCGCGAGCCCACAGCAGCAGTCCCCGCTGCCCGCGGTGCCGCTGAGCTCCAGCCTGAGCCCCGCGCCCGCCGCCTTCGCTGCTCCAGAAACCCCCAAGTTTGGGCTCTGTGAATCCTCAGTCACCACTCACACGGCTTCTGCCACGCTCACCCACAACGCCCCTGCCACCACCTTCAGCCAGAGCCAGAGCCAGAGCCTGGTCCTGGCCACGCAGCAGCCGGGGGCAGGAGTGCCTTGTAACCTGGCCTTCCAGACTGCTGTTGTGCAGGGGCAGCCCCGGCCCCAGCTGCAGTCCCAGCTAACATTTGCACTCCCCAAACCTGTTCCTCTGGCCAGTGCTGGGACAAGGCCCAAACAGTCACAAAAAACAGTGCCTGCTCCGAAGCTTGAAACAGTGTCCTTATTGGTAAAGAATGCCTTCATCACCCCAGGTGAGGAGCACTGCGGGAGGATGTTTTTATTTTCTGAGTGGGACTAGCAGGAGAAAAAGACCTTCTTGCTTTTCTTGCTTTACATAATAAGTTAAAATAGAGCTTCTGAGTGTGTCCACAGAACCCTTGAATCCACTGGCTGAATGCAGTGGCTGCACTGTTGAGTGGGATTCTCTGGACTGCTGCAAGGATTGGAAGCAGTTTGGTTGAGTGTGAAAAGCTGACCTGCCACAGTGGGAGTCTCTATCTGTGCTGGGTCTCTCATCTGTCTGTGATGGGCCATGTAGCTGCACCAGCTGTGCTCCTGCCCCATAGAACTTCAGGTGTGATGCTGTTGTGATTAACTGTCCCTCAGAGCACTCAGCCACAGTGGAGGAGGAGATTCTCCTGAGGGAGCTGGAGATCTTTGTCTCAAGCAGTCTAGAGACCCTTAAGATGCTTTAAGTCAGGAGTGAATTTCAGGTCAGGGTAGGAACAACTGGGACTTCCACACTGGGTGGGATTTGGAGCCACAGGCGCTGCACAAGGCAAATAATAGTAAGATAAGGAGCGACAGTTTTACTTGAGGTGGTTCTTGTAGGAAAGCTCAAGGCTGGAGCAGGACAGGCAGAATGCTTTCCTTGGGATTATTGCAGTCTGTTTTTAGACTTGTGTTGGCTGGGAGCCAAGTGACTTCAGCCACTTGAAATGTGCAACAATAATTCAAGAAAAAGCCTGCCTGGAGGAGTTATGTTAAACAGGCTTTACTAGGGAGGTGTGTCTGCCAGGGCCTGATAGTGAGGTTACCCACCAAAAAGAAAAATTACTGTTCGGGAGAAGAACCAGACCCAAGATGTAATTCTAGGATGTTACTGGGATCAATTTGGTCCATGATTAGTAGTACAAGGGTGTTAATGGCAGTGCTCCTGTCTATAGTATGTTATAAACGAACAGTCCATGTACCTTCAGCAGTCAAGACATGCATTTCTCACCTAGTAAAGATTGTAGGCAACTTGTTTTCAGAAAGTCTTTGTTCCTGCTTTTCTCAGTGCTTCCTGGGTTGTTCCTCACCCCATATATTACTTTCCCAGTACTCCACCATTTACTTCTAGACCATTGCAACCAGTGGCTTTGTTTCTTGTTTAGATTAGTGGCATGTGTTTGGGGATCATGGTATTCCTAAACTGCTGGGATGTCAAGCTCAGGGGACAAATCCAAGAATTTAAATAAATACTAGAGCTTTATTTTTGGCAACAGAATAAACATCAGTACTTGTAACTGAGGCATTTATGCCTGTCATTTGTATTCAGGATAAACAAATCATCTCCTGACTTACATTATATCTTGTGTTAGAACTGTTGTGTGGTATAAGGACTCAAAAATCTGTACAGATTGTCTCACAAGGTGCAAGACTTCAGTACTATCGCCACTTCACAATAAATGTGCTGATTTTGAGAGGAAAGTTCTGCAAAACATGCGTCTGTAGGACAGAAACATGAATCATATAAAGCGACTTCTAAATATTGTTGCTGGTTGCCGTATTTCCTCAGATGTGGAAGTCAGAAAGGCCAAGGCTGTGCAGTGGCATTAATGCACTGGTAAGAGTAGGCTCTTGAGGTCAATAGAGATGTCATAAGTCCAGCTGAACATCAGTGAACAGTGGAAGGGTTGTGATTTCAGCTTTAGATGTGGGAATGCTCAAAGAATGAACTCCCTGTGTCAGTGACAGAGCTCTCCTCCAGACAGACCCACGCAAGGGCTGGCACAAGGTTTGTGCAATCCATAGGCCTCTCTTACAGAGGCTGTGCAGAAACTCCAGTTGAGTCAAAACACAATTGTCAGTCACAAGTGATGCTGTCAAGGAGGGGACATTGGATAACCCTGCACTGTCTCCCTGTCCTGCTGTGTGTGTCCTTTTAAGATCCTGATGCTGAATGCAGAGGGGTGGCTTGGCAGGGGCTGAGCTGAACTGACACTTGTCCTGCATCATGACAAAGGAGAGCTGAACCAGTACAGCCAAGAGTGAAGCCAAATATGTTTGGTTTGTTTTATCAAAATCTAGACAGAAGCTGTGTCTTTGCCTGATTCTTCCCTTAATAACAGCTTAGGGTGGTAAGTCGTATGTTCTGTCTAGACTGGGCAAGAACCATGTCAGCATGAATGCTGTGGTAGTAAATGCACATCTGCATTGGTTACATGGAGATCTTCACAGATTCATGTGGAGACATTTGCTGCCATTGCCTAAGTACTGCAGAACTCTTGGCACTTTCGCATATTTTATGGAATTTTGATGCTGATTCCCAATCACATTTGGTTGTCTTGTGGTTGTGTGTCATCTAAAGCAGCTGTAAAACCAGATAGTGAGAGAAGCTGGTAGGCTGAAGTGCTGAGGGAAAGCATTGAAGATATACAAGGAAACGTGAAGTATTGAGTCACTGACACTTCCTGGGTCAGCAGAGCAAGCCTGAGATCCCAAAGTGTGAATGGAAGAGGAGAGCTGAAGATGGTCCTCCTCCTGTCAAACACAGCTCTGACAGAATGAAGACACTGAATTACTATATACCTCTGTAAATTCACCTTGAAGCAGTGACAGTGATGCTAGAAAACTCAGAAATAGCCAGAGTGTCAAAGTCCTTTGTACTGGATTAAAGGGTTTGAGATTATTGGAAGACTGGTGGCATTTTATACTGCAGTGAAATAGTACCAAATAGAGGCCCATTGATCCATACCTGTGTTTACTGACAAGTTATTTCATACAAAATAATCTCCATCTCTTTTTTGTCTCATTAGCTATTCTAACTGAATTGTGTTCTTCAGCTGCCTTTCAGGGACAGTCCAGAGCTGTGATTGTAACTCCAGCACCTTTAAAAAGAGAGGGGATTTTGACGCCAGCCACGTCTCAGTCTAATGTTGCAATTGCACCAGCTGGAATTGTCAGAGTAAGGAGAAGAAAAAAAAAATTATATATTTGTTTTCTAGGCCTGTTATTTGCAAGTAGTGAGAGCCATAATGTGCTCAAGTGGGTAACGAGTCCACTAAATCATCTGTTACCCAATGTATGCATTAGTGTATTCAGCATTATGTTTGCTTATTTTTAATGTAGGCACTTTATGGGCTTGGAAGCACTTTATAGTCTTGACAGGCTCTGTCTCACACAACAGTAAGATTCCAAGGAGGCCTGTATTCACAGTGCTGTGGATGGGGATGGTTGGTGCTTTAACTGTGCAGAAGCTTGGAAGGAGCCCAGGGAGCTCACCTTTCCACTGCCATATTGGAAAACATGCCTTGGGTATGTGAGTGGGTTTCCCCAGTATGTTGTGTGCAGGAAGATGGAGATAGATTTTAGTATGTTATGCTGTTGATGTGCTGTAATACTGCTTTAAGTTATGAAAGGATACTGGTCTTCTGCCAGAAGCCTGACTTTGGTGCCTGCCAATTCCCTATATATTAGCTTTTGTTTCATGTCATCAGATTGTTAATCATGTATTAATTTGCTACTTTTAGTGAAAGGCAAGGTAACAAATCTCTCTCTCTTTTTCTCTTTCTTAATCTCTCCCCCCACTTTCTCCTTTCTCTCATCCCTTCTCTCCCTCTGCCCCCACACTGCCCCTCCTGCTCTCTCTTTCTCTCTGTTTTTCTCTGTGCTGTTTCTGTGCTGTTCCCAGGCTCCCGGGGTGACGGAGTTCCGTAGTAACATTCTGGTTGGTCCAGCACAGCGAGCACCAAGTAGTCAACAAAGCCAGTCCACAGTCTCACATCTCTTCCCTCCTAGTGTAGTCCAGGATGTGTTGGTGAAAGGAGAGCACATCCCTTCCCACTGTAGCAGTTCACAAGTTCCCTCACCTACACCTAGTAAGTTAGAAAGCTGTAAGCATTCTCTCCCCTGCACGTGGAAGTGTGTTTCTGTTGAGTAGGCAGGGTGTAAATGGGCCTTGAGGGTCCCTAGATAGTTTTTGAAGGAAGAGCTTTTCAGGCCCTTCTACCCCACAGCTTCAGTTGCATCCAGTAGTTTGCAATTTTTGTCTTAAATGACTGTGCAGCATCCCCACAAACTGTGATTTTGTGCTTCCTGTAAGTGGCTCCTTTCTAAAAGGATGTGCTGTCGTAGTCACCAAGAAATGAAAGGCATCTGTGTAGGAAGTGCTGAATAGGTTTGTTGTTCAGTGTCATAGCTCTGATTTTGGCTGGAGGATCTCAGACACAATCCTCGTAGGTAAGTGCAAAGACTCCTTTTGCATGTGCATTGACAGAGCATTCCCTGGGCTGGTTCTTGTGGTAAATGGCTTGTAAGTGTCACCATCACATCCCAGGCCTTTAGAGACAAACGGGGGAGTCCAGCAGGACGATGGAGTCACAGCCTGTGCATCCAACATGCCTTTGCTGAAATGTGTGTGTGAAAGGACTATTACATCTTGCTATTCAGGATGTATCATGTGACATGATATCCTAAGCTTTCCCAGCAGTCTTGATGTTTTCTAGCATGTGGTTGCTGCATCAGTGTAATTTGGTTGCCAACTGCATTTCAGTTCAGTTCTGAGTAGAAGCTTCTCAACAGTTACATTTGCTACAGAAAGTTGTTTGTTAATGTGTCGTGTTTTTTTCCTTTCTGAAGGCCGGGATTGTCAGAATTCAGGCCAGGCTTCCCCCTGCGCCTCTGAGCAGAGCCCCAGTCCACAGTCTCCTCAGAACAGCTGCTCAGGAAAACCTGCCACTGACCCTACTATGGCTGCATTTAAGGTGTGTGTCCCTTCCTTTGAGGGGCTTTTCTTCTTTGCCTTCATAGCAACTTTCCTGTCCTGATGTCTGAGCATGGACTAGAGAAAGCTGTGCTTCAGGACAGTAGCATATTGGTGTGTTGGGCTTAACTTGCTGCTGCCTTCATGCTGGTCTGCAATCCAAAATGTCAGACTCTAATCTACTCTGCTCCTCAGGGATGTGTCACCAGAGGGGCCAGTCTTGGCTGTACCTCTGCAGGTCCTTATGGTTGTGACAGCAATTCCTGCTGTGGCTCACAGGAGTGTTGTGACAGGTGTCAGTTTACTTGATCAAAGGTTTCAGGCTTAGCGTTCTAAACCCTGGCTTTTTGCCATTGTTCTGTTGGGGCTCTTCAGTCTGCAGGGCTCTGGCCATCGCTGGAGGGGAAGTTCTTGACCTGCTGAGTTACTTACATGTCTCCAGTGATGCTATGCTGCTCCACAGAGAAGCAGCTCCACAGACTCTACGAGTTACACCTGTAAAACCCTTCGAGAATTACTGGGGTAAGAACTCGGCGGTCTAGAGATAGCACCCGAGCGCTGGTTGTACCTCACACACACAGGCTGACCTTGTCAGAACACTTTCTATGGTGGTATGAGAAACTTCTCCACAAAAACCCCATCAGAACAATCAGCTGTAACCCTCTCATTCATTCTGTTATGAAAGGGAGAGTTACTTAACAGTTTTGCAAGCGCCAACCCCGTTCTGGCCTCTCTGTCTCTGTGTACCCTGTGAGTTGATGGCAGTTTGGTTACTCCAGGGCAGAAGGGTAAGTTTGACACCTGCAGCCTGTGACTACTACTCAGGTCTAGATCTTTTGCAGAGGACAATCAGAACTGCCCCGTGCTGACCATGCTGCAAGTTTACTTGTAAGAGTTGGCAGGGATAGGCTCACAAGCAGTGGATGCAGCCTGTTCTGCTGCTAGAGAGTAAGGTAACAAAGGAACAAGTTTGTAGGGCTGCCTGATGGTCAGAGGTGGTCACTAGATGGAAGAACAAGGACACAGCTGTGAAATAGGCTTTACAGCCTTGTAAACACACCTGCTCTAACAGGAATTGCTTTGGATATGTACTGTTAGTAACTCTTCTGTAAGACAAGAGAGAAACAGTGATATTTGCCAGGCTCCAGATGTACGTGCTTTTGGTCCTCTGTATTGTTAGTTAAACAGTTTTGTATTCCTAGATAATGTGGTTATTTCAGTTTGCCAAAGCATAGAGGGCTCTGGAAATCTCAGTTCTGCTCATGAAACCTGAATTTTCTGTGGTTTTGGGCAACCACTTCACTGCTTTACTGCATTGTTTTCCTCCATTATAAAGTGGGGTGATGGTGAGCTGATGCCAGAAAGGCCCGCTCTGCCAGGAATGTGTTCTCAAAGAGCAAACTCTGTTAAAGAAGTTTGTTCATCCCGGGTTTCCTGTGGCAGACTCCCAGGAAAAAGCAGTAATTGAGTGGTGCAGCAACAGGAACAACTTGGGCTGCTGCTGCCAGAGAGGGACTCAGAACAAAGAAATCCCTGGGCTGTTACACAGTTATGGTCTGTGCACTTCCTGCACACACCTGGCACACACCTCTGTGTAGAGTGGGGATTTTTGGAGTCCTATCTGGAGTTGTTTTGGCCTTCCTGCATCCTTTCTGTGTGTTCCTGCTGTGACACGTGTAACCATCCCAGGGACGATCCCTGGCTGTTCCCGGCTCCAGCTGAGCTGGGCAGGAGCCACAGGGCGGCAGTGTGGCCCCAGCTTTGGGAATGGATCTGCTGGCTGCAGATCCCTTTGTCCTCAGCAGCTCAGAGGCCTTGGAATAATCCAGCATTCCCAATGTTGGAGAAGAAACTACTAGAGCTCCTTTTATAGCTTGGAAAGTCTTTTCTTTCTATGGATACCAACCTTGGGAGCTCCAGTCAGTGGTTTATGTAGCTCCCCAGCCCTGGGATCCAGGGGCTGCAGGATCCTCCTGAAACTCTTGCCAGTTGTTTTCTTTTTTACTGATTGTGAAGTATTTCTGCCACAGGCTGGACCAATTCTGTGTCTGCTGATCTTTGTTCTTTTGTTAATATAAATCCTAAATATTTTATTTCCCGATGACATAGCCAAAGCTTATAAAGAGGTATAGGGTGACCTTTTCTTTTGGCTAAAGCACTCCACAGACAAATAGCATCTTTCAAACTTTTGTGTGCCTTGCTTGAAGTAGCAGATCATGTACATACTGTACAAGTCTAGAACCTCCAGGTAATACATCTTTCAGATGTCCTCTTTTACCATCCTGGCATGTGATGCTTAAAATAAGTGCAGATGTCAGAGGTGGGTTGGTCCATGAACACACTGTCAATTCATTATTAAGATTCTGGAGAATTGATCCAGGGGAGACTGTGAATGCCAACAAGTCAACAAAAACTGAATTTGAGTAGCTGAAATAGTCACTGCAGTAGGAGTAGTGGAGAACAGCACAGACTGAACTGATTTTATTTCTGCAGAATCGAAGGATGAAGCATCTTTCAGAACAAAAACGAAGGTCTAACATCAAGATTGGTTTCAGTGCTCTGAACAGCTTGGTGTCAGCCAACTCCAAGTTGGTAAGTACTGCAGCAGTACTTAGAGTTTAATGTGAAATGTAAGAAAGAGCCATTCTAAAAGTCTTGTTAATAAAGGTAATCATTTCACTGCTGAGTGGTCAGTTGAGCAAAGCAGAACACACTGCTGGAACACAGTGGTAGAATGGAAAAGCTCAGGTAAACTGCTAAAATTTCCTACACCGTTGAGATCTCTGCCTCCAAGCAGAAGTCAGAGGCATGATCAGTTCAGATGATTTGGCAAATCTCTTTAGGACTCTTTACACCACCCAGCTTTAAGAATCAGGACCTTTTTTCCCCTTTCACCTGTCTTTTGTGCACGGGTTTACAGAGAAAAAAATTCCCAACCGATTTTTCATTGTCAAATTTCATTGTCCAGACTAAAAACTTACTTTGGCTACACTAGTTAACTTAGTTGACAAAACTGAAATACAGATATATCTGCACAACAAAATTCTTAGTGACCTTTAAATACCAGGAGCTTTGAAACGTGGAAAATAGGAAAGCTTTTGGCACAGCATATTGATTTGTTTATGTAACTTTTATAGCTTTATAGAAATTTAGGCAATATGTTGACAGAATTACACTTCCTGACTTGAAGAGCCTATTTTTAAAGGAAGTCCGCTTTGAAAACTCAGCTTTACTGAAATGTCTGGTTATTTTATTTCTCAAGTTCAGATTTTTAATTGGTTTCTCCAAACTTCAGGTTTCCTAAACTAAATAATTTATATTATCAACTTCAAGCAGTGCTTCCACCAGCACTATAAATCTGTCTGGAGACGTAGCACATCCTTCAGTACTTAAGTAAGAACTGTAAATATTTTTAAGAGGACAGATAATGAAATAAAACATTTAAAATTATTAAAATAGTTCTTTCAACAAAGTAGCAGAAGTGTAATTTATGGAAGAAAACAACCCCACATTTCTCTTTACTGGAGTGCGAAGAGGATTCAGAGAAACGCAGAGTTGAGTATCTGAAGTGTTTTGCTCTGCCTGACCCGGTGCTTTTACACACAGTGAAGGAAAATTAAAAGGTGCTGGAGTGCAGGTTAGGAGAACAAACTCATCATGAACCTCAGGCTGTTGCAGGAAGCGAGCTGTGTGTCTGTGTTTGGCCTAGATCAGCCACGCCATCACGCTCCAGAAGACAGTGGAGTACATCGCCAAGCTGCAGCAGGAGAGGGCACAGATGCAGGAGGAAACCAGGCGCCTCCGGGAGGAAATCGAGGAGTTGAACGCCACCATCCTGTGAGAATGGGGAGCAGCTTCAGTGGTGCCTGGGCCAAACAGCAGGGAGTGTGTGCTCAGTGTCACACCTGGGAGCAGATGGGTGTTGGACACAACAGAGCTGCTGTGGGATGGGCACTGGTGCAAACTGTGTGGATTTTCAGCAAGCTCTGAGCATGGAATGCACAACAGTGGCAGCATCAGAGAGGAGGATGTGTCAGATCAGAGCAGTTCTGAGAAGAAGTCAGTGAGGATATTTTTATAAAGCTCATTGGTGACTGAACTCTCACTCTTCACAATGGCTTTGCTGCAGTTTTCTTTTCAAAGGCAGTCAGTTTTTACAGAAAATTGTGGTTGAGTATATAAGTCACAGAACTTGGGCTCCAGAAGTTTGCCACTGGCTGAACATAACTGTGATAAATCACTTCACCTTCCCAGTGCCTCAGTTTGCTCTGTGGGTTTATTATTATGTACTATTGCAAAGCATGTTGAGAAGTGCAGTGACTTTACTTCCTTCTCCAGAAGTTTTAGGGTTAAGTATGATGTTAGAATTAGCAGTAAATCAAAATATTTTTGTTTTTCTTACAAAATACGGTGAAGTCTGCTTGGTTTTATTTTAAGTTGATCTGTTTCATGAGAATCTTCGTTATATCTTCTTCTGTAACATTGCTTAGGAGTACTGTAAATTTTTCCTTAACTCCTAATGTGCCTTGTCCTTAATGGATGCCCAGAATTACTTTGTTCTATATTATACTTCATTTTTAGTTTTGTTGTTTGTAACTAGAAATGTTTGTAGCAGCTTGATAAATCACTTTGCTGCGTAAATATAGGCAAAATTGTTGGGAAAAGAGTTTTTATTCCTGACTGGAGCTGTTACACTCTGGTGGGATCATGCACTGGGAAGCCCCTCCACCAGAGATACCAGGAATACACACTTTCCTCCTGCTGCAGTTTAATCTGGAAGAGAAATGTCTCCTTTTTGGTGGGATTCTGACCTCCAAACATCTCTTCAGTTCTTGCCAGCAGCAGCTCCCTGCTACCGGGGTTCCCGTGACGCGGCAGAGGTTTGACCACATGAGGAAATTGTTTGATGAGTACGTGAGAAGCAGGACCCTGCAGAACTGGAAGTTTTGGATTGTATCCTTTTATACCAGCCTGATGAACATGGGCTTTGGTTGCTGGTACTTTTAGAGCCAAGAACTTGGGATTCTGATTCTGTGACTTTAAGCCAAGTTACTTAAATAGTAAATGTCCTCAGTTTTCATCCACATCTGCGTGTGGATATGGATTCTTGCAGAACTTGTTCACCTCAGCATGTGAGAGGTAACTGGAAAGTGAAATGCAATGCAGAGGCGAGGTGTTCTTGCTAGGTTATTGTACTGCAAGAAATCTTTAACGGACTGCTGTAACTGCAGCTCTGGCTGTCTTTTGGGACACGTATATAGATAACAGCAAAGATTTCAGGGGGAAAGAAAATTACAGTTCCTGAAGCTGTTCAAAAACTTGCACATTCCCCTTTCTTTTTTTCTCTTCTGGTCAATGTGGAAGAATTTTGCAAAATACAGTGAATATCACTAGGAACTAAGGTTCAATTTTTTCCTCAGTCTTAGTGTTAAAGATTTGAAAATACAATCATTTAAACATTGCAATCCCTCTGGAAGTTGAAGTCCACTTAGAAATCCAGTGTTTTCTCTGGTATAGCCTTTCCCTTAGAATGTTTTGAACTCCCCCTTTGTTTTCTTCCTTGACATTTGATGGTTTACAGTTCAGCATTATTATTAAGCCATTGTTTGAGTCCTTCAATGGGATGGTTTCCACAGCAAGCTTTAAGGATCTGAATGAAACTGCACTGGCCTGGTTGGATCAGCACTGTTCTCTTCCTGTTCTGAGGCCAAGTAAGTGAAGTTCCATCCAGCAGCTCTTCAGAACATAGAAAATATAATATAATAACATTTCTTTAAAGTCAGAGGATGGCAAAGAAAGCACATGATGCTGAATGTGACCTTCACTTCCTTTTTGTTAGCTCAGTGAAAAAATAAGAACCTCTTCTGACTTTGAAGACAGAAAAAAAAAATTGTTGAATATACCAGAATTTAAACAGTCTTTACATTTAAATTTCAAAAGCTTGGCTCTAGTTGGAGTGCGTTTGGCAGTGTGATTTACCTCATAATGAGGGAAGACCTCTGAGATTTGTATTCGGCTTTGGAGTGACCTTCTGTTTGGGCATCATTGCTTGATTCTTTCCCTCTTTCAGCAAGTACTTAATTTACGTTTATAGCTGTCAAGGGGTGCTCTCTTTTGTAGAAGAAAGTTCAGTCAGATTAACAGCTTTTCCTGATGCCTTCCTGCCTTTTTCTTTTTCTTTTTTAATAGTGGTGCTGAACACCCTGCGGCACCTGAGCAGGAGCACCTCGATCCTGTCGGACCCATTGCGGCTGCCGGAGCAGGCACAGGAGGCTGTGGTGAAGATGAACAAGAGAGCTGGGGAGACCTAACAACCAAAGACACTGAGGTGCTTGTCCCAGGGGTGGAGAACCCGCCAGGCCCTGCCTGCCCAGGTTCCTCCAGTCAGTGCACTTTAGAAAGGGTTCTCTCCATCACCCAAGACATTGTTCAGGGCACCTGGCCCTGCCTGGTGAAGAGGTGCAGGTGATGCGGCGTTGTCAGAACGTTTGGGTTCCTCTCCAGTGCTGTGCTGTGCTCTGTCACGTGAGAAAAAACACCAAGCTCAGGTAAACTCAGCAGGTTTGAGCCCTGCAGGCAGCAATAGATCTCCATCAATGCATCTTTATGCAACTAATGAAACACCCTCAGTTCTCTGAAGTGTAAATCCTGTACATCAAGGAATGTGCTCTTCAAGGGGAAAAAATACTTCTGATTTCACAAAGCAAAATGTGCTTTTTATTTTGTTTTCTGGTATTCAGTTCCATGTGTTTTACTTGAATAGTGAAAATTGTTAAACAGGATCATATGAAAAACCAAAGGAGAAGAAAAATCTGTCAGTGATGTCAACTCATGGCAAAAATACTAGAATTAAAATCTCAGGCTGTGTTTTGTGTATTTTTATTTTAATGAGTGTATCATCGCATCTGATCAGTTTCAAGACGTGCTTTATTTTCTAGTAAATAAAGTAGCTGATTTTTATTTTTTTTATATAGCCATTGCAAGGGAGGAGCAGGCTGTGCAGTAAGTGCAAGAAAGCAGTTTGAGATTGTATAATTTCTGCAATTAGGATAAATACATCAGTTTTATATCGGTTTAATCATTGAACTGTTTTCTTGCACTCTGCACAGTTCAGCTGCCATCCTCACAAAATGTGCACATAGAAAACACATCCATAGGTAAATGTAGTAGCACTTCAGAGACAAGAATTGAGTTTGTAATGTTAAAAATTTGGCTTTTTTATTATCTCAGAAGCTATATCAAACCACACAGACTTGCAGTCAGTTCTTTGCTTCTTTGTCTTTTTTTGCTTCTTCTTTTTGCTTTCTGTCTGAAAAACCTGAAGAACTTTGCTAGCTCCTTCTGTGAGAGCAGCACTGTAGCAAGGACAAGGCACAAAAGGTGAGCCTCTCCCTGCATGGAGGGACTGAGGGCTGAAGGGGAAGGCACAATGGCCCATTTTGTACCAACACAGCTTCCTGTAGCTGTGCAGGCAGAGGGGGAAATGCTTTTCTGGGCTTTTTTTGGTTTTTTTTTTTTTCTTGAAAGTAGATTTGACATAAAATTTGAAGTTCGTGGCAGGTATGAAAACCTGTGTCCCTGTGACAGAAGCACCAAAATTGCAAGTCTCAGCCAAGGAATGGTGTGCAAAGGTTTTCTTAGTAATTAAATACTGATTAGATTTTCTGGAGGGATCCATTCCTAGCTCTTTTATAATGTTGTAATCAGTTAAGCAATAATCTTTTGGATACATCTGGATAAGAAATGTTGAATACATAAATCCTTTTTTGAATCAGTGCTTTCAATCCTCACATTTTTATCACTAGTTGTGAATTTGACTCCAGTAAAATAATTTTACACTGTGATGAGCTGGAGATGTCCCTTATGTCCTTTTCTTGGTGGGCTGATCTCACTCTTTGTGTGTTAAAAACATGTCTGGGTTTCTAGCAAGAAAGCAGCAGGCATGCTGTCCAAGAGCTGATGTTTTTGCTGACCTTTTCAGATGAGCAGATCCTGTGATGCTTCCCCTGCAGTGTGGTCTCCTGCTTGTCAGCAGTGATGGTGTGTGATTTTTACCATTTCTGGTATCGATGATGTGGGAGTTTTGTCTCAACAAGCACAGTGCAGTACAATCATCCTTCAGGGCCCAGAGAGATCTGAGAACTGAAATCCCAACATCCCATATCTCACTGAATGGATTGGAATCTGAGAGCAACCTTAAAGGAACAGGGAGGGGTAATTTACCTGAACTGCCAAAAACTTTGTCCATTCACAGTTTTGATGGAAAACTCATCCATCAGGTTGCACCATGAGCTGGTTACAGTTGGAGGGAAAGTGCTTGTTTAACAAATTGTGGTGCAGAAACAAACTCAAAGCACTATTAAGAAACTGCAAATTTTAAAGAGGAAAAAAAATAAATATTGCTTACTTAGGCAAGAGTGTAGGAGGAAGGAAAGGAAAAGTGAAAAGATACTTTCCACTAGTGCAATTACCAGAAATGATGTGGCTGCTCTTTGAAGCAGTGATTCAATATATTCTTGTCACCCTGTTATTGCAGATCACAATTCTTTTATCAGTCAGCCTTGTGAGGAGAGTGATTTCACTTCATTTGGAAACACAGGAGGAAAAAAGCTGGTTTATGTCTCACATCTGAACAGTAGAACCACTAAAGATTGGTGTGGAAAGAGATGGACCACGTATGTATTAGTTCCTGCATAGTTTTCTACTTTAATTTATGTTTAAATACCTTAGTCTGTATTTCTTACCCATGGAGGAGTTTAAATACTTTATTTTTTTCAAAGTTTGGTAACACTTTCTCCTGTAATTTAAGCACTCTGATTTCAAAGTAAGTCACCAAAGTAAGCAAGCCAAACACACAGTGCCTATAGTCTGCACAGAATTGCAGGTGCTGCACATCTGCCTGGTGCTAAGCTTTTGGAGAACCCCCATATAACTGAATACAAATCGTATTCTGTCAAATCCAACATATTTCACTCCGTAAAGGAGTAGCTAAATAACTTATTTATGGCCTGTGATATGCACAAAGTCAAACTGGGATTGTCAGCTGGTTCCTTCTGACCTCAAATTGTATTAGCTGGTATATTGTAGATGGCCCTACCCCAAACATAAGTTCTGGAGAACTTGGGCATTTTCTGGTGTAGTTATTAGTTTGTATTTTAGTTACTGGCCCCCTTTTAGCAGAAGGAGTAAGGGGTGAAGGTCCAGGAGCAAACTGGAATTGAAGGAATTACTGAGGAGTAGGGTCAGAGACAAGCGCACACTTCATCATGACAGTCTGATCTCTGCACAAAACCAAAGGATTCTTGGTTAATACCATTTGACCTGACTGGAATGTTCTTCCATGCTTTCCTAGACTGCTGGGGAAGGCTTCCTTGAAGGGGGTTGCTATTAGAATGTTTCCATCTGTGCCTTAGATCTTGGTGTCATGTATGCATTTGATAAATCATAAGTCACCCATTGTTCCCCTTAAAATGATGCTCTGTGGAAAATTCAATGAATGGAGGAAGTGGGGCTTCCCAGGCTTTTTAGAAGATTTTATCTGTGTGGCATTACTATGACCCTTTCACACTGAGGTTGTGAGTAACTGTGTCTATGTTTGGAAAAAATTGCGTCTTTCCTGCTGAATCCACCCCTCTCCACTGCCATGTGCCGGAACACGTGTGCACACATGGATGTAACCTCTGCTCTGACAAACCCAGGAAACAGGCAAGGGCTTAAACCTCTGAATCTGAAACGGCTTGAAAAGACAAAGGGCTGTCAAATCTACTGAAAAACTGCATCCCTTTGTATCTTCAGGTTTTTTTACATTCCCGTGTGTGTGTGTTTGTGTTCACGTGTGGTAGAAGGGACAGGGACAGGTAAATTTAGTTTTGTTTGCTTTTAAAGCCCAAAACTCCAGAAAAGCAGTTTGAGAACAGGAGAGGGAAGCTCACTGCAGAAATGTTCAGTAAGATAATGCTTATTTGAAGGCTGTTTCACTTTCTTAGTTTCTGAAGTGGATAACTCTTGCCTTGATGTTGCCAGCTAGAAGGTACTGCTGAAAGTTGAGTGTGTTTTCTCCTTTTTCTATTTTTTGGTTCCTTTCCACCTTTATTGCATGGAAAACCACCAGAAATCAAAAGGCTGATGACATCAAGTTCAGGTTCTTTAGGGATTCAGTCACATCAGTCTGGAGGACTATGGAGAATTGTTGATAAATTTTAGGAGTTGTTTTAATTAGGTGAGACATTGGGAGTTGTTCTATTTCTTCTCAATTTATACACTTGAGTTTCAGAGGAGATGATTTGTTTTGGGTTTTTTTCTTTTATAGGACCCCAGTATTTTCCCACAATATTGGTTAAAGCTCTAGTTTTCTTTGGTTTCATTCTTGGTTGGATTTTCTGCTCATTTACTGTGTTAGAGCAAAAGTGGTAGAACCAAACTGTAGCTTCATCTGTAAAGCTTGAGTTCTTCACTTACAGTAACTTCAGTTACAATGAAACACACCTTAGGTATATAATGGAATTAATTTCTAGCCATTGTCCAAACTTTTTATATCTGAACTTTTCCAACATGAATAGGGTTTTCAATCAAAATATATCAATGTTATGAGCAAGCCTTTTAACAATACAATGAATAAATAGATTGTTTTCTTCTTCTAACCTTGTATTTAAATGTGTTTTAAGTGAATGGAATTCATTCTTGTTAAGAAAAAAGGAAAAAAAAGCTTGAAGGTATGAGGACTTCAGGTTGTGCTCTTGCTTTGCTTAGGTTTTCTGTTCTGTTGCATGACAACTTCTGTTGTGCTGTTGATATGTAGCACTTTCAGTAGGTCTGTTAAATTGTGCAATGCATTTTTTTATATTTACAACCAAAACAATAAAGGATATTTTTTGGAAGAAACTGGTTGTAATGCCTCTATTTTCTGACTGGAGGTGGGGAAATGGTAAGTAGAATTATTCCTACACCAGGGTCAACACCTGGCATCCTTTTTGCAGCTATAAAAGGTGACAAGAGCTCGTTTCCCTGTGAGCAGTGCTGGAGTTACCTTTGGATCTGTGTGTTTGGCATTCCCAGAGCATTGCTCTGTATCCTTTGTGGAGTTGCTGAAGTTTGGACACCTTTTGGGATTGATGTTGGTGTTAGGCACTGAGCTGCTTAAGTCCATTTAAAAAATGAAATTAATAAATCTTTCTTTATTGACTGATTTTTGTTTTTCCCTGGTAGGACAGTCCAGCTCTCTGTGCTTCAGTTATCACCTCCCTGGCATTTTGGATTTTCTTGCCTAGTGGAAACAGCAGTCAGGCTCTAGTTGAAGAGAAAGGTAATGGAAGAGTGAAAAGAAAGGTTTTATTTTAAAATCACCACATAAGAGTTTGTGCTGGTTGATGTTATCCTTGTGATTGGTGCCTCTGACTTGGTATTTCTGATGAGAACTTCTGATGAGTCAGGCTTGCAATTCTAGGAGGTACAGCAGGGTTCAAAAACCCTGAATTTAACTTTTCAGAAATCAGAAGCTTGATCTCACATAAAGCATTTTGGTGGGAGTGAAGAGCAGTGCTATTTCAACAGTGATAAACCAACTCTTCAGCCTGCCTTCACTTGACCAAGCACTACAAATGCCAGAGTTACTGCAGGGATGCTATCGAAGCTCTCTGGGAGGAAGCTGTGGCTGCAGAGCACTCTTTCTGTACTACTGATTTAGCTGTGATTTCAGGGAGGCTGCTGTAACTTCAGCTGAGATGCCAAAAGAGTTTGTGAGGTGGTTTCTTTTTGTGGCTGGCTCTGCTAATCCTTGAACGCTGCCAAAAGTGGACCTATACTTGCTCTGGGGAGATGAAATCACTGCTGTAAGGGAATTGGCCCATCAGTGGGTAGACAGCTCAGGACTCTCTTTGTATCTAAATCATTGGAATGGAATGCTCACTAGATTTTTATATATTTATTTTAACCTATATTTGCCCTCAGGACTTCATCTCCACCTATTCTCATCCCTGAGCACTTTCTCCAGGAGGTGGGCAGACAAGGAATGGTTATTTGGGTGTTGGGGAAGTTCCCTGTATGCAAACACAGAAGAGCCCCTGTTGTCATCCAGAGAGATGTTTAACATGTTCCTGTTTCGGAACAAGGTGTGTGCGTCACACCCCCAGTACCTTTCCACCACCAAATGGAAACAAACCCATGAAAGATGAGACTCATCACATCCCTGGGTCCTGCTGCTGCCCTTCTGACACTGCTTACAGAGCCCATCTGTGGCTCCTCCATCCAAACTCTTCAGTCCTCACAGGTCTCGAAAGCTTTGTTTTCAACCAGGATTAATGGGGAACTGCAGGTCAGGAGATCTTTGCTGGTGACTAAGTCATGATCACAGCAGAGATGCTCCCTGTGGCACAGGTGTATCCCCCAACTCGCAGCCCTCCAGAGCTGGGGAGGATTTATCTGAGCCCTGGTAACCCTGCACCACCAGGAAGGCCACAGGGCTGCAGGTGTTCTCACTGTTCTGCCTGGGGCTGGTGCCTTTTCCTCTTGGCAGAGACTGGTCTGAGTTTCCCCCCCCACGTGGGGGAAGAACAACTCTTCTTTCTCAGGTAGCCCTTCCCATGATGTGAGTTTGGACAGACCATCTGACTCATTTTGACATCTTGTTAGTGCTGCTGAGGAAGCATTTCCCTTTCTAAGGAAAACACTTTTGTTGAGCTATTTATACATTTACAAGGCAAAACAAAAGCTGTGCATGGGAGAGGAAACCACAGGGAGCGGCCCTGTATAATCCTCTGGTTCAGCAAGGCTTAAGTGGTTTGTGTCAGTCATTGACAGTGATGTTTAAGCCCTGAGGATGTGACTTTTCCTCCTTGGAGTGCTTTGCTGACCCCACCTGAAAAGCTGGTGTTGCTTCAGGCAGGTGTTACTTCAGCCTTGGGGATAAGCACATCCCCAGGCAGTGATTTTTTTCCAACCACTCTTCTTTTTCTATTAAAAATGAAGGATATGAGGTTGGAATTTTAGCTTCTTCATGTCACCACTATGTGACATCTCCAGAGTTGTGTCTGAAATGGGGCCTATTTGGGAAGAATTCTTTCCCTGGCTCCATCAAGGAGCTTGGTCCCTCTGTTCCTCTTGGGAAACTTGATTGATTTTCTAGGATCCCCCCTCGGACTTTTGGGCAGCTGGCAATGTAACTCAGTTGATATCAAACCCACTTTTCCTGAAAAAGTCTGAGCAGAACAGGGCCAGTGCAAAATATATTGTAAAAAAGAGTTAGTAAAAAGAGAATCCAGAAATATTTGTTTTATTTAATATTTTATTAAGTTACAGTTTCTATCCAAAGATGGTAACAGGAAATGAGTAAAATCATTAATCTACTAAATAGCAAATAGATCCCTTTCAGTATTAAAATATGAGTTTAAAATATGAATAAATAAATATATAAACTAATTGCTTAAATAGATTTATAAAAATAGATGTGTTGTATAAATTCATAAATAAAATCCACTAGTAGAGAAGTACAAAATCAGCCTGCTGACAATCAACTTTTCTTTTGAAAAATAACTGCAAGATAAAAATATAAATAACATTCAAATTACTGAAATTACACTTTCCTGATTGCTTATATATGTCAGGGTTGGTTAATTAAATTACCTTGATTTATGTTAGTCCATCCTTGTTATGTGCTCTTGCAAATAAGACAGCATAAATAGTTTTATAATAAATACAATCAATAATTTACCACATTAATCCTTTAAATATTAAATTAAACTAGATTATATAGTTACAGAGAATAGCAAGTACATTATCAATGTTGATCCTGGCATCAAACTGATCCCATAACCCCTGACAAATCTCATTTAACCACCTCTCCAGCATCTTCAAGTTATTTTTTCATCCTGGCATATCAAACTGCTGCTTCAGAATACAGGTTTCCCGTAAGCTGCATGATGTCCTCATATGTCTTTAAAACCCACCAGATGTAGGTTTTTTTGTCTGCCAGGCTCATGGTCTGGCCCTGGGGATACACCTGGGGCAGGTCCTGGCTGCTGCAGGTGTAGAAGGCAGTGCCTTGACTCAGCGTGGTGTTCAGCTGGTTGAGGTTGGCCTTGACCACGTCTTTGGAGCTCTGGGTGCAGATGGTTTCTATGTCCCCTCGCAGGGTTTGCAGAGTGTTGTGGATGTGGTGCAAAGCACAGCAGCTTGCCTGGAAAGCTGCACATTTGGGTATTCTGTCTGCCATGTCTCTGGCTTTGGACATAACCCTCCAGGGCTCAGGGTGGAACGTTGCAGAGATACACTTGTTCTGCAGGGAAGGAAGAGGAGAGAGGAGTTGTTAATACTTTGGTTTCCCTTTCTCATTTGGGGTTTCTGGTTGTGGTTCAATCGTTGTATTAACACCTCCATCCCTCCGATCAAGCAGGCATTGCACTGAGTGTGCAGTTCCTCTCCCCATGCCTTGCTTGCCTTGGTTCTCAGCTTTTCTAGACCTTGGGTTCTATTCTTTGCTGTAGGGGAAAAATTTACCTATTCCAGAGATCTGTTTTGGCCTGTGTGTGTTTCCATCTGTTTTGGGAGAGATGGTTTTGATTTCAAGAATGGATTCATAGGAAATGCCAATGTTGATTTTTATCAAAATACTCTTGGAAATACAGTCCCAAGGACTGAACTTTGTCTGAGGCATTTACACCTGGCTCCAGTGATCGTTTTGCCTGTCTAAGGAAAGGATGGGTGAGCAGGGTATTTGGCAAAAATGCTCAAGCATTAGGGTCAGACTGAAGGGCAGAGCAATTCTCACCACGTTTCCAGTGCTCTGACTGAATTCCTGCAGGAAGATGCCCAATGGGACTCGGGAGACTGAGAAGGAACACTGGGAATCAGGAAGATCCCAGCTGGCAATGAGCTGAGGCAGTCACCCAAGCTCTCTGCAGCTGCCCTTGCATAACGCAATGAATGCTTTCCTTCTTGCATGAAATACAGAGAAGAGCCTACTTTAAGTTTTAACCCAAACACTTACTTTTTGGTGGTCTTTCTAGTGTTTTATAATAATTCAAGAGGTTTCTCCACAGACATAGGCACAGCACATGGAAAATGGTGCACTTACATAGAATTCAAACAGCTCGTGAGCTTTCTGTTGTATTACTATGGCCAAGGTTGGTATCTCCGTAGTGAAATGATTCTGCCTCTGTCCTGTAGTCACTTTGCTTTTTGATGTCTCTGTTGGTGCCATGGAGCCCAAAGGAACCAGTAAACAGAAGAGGAAGATTGCAAACCTGTTGATATCTGCATTCAGATGAAAAGAGGAAACCAAAAGGAAAGAATACAGTGATTAGTCTCAATTTTCTGCATAGTTTTTTGCAAATCTTAGTAGTTTCATGCAGTGTGATACATTTTTAAAGCATATGGGCATGAAGTGGCTGAGGTAGAGAAGAACACCAACCAGAGCAACCTTACAGCCTGTAGCAAGGTAAGTGACACCCACCTGCTCTGCATTCCATGGTGGGATGGGACAGCAGTGGCTTTGCTGGTAGCTGGTGTTGGAGCTGGTTCTGGAGGTTCTGCCTGCCTGGAGTGCTGTGGATGGGGCCAGCCAGGCTGTATTTAAGTGCTGTGTAGTCCTGCGTCAGTGGCTTCCCCACAGCATTTTTTTTCTTTTTTACAGTGATAATTTGGGGTTTTTTTCTTTTTTGAAAGATTATATCAAAAGTTGATTCAAATGTGTCTTCACTGATTGTGATCTAGGTGCAGTTTCAAACTGACATAGAGGGTGTCCTGTGTCATCTCTTTGACAAGGAGCTCGGGATACTTGGCTTGGCCATCCCATCTAAATCCTTGGGCTCTCCAAAGTGTGGGGTTTAGAACATAAACTCCTGTTTTATTTATGAAGGTGGTTGGGAGCACATTATTGCTGCCCAAAGCCATTGCTTCTCCTGCAGAGTCAGTGTAAGAGTGGGCCAATGCAGGGAGTGAAAAAGGTTTGTGAGCAAGGCAGGTCAGGAATCCAGTTCCATGTATAAATCATTTTGCTGGATGCCTGGAAGACCCTGTTCCCAAGGGATGCTCAGGATCCCCTCTCCCCACCCCTGTCGCCCGTCTCTCCAACTCCCCTGAGGCTGTTTTCTGCTTCCAGTAACCAAATCCAGGAAATTCTCATACACATCAAAACAGAGAATAAGTGCTAAATAATGCCGAAGAAGAGGTCAATTACCATGGCCTATGGAAAGGACAGTTCTGGCAGACACTTACTTTATTTGAGGGTTTTATTATTATTTGGTGGAGACAGAGAGAAAGAGAGATGTTTCTTTGTGTGTGGCGTTCTTTAGGAACGTCCCTACAAAGTCACTGTGGGTACAGATGGCTCCTTTCAGGCAGAAAGGTGATCTTGGAGGGTTTCTTGTTTGGAAGCACCAAACCTGCAGAGGTGCAGTGGAAGGTGCAGGAGCTTGTAACATAAAAGATGCCATTGGGCACTGCCAGCCCCCTTCCAGCTCTCCCAGATGGGCACAACCAAAGATTACTGGGATCTGGTTTTCCCCAAGAGCAGGAGTATCTTTGTGCAGCATTGAAGGCAATGGGGCTGAGTTTTTTTAAATAGTGATGCAAATAAAAGAAGCAGAATTTTTACAGCTTTGCTTTTCCACAAAACGCAATTCAACCACTGGTAATTTTCTTTCAAAGACTTTCAGAAGATTTTACTTCATTTTCTCCTAAGGACAGCACTTTACCTGGTTATTCCACTCCAGGACATGCCATTATCTCATAGGCTGTGCATACTGTGCACATCCTTTCCGGTCTGTACAGGACTGTGATAAGCTGCTGAGCTGATAACAGAGCAGGTCAGCATCCGTCCTGTAAAACCCAACCTGAGAAGTTCAGGTTTCCACCACGTAACCATCAGACACCACAGAGCAACTACAATTAATATGGTGAAGTTCTGCTGACACATGCTGCTCTGTCAGCTCTCTAAAATGGAATTTGTTGCCATTGCCTCAACACCTATTGCTGGAAAAAGGAAATTAATATCCGTGTGTGAAGACCTGATGCTGACCTGAGACACAGCTGTGGTTTCTGTTCCTGGAGCTCACCTACTTTTTCTCAAGTGTGGAAGCTGGTATCTTCAGCCATGAGCTTGTGTTCTGATGGCCTTACATGGTTGTGTGGCAGTGCCCTCCAATGAAGTGGAGAGCTGGGCTTTCAGAGCTGACTGAGACCCTGACTGCTTCTTCCCTGAAACCTGAGTGACACTCAGGACACAGATAAGGGAAATGGCAAATTCCGTGCCACAGCTCCCCGGCTGGGGAAGTACGCTGATTCTGCACCCTGCAAGTGCAGCATGAGGCCACCTGCTCTTTTCCTAGTGGGGAGCAGCCCCCAAAACCCAGTGGGAACCAGAAAACCAGAGATTTATTCCCAGCCGGGCAAGCTTGGTGTTGTTCCAGACCTGCTAGAGTGTTTGGTTCCATGGCACCATCTCCTAGCGACAGGGACACAAGCCACCGAGCCGGGGGATTCCCTGCCAGGCTGGGGCTGGATGGCAGCACCTGGCAGTGTCTCGGCTGCTTTTCAGGAGTACCTGCAGCACCTGGGGCTGCAGGACTTCCCCTGTGGCCTCGGCAGCTGGGTAGGGGTCTGGGGGGGCACAGCTGTGGGACATGGCACAGGGCTGCCACTGCCTGTCCTCTCTCCGTGTCTGCAGAACAAATCCCGCCTCAATGCCCGCAGGAGCCCCCGGGCAGAGCCAGCGGGGCTGGAGGAGGCTGTGCCACCGGGAGAGGAGACCCCCGAGACGCTGCTGGAGCTGCTGAGAGACCAGCACAGCCCCTGGGCGCTGCCCCCCGACTGCAGCCCCCAGGACCAGCTCCTGCGGGAAGTGGCCGTGCTGGCACCTGAGCTCCTCCATGGCTCCAGAGTCTTCCAGATTGTCAAATCCCTGCGGATACTCGACAAGGGGGTAAGTGCAGCTGCTGGTGCCCATAAAGCTGTAGGCCAGAAACCTTCCTGTCTTCCTGCTGAGAGGGAAAGAGGACACCATTCCATCCCAAGCTCTTCCCAGGTGCTGCAGCTAGAGTAGAGCTTCTCCCCACAGCCTCCCCAGGATGTTGTGCTAATCCGTGTCACACAGGTGTCACACAGATCAACACATGTCCATGTCATCCTGGTCACAAGGTGCCTCAGGGACAAGTTGGCCAAACCCAGCTTTTTGCAGGTGGAGGAGGTGGATGAGGGTCTGCTGCGGTTCCAGCAGCTGGAGGAGCTCATCCTCAGTGCCAACCACATCAGCAGAGTAACCTCGGCCCACCTGCCCCGGACTCTGAAGGTGAGTGAGCAGGATGGGGCAGGAATTCCCATGTGGGAACGCATTGAAAGCCAAACAGCTCCAGGGGGTGCCAGGAACAGCTCGTAGCCAAGGTGTTTGTTGTTCCTTCTGTTCTGGGCAGGTCCTGGAGCTCTGTTACAATGCTGTGGGTGATCTGCAGGACCTGTGTGCTCAGCCACCCCCAGAGCTCCAGCACTTGGGGCTGGGCTACAACCGGCTATGTGGCCCTTCCCAGGAAAAGCACCTCACTGTGGATTTCTGGTAATGCCACAGACTGAACATGGGCTCCTGAAAGGGAAATGAGCAGATGTGAACAGGTGACCTCAAGCCATGGAAGTGCCCCTTTCTGGGAAAATACAAAAGGGAAAATTTTGGGAAAATTCAGAAGGGTTGTTTCTTTGCTCTGTGTCTACTCTCTGTGCAGAGGAGTCTGTCTCTGCTGTCTTCTGTCTCATTCCCGGACATGGGCATGTCTTGGTCCTTAGCAAGGTGTGGAATGGGAAGATCACCAGGGGAACTGCCCTGACACCCTGCCCACCACAGTTCCATTTCCCTAGGCAGTTTACTTTTTCCATGTCCTTCCCAAAGCCACTGCTGGAAGTTTGTAAGGATCTGAAGGGTAGACTGCATCACCAAATGCTACAGTGGCGTCATCAATGAATACTAAAGAAATATTTTTGTGTTGTGGGGCAGACTGGCAATGGACTGTATGTCTCAAGAATTTGGAACTGGCCTCCAGATTGCTTTCCTCAGTTCAACCCAGTTTGTGCTGGGGAAATATGATTTTTGTTTCTGTTTTTGCCCCAGGGCTGTAGCTTTCTCTCCTCAAATGGATGCTGGCTGCCTTACCTCCTTCCCTGGGTTCTCTCCTTAGGCCAAACCTTGTCTCCCTTGACCTGAGCTTTAACAGCCTCACGGACCTGCTGGGGCTGGTCTCCCAACTGTCCACTCTGCAGAACCTCCGCATCCTGGTGCTCCAAGGGAACCCACTGGCTCTCATCCCCACTTACAGAGGCTTCCTGGTGGACAGCCTGCCCAAGCTGTCCATCCTCGATGACATCTGCATATGGCCTGACGAGAGGCAGCAGTTCCATGGTCTGGCAAGGCAGCCAGGTGAGCCCCTGCCTTTGAGCCTGCCCGTGCTGACCCTGGGATTCAGGAGTGGGGTTTGCCTTGTGGTTGAGCTCTGTAATTACACTCGAGGTAGTTTCAGCCTTAGGCCCAAGAACAACCCATCCCAGTCCCAGCACTGCCTCAGTGTCCTGGTCTGCCTCAGCTTTTCTTCCCAGACACCAGCTGGTTTCAGACCATGCGTTTCCCTCCTGAGCTGTGGCAAGAGGAACGTGCTCACATTGTGCTGCACTGTCTGCACACAGCAGTGCCACCTCTGTGGCACATCCCTGACTGGCATGAGAGCAGGAGGCTGGGGCCAGCCAGGATGGGAAGCCTCTCTTGATGGCCCCACTGAGTTTATGTGCTAGATGTGCTTTTTGGAGACTCAGATGTTGAAGGAGCAAAGCAGCCAAGGCAGGAGGTGTTTGTGTGGCTTTGGAGTGACCCCACGTGGCAGTGGTTTGTCACAGCATTTGCACAGACTGGCACCGAAGGATGCCAGGACGTGGGACGTGGGTCCTGGAGGTTTCTGCTTGCTCTGTTCCTTCCTCTCTCTGGAAGGGCAGTACTGCAGCTTCATGGCAAGACTGTCTTCCTTTCAGAGCTGATCAGGAGTGAAGCACGAGTGGTTGTGAGCATTGGGGAGATGAAGGGACTCCCTAATCCCGAAGCTTTTCAGCAGCTGGAGGTTGGCTCCGAGGGTCCAATGATCACCTACAGCTACTGTGTGACCTATGAGTTTGCAGAGGGAGAGGAGCTCGAGGACAGGGGCAGCCCTGAGGTTGGTGATTGATGGTGCTCCTGGAAACAAGCAGCATGACCGGTCACAGCAGGGGGAACTGCATCTCCAGGCTATGGGGTGATGGGCCTGGCATGGGCAGCAGCAGTGCTGGGGACAGAATTCCCATGTGGCTGCATCCAGCAGGACAAGCCTCTGCTGACTATGGTAGACCCTTTCCCTGGAACTGAAGTCCCTTCTTCCCATGAGGGTGGGCTGGGGAATAGGATTTTGGAGGCAGATCTGTCTCTGTTCCAGGGAGCAAAAATCCATCAGAGTCCCACAGTGGCCATGCTGGATGTGGACAGCTCTGCTCAGGACACAGGAGAAACAAAGAGCCATCAGGAGCCCAAGGCCCACTCTAGTAATGAGGAATTACAGATCTTCTGTCCCATCTCTCCAGGCAGGTTTATAGCTCTTGGTGGGGTATGGTGGCATCAGGATGTCCCTAGCAGTGCCAGCTGGGCTGTTTGTGGGGCTGATAATGACCTGGCACCAGCTGTGTCCTGGGGGTCCTTCTGTCCTGGGGAGAGGTCTTCTCTGAACTTTTTTGTGTCCCTACACAGCAAAGGTGTTTGCCACCCCTGGACAGCCCTGGGCAGAAACCATCGACTGCAGCTACAGGAAGGAACACATTGCCAAGGACTTGGTGGGGCTGAAGTCCTACCTGGAGGCTGGAACGATTGTCTCAGTTGTGGAGGAGAAGGTGAGGGTGTGGCCGAGCTAGATGAAGGGGAAAGAGCTGCTGGGAGGCCCAGCCAGTGGTATCACATTTCCTCTGGGAGGCAGGCTGGGATGGCAGTGACCCTGGGCCAGCTCCTCTCTCTGGCCAGGTGCTCTCATGGCCTGTGGATGCTGATCCAGAAGAAAACACTGTCACAAATAAAAAGGAAGGACAGGAGCTGAAGAAGACCAGTGCAAAGGTAGGGTGCTGGGAGAGAACAATGACCAAATTCTATCTGAGTTGCAAAAACAGTGATGGGAGAACAAGGACCCTTCTCCTGGGTCAGCTTGGTGTGTCAGAGAGTCAGACCTCTCCCAAAGTCCCCTCTCTCTGTGGGGGGAAGGCAGCAGCTGGTGGCACATACCTGGGCCAGGATGCAGTGGTGGGCAAGGGGCTGGGTTGGGGTTGTTTCTCTCTGAAAGAGGGACCCCAGCCTTCTGCTGAGGCCTGTCCCTGTGTCCAAGGACAAGCAGAAAAAGAAGAAGCAGCAGCAGCCATGTGAATTCCGCAGTGACCCTCCCATTCGGAGCAGCCTGGGCACCACAAGGGTGACCTTGGAGACCCTGCTGGCCACCGAGGACCTGGTGGCAACTGTGTGTGATTTTGGGATCCTGATCCCTGAGAAACCACCAGAACCACCAGTTCTGGAGGAGAAGGTAAGGAGCATGTTGTCCCAGGGCAGGGCTGCAGGCTGGGGCTCAGCAAATGCCCTCTCTGGCCTGGGCATCCATCCATCCATCCATCCATCCATCCATCCATCCATCCATCCATCCATCCATCCATCCCTCAGTTCTCCTCTCCCCAAGATGGGGCTGAAATAGCCCTGCCTATCCACCATCCATCACTGCTGGTGTGGTTATTTAAAGTTGATATTACCAAGCAGTACTGCTACTTTTTCTGGGCCTAGGAAAATAGATTAGTTAATTTTTCCATTCCAGAATGTGTAAGCAGCCACTCGTGCTTCCTCTGGTGCCCTCTCTCAGCATGGCAGCACATACCAGCTGTACCAACTTTCTGTTTCCTGGATTCCCTTCTCTGAGCAGCCACACTGCTGTGCTCCTGCTCCTGAAATCCCGGTGACAGCACCCAGATGATGAAAGCTGTCACAGGACTGAATGAGGGCAGTGAGTTTCAACACAGCCTTACTGTGGAAACATCTCTCTCCACAGGAGGTAAAAAAAGGCAAAGAGAAGAGTAAAAAACCCAAAGCAGAGAAAGGAGGTTGGGCCAGCCAGAAAATCGAGGCGTCTTCCAAAGGTGACAGAGGCTGGAGCTGACGGGGCAGAGGGTGGAGTGTGTGAGAGAGCAAACAGGAGCAGGGACTTACTCACATCCTGAGCCTCAGGCTGTGAATACAGACATTGACTGTGGGGCTCTCAGGACAGACACAGCCTGGACTCATTTAGGAGTTGGTGTCTGCACAGGCACCGAGGGTGGGCTGCCAGCTGCCCTGGGAGACTCACACCTACAGCACCCCGTGCCAGGGGAGAAGGGCAAAGCAGATTTTTGAGTGAGGAAAGTGCTGCCCACTGTGTGGGCTGCCAAATGTGGGCGGTGGTGTGGGCGGGCAGCTGGGCTGCCTGGGATGCATAATGAGCTCCTCATCCTCTGCCAACTCACATCTCCAAGCACTTTGCAGAGGGGATTATTGTTCTCTCTGGTTTAGAGATGAGATGCACAGAGAGCCCCAGGTGCCCCAGGCAGCTCATGGCAGGGCTGGGAACAGATGCCAGTCTGCTGTCACCCATGAAGAGACCACCCTGACCCCGCTGGGTGTGCCCCTCACCTCCCAGGGCTGCTCAGCCAGCAGCGTTGCTAAATCTGCCAGAGACAAACCTCACCCTGCCTCTTGCAGGTTATTTTTCCAGCAATCTTGGTTTTGACTGCAAAAATAGCAGTGCCAGCCCATCAGAGGGGTAATGGAAGAGTGGGAGAGGAAAGGATTGGCCAAGCAATACTGAAAAGCTGCTTGTGGGTCAAGGCGGGCATGGAGAGGGCCAGGTCTTCCAGCACTGCTTAGAGCTACCAAAGGAGCTTTGTTTTCCTGCTCTGGCATCAGATTTAAGAGTGCAATTCACCCACAGAGCTCCAGGCTGCTTTCCTGTGCCCTGTTACCCACAGTAAGGTCCCCATCTTTGGGAAGGCTCGCAGAGCTCTGCAGTCCTGGGCTGTGTCTGCAGTCACAGAAGCCTGTGGCCTCCCCCTGCGATCTGAAAAGAACTCCTTGAATTGCTGTCCCCCACAAGAAGACGTGTATTTGCAATGTACACTCACCCTGTTGCTGAAGCAGGCAGCTGCTGTCAAACAGCTCAGCTTCAGCAGTGCTTGTTCCTTCCTTCCTTCCCTCCCTGCTGTGTGGTCAGTGTGTGCAGGGGGTTTCCTTTCAGCTTGAATGAGGGTGAAAGTGCTGTTGTGTGCACAGAAGTGCTGGTGCTGCAGGAAACCCACAGCAATTAGAGATTTGTGCTTAACTTGATGTCCCCATGTCCCTGTGCAGGTGGGGACTGGCTTGGCTGCATTGTGAGGCCACTGAGTGCACATTTCGAAGTGTGAGTGCAAAACTCACAGTGCCTAAAAAACGAGCTGCCCCACAGCTCACTACACCCGCTGTCCCATGGCTGTGACTCACCAGAACACCCCAGTTGTGGCTTTTGGGGGTGCTGCTCAAGCCCTGCTGAGCTCAGTGTCTGCACATCCTGCCTGCCCCGTGAGTCACCAGGGCCGTTTGACACTTGCTCATCACCTGGGGACCAGGAACCTCCTTGGAGCTGTGACAGTGGCCATGCCCCGGGGGACAGGGGATGGCTCCCAGCTCCAGTGGGGCTGTGCAGGGCCCAGCACTCTCACAGCCGGGAGCTGAGGCTGATTTGCATCCCTCAGTCAGCAAATGCACACAAATAATAAGTCTTCTCAGAGGAATTGGGATCACTTCCAGACGGCTCAAAGAGGAAAGGCAGCGGGCTTTGTCACAAGTGAACCATTTGCCCAGACATTGAAGGATGTCTTCAGAAGTAGTCTCACGTAGGTCTCATTTTACCCCACACTTGATTTTCCAGGATCCTTGAAGTAATTTATTTCTGCATCTTTCTTTTGCCATAGGGTAGTTTCATAACAAAAAGCAAGGCTGCACTCAGGTCAACTGAAAAGCCTGAAGAGGATTTTTTGGGCTTATCCTCCAAAGTCAAATTCAAATAGTATTCCCTCAAGGCCCAGTCAGTGCTGACACCCTTGCACACTGCTGCTTTGGGATGATTTACTGTCTCAAGACAGCAACAAACGTACTACTTACTACAGGAAAAGGAAAAAACAAAGACACTGCTGAAGTGGAGGAGGGTCAAGAGCTCCAGCTGGTGCCGCTGACGGTTCAATTCCAGATGCAGTTGCTTCGGTGGCCCTTGGAAGCCAGCACCCAGAGCCAGGACGATGTAGCCACGACAGTGGAGAACTCTCAGTGATGTGTCCATAGCAGAGGCGTGAGTGGAAATAAACCACACGGGAACGCTGCGTGGAGCCTGGTTTAGCTGAACCGCCAGAGCTGGGAGATGCCCCGGGGCTCCATGTGGTCTCTGGCTGGTGCTGGGCTTCTGCGGGAGCTGGAGCGGGCAGGGGGTGTTGAGTGGGTGTTCGGGGTGTAGGGTGGGAGTGCCGTGTCCCAACACGCTGCCCCGGTGCCGCTGCCAGCGCCCCGCATCCTCCTCCCGCGGGCGGGGCTCGGGAGCTGCGGGGAGGGGCGGGGGCGGCGGCAGCGCCCGGTGAATCGCGGAGGGGACGGCAGTGCCCGGTGAATCGCGGAGAGAACAGCAGCGCCCGGTGAATCGCGGAGGGGACGGCAGCGCCCGGTGAATCGCGGAGGGGACAGCAGCGCCCGGTGAATCGCGGAGAGAACAGCAGTGCCCGGTGAATCGCGGAGGGGACAGCAGCGCCCGGTGAATCGCGGAGGGGACGGCAGCGCCCGGTGAATCGCGGAGGGGACGGCAGTGCCCGGTGAATCGCGGAGGGGACAGCAGCGCCCGGTGAATCGCGGAGAGAACAGCAGTGCCCGGTGAATCGCGGAGGGGACAGCAGCGCCCGGTGAATCGCGGAGGGGACGGCAGCGCCCGGTGAATCGCGGAGAGAACAGCAGCGCCCGGTGAATCGCGGAGGGGACGGCAGCGCCCGGTGAATCGCGGAGAGAACAGCAGTGCCCGGTGGATCGCGGAGAGAACAGCAGTGCCCGGTGAATCGCGGAGAGAACAGCAGTGCCCGGTGGATCGCGGAGGGGACAGCAGTGCCCGGTGAATCGCGGAGGGGACGGCAGCGCCCGGAGGAGGCTCCTCCGCAGAGCAGGGCGGAGGTTTTACCTTGCGGGGTCACCGTGGAGTGGTGGCTCCAGCCCGGTCTGCGCGCCCCGGCGGGGCCGGGGGCTCTGGACCGTCCTCACCGGCAGCACCGGGTCCTGGTGAGAACAGAGTGGGGGCACCGAGACACGTTCCCGTCCCAGGTCAGGTGGGAGGGAACGGCTTGTCTTCATCTGCCCAGCCGGGGCCGGTCCAGCTCCGGATGCTGCCATGTATCCCAGGATTAAAAACCTGGTGCTTTACACCTTCTCAATCACGCTGCTGGCCTGGGTGTTTTACATGAAGAAGGAGGCAAAGTTGGCAACATCATCAGCAGAGCAGAAAGTGGATGTGATGGATCACAGACTGCAGCCTTCGGTTCTGGACAGCTCTGAGCACAGCAAGTGTTTGCCGAACTTGACCATTGCCAATTCTTCTCTCGCCCTCCCGGAGCCTCACCGCGTCTTCTTAACCTACAAGCACTGCAGGAACTTCTCAGTCCTGCTGAGGCCTTCCAGGTGTAGCAAAGAGATGTTCCTCCTGCTGGCCATCAAGTCTTCACCCATCAACGTGGACAGGCGTGTGGCCATCAGGAACACGTGGGGGAAGGAGGTCTCCATCGGGGGTAGGCGCATCAGGCTGGTGTTCCTCCTAGGGCGCTCCGACGCCAAAATCCAGCTGCAGCCCCTGCACCAGCTGCTGGTTTACGAAAGCCAGGAGTTCGATGACATCTTGCAGTGGGATTTTGTTGACAACTTCTTCAACCTGACCCTCAAGGAGCTGCATTTCCTCCGCTGGTTCATGGAGGACTGCCTGCACGCCAGGTTTGTGCTGAAGGGTGACGATGATGTGTTTGTCAACACTTACAACATCGTTGAGTTCCTCCAGGAGCTGGACCCTGAACAGGATCTCTTTGTTGGGGATGTGATCGCCAATGCCCGGCCCATCAGGAACACCAAGGTCAAATACTTTATTCCAGAGCCCATGTATGGAGCCGCTTTCTATCCTCTCTATGCAGGAGGAGGGGGATATGTGATGTCTAGAGAGACAGTGCGTCGCCTCCAGAGCACCGCAGAGGACATGGAGCTCTTCCCCATAGATGATGTGTTTGTGGGAATGTGTCTGGCAAAGATGTCAGTGACCCCAAAGAACCATGCTGGTTTTAAGACTTTTGGGATCCAGAGACCTTTCAATCCTTTTGATCCCTGCTTGTACAAAGAGCTGATGGTTGTGCACAGACTGAACCCAACGGAGATGTGGATCATGTGGACGCTGGTGAAGGATGACAGCATTAGGTGTGCGGTGTCAGTGACACACAGCTACAGCAGGGGCTGGAAAAGGAGCTACTGATGAGCCCAGTGGAATTGTGGCTGGTGACAGAGTACTTAAACTAAAAATCAGGTCGTGGTAGAAACATGTCTGTTACTAACAGACCGCACTGGAGCTGTCGTGGTTTGGTTTGCAGTGAGTCTTTCCCTGTCGGGGGTTACTTGAAGCAGTTGAATTGTCAGAGAATGGGGGTGTGGCTGGTGGCTTCATGATGGTACAGGGGACTCGGCTCCTCCCAGCCAGATCGTGCCAGGGGAAGTCACAAGTGCCACCTGCCCTGGTGTCGGACTGCCGGCTCAAGTCAGTCTCATGTGGGGCAGCCAGTGATGACTAACGAGTTGCAGAGCATTTGAAATTACTTGAAGGCATGGAAGAAAGGCCAGTATGTCCTGCTGGGTCTGCAGGGCAGCAACCCCACAGCTCCTACCAGACAGCAGGAGAAGGGGAAGGAAAAGCTTCAAAAATATATGGCCTTAACACAGCAGTGATGATGATATGGGGGACTGGGCTCTGCTTCCAGCCCTTTGGCTTTTACAGAAACTCACAACAGGTTTACATGCACTGGAAACTTCAGCACAAACACTTTCTGTTCTAGTTTGAGAGGAGCCGTGTGTCTTGAGTAATCATGGTGGTAGGAAGAATGGCTGTAGCTTCCTGTGTTGTGTAGGAGGTGTTTGGTTTGTTGTTGCTGTAATTTTGTGTATAAATAAAACGGTTTTGAAAAGTATTTACATGGGAATAGTCTTAGGTCTCCTGAAAGCTAAGAGCCCTAAAAGCCAGGGAAGGCTGAGATCTGGTGCTGGGTATTTGCATTAAAGAGGATAATGTTATGTAGAAATAGATACTTGCCACTTCCTTTTCTGTGAGCTGTTCTCTGCCCTGTCCAGACAAGATGCATTGACATTAAAGTGATTAATCTGAATGTGCTGGAGTTGCTAATTTGAGAAAATATCAAATATAGAACTAAGTTTTGTAGTACTTTTGTGAAGCTTATCAGTGTCTTGCTGCTAGAGCTGGAGCTGTGGATGAGCAGGAAGCAGCCTGGAAGCCTTAGGGGGAAAAAAAAAGAGTAAAAAGGAAAATAGGAAGTGAGTGATTAGAGAAAGCAGATCCCTTTGTGTGGTCCTGTTGTAATTACTGTCTCTGGTGCCAGCTGCCCAGCATCCATCCTCCAGCAGAGGGGAGCTGGAGCTTTCACAAGTGCCCAGGAAGCACTGCCAGGAGGTTCTTGCATGTCCTATAGACAGGGACATGCTGAGAGCAGAGGTGTGGGAGCTCACAGTGGGATGTTGAGGGGACTGCTGGTAGGATGTGCTCTCTTAGCCCTCTGGAACAGCTGGGGTAGCTCTGGCTGAGCCCCAGGGCTGACCCAGGCTCTTGGGGCAGAAGGTGCCACCTCACAGGAGTGTTTCTGTGCCAGGTGTGAGTAGGGGTTTGTCTCAAACAATTGGTGGGTGTCCATCCTCAGGGTGGTCTTGTGCAAGCTGTTGCTGTTTTTCCTGGCTGCAGCTCCAACAGGGGTTCATGAACTGTAGCTGAGAAAGTGCCTGTGTGTAGTTTCAGGTGTGTTGGCTTAGTAAACAAGGCTGAGTGTTAGCAGCAAACCCCAGGTTCTGGGCACAATTCTCTGGGCAGTGCTGCTGGTCCTGGAGAGGAGACTGGACAGAGCAGGCACCGTGGTGCCCTGTGAGCTGCTGTGCCAGCACTTTTGTGATCCACTCGATGATTCCCAATGCAAACTCAGGAGCACAGAGCATGATGTCATGTCTGTTGTGGGCTTAGGTGTGTGGGCTAACCCTCAACTGGCAGCTCTCACTTCCTAACAAAGATGAGGGACTCCCTTCTGCCCTGTTTTGGGGGTGATGTGGAACCATTTGTGCTCCTCACCCTCACTTTGACTTGGCTGGACTGACTGGTTGGTTCCACGTCAGGCTGGACGTGTGTGGGAACAGCTCTCAGGCAGGAAGTGCAGGACGTGCAGTGAAACCAGAAGTGGGGTCACAGCAGGGCTGGGAGCAGGCCCTGAAAGGGGAAGAGGGACTTTCCTGGCTTTGCAGGCTCCTGGCAGTACCATGCAAGCATCTGAGTAGTTACTGTGGCATGCTGAAAGGTACACAACTTGTTTGTGCACTTGGGTCAGGGGCTTGGCAGATGTTCTTCAACTGCACAAGGTACCAAAGGAGAGCAGTTGTGGTTAGAGGTTGACATGAGGGTGCATTTGGGTTGGCTGTGCTGCCACTCAAGTAATCCTCTCATCACAGGGGTTTTTTCCCTAATGCTGCAGCCCAGAGCTGTGTTTGGCACAGCAGACACTGGCAGCTCCCTGTGAACTGAATTCCAGACTATGCCATCCTCCTTGGATACAGCAGCACCCAGTGAGGAGCAAGGAAGGAAGGTTTGTTAATTTTCTTTTTACTACTTAATCTGTAAATGAACAGTGCTATGCACCTGAGATTGCATTTGTTCCAAAGGTAGCCAAAATGAGACAGAGTTTATGCTGCAAGTAAAAAAATTCCTGGTCAGGCACAACTCAATTTAGTAACAGCAACCTTGACACAGAGGCAGTACCTCAGATGCTAATCTGTGGTGAAAAACTTTTGATTAATGTGTGTTTTCTTGGCACAACCTGGTAGATGGGGATTAACTGCTTCCAATCATCAGTGATAAAGTTCTAGTGGATGCTGTTCTACAAAGCAAATTTCACACCAGCTGTCAGGTTAGGAAATTTACAGTGAGACACCTGTGGTTTTGAAACCTGCAGTGAAACATTAAGCTTGCAAAAGAAATAATTATTTCCTGAATAATTATTCCCTTGCACTGGGAAGCGTTCAAATATGTAAAACTCTTTTGCTCAGTGCTTTGTGGAACAGTACACAGCAGCTGCCAAAACGATTTTGTTTATAACCACAGTATCTTGAAAATCAAACCTCCCCGCTTTGCTTCCCGGGGAACCTCCCCCAGACATGACTCTGGGTGAAATAAGTTGCTGTGCTGAACAAAACTGCACCAAGAGCCTGGGTGACTCCATGAGAAATTCTCAGCTCCAGAGCAAACACTGCAGCTCAGTGTTAATTTGGAACAACTGCCAACTCAGAGCTTAGAAACTTTTAAATTCAAACAGAAAGCAGGACCTAATCTTTTCCCCAAATGGACACACCCACAACGAGCTGCTTTTGCACAGTTTAATAAAGGCATCGCCTCACAGACATCATTTACCTCAGAGGTTAAAAACAAGGATTTTTAAATACACTTCTCTGGCTGATCCCTAATGAGCTCCCACAAACACACCAAGGGAGCAGCAGGACCCTCCAAGCAGAGACACAATTACCATTGGGAATCATCACGTAGATCACACCAGGCCACCCCTGGTAACAGTCTTCACGTTTGCATAGATAAACATTTAAATAAATGAATCCAAAAGTATCACAAACAAGGTAAGTTACAAACAAAATAGAAGCCTTCCAAATACTTGATTTGTAAAGCATTCCTTTTTTGGGAAAAAAAAAAATGGAATCACAGCCTTATTTCAGCAGTTTTACACCATCCCACACTTAAGTGCTTGGGACTGTTCAATTTGTGATTGACCCTGAGAGCTCAGTTCTGTTCAGTCCTCCCGAAGGTAAGGGTCATCATCTGTATTTCCTGAAACACCCTGTGGCAATGAGGGGTCCTCTCCTCGGGCTTTTAGGAGCTCCTCTGTCTGAGCTTCAGCTAATTTGGTCTCTGCTTTCTGGGACAGCAGCCGCACCTCCTGCACCTGGGACTGCAGCAGCTGGATGTGGCTGCGGGCTGTCACCGAGGCCTGGTCTGCACCTGGAGGGAAGGATTGACACACTGGGTTAGAGAAGCACTGGGCAAACCTTCAGCTAAGGAAATGGATGGGATCATCATCTGCTTTGCTGTGTTGTGCTGGCTGTTTGGCTGTATGCATGGCCATGGTTGGTGTTGACCTAAACCACGCATGAAGTTTCCAGGCCTAGTTCTGAGAAAGCACCTACAGCCTCACAGCCAAAACCAGAATGTACATGCTCAGCACCTCTAAAAACCAGGCACCAGCTGTCACTTGTGATGTTAACCGAATGTACATTGTGTGTCTGAGTTGTGTTCAGAGGGAGAAAAGGGCAGAGGCTGCTTGTGCGCACCTGACTGATACGCGGCCTCTGCCGCCATCTCCGACAGCCGCAGCGCTGTCATCCAGCTGGATTCCAGCCTGAGGTATTCCTGCTGCTTGGTGGTCATCTAGGAGCAGGAGAAAGAATCAAACAAGGTGTAACAGACCTGAGAGCCCTCCTGAGCTGTGGAGAGCAGTGAGAGCAGGGCTGGAGAGGCAGATGGTGAGGGAGGGAGGTTTGCTTACATCCACTCTGGCTCCTATGACCACCTGCCAGACTGCATCCACTTCTTCCGAATTCACTTTCCCAAGGAGATTGGAGTATTGCTTGTAGAGAGACACCAGGGTATAAACTGCCTGTGAAGGAATCATTTTGCACAGTTACCATGACACCTGCACAGCTCTGGTGTTGTCTCAGTGTTACCTGGTGTTAATTAGCAACATTACTCTTGATGTACTGACAGGGATGTAAACTGGAATGCAAATACTTTACTCAAATTGGCACTTTATTTACAAAATTAAACTGTGTCTTGTTTCAGATTTAAGTATGGCTCATGCCATTCTTCTGATGGAACTCAGTTCATGGCCTTAGAGAGGCTGAGAAGGGCAATAAAATGCCCAAGAACAGAGAACTCAGTTCACAGGGAATGTAAGTAATTGTTATGAGTTTCTTCAGCCCCAGTTCTGAGTTCCAGGGTCATTTTGCCTAAGTAAAAAGAGGGACTTCTTACAAGAGCATGGAATGGCAGAAGAAGGGGAGTGGATTCACACTGACAGAGGGCAAGGTTGGATGGGATGTTAGGGAAAAATTCTTGGCTGTGAGGATGGTGGGGCCCTGGCACAGGGCACCCAGAGCAGCTGTGGCTGCCCCTGGATCCCTGGAAGCTTCCAAGGCCAGGCTGGACAGGGCTTGGAGCAACCTGAAGGTTGAAAGGTGTCCCTGCTCCTGGGACTGGATAAGCTTTAAGGTCCTTCCAACTTAAACCATTCTGGAATTGTCTACTTTTAACCCAAAAGCAACAACTTAACCAAGCTAAAAGTAACTTCCACATTTGGTGTAGAACAGGGACCCCATGGCTCCCGAGGGAGCTGACATCTTCAACTCCCCACACCTCTTTGGTTAAATTAATTTTGCAAAAGCCCGTTTTGAGCGTGGTTTAAGAGGTGTAGTTAGTGCCAGAGCAGCTGGCACTGCCAGCAGCAGCTCGTGCCAGGTGTGAGACCCCCGAGCTCACCTTGGTGTACTCGGTGAGCGCCTCGATCAGCGCGTAGGTGGTCTGGGACAGCAGCGTGGCCGTGCTGTCTGTCACCAGGGACACGGCTCTTCTGATCAGGGCATCATTGCTGAGGGAGCCCGAGCTCTGCTGCTGCAACACAAGACACCCGTGTGACCTTCCCATCGCCCTCCCTGCCAGCACCACTCCAACACAAAGGGGAGGAAAAGCCCCACGGCGAGGCCACACAGCCAAATTCTCCCTGAGGGTGAAACCCCAGGGGGAGAACAAGGACAAACGGGTTTGGGTGTTAAACTGGTGCAAGAGAGGGTGCTGGGGGTACCTCCACGACGGGGACGGCGCACAGGGCCACCCCCAGCCCCACGGCCTGCTGCCACCGCCCGCTCCTGCCCACGAGGCCTCGCTGCCGGACGCTGGCCAGGACAGGGAAGCTGCGTCTGGAAAAGCAAAAGGCAAAGTTGAGCAGCAGAAACATCCCTGTGTGCCGTGGGAAATTGGGATCAAAGAGGAGAAGAACATCCAGGAGCTGTTCAAGGGGAACCTGACTGTGCCAGGTTTCTGTGATGCAGCTGCATGACAGCAGATGAGTAAGTTTGTTTCCAATTTTGTATTCCTATTTAATCATAAGTGCAAGAAAAGACAAGCACGTTAACTAGTGCACTATTAATACCTTCAGAGAGAAAATGTATGTTAGCTGATACCAGCACACTGCTGATGGTCAATAATACTGGAAAACAGGTTAAAAAACATGCTTAAAAGTGTGGTGTGGTACATGCAGGTGAGAAATGTGACAGGTTTGTTACAATCCAGCGACACTTGGGTCTCTGTGAACAGTTTTATTTACAACCCAAGCTGTGCAAACACCCTGGAGTCAGGGTCTAACACGGAAATACATGAGCGGATAAACAGAAGCACAGAGCAATGAGAATTTTTTCGTTCTACAGCAATTTAATGAAAACAACAGGTCGGTTTTCCTTCTTTTATGCCGTGTGCTCTTTAACCTACAGCCCGCAGGTGGGGAGCGCGGCGTGAGCAGCGCATCTCCCCCTCAGCCTGTTCCCCCGGCCCGCCGCGGTACCTGAGCACGGAGCAGCAGCTCCACAGCCACCGCCCGCCCGCCGCCATCTTGGCCCCTCGGCGCGCGAAAGTGACGTCACCGCACGCGCTTGCGGGGGGTGCGGTTGTTTTGGGCGGGGCCGAGGGCGGCGCGTGCGCGGAGCGCGTGGAGCGGCGCGCGGGGCCGTGAGGGCAGTGGCGGGAACCTGAGGCGGGGGCGACCGAGAAATGTCCCCAGGGATGTCCCCAGGGATGTCCCCGCGTCCCCTCCGCCCTCACAGCCCTGTGGAGCACAAGTGCTGTTGGGAGACACCTCCTCTGTGTTTCGCCGGGATGCCCAACATCGCAAGGGTCAGAAATAGGCAAGTTTGCCCAGGTGATAGGAATGAGAAGGAGATTGGAGAAGATAACGATCTTGCCTAATTGCAACAAAATGCGAAATGTGTAAGAATTCTCTTTTAAGAAAGGCTGTTCTTTGGTGTTTGATTTTGTCGCTTTCAAGCCTGATGAACAAAAATATTTAATCCATGAAATAGAGCAGCCAAGAAGCTTAGAGTGATGTCCAGCTGTTAGAAAGCCAAATTACTTGGTGGTAGAATTATCTTGTTAAGGTTTAGGGTTTGATGTATTTCAGTGACCTCAGATCTGGGAAAAGTGAACAAAGCTTGGGAAGAAGGATTTGGACGAACGAAATGCAGAGCTTATGGTCCATGAGGACATTGGGCAGAACCCCCAAGATAAGGAAGAAATTAAAACAACCCAACTTTGCATCTGTGTTGAAAACAGCTCCATTGAGTAAAAGGGAATTCCAGCAGGAACAGATTGTGATCACCAGCTCAGAGACACCAGTGCTCCTAGTTTAATTAATCTTTATTGTTCTAAACTACACGATGCTGCTTTGATTTTGGGTAGTTCCATGCTAGTGATAATCTCCACCTTCTCCAGCAAAGGTTTCCCATGCAATTCCACACAAAATGGCCTTCATCAATTAAATCTATTCTTCTTAGTTACAGCAGGAATTCCTATTTTCTCTCATGTTTTCAGAGACTCAGCCAGCGCAGGTTACTTTACTGACGCAGTGCTGTATTACACATTATTCATCTAACTCCATGCTTTAAACATTTGTTCAAAAGCCTGGCACACCTGAGAGCTCCAGGTAACAACCGTGTACCTTGTAAAACCATAGGGAGGGGGGAAACTTGTGCTGATTTGAAATGTCTTTTTCCAGGACTTCTAAAACAAATTACAAGTTATTTCTGTCTGTCTGCCTTCACACCCTTAATGAGGCAGAGTAGGACAAGGCAGGACTTGTTAGTAGAGATGTTGGAGTGGTGCTGCATCCCTGCCGTCCCCTGTGCTGCGTTTGGCAGGGTGGGAATCTCAGGAGAAAACTGGTGGGAGGCTTTTAAATAGTTCAGAGAACAGAAACAACCATCCAGGAGACACAAAGGATCTGTAAAGTGCATGCACAGCGATACCTTTTCTTTTAACCTTTATTGTTTTTACATAGGAAAATAAGACCGCGATGAGGCAGCGACAGCAGAAAACTCTCACAGGTTTGGCGCAGGGGAAAGGGGCCTCCATCCCGTGTGTGGAGCTGTGCCGTGGAGCCGGGTGCCTCTGGAAAGCCCATGGGAGCAGGAACAGGGGCAGAGCCCTCATTTTAGCACCAAGAAGTAGGTGGTCCAGCCGGCCAGCAGCAGCGCCCCGAGCAGCACTGTGTAGCTGAACAGCACGAAGGCCAGCAGCTCCCGCAGCACCTTGAGGAAGTGGATGGTGAAGGAGTCCGGCATGGCTCTCCCGGCTCCCTGGGGCTGGCTCCTCTCCGGCCTGGAAACAGAGGGACGAGGTGAGTCTTCACAGCAGGGACACCACCCTGCCATGGGGGGAAATCCTGTGGTCAGGAGGGTTGATGGCCACCTGGAAGGTTGTTAGTGACTGGTGTGGGCCTGTTCAGAGTCCTGCCGAGGTGTTGAAAGAGAGTTTGGGATCTGATCAAAGTCTCCAGAGCAGGACTGGTAAGGAAGGAGATGGAAATACAGACACAGGCAGTGGGCAGGGCCGTGGGGGTGAGGCTGGGGGGCTGTTAGAGTCCAGCTGGCTCCTGGAATCTCTCCCCTGGGGCTGTGGCTGTGCATCCAGGAAGCGTCAGGATCAGAGCGGCCGCTGATGGTGCATTACCAACAGCATGTTCTGATCAAAGTGGTCAATTCCCCCAAGGAAGCCACCATTAATATTTAATTCTATAATTGCATCTAATGGAGGTACTGGCACAAACTGAGCCTTTTGTTTAAGAATGACGAAAACTGAGGCTTAAGTACAAGTTTGCACAGGCAAATATTTATATCTTGCGTTAAAAATAACCGTTAAATGGGAGGCATGGGATAGGATGCCTTAGAATTCATCTTCTAGCAGTATTGTATAGTCGTATGTACGCATTGCTTTGGGAGTGATTGCTCATTTGTTAGTTTAAATTAAATCTCAACTTTTCCCCTAAAGTCACTGGCTTCTTGGATATGAAGCTGTGAAAACCCACTTAAAAATTCTATTAGCTCTTCACTTTACATGTTCTTTTAAATTTTGATCGCAACTGAGCCTGATCAACAATATTGATGCTCTTGGTCAAACTCAAAAAAGGAGTTTAAAATCAGACTTAGGATAAAAACTAACCCAAAAGAATAAAAACTAACCCAGAAGGATTATTTCACTTCTGAACAACCCAAAGCCAGCTAAACTAAACTAAATTCCTCTCCTGCTGCTTAGAATGTTTTTTAAAGAGCTCTTGTGATAAGGAATTCACATTTTGGTGTTAACAAGTTCAGCCATTCTTTTCCAAGCTCAGGCACATGTATACAGTACAGGAGTTACAGCATTTTTAAACCAGCTGTGGTTTCTCTGCTGTTCAGAGCATTACAGTTTTCTGTCCGTAGGCTGGTTATCTAGAAAGATGCTGAAAAAGAAATAAACTGCTTACCCAGGCAGATGACAGGCTCTACTTCAGCAAGTTGGTGTTTCTCCCTAGTTTTGTTGTGCAGCTGTCCCTTTTCCAGGGGGGTTGTGCCGCAGGCTGATCCTGCCGTGATCCGGGAGCAGGAGCAGAGTGTGCGTGTGCAGCCCACACGAGGACTGAGCTCTAGGTGTGGTCAGCACCGGTTATGATCCGACAGCGCCGTGGAGCTCGGAGCAGCCAAACACTCCCCTTCTCCTGGGGGCTTTTGGCAACAGCATTTCCAGAGTTCCAGTGCCAGGGCTTGGAGTCACCAGATCCAAACATGCATTTGTTGAGGTGTGGGGGTTTGCCTCTAACAAAACTCCATCTTACACATTTTATTCTGTTATCTCGAAGGCTGCAGTGCCTCTTGCTCTGTTCCCTGAGTGCTCTGTTAGCCACTTGGGGAGGAGGATGCTCACACACACCTGAGGCTCATCCCCAGGCTGGGACTGTGGAGGCTGAGCCAGGATCTTTTACCAAAAGTCAGTGAGGGCTGAAGGCAGCATAATCCTTGCACTGTCCCCAAGTGATTGCTGTAGTGTCACCCTTACCCTCCCTCCCAAGGAGTCATACTGACCTCTTGGAGCTCAAGTGCTTGCAGCTCCTTTGCAGTGAGGGGAGGAGGGAGCCAGGCTCTGTTTATTCTTAGCAAAACTGCTTCTGATAATGTTGTATGAAGAGTAAAAGTCTTTTGGGGCAGAGGTTGGGTAATATTTTCTTTTTTTTGTAGTAACGCAGACAGCAGAGAGAAGGAAGATTATGTACTGCAAATCAAATCTCTTACCTACAAAGATATTATGATGTAGAAAATGGTCCCTTAATTTAATTAGGTTCTCTTGTTATCAAATTATTACCCACATGGTCAGCAGGGCCTTGGACAGAAGCAGAACATCATCAGCTGGTCAGGAAGCCTGTTAAATAGTAATTGCTCCTCCAGGGAATTGATCAGCGTCAGGATGGATTTTATTTTGTTGTTGAATAGTTCCAGGAAGGAGGCTTTGTCTAGGTGGAGTGGTTACTCAGTGTGGTGCAGGCTGCAAGAAAACAGGCAGCAGTGCTGGTGATGAATTCAGAGTTTACCAAGTGTCTGGTGTAAACTGTCATCAAAAGAAGTTTAGCCTGTAGTGTTACTGATTGCTGGCCAGGGGAAAGGTGAACCCTTTATGTGTTTTCCTATATCCACCTTTATTCACCTGTGGTGTAGCTTTTACACAGCAGAAACCAGCCTGGTCAGTATTTCCTTGGGATTAGTTCAACTGTTAAGATTTGGGGGAAAAAAGTCTGGAAATTGTGATACTACAAAGACCTTCAAGGCCAACCCAAGGACACTCTGTTGCTCTGAGTCAATTTCTTGTTTTTCTCTGCACAGTAACATCTAATTTTTGTTCCAAACCTAATTCAGTTTTCTTTTTAAATACTCTGAAATTAGCTACTTTAAATGGAACTTGCAGAGCAAACAATCCCTGTTTGCTCTTCTTGCATCACTTTAGTTGCAGCATGTTTTTTGTTAACTCTGTCTACAAGTTACCTCCCCACCTGAAATAGAAAGTATCCAGTGACTGAAATTGTATTTTTCCTTCAAAAGTTTATAAATTCCACAAATACTTCCAATGTAGTATGTTAGGCGGCAGAACAGAAAAAAAAATTGCATGAGCCTTAATTAAAAAACACCGGGCGTTAGAAAAATAGTTTCAATTTAACTAATTCAGTTATTCAATTGTTCTGGGACAGGAAGACAAGGATACAGCTACCACAGTGCAGGGTTTTATTTCATTTTTGTGTTCTAGAGAGAGAGAGAGAATACAAACACTTCCAAAAAAAAAAAAAGATTAAATACATCTTTATTTTATTCTAGTAAGTCAGCTGGAGTTAAACAGAGAGAGGGGCTCCGTGGAGGACTTGGCAGAACTCAGAAAATAAAACAGACCAAAACCTACAGTTACAACCGTGACAGCTTGGAAAAAATACGGGATTTATTGGGACATATTATACATGATAACTAAGGCAGAAATGTTTGCTAAGGGAGTGATTTAAGGTGAGGAGTGGGCTTTCTTTTTAGCTGTTAAGAGTGAACTGCAGTGTGCAAGAGCCCCCGGTGGCTGCAAGGACAGTGCCCAGCAGCAGCAAAGGCACCCCCAAGGACCCTGCTCTGCCTTCCCAGCCTCTGGAGCCAGGAGCTGCCAGCTGCACACCAAGGGCCCAGCCACCAAGCCCATGGAAAATTCCATTTTATAATTTTGAGCTCTACACCAGCTTGTGACAGCAAGTACCACAGTTTATAACCTGACCAGGGGGGTGAGAAAAGTGTCTGTTTTAAACCCACTGTTTACTGGGTCCCTGCTCTTGCTATTTTTGGCCCCCACACAGGGAATGTTTGTGTGTCTTCAGCCATAAACTCAGGACACACTGATGTCATTCATACTCTGGAGGAGCTTTCCAGAGTCAGGTCGGAGTACCTAAGACAAAGAAGCCATTTCACAGCGATCCCTTCAGGGGACAAGTGAAATACAAGGCTCAAGGATCACAGGTACAGCTGTGTACAGATCTCTGACTGACACATCCAATGCATCCATGGAATGTATCAGGCACCAGAGAGACACAGACAGTCTGGGAATACTGGTATGAAGTCAGGAATAGAGAGCATCCTGCCTCCTCAGCACCTTAGGAGGTTAAAAGGCAGAAATCACATCTCCTAGCAAAGCTCAACTGAAAGAAAAAAAGCAGCAATTTGCCGAAGAGAAGGAGCAGGGCCCATTCCCACTGCCCCAGTGCTCAGCTGCCAGGTCAGACCATGAGCAGGGATCTCTCTCTTTCCCACTGTTTATCATTAGTGCCTTCCAACCCTGCTTGTCTACTTGGAAGTTCCACAGACAACTGGAACACAAGTGCAGAAGGGATGAGGGTGACTGCTCATGAGCTGGTCCCAGGGATTTCCTTCAGTGCCATGTTTCTCCAACGGAGCAGCCGTGCCAGGACCAGCAGCTGACGTGCCTGTGTTACACAGGGCCTCCCACGTTTACTGTCTCTCACCACACACCCTAGAATGGAGCAGGCTCCAGTTTTTCCATTAAGGATTTGATCCAGGTTGTCCCATTGATGAGTTTTGTAGTGGCAATGATGTACTCTGTGCCTCCATCCTCCATCTGGGACAGAAATCTCAGCGCAGCGATTTCTGCGTACGTCACTCCCCCCAGGAAGAACACCAGGGTCACTCTGTTCTCACCGTGCTGACCTGTGGGTTCACACAAAAGGTCCAGGTTGGCTTGGTTTGATTTTTACAGCTCCCCTGCATCAACTGTCACTCAGACTCAAATGACCTGAATTAGAGGCTGGGACACAGAAATCCAGTCTGGTCCCAGCTCTGGAGTTGCTACAGGATGTGCTTCTGCTTTAGAGTGATGCTATCCCTCTTACACTTAACATTACTTATTAAAATCACAGTGCAAGTCTAGGGTTTATTTTAGTACTCTGATGAGAAGTTAAACCATTTGTCAAAGGAGGGTTAGGTCAATCTAACACTGCTGTGGGCCAGGGGGATGAGACAGAGACCTGGACTCTGCCTGCCCTGGTATCAGTTTGCCTCACTCCCTGCTCAGAGAGATGCATTTCCCTGTAAACCAAAGGAAAACAAAGCCAAACTTACGCTTTTTCTGCAGGCCTGTAGGGAGCTGCTGCCTCTCCTCGAAATGGGGCCCTGGCAGCATCTTCAAAACCTCCTCGATGCTACGCCAGCCCGGCCGGGCCAGCAGCTGGGCCAGGCGCACGCTCAGCGGGGCGTAGCCGCTGTACACGTATGAGATGTCATTGGGGTTCTGGGGGACACAGAGAGAGGGAGAGAGCAGCAGCTCAGAGCTGCTTCATGCTGCAAAACAGCCTCAAAGAAATCAATAGCATTAAATAAAAAATGAGGTTTTCCTGCTGCACATGATTCTGTAGAGGTAATGGTTGCTGCTGAGGTGCCCGTTTACCTGCTCGTTAACATCATCCATCCACAGGCGCAGCGTTTTCCTGATCGTTGGGTAGTTATTCCTGCCACCTGTCTGGGGTTTCAGGAGTCCAGCCTTTTCCAGGTTGTTTAAGGTCAATATATGTTCATAGCCATAAGTCTGCAATATGAAGAAATGACCTTTAATACCATGGCAATAACCCATGACCAGTGTTTAAAAAAAAAAAAAAAGCAAAGATGTTTCTTTAAAAAAAGGTTTTTGGTTACGATCTCTGTAGAGTATATCAAATTTAGAGTGTTTAAATCATAATAATAAAAAGTGATATAAACTTCTGTATCAACATGTTGTAACGCACACAAGCACCTCCCAAGTATCAGCCCAAACAGAAACCCAGTGCTCCCTCTGTACACAATATTCACATGTAAGATGTGTCTGTCTGGAATGTAGAAGTTGAAGTATTGAGCTGAAGATCTGATGTGGATTTTCTCAGGAATTAATTCCTGTAAATGTCAGAGCCAAACCTGGAGAATCTCTCTTTTGTAATGGTCCAGAACCTTCTGCTTCAGTCCACTATTGCACACGGATTGCAAGCAAACGAGACGCAAGATCTTGATTAATGGATGTTTCTGAGCTATGCAGTCTTCAATGTAATTGTTAACCTATTAAATAAAATACATAAGCAGTTATTTAAAGAATTGTTAAAGTGCCCATCAGACCTGGAAAGAAAGATCTGGTTTGCTGGATCTCCAAAACAGCAAGAAAGAAGAGCAGCTGCTCCCCACGTAGCTCAGGAACATGTGTAAAACAGTGACCCAGCACTGGTTCCATCCAGGCTCTCCCCAGAGCATTTCAGCTCCTCACTCAGTAGCCAGACTTTGCCTGATGCACTGAAAAATTCTTATTAACCATCTTCTATGTTCCACTGATCCCTCAGAGCACGGGGTGCCCCACAACAGGTCGAGCACCACAGCTGTGCACAGGCAGTGATGGATAACTCAGAGATCCATTTCACTGGACACCAACTATATCAGATGTTTCCTCTCTCAAAAAAACATAAAGGGAAAAAAAATGTCTTTGGAAGATGTAAGAGTGGCTAATTGCCATTATTTACTTACCTTGTCTGTGTCTATTCCAGACATGAACTCTTGCTCCACTGTTAAATTATCAAAGAAATCTTCAGATGCTTTGGGAAAAGAATGAAAATCAATACAACAGCAACTGACAGCTTATGTTTTATATTTAACATTTCAGCAGAGATGCACTGGATGGAGCAAAGCCAGTTTTTGCCAGGCTGAGTGATGTCCATCAAGTTATCAGGCATCCTGCTGGATTTAAATTATTCCTACTCACTGGTGATGTCTTTGATGAGCTCTGCGATGGAGGTGTGGTTCGCCAGCGAGCTCCTCGCTGCCTGCATGTGAGGCAGCTGGGACACAAACTGCTTAATCTCTCCAACAGTCTTGGCGTGGTGCCTTTCCTGAAGAAATCCATCACTGGGGTTAGGCCTTGTTCACATTAGTAACACCAATCAGATCATTTTATCATGAAGAACTTTTACTGCACTCCCTGTAGGGAGTTAGAGCTATGCAGCCTTCTAGACAAAGGGTTTTAGATGTTTATCCTGAAGCCAGAGCATTACCTGTAACAGCATTTGGATCATGGGGAGAGACAGCACATAATACAGCATGATCTGTTGTTTTTTATTATCCCAGTGTTGTAAATCATTTTATCCACATTTGTCTGACTCCAGCTCCTCAATTTCCCTACCAGGGACAACTCCCTTTTTCACACAAAGAGGAATTACTTTGCTGGCTGACAGGCCAATGCTGTCAGAGCTGGAGTTGGGCTGGCAGGGTTTGCCATTCACTCTACTTGGTGGCAACAGCGTGCCAGGTTTTGAGAGAGGATGTGCACCATGCAGAGTTCAGCTCCAGCAGTCTGCACTGCATTTGGGCTACCTGCCTCTTGCTGCAATTTGGAATAAAAATAGTAATAATTTGACTCATATGTGAAGGATTTAAATGGGCAAGTGCAGGCAGGAGAGTCATGATGGAGCCTGTGATTGAGGAAGTCCTCTGCTGCCAATACACTGCTGTTTCATTATCACCTATTACTGCTGACAATTTCTTAAAATTCTCTTTTTCTAACAAGCAGTATGAACAATCCATCTTTAGCACCTTGAGCACTAATAGTGCAGAAGCAGATCTGCACTGGGGGATGAGGCTGGGCAGTCAGGATTTCAGTTAAGGTACCACTTACCTCGTCTTAGATGTGGCAGAGATTAGAGGCTAAAAAAGCCCCCCAAAGAAATAAAATCAAAGAGTGAAACAAGTTCTCTTGAGAGTCCCCACAAAGTAAAAAAAAATGGATCTCAATTTATGAATGATCAACAGGATGTTTTCAACAAAGCCACAAACATGCCCCACACAGCACTCCAGATTTGTCTGAGATGACACACGAGCATGAATTTACAGTTCAAACCTCCTGCAAGACAACTGTCTCTTGCACATTTCTGCTGTTTTTGATGCCAGCTATAATACTCTGTGAAAGTACCTTCTGGTGTTTTATTGTTTAAAAGCTTTTTCTCTGCCATCCTGAAGGGAAAAGGACCTTTCAGTGAACAGATAACAAGAGCAGCCAAGTGGCATTGATCAGCACACTAAAAATCACCTTTGGCTACTTGCAGATGGAAGCAGCACCTGACTCCTGCAGTCCTGTTTATTCCTGTTATGGGATCTATGGGCTCACACATAGCACATAGCACAAGGGTGGGCTAGGCAAGCTTTGAGCAGAGGGAAAGCCCCAGAACAGAGGTGTGGGGAGAAACAAGGATCCACATTACTATGGGCTTCTTAAAAGGAGATTTGACCAACACCTACTCAGAACAGTCTGAGTGGAGCTGACTTCATCCCAGGGCAGGGGAACAGACTGGAACAGCTTCCTGGTTTTTCTCTGGATGGAGGATTATTGTGTGGGAGCAGCTTGATCTGCCAGTCCCACTCCTGCTGAACAGAGACTGTGAATTATCTGATGCACTGCTGGACACAGGCCTCACCTCAAAGGCTGCTGAGATGATCTTGGCTTTCTTGCTCAGCACTGACCCCACAGCATTGAAGTTCTTGTCTCGGATTTCGGCATAAAGCTCTTCTGCAGAGTTCAGCTGGAGTTTCTTGGGTTCTGTGGGGAGATCTTTCCCACCCTCACCCTGCTTCTTCGGGGCAAACTTCTCAGGAGGGAGTTTCACGTAAGCTGTCAAATGCAGAGAAATAACCTTTGTAAGGACTGGAACTTCATCAGCAGAAGTTAAGATCAGCAGGCTGTGGAATCAGCTCTGAGTAGCAAAGCAGTATTGACACTCAAACCACTCAGTGGCTGTGTTAATTAAGGAGAGTCTCCCTGCACTCAGCCAAGGACCTACACAAACACCAGAACCCAAGTGCCAGCTGCCCTGCTTTCAGAGAGCTTTGGAGGCAGCCCAGCAGCCAGCCCAGTCCAGTCCAGCAGGAGGGATTACAGCCCATAAATGCCTCTCTAGAGTTTTCTTATCCCCTGAAAAGCATGACATCATTCTGAAAACGGCATTTCACAAATTGTCCCTGTCCCCTCAGTGTGGCAGGATCAGGAGATATGGCAGTGTGATCCAGGCAGGATGGATGCCGAAGGCACACACAACATTCCCACTGTTGTGTCACTGTGCCTGCACCCAGCCAACAGCCAAAAGTTGCACCTTCAGTAACCACAGACTGTACTTGGCTCCCCTTTCCAGGCAAAAAAGAGCCAGAGTGGATCTTAATGGGCTCCAGCTTGGGACTGAACAAACCCCACATTGATTTCAGCTGAGCTGCTCCCACACCACATTTAGTGAAAAACCCACCCAACACACTGCAACCTGCCCCAGGACACAGGAGACCTGTCCCTTCCCCACAGGACTCACTATTCTGAATCCCATAGATCTCATCTATCAGCCCCTCGTACGTCAGCTGCGTGGCCAGCGGGGTCAGCAGGTCCACGTTGCGGTCCAGCAACAGGAGGGTATCGAAGACGGGAAATATGGAATTCTGGCTCCCAGGGAACTCGCGCTTCATCCTGATCATCATGTTTGCCACGTGCTGCAAGGAAATCACATTGCTCTGGTTATGGTGCAGGCCACAGCAGATGGATGTGACCTCTGGGCCCTGCAGGCACATGCTCGTAAAGGAAGGGGATGGCAGGAGGTACAGACTGCCTGATGGATGGGGCAGGATGAGACTGAGAAAACAAAAGACCTTCTCTGCTGCTCTCTGCAGCTCAGCAAGACAGCGATGGCCAAAGCACTGCTTGCATCTCAAGCTGCTCCCTCACCACAAAAAATACCAATTAAACCACAGGCTGATCAGAGAGAAGCAAAAAGGATGTGTGTGTGTCATGGCTGGATTAAAATAACCCAGAGGTGCATTTAACCAAACACTCCTTAAGGCAGCTCCACAGAACAAGATGCATTTGTTCAGCCTCACCCGAGCACAGTCGCCCTTCCCGAAAATCTGCGGGATGGTTCCGTAGAGAGCCTGCAGCGTCATCAGCCCCTTTGCTGCATGGTACAGACTCGTCTGGTCGCTCTCCAGGTAACATTCCTAAAGAACAAGAGGGGTTCTGATGGAAAGTGTCAATCCAATACAGCTGCCTCCACAGCACACCAGGGTCCATGGGAATAGTTCAGAGGAGACAAAGACTGGGGACAAGCTATGGCTGTTGGCATATATGGACCTTATTATCTGTGCTGTCACTACATCAAATCATTGTTTTGATAACCAGACACTAATATTTTTGAACTCCAGACACAAATCCAGTTTGATGGAATAAAAGAAAATGAGTGGAAGGACTCTCCTGTTAATTCGGCCAGCCTGAGCACCCAACACCTCATTACAGGTGCAAGTCCTGACACATCCTCTGGGTTACACATAGGACAGAGAAGGCCAAGAAACTCCCAAATTGTCCTGTCCTCGGATGCAGCAATCTGGGAACACAGGACACACAGCTGGGATGTGACAGCTGTCAATGCTCAGTGCAGTGAGAACCATCACACACTCCCTGGCTGCGACTCCTTGTGACAACCGAGTGCTTTAAGCCTCAGGAATGCTCCACTTGTGACAGTAACACCAGCAGATCGGTGTAGTGACTGTACCTTCAGCATTTAGTGTGAAAACACACAGGGAAGTTCAGGCTTCAGGATCAAGCCAGGTTTGCTCTGCAAGGCCTTTCCTTGCTGTGCAGGTCACTCACAAACCCTCTGAGAGCTGCTGCACCAGCACCAACACCCAGCACAAAACCACATCGCGTTTTCCCTCGAGGACGAGATGAGAGCGCACCTTGAAGGCGCTCTCGGACTCCATGGAGAGCAGGTCTCCGTCGAAGGGGATCAGGTCCAGGCTGTACTGCTCGCGGTGGATGAAGGAGCCCAGCACGCCCTGCTCCTTCAGCCACTGCTCGCAGAGGAGGCTGCGGCGTGGCACGAACAGGATGTGGAAATCCCTCTGTGGAGAGCGGCCTCTGTCTTCCCTGGAAAAGTCGCAGCAGGAGCACAGCACACGGTCACTCACTGCACATGGGAGCAGCACAGCCCACGGGCAGGGGGCACTGGATCCACACAAAACAGGAACGCTGCACTGGCTTATTGCCAGCTCCTGGATTTTGAGTGTCGGTGTCCAGCCTTGTGCAGCCACAGCTCTGACACCAGAGCAGGGGAACGTGGCTGTCTTGCAGCTCCCACAAGGCACAGCAATCCAAGCATGACTCATTCCAGCTAATCAGGAGCGTACATCCTCGCAGGGAGGAAGGCACCCTCTGCATCGCAGCCGAGGTGAAGCCCCCCTGCCCAGGGTGCCTCGCACCCCGCTCAAGCCGCAGAGCGGCCGTGCTGCAGTTTGGTGTCTGCACATCGCTCCTCGGCCCCCGCACAGGTGTGAACCGCACGGTGGTTCGGGCCACACCCGTCCCCTCCTCACACCCTGCCCGCGGTACCTGAGCACGTTGTCCGTGATGATGTCCATCAGCTCCAGCTTGGGCCTGACGAAGAAGATGATGTTCTTGACGTCGGCCGGGGGCAGCCGGCCCGGCTTGAGCGTGAACATCTTCTCCACCTCATGCTCCTGCGTGGAGGCCCGGCCGTCAGCCGAGGGCGGGAGCGCCGGGGCCCGGCCGCCTGCCCCCGGCACCCACGGCGCTTACCTTGAGCAGCGAGTACTGCGCGATGAGCCCGAAGGGACCGGTCAGGTACTCGTCCCACACGATGGCCTGCGGGAAGGGACGGCGGGGTCAGACCGGCCGCAGCACGGCTGGAGCCCGCCCGTCCCCGCTGTCCCCCCGGCCCCGCCGTGCCCACCTTGGAGCCCGCGCACTTGTCCAGGAACTCGCGCAGCTCGCGCCGCCCCGCCTCGCGCAGCGCCGTCAGGTTCACCCGGCCCGAGCTCAGGTGCGCCGCCATGGCCGAGCGCGTGACCGCGGGGCGGGGCCGGGGGCGGGGCCGCGCAGCCGCACAGAGCGCTGGGGAACGGCCCCGTGTGTGTGTCTGTCATGGGGGTGTGTGTGTGTGTGTGTGTGTGTGGGTGTGTGTGTGTGTCTGTGTGTCTGTCTGTGTCTGTGTGTCTGTCTGTGTCTGTGTGTGTGTCTGTGTGTGTGTGTATGTGTCTGTGTCTGTGTGTCTGTGTGTGTCTGTCTGTCATGGGTGTGTGTCTGTCTGTCAGTGTCTGTCATGTGTGTGTCTGTGTCTGTGTGTCTGTGATGTGTGGTCACCGGTATCGGGCTGCACCATGGAACTGCTCCCCCCCTGCGCTGGGCACTGCTGGGGCCACACCTGGAGCCCTGTGTCCACTTCTGGGCCCTCCATTCAGGGAGAACATTGAGGAGCGTGTCTGGGGAAGGGAACGGAGCTGGGGAAGGGGCTGGAGCACCAGGAGAGGCTGAGGGAGCTGGGGAAGGGGCTCAGCCTGGAGCAAAGGAGGCTCAGGGGGCCCTTGTGGCTCTGCAGAACTCCCTGACAGGAGGGGACAGCCGGGGATCGGGCTCTGCTGCCATGGAACAGGGACAGGAAATGGCCTAAAGCTGCACCAGAAGGATTCAGGTTGGACATCAGGAGGAATTTTCCTTTTTTGCCCAGGGAGGCGGTGGAGTTGCTGTCCCTGATTTAAATAACGTCTGGACGTGGCACTGGTCACGTTGACAAGGTGGTGTTTAGTCGTAAGACTTTGTGATCTCAGAGGTCTCTTCCCAGCTGATGGATCCTGACTTCCAGTGCAGCCCCTGGGCACCTCTGTCCCCACATGGAACCCCTCACACTCTGAATGGAAATGCAGAAGAGACATTTTTTTTTCCAAAATATAACTTTATTATATATATGCATATATACACACACACCACACTCACTATAGAGAAGCTGAAAGAATGCAAAACAGAGATTGCCCACAAACTGTCTCAGGTGTGCACAGCATACAGTTCCCAAAAACCCCCAGCAGTTCCTTACCTGCCACATTTCCACATTTCACACCAAACCACAACCCAGAGCTCACGGCACCGAGCGACATCGCAATCAAAGGAGTAAATAAAAATAAAGATGAAATATTTCTCAACTCAGTCCAGTGTCAAAAAAAAAAGCTTAAAAATCTAAATGTACAAATTCAGCCTTAAAATGGTTTAGTGCAAATATGAAAATTAACAGCATATTTTTAAGGTATTTAAATAAGCTTTAATATAACTCTAGTGCTTCACTCCTATACATGTTTTCCCACCAATAGATCCAACAGCACAGAGGCATTTCCTATTAAGGGCTGGACAAACCCAGAACCTGGGAAGAAACAGCATAAAGTCACTTGTTAAATCATTTATTTATCTTTCACTGAAGTTTGTTAAAAAGGGATTGGGGGGGGGGGGGTATTTATTAGTGGAAGAGCAAAATATTTATGCCTGTAGGGATTCTGGAGCGGGCGGGCAGGGGAGCGAGGGGCCCCTTGTCCTGACATTCAGCACAGGCGGCTGCTGGTGGTGCAGAGTCCGTGGGGCTGTCCCAGCATCAGAAGGTCTCGTCGTCGTTGCAGTCGGCCGTCCAGTGGCCGAACACCTCGCACGTGTCGCAGTAGGGCCGCTCCTCGCGCCGGCTGCCGTGGTGCGCCGAGTGCGGCGGCTCCTCCAGCGCCTGCGCCTGCGTCGGGCAGTCCTCGGTGTCGTGCAGGTCGAAGCAGCCGCAGATGTCGCAGAAGAGACGCGGCTTCTTCTTGGACTGGCTCTCCTCCTCACTGCAAGAGCAGCACCGGCACGAGTCAATGCCTCTGTCACACAGCAGCAAGGCCCGCGGCCCTGCGGTGAGCTCGGGGTTACTGACACCCAGGAAACGCCACAGAGCTCAACCAAAAATAGGATACAAACCCTTCTCCACCACCCTGCAGAGCCCCCACAATCCCCTACACTCTAATATTTAATGAACAAGCTGCTGTTTGTGCAAATATTTGCACAGAGACATTTAAAAGAAACACATGTGAAGAAGTTTTTCTTTTCCCTTAAGAGAGCTGAAGTCATGGCACAGCAAATATGTTTTAGTTCTATTTGTCTGGATTGGTTCCTCCCATCCCAACACAGCTACAGCCTCTTGGGAGCAAAGACTCTTCTGCACTTGCAAAGGGCCAGATTCACCAAGTCATGATACACCAGTGTTTGGGACTGATAACTGCAGAGCACCATTTGCACTCCCAGTTACACCACAGTGTAAAGAGAAGGCTGGATTCAACCACTAAGCTCCAGGGAAAGCTCTGTCTGTCCCTCCTGACAGCTGAGATCAGGCTGCTGGTGCATCGTGCAGCTGCCAACCCACTCTACCAACAGCTCCCAAAACAAGAGCCAAGGTTTCCTTTAGGATCTGTACCTGTCATAGTTATTTATCTCCTCTTCATTGCCATTGAGGGCTGCTTCACACATTCTTTGTATTTTCAAGTTCAATTCTTCATTCCTCCTTTGTAGATCCACTATCACTGAATTCAGGAAGTCGATCTAGGAGAGCCAAGGACAAGGACACTCAGAGGGGCAGGGGTTTGGCACCTCCCCCAGCCCCAGGGTTCAGCACTGCTGGATGTAACCAAGGAACACTTGGCAAACAAACGGGAGGAAAGAAAGGGAACCAACCTCGCCCTGGTGGAAGGAAGGGTTGCCATCAGCAGGTGAATTCAGGGAAGCAGAAAACCAGAAAGAGATTGGTGGTTAGTGTATATTCATGACAGTTCTGATGGCTGCACAACAGGGAAGGACATTTTTAAATCACTGTGACTGACATCAGTGATTTAACAAAGGCTTTATCATGAGCAGAAGGTGATTCTCTTCTAACCATATTTTCTAGGCATTTGTTGGCACAGGCCCCTGTGAAGCAGCACTTCACAAGGTCACTATGACTCTCCTACTCTGAATCACATCTTCCTGTGCCAGCTGAGCACCTTCCTTCTCCACTGCTGCCAGCCCTTGTTCTGAGTCCAGTTCTGCAGTGCTCAGAGGTCCCCAGGAGCTCAGGGAGCCCATTTCTCCAGGATGGCAAGCACCAGCTTCAGGTGGGCCACAGCTTTTCCTCATGCACATCCAAGAAACCTTTGGAAAGGTCAAGGAGCACTGAGTGCTCTGCTGGCTGGACCTCTGACAGACTGCAGGACACAACTTGCCACCCTAATTTCCTGCTTATTCCCTCACAGTCCCATGATCTGAACTGTTTCTCCAGTATCACTCATCACTTGATTCTTAGTATTTACTGTCACTGACATTTCTCTTCAGAAGCTGAGGGGCTACAAGATAAATTTGCCCATTAAAAACCTGACTGACAAAACCCGGGGCTGTCTTTGGAATATTCCCCTCTCCTACAGCCCCACTGCTGGCTTAGCATGCTCATGTGCACATCCAGTACCTGCTTCTCTCTTGCAATTTCCTCCTGAAGCAGAGTAGCAGCATCACCTTTAAAGGGAAAAACCAAACAAGGTACAATGTGACTCGTGCCATGGCTCAGTCAGAAATCACATCACAGGCTCTGAGGGCACCGACACTGGAGTGGCTCTCGCTTTACCTGAGGGGCTCACTACAGTTAAAGGCTGCTCGTTGTTTTCCTTGAGTTTTTGCTCCAAGTTCTTCACCTTTTCCTCAAGTTTCAGTTTGTCAGACTCCAGTGACTTCACCACTGACTGCAGGGTTTTTGCAGAGGCGTTTTCTCCGCGGAGCACCGTGATCTGGAAGAGTTGTTTGACAACACTTGGACCCTCCAACACCAAGCCAGAGCACCAAGGCCAGGGCCCTTGAAGCAAGGGCTGAACAACCACCAAAACCCCGTACCAGGAGTCACCTGGCTCAGCACAGGCAGCTGAAGATTTGATGCTAAGCTTTAACTATGCCACACAAAAGAAAAATGATCAGTCAGCTCTTCAGGAGCCGGCACAAAGCCTCTGGCTGCAACTTAAGTGAAATTGAAATCATCCATTCCTCATTTACCTCATGTCTGAGTTTTTCCAGTTCCTCATCTTTTTGTGTGATCAAGGCACTAGTAACATTGATGGATTTCTGTAGAGATGCTCTCTCTTCATCAATTTCTTTTTTTAACGTTGATTCTCTAAAAGAAAACCAAGTAAAACCAGAAGTCATCTAATGAATGGGTAACTGTAGCGGCCCAAAGTAGTTTCATTTAATTTCAAGTATTAAACTACTTAAGAAGTGGTTCTTAAAAAACAAATTACAGTTTACTGCTTGACTAAGGTTTTGTATATGCACAAACATTTCAGGTGTTACAACTGTGGAAACAAAGCAAAAACTTTACCTAGGTAGTACATGCCAGAATCTGCATAGCACCGTATCCATTTGAATTTAAAGGAGCAAGTTAACAGACTGGGGAGATACAGGATAAACAAACATGTTGCACAATGTTCCACAAAACCTAACTCGAGAGTTTTGTTACTTCTTGAAAATTACTAACAAGCAACAAAACAGGCATGCAAAGCTCATTGTACAAGCTGTCATGCAAAGCATGGATGAGGCTGGAAATATCAGCTGGTCCTCACTAATTTCAGTGACATCATCATTTCTTGCAGATAGAGAAACCACATGGGATTTGTTTGACTTCATGGGAGAAAGGTTAAAAAGAAACCCTCCAAAGCAGGCACAACTCCCTTCCGTGTACATATGTCCAGCTTTCCCAATATTTTCCGTGGATCTAACAGAGATACAACTTCTGCCTACAGCTCCTGCCTTAAGGCACCACTGCTGTGACGCCTTCAGTGAGTAACTGTCCTCTGATGGCAGGAACTTTGCTACAAATTTCCTTACAAGCTGAAAGATTTTGGTTAAAAAAGAAAACAACAATAAAGTGACCTCAAACCGTTTCCTTTTCTCCAGAAGGAACTGGAGAAGAGTTGGTGCAGGCAGCAGTGCTGCTATAGGCTCTGAGCTCCTGCAGGGATTCTAAACTGCACTACACTCCCCAGTGCTGCTGAGGGATCAGGAGCAGAGCCCATCCACGTGGGACGATGCTCAGGGGACAACTATCAAACTCAAATGGAAAAGTTTCCATCTCTGTGGTATCTACAGTTAGTGAGAGCCATGATACCCAGACCATGAGACACAGGAAACCTCACCCACTCGAGATAAACGGGCAACTCAACAATGAGAGCACAATCAATCAATTCTTTCATTGTTCAGATTGTACTCAGGAATGGAAGCAGCAAGTGGAGAATCTGGGGTTTAGAAAAGCTGAGGCAGCTACCAAACAAGCACCAAAATTTGATTTGGTTTTGGTGTATTTTTACAATGAGAGAATCAACAGAAGTGGAAACACAACAACTTGCAGACTGTGTGATCTTGCCTTCAAATACAAGTTACAGTCTTGTTAATAAAACCCAAAAGGGCACTGGCATGGAAAGACCCCCTGGCCAACCCTGAGTCAGCAAAGCACTCAGAGCTCCACAGCCACCTCCGTGTTCTCCCGCAGGATTCCCAGCTCCGCCTATCCCGTGGTTTTCAGTGCTTTGCTGTGTGGATCAAAGGCACGTGGTGGTGTGGGAATGGCTGTGCCACCAGTGCACGGGGTGCTGCTGACAGAGCAGAGCTGCAAACCCAGGATTTGCTGGGAAGTAAACCCTGAGGACATGTGGGAATCACATCTGGAAGTTGCTGCTCACAAGCTCTGCTGCACCCGAGACTTCTCCCGAGCGTCCCCGTGCTGTGCACGCAGCTGGGGAAGGGCAGATGGAAACCCCAGCGGCTCAGCCCATGCTCAAGAGCTTGTGATTCAGCCAATGTTTCCACTTGGTCAGATCTTCATGGAGAGATCAGGACCAAACAGATGCTTTTGGCACAAATGTGGTTAATTCACCGTTTGTCGGGCTCAGCTTCAACCACCACAACGCTGAGGTGGTTGAAAAAGGCAAACAGGTTGTAAGGATAGAAATAAAATATTTACAGACTCAATACAGGAGCCTCGAATGCTAAAACACAAAGGGAGAGAAAGGAGAGAAGAAAAGAGGAGAGAAAACAGGAGGGGAAGAAGATCCCTGTGCTGGAGCTTTGGGTTTTCTTTCCCTGGACAATCTCTCCTGTGGGGGACCCAAAAATGCTGGAACTGGAGAAGCTACAGCCAAGGAAGGTGCTGGTCCCCAAGTGTGGATCACTTCCAGCTCACTTCCAGGCAGAGTCTTGGCTGCTGCTGGAGCATCATGTGTGCAGTGGGAGTCACACACAGAGCAGGTGCTGAATGGGAAATAACTGCACTGGGGGAGCTTGCAAGGAAAATCTTTTGGAAACTATTTATTTTATTTGAAATAAAAAAAAATATTAAGTGAACTTAAACTTTTTTTCCTGCCAATTCAAGTTCAAAACATCTGCTTACCAGCAGGGGGGAAAATCAAAACAATAAAAATTACTTTTTCATTTAGATGCCATTTTAAAACTTCACTTTCTTGAGAAACTTAAATCAGGTTCTGAGCAGTGAGTAGAAGTCATGGGAGAAAGGGGTTTATTTTGATTTAACATTAAAAAAAAAATCACCCAGATTCTTCCCTTACTACAAAAATAAGAAATTCTAAGAATGAAGCAAATACCTTAAAGTGCTACTGGGTAAGCTTTAAAAATGCAAGATAACAAGAACCACATGTTAGAAACATGGAGTACAAATGCAAAATACTGTAAGGAAGAACAATATTTGCACCAAGGGCCTTTTCTGTTTTTGTAAAAAATATATAGACTTTTTTTTTTCATTATACATATATATATATATATATAGAGCTGAGTGTTTTACAAAACAAAAGCAAGACACCAAGGGACAAAGGCAGCCAAAATATGTACAACAACTTTACTAAAAAAAATAAATAAAATTATTTATTGTAACGTGGATAGACTTTCTTGAGTCTTACCATTAAAGACACACAGATATAGCAAGGGAAGCAAGGGCAGGAAAGGGAAGAGAGAGGAATGAAATGAGTATCGAGAAACAGCGAAGCTCAAAGACAGTCAGACAGCAACCCACACTGAACCCAACGAGCTGAGCCACACAGAACCCCCCACGATCCATCACAACAAACTCCCAGCACTCCCAGCTAGATTATTTCATACAAGGGGATGCTAAAACACAGGGAGAGAATTCCTGGGGGTGGAAGGGAGGTGAGAAATTCACCACTAGAGATTTGACCTGACTGAAACACAAAGATGGCTCTTGTTCAGCAGCTCGAATTCTTAAGGCAAAAGGAGGAAATTATCATCTTCCCTTCACCAAGTTCTGTGCAATTTGGGAATTTAGAGACTTTTTTCATTATTTTTACTTAATTAGCTCTTTCTTCAGCCAAATTCTTTTCACGAGCACTGATGCCACATGTTGACATGTTCTGAGCCCCAATGCCTGCAGTTTTTCTCAGCCAGGCTGCTCCTATTCCTCATTTTCCCCTGTTCCTATTGCTCATTTTCCTCTTCTACTGCAGTTTATTCAACACTGCTGAGCAATGTCATTAAGCCAGTCACAAACTGGGGCATCTCAGTGTAACCCACTGAAGGTAAAGTCATGATAAAATTCACTTCACTGATTTCATAATTGGCTGAATTATTTCAGGCAGCTCACCCAGAGTAAAACAGGAGAAGGAAGATCAGAGCCACCACACATCTTCCTCTGTAGAACTTACAAAGATTTTGTCTTTGAAAATGTTCTCTGTGAAACAGAACTGCTGGAAAGTATTGAATGACTTGGTCCCCACTCCTTCCTTCCTTTCCTCAAGTGACTTCCAGGAGTTTCACTACTCAAAACACATTTTCAAACATGTTCAGTGACAGGCTGGTGATGCAGCTTGTGAGGCTGGTTAAAGCTGGAGGTTCAGCTGATCCAACTCTGACATTTCCTGGGGAAGCATTGGCTTGGGAAACACCCCATGTGCCTGCTGGCCTTTGGAACAGCAGGAGATAGGACAACCCCCTCCCAGAGAACAGAGTGTCAGGGAATGAGGAAGGGAACAGTGATAATACTGAGTGGCCAAGGATGTGTGTGCATAAACACCCAAAAGCCACTCACTGTTCTTTGTTGTGACCATTTAAATCCAGGAAATTTAGCAGGGGTTGGTTTGTTTTTCCTGGAACAGCCGAGGTGTCGTGGGGAGCTGTGTTGTTCTCTAAGGATTTATGTAACTGCTTCTGGAAAGCCCCCATCTCCCTAAGGCACAGGGGCCAATCAGCTTCCCATGCACACACTGCAGACACTCAAATTTATGACTTGGGACCTTTCCCTGAGCAGCAGTTTACAAAGGGATGCCCCAGTCACCCAGGACAAAACTTCCTGGCATTTAAAAGCAGTGCTGAATGAGCTGCAGTAACCCACAAGGAACTCAACAGCCCAAAGCCATGAAAGCAGCAAGTGCTCAGTAACTTTTCTTTCCTCTTCCCCTCTCCTCTAATAACCCTCCTCAGCATCACTGAACTGTCCATTACTTTTCAGGAGCTCGCCGGGTCAGATCTGTGCATGCACATTTTATCAGACTGAGGGACAATCCAACATTCCAGAGCAGACTAAAACCAAACATTAAACTGGTCACTGCAAATAAGAATTACCACAATGTGGGAGGTGTGGAACTAAAGCAAATGTGGATGGTTCCATCTCTAATCCAACGAGTGCAACAACTCAGCACTTTTAACCATGACACAACAGAAAGAACAGCTCTTAGCAGTGTTTTGTGTTCCATTTCTGTGGGGTTAAACACACATCAGCAGGAATAACTTACCTCTTTTTCATCTCTAACAACTGGTTATTGAGTACTGATCTCTCCTCTTCCAGCTAAAACACAAGTACAGACAGACTCCAGTTAATACTACAGATTGTTTCCTTAGTATAAAATATCAGAGCATCATTATCATAAAATAAACGTGGGAGAGGCTGCAGAGCCCCCAGATCCTCAAAGCAGCAGATTTCCTACTGGCACAGCACATGCACCCAAACACAAACTGTTAAGTGACCAAAACACCAGCTAGTGAGGGCCTGGAGCTCCTTTATGAGCATTTCCATGTCCTGTGCACACAGCAGAGGTGTGAGACCAGTGTTAAAGGACATTTCCAGACCCCTTCACACCCCCCAAGAACCCTTTGTGTGCCTGGCCATTACTTTTAGCCCAGCACTGGGGAATTGCTGGGTTTGTTGTGCTGGATCATTGTACCACTGATCTGTATTTGTTACTGTCCCGTTATTCAGAGATAAATTATTGATCCCAAAGCTGTTGGTCTCATGTTTGTTACCACATCCTGAACCTGTAACTCAGTGAGGCCACTCTAAAGCCCTTAAAACCTGCAAAACCTTCAACTGCAATTATTGTTGTTGGGTCTAAACTGGGTTAGGAAATGCAAAGCAACAAAACTGCAAAGGCTCAACAGAGAAACACTGGGACAACTGATCTTCTGAAAAGGTTAAGAAAACAAGTATTTTCCAGGTAAATTATTTACTTTTCACCATCTCCTCCTTCCTTCCTATTCAATGGCCAAAGCCAGAAATTACTGCTGTGAGAAGTGTCTGTACCAGAACTCCCTGAGCACAGGCTCCAGTGGGATTTCACAAGCTTCCAGGGCTCATCCACCAGGTCAGGAGCACATACATTTATAATGGCTACCTCAGAGCCCTGACAACAGCTCCTGTCCCTGACAGAGGGAATTCTTTCAGCGCTTTGCAGATCCTGAGGTTTGGCACAGAAGGCGTTAAACAAGTTTCCTCGAGCAGGCAGGGTGTCTGCCAGCCCCCAGCTCTCAGCTAAATGCAGCTCACTGAGAGCAGCCATCTCCTCCACATTTCCTGACAAGTTACCTTCTCCTTCCCTGTGCTGCAGTGCTGTTAAACCTTCCAGGTTTGGCATTAACCAGGATTGTTTCACTGGGCTTAATCAGAAAACTTTATTGATACAAAAATCAGATACTAGAAGGGTGTAGAGGCTTCTAGAAATAATTCATAAAGGAAATCCAGATGTGTCTCTCAAGGCAGGTGACCACTGTGGGACAGCAGAGCAGCCAAGGCACTGGGGGGGTATGGCCAAGTTCTACCTGCAGGTCAAACCCAGTCAAAACCCAGTTCCTCCAGCAGCACCCTCATGATTCCCAGTTTCTCTCCTGTTTCCTGCCCAGAGGCAGCCTGTGTGAACTCTGATGTCTGTGCAGACTGGTGACAAAAAGGGACAAATATGACAAGTCTGAGAAATGTTACACCCAGGGAGCTGCAGCTTCAGCTGCTTCTCCAGACCCTGGTTCTGACACCTGGGTTCCAGGCCCTTCTCCTCTGGCAGATCTCCAGAGTGAAGGGACCCATCTCCTGCCCACCACACTTCCCAGCTGGTTTTTGGATTCCTTGCCCTCTGCCAGCACAGCCATTTCTCTACAGTCACACTCAGCACCCTCAGAGCAGACCTGGCACAGTGTTAATAAAAGATGGGCCAGTTGAGCTGCTGGGTATTTCTACACCTTCTCCAATGAACTTCAAATGCCTGAGCAGCTCTGAGGCTCCCAAAATGCCACAACAAATAATTTGAAGCCAGGAAAGTTCCCTGAGCTCAGTATCTATCTGAATGTGACTCTTTAACTAATTACAATCAGCTAATTATTAATGGATCAATACAGAAAAGCTCCCTCAGCATCTTTGGCATGAGACACTTTAACCTTTAGATGTTCAGATAAATCATTCATGAAACGGGATTCATTAATTTTGCAAAGTGTGTCACAAGCAGCCACAGATTCTCTAACCCAATTGACAACACACTTGTTAGAATTTATGTGGTTACCACAGCAACAGCTCAAAATTCCCAATCCTGTGTTTGCCCCTTCCTGATGCATTTCACAGGTACCTGCACAGACCCTCTGCAGCCTGAGCTCTGCTGTGTTCTGCTTTCTTCCCCACTGCCCAGAGTTTTGGGAGCACCACCTGGACAATCCTGCTGTGGGAGACCCTTCACTGCCAGCACGGACACTCCTCCAAAATCTACTGGAGGATTCTTCGTGGTGACATTTTTCCTGCTTCCCACAGAGAGCCTGAACCCAGGGAGCCCAAAGCCTGTGGCCACTGGTGGCTGAGCACAGTGTGACAAGAGAGGGGAGGTGTTGGGACACCAAAGGTCTCTCCCAGGCTTTTGGGAGGCCGAGCTGTTCACCAGATCTCACAGTCCCAGCGTCAAATACGACATTTGGGAACTGCAACAGGCAGCATTCCCACATTCCCAAGGTTCAGATCACACTTTCCTTGCAGAAGGGGACACTGTCCAACACAAAGGGCTGAAGAAGGTGAACAGGCTGTGTATCCAAGCTCCAGCAGATCCTCCAGATCCTTGCTCTTGGAACCATCTACTCACGGGCAGGACAGGCTATGGTGCGGCCGAGCTGACACTATTCCAGTTTGTGAGGTGATGGATTCATCCCTGTGCTTCCCACACCACAGCTGTCTGTCCTGGCAGTGAGAGAGGGATCCCTGCTGACAGATCCACAGCCAGCAGGATGCACACAGCAGGATTCCTTCCCGAGGTCAGCTGCAAACAAGGGAGGCCACAGACCGAGTGCAGTGACCGCGGCCAGCCCGTGGCTCGGGGGCTGTGGGGTCCCTTCCCTCGGGGCCTTTCCGGGTGACAAAATGCACAAAGGTTTGACCAATGCTGCCAAATCCTTCTAAAGTTACAACTCTCCCTGAAAATAACAGGTTGCCTCAAGGACTCTGAAATAATTTAGGAAACCCTGTGGGAGTGGGGAGCAGCTCCCACTGGCTGTTTGGGATGTGCTCTCCCTACTCTGCTCCTCAGATGGGGAATGAGTCAGTGCTGAGCCCACACGTCTGGGACTCTGCTCGTCACCTCCAAAGGCTCTTGAGGATCAAGGAGCCTGAGCATTACTCCTGCCAGCAGCTAAAAGGATTTACAAACTGGCCAGGGACATCACCCATCCTCAGGACTTCAAACAAGACCTTTGGGGAAAAATCAGCCTCTTGGCTTTAAAAATATTAAACCTTTGGCAGGGTGGAAGAGTCTGTGCCCTGTCACAGGGAACAGGATCCCCTCCCTGCACAGGTGATCTCTCAGAAAGGCAGGACACACAAACCTCAGTCTCCTACATTCCTGCTTTTGGATCTTTTGGATGAGATCTTCCAAAGATTCCTTCACAGTGTGCCTGTCACTGGAACTGCTCCACAAGAACTAAACTCACATTAGGGGCTGTAAATCTATTTTATCTTTTGGCAAGTACCAGTGATACAAGCTGAGTAATTTGCCCATTTTAGGATTACAACAACATGTTCAGATAGAATAGTAAAAAATAATAAAAAAAATAAAGTACCATCAGAAAAACACCTTGCAGGGGTTCTGTTCCCTTGGACCCAGTGCCTGGCTGCAGCACAGTGTGAAGTTTGAGCAGGCACACGCACAGCACAAGTCCAACCAAGTAGTTTTACACAGTATTCTGAAATACATCCTAAATCCTCTTTGTTTTCAGTGACGAGAGAAGGAATTAAGAATTAAAAAGCTACATTTCCTTAGTACTGCTGGATGGACATTTCCACAGTTGTGTAACAAAATCACTCCCGACAGATATAGCAACTCTCTGTTAATACACTTGGCTAAAGCACGTTTAATTTATGCTCATTCCCAAGCCTTCCCAAGTATCCTTCCCGGGTTACGTAACCTTCTGTCAGCCTGCACTTCCAACCTCCCCGTGCAGGTGGCTTCCAAATTTATTTCCAAACGTTCCCAGCACCGCTCATCCTTTCCAGCACAGGCTCCCCGGGGCAGCCCCGGAGCTCCGGCGGAGCCTCCACCCGCCCGCTGCGGCCGCTCTACCTTGTGGTGGCTCGACACCTCGTCCCTGCTCCTGCCCAGCTCCTCGGCCAGTTTCACGTTCTCCTCCTGCAGAGCCTCGAGCTGCTGGGACTTGTGAGCCGCTGCCAGCTTGAGCGCTTCGCTGCGAGCACACAGAGAGCATCGTTACCATAGGAACGGGAGAGGCGAGGGAAAACTGGGGGAGAGAGGCGGCTTCACAGCTTGGAAAAATACATCAGGGTCACGTGGCGGAGGGATCGGGAAGAGCGGTGACAATCCCGGGGACACAGGGACGGGTGAACCCTGCGGCTGCACCGAGCCCTCCCCTGCCACGGCTTCAGGTGCTCGGGAATTCCCACGGGCAGCGAGGCTGGGATTTGGGAACGCAGCGCAGGAGGGCTGGCGATGGTTGCAGCCTGGACTGTTCACAGAAGAGAACTTTGCAGCCAGAGGTAAAACAGAATTGCTTAAAAGCATAAAAAAGAAAGAAAACTTGGAAAAGAAGGCAACGGGATAAAAAACAGCTTAGAGCTCCACTTATTTAACTACTCCCTACCAGGTCTGACATCCAAAAGTGCAGGATCACAGGAAGCAAAACCTCATCTATTCCATTATTTTAACAGACTCAAACTGCAAATGAGACAAAACCAAAGCTGAAGAAAAAAAGGCTTTGCAGCTTTCATCAGCCTGTGTTGCTACTAATGAGTATAGTTTTCTTAAAATACGTTTATTTGCAACAAATTTTTTAAAAATATTTAGCATGCTGGGCTGTAACATGAGGCACTAACAGAAAAATCTTTAAAATTTGACATCTTTCAAAAAGCACAAAAGATACCCTTAATTTCACTAAATGGTTATTTTTATTACTCTTTTGTTTTGTAAAAAAGGAGATGCAGTACTCCTGTGTGCCAATACTACAGACTTAAACCCTGACTGGAATATTAAAAATACTTTTATAACTGTGGGAAGTAGATGAACCCTTAAGTCAGAAACTTATTCAAGCACTTCAGAATACAAGGATTTGTTGTCTCTTACTGGACACATGTAGACAAAAGTCTGATTTTAGTTCATCATCTCATGGGACTCTGATTTTTCAACCATATCTGGTCTCACCTTGGCAAATTCCCACCCTGATCCCCCTGGACTGGAACAAACTGCTCCCACCTCTAACAGTGACTCCCCTCCTGCTGAGCAGGAACACACCAATTTCTAACCCCGTTTCCTCGCTGAGGAGCAGCACTAACTCCTCCTCCTCTTTCTTCTGGCATTAAGGCACAGATTATTTAGAGTGTTAAAAAAACCCCACACCCAGGTCTGGGGTCAGTGTGTCTGAAATGCCCCCGTGTTCATGGCAAGAATTCCCAGCGGATGGCCCTGGGAGCAGCTACAGGCACTGCAGCTTTCCCTCAGCCCAGCCTTCTCCAAAGGACACCCTGTCCCTGTCACATCCCCCTGCTCCAAAGGCACCACGTTCCCTCTGCTCTCCTCACCCAGCCCTCATCAGCTCACCCTGAGCTGTGCTCTCCACCCACACCCTGCTGCTCAGGAATCCCTGTCACCAAGCTAATTCTTCCTATAATTAAACAGGGCAACACACAAAATAGATAGCAAAGATCAATTAAAAAAAAACTAGACAAGCTTCCCTTTCTCCCCAGGGTCTCAGCTCTGATGATCAGAGGCCACATTCAATCTAAGAAATAACAGAATTAACCCCCTCAGAGTGATTGGGGTCCTGAGAACACCTTGTGCTGCTGGAGATTTTCAAGGCAGCATCTCCTGTAAATAATTCCTGCCTGGCAAATTACAGCCCAATATCTGCTGCCTTTCCATAAAACCAGAGTCCCCCTTGCTGTTCCATTTAACTCTGGCATTTCCCACGAGCACCGAGGCAGGAATTGCTCATGGAAAGAAATCCTTCCTTTCTCAAAGGGGTCTGTGCAAGGCCCCAGGTTTTCCAAAGCCACCAGCACAAGCTGCCAGTCACAGCCAGACACTGAGTCCTGTGCCCTGGTGTCACCTCGGAGCTGTCAGTGGCTCAGAGCTGTCACAAAATGACAAATGGAACTACAATAATAATAATAATTAGTCAAAGCTGCTCTTAAGCTGTTAGCGAGATTCCAGCTCTCAGTCTATGAGCCAAGAAATTCCTCTTGGAGCACAGGTGAAAAGTTATTTGTGATTTAATGCAGGACATCTCTGAGAGCTGGGGATGTGCAACCACTGCAGTGAAGCAATAATTTGGATTTTTATTCCCTGTGGCACAGCAGCAGCTTTGCTACAATGAGATTCCACAGGGCAAATTACTTTTTATCAAATGCTTTCAGTTCATTTGTCTGTGTGCAGTGATACACACTGTGAGTCTATAGTATGTAAAATGTTGTTTTGCAATGAAGCAGCTCAAATAATGAACAATTAACTCGAGTTTCACATCCCATATGTAGGATTTGGTTTGCACCATTTAGGAAATAGTGAAGCCACAGAAATAAACTTCATAAAGCCATCAATGAAAAATAAAAGCAGAATCAAATATTCTATGAACAAAGCCACTTAACACTCCAAGTGTACTTGTAATTAAATCAGAATTCTCTTCTAATAAAGATTTTAATATCATCTCGTGCCCTCAGGTGATAGAACCCTCCAACAAACAAATTATTTCAAACTATGGTCTAAGGATTTGCTTTAACTCCCTTCAGCAATTTAGTAGCAACATTCTCATGTCAAGTTTTGCACATGCCAAACATTTAATTTTGACCCAATATTGGCTTTATAACTTAGGATACCAGAAAGGTGCTGAAAGACAATTAAAAAAAAAAAAAAAGGTAAATGTACCCACAAAAATTAACAGATTTAACACAAAGATACTTACAATTCTTTTTTAAGTTCTTCCACTTTCTTGTTCTCCAGATTTAGAAGCTCTTTTGATTTATTAAGTTCCTCTTCATTTTTCAGGTTGTTTTGTTTAAGCATGTCCAACTTAAAGAGGAAAAAAACCCTCATTACACCAATGAAACCACACAATTCTCAGGAAACAACCCTCAGCCAAATGTGAGCTTGAGCTCTTCCATTTTCCATCTTTAGCCCCTAAATTAACCCAGCCTGTCTGGACTGATGTGTTTGTCCAACAACAAATGTTCTGAGACCTTCTGCATTCAAATAGAGCAGCACAAAGAATTCCAAGTTCACTGGAGAGAAGTTTCCAGGAATGTGGTGTCAACACCCCAAGGTAAAACCCAAAGCACCTCACCTCCATTAACTGCTGCAGCACTCAGAGCATTATTTGTTTTTTAAATGCAAAGCTAAAACCAGCTGTCCCCTTCATCTTTCTTCCTCTAAGATAACTCATCAGTTCTGCTTTTCCATACCTTATTTTCTGAGTCAGGAGGGCTGAATGCTGTGCTTGCACCCACAGGAAATGAATTCCTTGCAGAGATCTTGTTGCATGGGACAAAATGTTGGACATGGATTTCCTGAGCTTGTGTCCCCCACGGAAACAGCAGGAGCTCGTGGAGCTGATTTGTTTGCATGCAGCCCACAGTGTATTTATTACATAACAGATAATCTGCAGCCATTCTCATGGCATTGCAGGACCCTGTGGATTTTTTTAATCCAGAATGGGAACCCCTCCCATATGAACGTCACCACTTCTAATTCCCGTGCCAGCAGATCCCGCTGGAAATCGCCCTCGTTCCAACACTGAGGGCAGCCCAACTGTTCACTCCCAGTGCTCTGGGAGTGCAGAACATCAAAGGCTGAGGGCATCCTCCCCTTCCTTGGGCCCTGCAGCAGCACAGAGTGCTGGGAAGACATTGACTGGACACTGATCCCAACGGGAACTGCTGCACCTTGGATTGACACCACATGCAAAATACAAAATAACCATGGCCATAAAACCACGTGCATTTTCCATCACTCTTTCAGTAATTTTTCACAAACTCCTCTCCTGCCTATTTCAATTCTGTGTAATTCAACAGTTGCTCTCACAAACCAGGCAAAACTTTTCACAGAAAAGCATTTAATGTGATTACTTCATTCTGCAGCTTCTGGTTTGTCTGTCTCGAGTTCTCCAAAGAGGCCAAAGTTTCAATCTTTTCTTTGTGAATGGCGTCCTTCTCCTTGGTCACCTGTTCCACTGCCTGGAAAACATCTTCTGTCAGTTTGGCCTCCTGGATATAAAGGGAGGTGGGGAAAAAAAATGGTTATTCCCAACAGGAGCTCTGACAGCAAAAGATCAATACTTTATACACAGCTCTGTGGTTTGTCAGCTGCTTCCCAGGTAAGTAAGGACCTCAACTGGGAATTTATTTGCATTTTGGAGCTGCATCAAGTATAAAAAGAACTGAAGAGAAGATTCAATTCCACACAGAAACAGATCATAACCCCATGCTCTTGTCACCACTGAGGAATTCCCTCTATTTTACTTCCTGGATTTCTCATTACCACCACTGTGATTGCTCTCAGACCTCTCACCTCTTTAGGCAGTAATAATTCAACAGATATTCACTTCCAACAACCCAGTATATTTTCAGAAAATATGGAATTACAAAAAAATTTCCAAAATTTGGAAAACAATGGAATTAGAGATAAAGCAAATTATTGCATCATTTCAGTGATATTCATTATGGCCTCATAAAGGAAATACTTCATAATGATATTAAAATACTCAGGCAGGTGTAATCTATAGGATCTCCTGATTCCAATTTGCATTCAATGTGATTTTCTGGGCTTCAAGCCACACAAACTGAAAATCAAAGTATTTTACAAAGAATTTGTTGGTGGTGAATACAAAACACTTCTGTGAATAAAAAGAACACCAGAATTGTCAATGTCTTTCCCATTCTCTCACACTGCTTTTATCCAATTACATTTATAGGAGCAGCACATTCTTTTGTATTTTTTGGAGTAATTGCTGTAATTGAACATAAAACTGCACAAAGATCCAATCTAAAACCTTATCTATTACTACTTTAGATTTTAAGCTGTGGAGCCCTTCACCAGAAGGAGCTGCTCAATGTCTCCTACCAGATTAAGGGAACACAACTTCCTTTTATTCACAGTTTATACTCTTTTCTTGAAACATTCAGCAACAACAGAGGTTTTTGCAGTTAAAATATTAAAAATAAAAAAAAATAAAACAAGTGTCTTTCAGACTCACAGTTGCAACTTGCAACAACCCCAAAGTACCATATTGAGAGAGCCCACAAGTGCAGTGTGTTATGAAGTGCAGAGTGTGCAGTGAAGTGCAGAGAGGACACCAGGGGTTAGTGCTCAGGATTAGTAGAAAGAGCCCCAGACTCGACTTTTAGCTATGAATTTCAATACCTCTGGTTTCTGTACTACTGCTTGGGCCTGAAGAGTCTCAGTTTCTTTTACTTTCAAAATCAAACTGTTCGTTTGCTCCTGCAGCATCTGATTTTGGCCCTGAGACTCCAGCAGTTTGCCTGAGAGGTCACTATTAGTTTGCTCGAAAAGTTTAACCGCCTCACACAGTCTGCAACAATCCTGGGAGAGCAGCCTTTCCAGTTCTTCCAGTTTTTCCAGTCCCTGAAAAAACTCCATTGTCTCCTTTTCCATCAGCTCCATCTCGTGTTCAAACATACTCATCTTGCTGGAGAGGGAGCTGTCCAGGTCCCGGAATTTTGCTGCTGTGATGCACAAGGCAGCATATTCTCTCTTCTGTCGCTCCATGATGGAAGTGATCTGCTCTTTCTCTGCCCAGATTTTTTTTTTCACTATTTTCATAATATTCATGTCAGTTTTTTCCTTCTCCTGAATTATATGTTTTGCCACAACCAGAGCTGCTTTGTTTTTCTCTTTCAGCTCTTTTAGCTCCTTCTCTAAGCAGCAGATGGTTCTTTGAAGTTCTGTACATCTGAACAGAAACGCTTCCTTGTCCAGTTTTCGAGCTTCCTTTTCCAAGGTTAAGGTTTCTTTCACAAAAGCAACTTCTCTGTTTAATTTCTGACACTCCTCTTGCAGCTCATCCCTCTCTCTGGTCAGCATTTCCCTGGCAAAGGAGCAGGTCTCCAAGGAAGACGACAGGACCTGCTCGGTGTGTGATGCAGCAGCCAGCTCACCTTCCAATGCTCTTTTGGCATCCTGGGCCTCCTTCAGAAGACTGGAAAGGTCACATTTACAGGTCATTAACTCTTGATTTTCTGCAGTCTTCTTACTGAGTTCTCCCTTCAGGGCTTCAATGGAATCTTGGAGAGTGGCATTCTCTTGAGCCAGAGCATTCTTGGACGAGAGGTCCAGCTCACGTTCTCTCTTCAGATCAGAAACTGCCTTTGCACAAGACCTGTTTTCATCAAGAAGCTCCAAGTATTTTGTCTCCAGTTCATTCTTCTCTTGGAGAAGAGCTTCATTGTGCTTTTCAAACTGCAATGACTTCTGAAGGGCAGATTCCTTTTCCAAGGTCAGTTTGTTCATTTTCTCAGTGCAGATTCGCTCACAAAGCTCAGCATCTGCTGAGGCCTTCGCAAGCTTCTCGGCAATTGCCTCCTTTTCATTGAGAAGCTGCTCCCTTTCAGCCAAAAGCCTCTGTTCTGATGAGGAAAGAGCCTCTTTCTCTTGATGTAACTGATTACATTCCAAACTGAGTGTCTCTCTTGAGGCTTTCATTTCCTCAAGACAACAAGTGAGACTCGCAAGGGAATTCTCCAGCTCCGCGGTGTCTTTCATCGCTTTGGTGAGCTGTGTTTGCATTTCCTCTTCTCTCACTTTTAACACTTGGTTTTCACTGACTGCGTTGTCTAAGCTCACTTGCAGCTTTTCTGTGCATTCAAGGAGCATCCCCCTCTCTTCCTGCATGCCCTGCAAGACCTTGTGCAGCTCCTTGTGCAGGGTGTCATGTTTGTCTTGAAGAGCCAAGAGCTTCCCTAGGGCTGAATCCCTCTCTGCAGCCAGAGTTGACACTTGCTGCTGGAGCTCCCTTTGGTCTTTGGCCAGGGCCTCACAAGAACTTCCCAGCTTCTGGATAACATCATCTTTGTCTTTTAGAATTGCATCTTTATCTTCCAAAAGACTCTTCAGATAACTCTCCAGCTCTTCCCATTCTTTGACATGTTTCTGACACACCGCATCCATGGCATCTCTGCTGGCCTGAAGTTCCTCCAGCTTTTGGAACAAGGTTAACTCCAAGGACCGGAGAGCCTCATTTTCCTGAGCTGCCTTCAGCAGCTCTGCCTGCAGTGCCTCCAGTTCAGAGAGTAATCTGCTTTTCTCAGAAACCAGAGCTCCCTTTTCTGTGCTCTCCCGCTGGCTTTTGGCCTCAGCTTCTTCCTTCTGCTTTAGGATTCTTTTATTTTCTGCCTTCAGTTCTTCTTGGTCTTGTTGCATTAACGAAATCTTTGATTTCAATTCCTTAAGTTTTGATAACAAAGGACCTCTCTCTAATTTTAAAGTACTCCCCTCCTGTGCCAAAGTCTCTTTTTCTGATATCAAAGCCCTCATCTTGTCTGACATTTGTTCGATTTCTTTTCTGGATGAGGCTAACACAGAGCTTAAGGACTAAAGAAATAAAGTCGGGGAGAAGGGAAAACAAAAATCAAGTCAAGCAGACGAATGAGAAATGTGCTTTAAGGGCAAATAGAGCAATTTTAATTTAAGTTTTAAAAGTGTATACACTGACACACAGTGACTGTTTGAATTTAGCCACTGACACACACCCCTGTTACATTACAGAACATGCATCATCCACAAGAAGATTTTAGTGGCTAAATAATATTAAAAAACTCATGATTTAAAGGCTCCTCCATCCAAAATTTCCTGTAATTTATAAAACTATTCTCAATAAATTGATTGACTGTAAATTATTCAAAAGAAGAGCCACAGAATGATTTCACAAGACTCTAAGTGAATTAAAATGCAAGGAGTTCTATTAGAAACTGACTTCCAATTCTCAGTTTCACTTCCTCAAGATTCTCTCAGAAATATGTTGTCATGACCCCTCCAATTCAAAACATCACATCAGTGCTGACAATATTGTGTGTCAATTTATACACTAAATAATTTGCTAAATCATATAACAAAGATTATAGCAAATAATTGCTGAGGGATGAAAGCAAGCAGAAAAGTAAAAGAAACAGGAGGAAAAATTAAAATTTCTAATGTCAAGCTACACACTGAATAGCTGCAGACCATACTACAAAACAAAAGGTGCATAGCACTTCTAAATGAAGTAGTTCACAATGCATCTTAAAATTCAAGCATATAAAAACACAGGGAATGACATCTGGCTCCAACAGGCTGTGCTGAGCCAGATCTATGAACATAAAACGTTAACTGATATCAAAGAATTGTATCTCATCAACTCTTGTGTAACTGAGAGAAGAACTAACAAGCAGTTTGTCCTGTGGGCTTCTCCTCCCTAACCCATACCCACATACCCTGGAAAAGTTCAAAACAGAAACACTGCAAAAATCCAGCTATGAAAAGCTGAAGCAGAGAGAAAATGAGTCACTGAGACAGAAAATTTAAACTTTAAGTCACTTGCAGAGTGACAAAAGCCACTTACTCTGGCCTGCTCTGCTTGTTTCTGCAGCTCCTCAGCCTGTGCCTCCAGCTCGCTGTTTTTCCTCTGGGCACTTTTCAGAGCCTCTTCTGCATCCATCAGGTTCTGCTTAAACCCTTGGATATCTGCATCGTGTTTAGCCACCAGCTCAGAAGTTTCTTTTTCATGCTTGGCCTGAAGATCTTTGAACTGATGTTGGCTGGTCTCAATCTGCTTTTTCTGGGGAAAATAAAAGAGTAAAACACAGTTCAAGCAGCAGTGGGACCATATTTCTGCACAGTTTTAGTGCTTTTAAAGTCGTTCTTACCATGTCTGACAATTGATCCTGCAGGTTTTTCAGTTCTGCTTGATGAATCTTGAGAGTTTCCTGCTGACTCTGCTCAGCTTTCTGTGTTGTCTGCTCCACGTTTTTCTCAAGCTGAGCAGCCTTTTCATTTGCTTTTGTAAGCTCAAGTTGTATTTGCTCCAACTGCCTGGAAAGACCAAATGAAAGAACATCACTTTTTGCTGACAGGACCACAAGCACAGAGATGAAAGAGCTGTGCTAAAAAAGATTGTGCTGAAGTTCTATATTCTGACCAAGCATTCAAAAAGAGATTTCACTGTTTAACAGATAGAGAGTGTTCTGCTAAATTCAGTATACACAGGGAAGACCAAGTTACTTTGCCCCCAGTATTGTACAAACATTTTTTATTTGGGAAAAAACTCCAAATTTTCTCTCACAAAAATGTGACTTGAGTCTTTGATATATCTAAATAAACTGAGTTTATCAGGTATTCAAACAATCATGAAGCACAATCACAAAACAGTCTGGATTATTCAAGAGGTCATTTACTCTAGGCAACGAGAAGCACGTTATGTAAGAATTTTGGAATGATCAGTGTTGGATGCTCTTCAAATCACTCCCAGGAGACTGTTTGGATTGATTTAGTTTGCTAGAATAAGCTCACTTGTCATATCAATGTGACACTCAGGAGCATCTTGTTCAGATATTTACAAAAAAATAAAATGAGAAGCTGGGAGTGTGGGAGTGGAGATTTGATGTGACAATGCTCTGACAGTGATGAAATACCTTTCTTTTAACCTCAGCTCATCATTCATTCTTGTGAGCTGGGCAGAGCTGTCTCCTGACGACTTCATGATCTCTGCAATGTCATTTTCAAGTTTGGCTTTTGCTTCCATCAGCTGCTGCTCCCTCTCTTCTCGCTCCCTCAGCTTCCTCTCCATCTCTGAGCAAAACAAAGGTGCTTAAGCTGTAAATTTCAGAGGAAGGGTATGCAAAGAACAGCTAGAGAACTGTAAAGAACTAAAACCAGCAATACTGATGCTCCAGACCATACAGATCACTCCTCTAAAATGAAAGATGATGACTGATTGAGCAGGTAACTGCAGCACAAGGTTAAGGACTCTTCAGAAACAGCAAGGAGCAGCTGGTCATGAGCCCTTTGTTTCAGAAGTGATTCACTTCAGGCCAGGAGATGTTGGTACAAGTCCTGCTGTCTCAGAGGGGAAGGAAGCAATGGAGGAAAAGACCTGCAGGTCTTGCAGGTGAAAGCACTCATCAGCTGTTCAGCAGAGCAGCAGAAAATGAACAAGGAAGACAAGGTCAAGCTCCAGTGAAAAAATGCCTCAGGGTAGACACTGCCAGGGGCAAGGGCAGCCCTTGGGATCACTTCTCCCGTGCCAACAACACCAGGCAAGATTTGCTTCAGGGCACAAATCACAAACTGTGCTTTGCTTCCCTCTGCACTGGTTTTACAGAGATGTAAAGAGATGAAAGGCATAGCAAAGCCTCCTACAGGCTACAGAAGCCATGCCAGAGCACAGAGCTGATGCATTTCCAGAACATTCCATTTCATCCCTTCCTTACCAGTCAAACTAGACTTGAGCTGCTCCAGTTCTGAAGACATAAGTGCAAACTGCTCTTCTTTTTGGTTCAGCTTTTTCACCGTTTCTAGGCAAGTAAAATTTGGAAAACAAAGTTAGTAACTATTTAAATGCAGACAATTCCACCTACTTGCAAGGTGTGTTATCCTTCAGAGAGGCTACAAATAATCCTGTCCCTTCCACAGCCACTGAAACTGCTGTACTATCAGCTATGAGCCTGAATGTGTTTTAAAGAGACATTTAATTTAATAAGGCATTTAATATCTGCAGCTTTTTAGTTCTCTGTTCATTTTTAGCAGCACATACCTTGCATAGCTTGTTGAACATTCTCTGCTTCATCAGCTGCACTAGCAAACTTTTCTTTCTGAAAAATTGATAAAAACTTAATGTAAGATTTGGTATTAACAGTACAACTCAACCACTGAACTTGTATAAAGTATTTTTTATGTACATCAGAACAGTCTTTGCTCCTATCATAAACAGATCTCAAGTTTTAAGAGTTACAGCTTAGCACAGATCTCAACATTTAAAGCAGCTCCTCCATCAGCTGCCACAGAGCCTAGGGTAGGAAACAAGAATTTGGGGTTTCTATCCCTGCTGCTCCCAGGCTGCACAGAGGGGACACCTGCAGCCCTGTGAACCATCTCCTACCAGTGTTCTCCACTTTTACCAGCAGGAATTGATGCCAAACAATGAAGAAAGGGGAGGATTTCCAAGAAGGCAAGTGAGGCTCTTCCACCAAGTCTGAATATTTATTATTGGCCATGGAAAGACCAAAAATTCCACTGTTTTGTTACTAATGCCAGTGTAGTTCCTCAGGGAAACCCCACCCAACAACACAGCATTTGGAAATTTATTTAAATGAGGAATGTCTTTTAAAACTATTTATAAGAAGTGTGTAGCAAGCATTAGTTGGTACAACAGCTACAATAAAGGGCCATTTAGTGTTCCTTAATGAGCAGTCTAAATTTAAACTGCTGCTGTTTTTGATTTAATTTTATCTGCAATCCATAAATAGATGAGTTCTATTTAGACAAAACACCTGATAACACAGGACTGAGGTGAAATGCTCTTTTTATTCTGAGACAGATCTCATTAGCCATGAACCCTTCCCTTTTTTATCACGAGTAAAACACCTTTGGAAGGTTTTTCTCAGAGCTGATCCATAGATTTCAATTACACTCTCACCATGAAACCCAAAATCCAAAGAGTAAAGTCAAAATCTTGGGGTATTACTCACCAAAACTTGAAGTTCCTTTTCCAAAGAATCTTTAACTTGATTTACTGCACTCAAGTTTTTCTCAAGGTCAAGAAGCTTTTGCTCTTTGCCCTGCAGTTCTTTGGCCAGATTACTGGCCTAACAAAGGTGATGAAATGGAGCAAAATAAAATGACAAACATGAATGAAAAATTAGGAAAATTAAAAGGTGAATCTGAAAGAAATAACTATAATATTAAAATCACTCTAAGATGAAAAATTAAAAAAAATGAAGAAAAGACCATGATGGGTTAACTGAGTGAAGCTGATTTCCACTGATGACTACATACATCACAGCACTAATTGCATCTTGGAATAGATTTGAAATCATTAAAATTTAGTTCTTTTGGTATTAATTGTGAATACATTATTTAATGGCAGACATTTTTGAATACACTCATAATTGCAAAGTTTCAGCGTTAGTTCAATCAGTAGTTTTGGTTCTTTATTGTTTTCATTTTTTGAACTGATTGATTTGTGCTTTAATTGGCTGATCAGATCAATACACTCACACGGGGAGGGAATCTTCCCAAGGGCTCTGTACCACACCCAGGGGTAGTGCAGAAACCCAGTGTGGCCTCAAAAAGACAGTCAAAGGTAAAATGTGATATCTTAGAACCACCTGTGAAGAGTTTAGGAAAGCTTTTTCCTAAAATTTTCCCACTTTTTTTTTCTTCCAGTCATTTTCCCACTACTCTTCAATACCATCAGCTTTACAGAGGTGTTTTGTCCAAATCCAAGGAAAATCCTGCATCAAGTTGCAGTCTGTGGTTCCAAAGCACTGCAAAACAGTGCCAAAAACAACAATCCCTGCAGGGCCTGGGCTTAAAGAAAAGTTCCACAAGGATTTCCTGTGCTTTCTTTTGTTTTAAAAGCCTCTTCCATCACCTTCTCAGAGGGAGAGAAGGTAATGAGGGCAGTATTTCCCCACTGAGTCCCAGGTCCCCTTGTCTATCCCCAAAGGTTAAAGCCTTAGGATGTGTGACCCTTCTCCCAAACAAGCCAACAAAGTAACTCTTCCTTAACAGGAAGATTTCAGCACAGACATGCCAAAATCTGCAGCAAGGCAGTGCAGAAGGAATTTTTTCCTTTTGCTTATTGCAGGTGGAGCAGCAGAAACCTGTTGAGACATGACCCAGTTAATGCTCCTCTAAACCTTCTTAGATGGTCCCAAGATACACATTCAGTAAAACTTGTTTTTTCTGTGATGTATTTCCTATAGCAGATTAAAATGGTACAAATGTAAAATAAAAGCAAAAGAAAACTAAAAGGATGGATGTTGATACAAACCTGGCTAATTCCATCACCCTTTTCAGTCTCTAAAGTCTGAATTTGTTTCTCAGCTGCCTCAAGCTGCTTGCTAAGTTTCTCGATTTCCAATTTACCTTCAGAATTGGCTTTCTCAAGTGCAGCAAGGTCCAAAAGCTTTTCTTCAGCAGCTTTGATCTGTGGTGTAAGACTATCAATAACTTTGGTTTGTTCATTGTACTTGGCTTGCAGTACCTCTAGCTCCTTTACCTTTATCTCAGCTTCCTGCAATTTGTTTAAAGTGTCTTCCATTTCTACTAGATGCTGATCTTCCACACTTTCCAGTTTGGTCTTCAGGCTTTCCAGGTTTTGCTCTTTCTCCTCCGTGACTGCCACCAGTTTTGCTTTCAGCGACTCGATCTCTTTCAAGTGATGAGATCTCTCATTTTCCTGTTTCACTTTTAGATTTGCCATTTCGTTCTCATAGTCTAATTTCATCTTCTCAATCTGAGTCTTTAACTCAGCGAATTCTGCTGTCTGAGCCCCAACACCTTTGCTGAAAGAAACTTTCAGCTCTTCCATTGCTTGCTGATGGGAGGCAATTGCAGATTCCAGCTTGGACTTCCACAGCTCTATCACATCAGAATTCTCCTTGTTGGCGTGGTCAAGCTTGGTTTTCAAGGATTCATTTTCTTTTGCCATTCTCTCATTTGAAGCTGAAAGGGACTTGATCTCTTTCTGCAAGGCTTCCTCACTAAGGCCAAACTTCTCTTTCAGTGAGTTCATCTCATTCTGATGCTCTTTGCCAGCTGCTGCCATTTTTTCTTGCAAAGAACTGATTTCTTGTAGCAAGGAGAGAGAAGTGTCCACGTCGTCGATGTGCTTGCTGGAATCCAACCTCCCTCGGAGCTCAGCCACTTCCTTCACCCTCAGTGCCAGGTCCCTCTCCAGCTCCATGATCCGGGACTTTTCCGACACTGTGGCCACCTATGAGCAACAGCATTTTAAGAAAAGAAGAATTATAAAAGATATATTTCATGCAAAGACACTCAGGCCTTGCTGAGAAACTTCCACCAAGTGTTGCAAATTGCTTCAAAAAGGGGAAAAATGTCCACACTCATACTCTTATGTTGTCTATAAACAAAGAATTTACTAAAATTTGTTCTTCTGGTATTATCTAGAAATAACTTGCTAAAAAACTTATAAACCACCCTGATGGGTATTATCAAAGATTAACAAAATGTTCCTCAGAACCATTTCAAGGCAAACTGGAAAAGAATGGAAAACCTTGAGGTCTTTGCTGAAATAATTCCTACCAAATTCATCTCACACCAGCTACAAGACTGTCAGAGAAAATGACAAACACATTTTGAACCAATAAATCCTCTGAAATCCCTTCTATACCTGCTCATTCTCTCTGCAGAAATGTCCTCACACTATCTGAGCTTTTCACTGACTGTTGGAGCAGTTTTTGCTACAGCAAAGCTCCCAGAATTAATTCTAATTAGGAAGTTACTGCTTTGACCTCCTGGAAAAGATATTACTTACCCGCAGCTGCTCTTCAAAAGTACTTATTACACATTAAATTGTTGGTTTTATATTCATACTGGGTTTTTTTATTCATCCCACCTGAACTTCAAGAAAGTCCTCATGTGTGAGCATGAATATATGTGAGTGTGTAAATATATTTCTCTTTAAGAATTGACGTGTGCTGAATTTCTGACTTGGTACAAAGTATGTCAGTAATATTCTGACAGGCAGCAGGTATTACTAATTACTGGGATATCCATTGAAATTGGATTGTATATACATATAATATTGTATATTATATCATTGGTGGGAAAAAAAGAGCTAAAAAGCCACTGCAAACAATGATTTAGCAAAGCAAGTAGTGCAGCAGCTACAGAAACCAAGCCTCAAATACTCAGTTTGTGTTAAAAGGACTGGTATGTTCAGTCTTAGGTTTTTTGGGTTTATTGAACTCTGCTAATTTTTAAAATGAGCTACTGAATGTTCCTTTCTGTCAACTCAGGGTCCCATCCTGCTACTTTTCGATCTAAGGATTACTTTTGCAGTGTGAAGACATCTTACCTGAGTTCTTCAATGAGTCACACGTCCAGGCATACACACACACCCCATGGAAGCTCAAAATTAATCTAATTTTTTACAGTGTTCCAGCTCTGGCTACGGCAGGAGCAAGGACCTGTTCCAGCACGTGTCACCCTCGGCATTGTGCCATCAGAAATCTTCCACAACACAGATCAGGCTCGTTATTCAAACAGGGAAAACCATTACCCTAGTGTCTTCTAACTCCCTCTGAAGTTTGTCAGCTTTGGTCTTTTCAAAGAGCAGGCTCTGTTCAAGCTCCTTAATGCGGGCATGCTCCAGTTTGGTCTGCGTCTGTTAGTGGAGAGGGAGAGGAAGAGAACACAACGGTGCCACCATCACATGCCAGCACAAGAGGAGGAGCCACATGCAGGCCGTGCTGCCAGAGCCTTCTAACAGGTGAGCAGAGAGGATGCAAGGGGGGGAAATGGACAGGGAAATGCTATGGATGAGGAGGATGGGCTGAAGGTGTGGATGGATGGGCGCGTAAAAATGAAATCAAATGTGTAAAACAAATAAATAAATGAATGAATAGCAAACGGAGAAATGTGAACAAAAAAAAGTTTCATGCAGCTGAGTAGAAGTTATTTATCAGTACATGAAGTTTTCAGCACAAATTAGAATAGTTATGTCAAAAAAATATATATATGTGCATATATATCTTCCTGTTCTAACAGGATGGTAAGTCCCTTTCCTTGTCATCCCGCTACCTTCTTCCTTTAATGTGTTTGGCTGATTTTATAAAAAAATTACTTACTAACAGGGGGACAAAAACTCTCTACTGAAGCTCATGTAACAAATCAAAACTTTAACTTTCTTCTTTTGATAGTAGCTCTCTCTAAGTCTCAGCCATAAAAATGCTTCTGGCCAAGACCTGGGAACATGAGGGTTCCTTTGTCACTATGGTTTGAATTTTCTGAACAGAAACAGAAAGACAATGGTTATCTGTAACTCCAAAACCCTCCTCTTTTATCCCCTCTTCTCTTTCAGGAAGGACACAAGCAACAAGATTCCTCAAAAACAGATAAAAAAGTGAATCAAGTGAATCAGCCTGGTTGCTCTGCAGTCACCAATGTCTAAAAATATTGAAGAATATGTGGAAGTAAGAAAAGAGTAAGATGTTTGGAATTCTAACATGTTCCTAAAAAGAAGCAGGACAGATGGACCCAAGTGAGCAGGTACCTCCTGCCTCCTGCTCACAAACAATTTTTAGCAAGAACACAGAATATTTGATATTCTGGCTTGATATTCAAATACTCCCTGAGGCGTGCAAGAGAGCCTGAAGTTTGGGAGATGCAGGGAAAGTCCAGCAGGTCATTCAAACCTGACCTGCACTTCTGGAGTAGGGGAGAGAAAAAAATGAAAGAGAAATAAGAAGATGGGGATGAGCTTCTTGTCTGCTTCTCCAAATGCAGGATTCCTTCTGGCAGCAGCAAGTTCTTCCTTCCCAAAAGCATCCAGACATCCAAGGGGGTTAATTTTTTAAATACTTGAAAACAGTTGGCCGTGATACTTTGGAGTTCCTTGGTCCACAGACACTTACAAGTTGCTCCTTAGATTTGTTGATGTTTTAATTCTGTAGCAGGTCTGTTTCTCTCGCAGTGGAAGATCTTCAGGGTGTAAATGGGCAAAAATGCTCCACAAGAACACAGATTACTCTTTTTCCTGCCCATAGCCTTTGAAATGGAATTAAGTATTCTAAGGGAAATAATATTTAGTAAGTGGCTACAGTTTTCTCTCTGACACAGTTCAGTATTTTAGTTCTGATCCACAACCAAATTGTAAGCCTGAAAAACAATCTGCTTTAAAAGCTGGAAGTTCAAACCTTACTTGCTCTAATCCACAAGGGGATCTACTAAAACCCAAGAAATCCCAAACCTCATGGTTACAGAATTCCCTGTGTGCCTTTGGAATATGCAACCTTCAAGTTTTTTTATGCTACATAAAACCCAAACACTTGATCATTAATTTTATAGACAGTGCTTTACTGCTCCAAAGATCAGACAGACCATCACTGATTACTGAGTTTTTTAAAATCTCATCTCTTATATACTACAAAGGCAATTAAGTTAAAATCCTGCCAAAATTGAAATAAAACATTAAAGAAGAATACTCCAGAAATCTTTTTCCCCATTTAGAGCATGAGAGATTATCCTTTAAACAAATCTGATTTCCAAGGGACAGCTTCCAGATTCTCCGAGGTAAAAATCACTGCAAAATTTTGAACTGCTCAAATTTCTCTGATGATGATGTAGAGAGAAATTTTTACTGATTATGGTTCTCTTTGAGGCAGCCCAGAACACAGAGAACTGAGAAGAGAGAGAGTACTCCACAAAGAAGAAAATAATTTGATTGTAAACCTTAAATTTGGATGGAAAAGAAAAGCAGGAAAGAAAAAAACAGATAAAGCTAAAGAAATAATCTTCCCCTTCTCCAGAGCTTCCCAGTTAGGGAAGTGATGTGGAAATGGGATTCTTACTCTGCTTGGAACTTCCAAGAATCCCCCCAAACTTCAGAGGCCAGACATGAGCCTTTTCCAGCAATTGTGTGTTCTGGCTATTCTTCCACTCCAGAATAAACCTGCCTGTGACATTCTCCATCAAACTGGGAAATTGTGCTGAGGCCACAAATCCTGCCAAATCAGTTCTAGGATGGGACAAGATGCCCTCCAGTCCCCTCGTGCTGGGATACAATCACAGGATCAGGGATCAGGGAGCCTGGAAACTCCTCTGGAAAGTGAAGATGTCCATTTTTAATGGAAAAATCAACAACAGGGAAATCAGGAGAAAAGATGGGATCAAAGAAGGAGTGCACAAAACAAGAGAAAGGAAGGGCACATGCAGATTTATTTCTAACAAAGCATCAGTCTGATGGGGAGACTGGAGGAGACCCAGATCCCTGAGGGATCTCTGCAAAGGGAACCCCTAAAGATGCACAGCAGGATCCAGTTTTAGTCTTGAGAATTTCCTGTGTCAGCTGGGGATGCAGCAGAGAAGGCAGCCTGGGATAAATTTACCTTTAAAATTCCACTATTCTGAGTTGGAGAAGCAAGAGGGCTCCTTAAACATCTTGCAAGGCCATTTTTGTTATCAAGTAACACATTTTTCCCACATAATTTGAAGAGGAGCTACACGAAGATACAGTAAAATCAGGCAGCTTTGCAAAATAATTGTTCAGATGGTTTTAAACATCTCTCCCTTTAGCATTTCATACAGAAAAAAGGAAACAAATAGGGGAAGATGAAGAATATACAGATTTTTTCCCTCAGAAAAACTGTCATCTATTCAACAGCAGCAGGACCTCATAGGAGAGCAGGCAGGACTTTGTGAAGAAAACAGCTAAAATTCTACATTTAAGTTAAGATAACTTCAGGATGCTGGTCAGTCATTTCTACAAGCTCCTGGTCTCTTCAGTGAGTTGCAAAGGTTTTGACCCTGAAGAATTCTAATGCCACACTGGCCCTGCCTGCAGTTAATGGGCATTACCAAGTTTAGTCATTACACACATTCTTTCCAAGAAATGTTGTAATTGCTCTGAAAGCAACATGCACACAAATACCAGAGTCAATGTCTCAATAACAGATTATGCAGTTAGTGAATCAGTATAAGCATTTTCTGCACACAATCTGTTAACACGGGATGTCTCTGCACATTGAAGTGCCCTCTTACATTTTCTGGGTCTTCCGAAATCTGCCTCTTTCGCTATCAGTAAAATTAAAAAAACAAACAAAATCGTTTCACCTACAGACTCAGCACTGCTATTCCAACATAAACAACAGGAGACATTTCATCAGCTTGAATTCATTTTAAACCCCCAAGTTAAGCAGCCTGACAAGCCAGAAGTCTTTAGGATGGTTTGCCATGACTATCAATTGATTTAACAGAAAATAAAAAACTAAAATATTTCCATGGATTAAACAATAAAAGGAGCATTCTATGAAGAGTCTAGATAGGTATCTTAAAATGAATGGAAGACTAAAATAAAAGAAATGTTATATGAAATGAGTATTTTTCATAAGGCTAGCACTTCAATCACAAATGCTTTAAAGCAACACAGTTAAATAAGTTGGTACATTATGTTGTACAAGAAGTTCTAGTATCTTTCTGATTAGGCAACAGAGTAGAGCAACTAAAAGTATCTTCCTTATTAATTGGAATTTTGGGATTACAATTGGCAGTGCCCAAATATCTGAGAGCAATCCTTCCCTAAATGTTTTCTATTCTGTAGAATATCTTTCCATATTGTGCAATAACACACTGCGCTGTAGCCCAACATTACAATTCTATGAACAATAGATAAAAGTTGCACACATGAATTGCTATTTAGATTTTATGTGCAAATTCTCAGGACAAAACACTCTCCATTAATCAACCTTCCCTAAGGGAAGCACAGGAATTACTCAAGAAATTGATCAAACAGGACAAGTCTTCAATATTCATTTTCAAAGGCATAAATATTTACTTGCAATTTTGTAACTTCAAAATTATTTTTTTTTCTTAGTGGTTACTTTTAACAGCAAAAGGTAGAATTTTCTATTAATTAATTTAATTTCTCTAAGTAACTGCAGCTGTTCTATAGCACAGCCTTTGCTTAAGTGTGTAACTGAATTTGGGGTGCAATCCTCCAATTTTGGAACAATTGCCTTACTAAAGGACTGCAGAAAATGAGTATCATTTTCATGTGACTGGACCAGGACTGCATCTTTTAATGATTCCTGCCTTTCTGTGCCCTCCTAGATATGCTTTTTACAAAGCTGGAGATATTTTACCTCTAGGTCTCCTTTGGTAATGGATTCTTCTTCTACACGGAACTGAAGGTCTTCAACTTTCCTGTGGGGACAACTCATTAAAATTCAGGTAATTTTGGAAGAAAATGCTTTCAAGCTCACTTTTCAAAAGTGGAAATCAGAATGACAGTGACAACATTCCCACTGTACCAGCAAACTGTCAGGAACATTAAGGAGAAATCTCTCTCAGGAAGCATCAGAGGGAGGGAAAACTGCTGTCCTTAAAATCCTACCAGTGCCAAAGCAAGGCTTCACTACTCCTGCAGCTTTGAAGAGGGTATTTTGTACTAAAATCCTTTAAATCCTTATTGATTCTCCCCTTTTTTCACCCTTCTGGATGATCTGAGGTGACCTAAATCAGCAGTTTGATCTCACATTCTATATATTTTGCCATTCATGTAGGAAACAGTAAGCACTGAGAAACATGTCTGGAGTTGGGATGAACTGCATCACAATGGGAGCCCAAGAAGAACATTAATTACATTAATGAGTACAGTTTGGGGTTACCTTTTCTCTTCCTCAAGCTGATTGAGGAGCTCCACTTTCTCCCTGTCAGCTGCCTCCACCATAGCTCGGAGCTGGTCCATTTTTGCTTCCATCTCCAGCACGTGCTAATAAGGAAAAGGAATAAAACCAAAATTTACTAAGCTTGGAAATCCAGGAACTTTTTCCAAGTATGTACCTGTACCTCACTAATCACAATTTGGTGAAGTGATGGGCCAAGTGACAGGAATGTTATCAAATATGGAGGTGATCAAAGACTGCAGTGAAGTTCAACAAAAATGAGTTAAATTCAGTAGATCTGGTATCTCATCAAGCCAAAGATCCCACAAAGGAGATCTCACAGGTATAGATTATTTTACTTTCTGCACACCACCTCTTACTCCCAGCCCTTTTCAATAAGAAAAGCCCATTTTGGATGTTAAGTCCATTGTGTTAACTCTGTTTCAGAAGAACAATAACTCTCTTACCCGGTCGTGCCCATCGCGAACCAGAGCCAATTCCTGCTCTATCTCCCCAACGTGACTCGTTGCTTTTGCAACTTCTGCCCTCTCCAGGTCCCTTTCTGCCAGGAGCTGCTCAATGTGCTGCTGCTTCTCCTTCAGGGCCTCCTGGAGGGCTGTGGTGCCCGAAATTTTTCTTGCATACCGGGAAGATGTTTCTGTCAACTTCACAAAATAAATGCGTTAAAAATCATTCTGCACCAAGAGAAAGAAAACGGATGTAGTGGGTATCTCCAGACTCCACAAACACAGGGTTAGTAAAGCAAATGTTTTCTGTGACCTACTGTACCTTCTCCTTTTACACTTAAATGGCTTCACTTTCCAGAATTTCATAGTGGCCAATGTGTGTGATCAGAGCCCTGTAAGGAGGAGCAGCCAGAGGAAGAGGCAGGAGGGATGAAGTGAAAATAAAAGGCCTCAACTGAAGGTGAAGACTCACACAAAGGCTGGCTCAGGATGTTCCTAAGCATGACATAACAGCTGAGAAATTTACCTAAGTATTAAATGAGAATGACAGCTCAGCTCATTTTTAAAAAAACCCCAAAGCACAAAGACTTGCTGTTCTACCCTTTAGCTCTGTCCTATCACCCAAAACCAGGAGCATGATCCTTCCAGAGATCAAAACATTGAATAGCTGCCACAGCCAGCCTGGAAAGCTGGCACTGGCCAACACCCCCAGCTGAGAGCACAGCATGGGATTATTCTCCTGTCAGCACAGACACCTCCCCTTCACTGCTGCACAATCCCTGCCCCAGCTCCTCCCAGCCTGGGTCTCACCCTGCACACTCTGCAATCCACTGCAAGAATAAACCAGACAATCCACCAGGCAGAAAAAACCACCTTCACCCTGATGCTTAATTGGCTGTTTCAGACCCTCCCAGTTTCCAGAAGAAATCCCATTCCAGAGTGTATTGCTTTCTAACAGTTTTAGGTCTTCAAATCACCCTTCACTCTCAATTGCAAAACAAATTCAAAACTCCTCAGAGAAACATAGCTTCCTTCAGACTCAGATGTCAGTTGCATCAGACAGACCCTTAAATCACTGGATCACCTACTCTGACAGCTGCTTTTATTACACAGGAAAAAGAAAATAGAAATAGCCTTGAACAACTGATCAGTCAATGTAAGAGTCCAGAAATTCCCAGAAAAGTTTTAGTTTTCCTAGAAAATGAAACAAGAAAAGTCTTCTGGGTCAAAACTGATTACAGGAAATCTTGTTTCCCCAGCAGCTTGACTTTTTCTTTAAAAGTCTCAGAATTATTTAGACAATCCTTTTAACTTGGATGACCACCAAATGTTCACGCTGCCTGGGAAAAAGAGTAGGAAAAAAGCTGGAATTTTAATTCCAGAAATAATGGATTACAGCAGCTTTGTATTTTATGGCCTAAATCATGCAAAATCCCTGGGACACAACAAAATAGGCAAATACATTTTAGACATTTTCAAGGTGTAACTTTGGGGATCACAGCACACGGGAAAAAGCTTCATGTGTTAGTGCTGTGATCCCAAACTAGAGGGCACTCTGCAGCTGCAAGTGCAACTTCCATAATGGGTAAAGTAATGAAGTCCCACTGTTTGTGCCAAATAAAAATCCTTTTTGTGGTCAGGTATTAACCCTGGTGCCCTGACCGACTGCTGACCTCTGTTAATCTGCTTGAGTCCTGCAGGACCAGGGTAAGTCACCTCTCTGGGCACCTGCTGGTCAGTGGGACAGTGGGACAGGGAACCTGCTCCACATCACTGGGAGTCACTTCTTCCTAATTAGATCTATCTATGGACTGTGGTTTAAAAAAAAAAAAAAGGTATAAACTAGGGTGACTGTGGAAAAATCCAATTATTTCTATGTTTTCAATTGCCATAAAAGAGATTTCTCAAAATTCAGCCTTTCCAGATTTCCGTTTTACTGCTGCAACCAAAGATTAGGACATTTATGTAACAGAGCAACTTCAAAAGAATCCATAGTAAGTGTATTAGGTGGAATTAGTACTGTGTTAGATTTCACCTGAGCCACTGCACTTGGCAACACTCAGCCTTTATGAATTCATAGGATTAAAACCAAATCTAAAAGAAAAGAAAGAGGCTTCTCGTCAGAGATTTGGAAATTGCTCCTGCTGCATTTCTCAGCTGACTCATCTCTTGAACAGCAAAAGGAAATTTTGAGCATTTTAGCAAACATGAAGCTTCCTGCTTAAATAAAACCAGTGTGATCTCTGGAAGCTTCAGTGCACACCAGATCCTCAGAAAACAAATTAAATGGAGATTGCAGCCAGAGAAATTTGTGTGTGTCCTAAGCCCCTTTCTTATTGCAATCACTCTGTTAGCCTGAATTAAATATTCAAATATTCAGCTGCTCTCCAGGGCTAGCTAAGATTTCCTTCCCTCATGCATGCTTCAAATGAAGAAGGGCACCATGAAATGTGCAGCGTGCTCTGCCCACGATCTGCTCTGGCCTCGGCTGACGCGGGCCGAGCTCGGGCGGGCGCGGGGCTGGGAAGGGGAATCATGCCAAGGAAAAAGCAGCTTACGAGTCCTGTGCGGCTGGGCTTGCTGCTTACGGAGGAGGCCACCGAGCTCAGTGAGCTCAGGGAGGAGGCGCTGGGGCTGCGCTTCAGGGCCGTGGGTGTGGGCAGCACCTTGCGCACCGCGGGCTTGGCCTTGGCCGGCGTCGTGGAGGGGAAGCCGATCTTGGTCACCTTGTGCACCGGGGCGAACAGGCCGTACTTGGGCTGGCACTGGAAATACCTTCCAAGGGCAAAGCAAGCAGAGGAGAGCAGGAATTAACTTCACATACATGGGCTGGGTTCATGGAGAATTCTAGATCAGGAGTATCATCCACATTGGACCGCAATTCTATTTAACACTAGGTTTGGAAAAGGGACTTTGAGAGGCTGAAACAGCATGATCACATCAAACTTTGGAAATTCAGAGTTAACACTACGGCTCTAGTTCCTAAAAAATTCCATTCAGATTCAGTTTTAGATCCACAGCTTTCCCCTTCATCACATTCCTCTAAGCTGCCAACAGATGTGATGGCTGACAGTTAAAAATAGAAATCAGATTTTAATTAAATCAAGTAGTTTTATATTTTATTACATACATACCATTTATGCATATTTGATGATACAGAACACATATCTTCGGTTAAATATAGACAAAAGCCACTTATAATTTTAAGCTGTGATCACCTATGTTAAGGTGGGACAATCTTTGTAAATCCTATTTTTAATGAGGTAAAAGACTATTCCTTATGGCAAATGAGAATGAAAGTTAAATTGTAATGTTAATTAATGCCTTCTGATTGAGACTTATTGGAGGGAGCAGCTACACTGCTCCCATCTCTACCAGGAGGCAACTGCTGGAACAGGAGCTTCCAGCTCCTGGGATGCCGGAAGATTTCCCTTAAGTACAACCACTGGATATCCAGAGATTTTCATAACTGAGCATTCCTTCCAAGCTGAGAAATCAAACAGGCATTCGAAAGAAGGAAACTGTGTTTTCCATTACCAGGCTATGAATAAAATTCACATGGGAGGAGAGATCAGCTCATCCCACGAATGTGAGAGAAGTGTTGGCATGAGAGAATTCAAATCATTGCACACCAACCCTCCCCACCACCAGCAGACGAGTCAGGTTTAGAGCCTCCCTTCTGATTGAAAATTTCATGGCAGATATAGAAACCCAGAAGAGAATAGAGAGAAAAATCTCATAAAGTAAACGTGGGGACGGACTGACCTCGTGCCAGCGACAGCTCCATCATTCTTTCCCAGGGGTTCGTCCAGCTCTACTCCACACCATTCTCCTTTAGCAAAGTCAGTTTCTCCCAAAAAACGGACCACTCCAGCTTTTGTTCCTCCAACCTAAAGCAGTAATGCATTTAATGCATTTCCAAAATAAAATACCAAATTCAGTGAAGAAGCTTTTGGCATAACCATGTTCACAAAGCACACAAATGACATAACCAGTTCTTATTTCAAACTATGCAATTTTTTGCCTATGAGTTTGTTTTAATGTTGAACAAATACTGACCTTCACAACAGAAAATATATTTAACAAGACACAGTATAACCAATATTCTGAATGCAATAGATTTTGCAGAGTTTCACATAAATTTCTACCAGCAGAATAGGATTTATAAGGTCTGTTTATTTCTTATTCTAATTCTGTGAAGAAAAATAAAAGAAATTAAATGAGGAAAAAATCCTTTCATATTTTCTCCACGGAATAATTCAGATAAACTACATAGTACATCCCTCTTGTATTTAAAAGAATTGATATAAAGCATGATACAGAGCACTTGGAAAAACTGTAGATATAACTAGCTATTTGAATCCTTGGGGAGGGGAGAACCATTTTATCTTTCCTTCACTTTCAAGAATAAAAAAAACCCCAGCCCAAACACTCCTAAACGAAAGCCTAGAAAGCAGTGGCTTTCAAACGTATAATATTAAATATTTACAGCCATTCCAATTACTTGCAATGTCTGTGAGGTACAGCTTTTCCTAATACCCAGGGGATGGAAGAATTAAATTAAGCGAAGAAGGAAAAGGTGTTGCGTGGCTGACACTTGCCAGGAAGAGCCACAGGATTCCTGCAGTTCAGGAAGACAATATGTTGTGCCCTAAATTTGTGCAAATCTGTTCAGCCTGTATCCAGCATTGTGAGAACAGAGACATGGTGATGGAAACCTCTTCAAGAGATTCACAGAATTCCACATGGAAAAAGCAGCAATGGTTTGAAAATGTCCACCTGTGTTTTCCAACACACGTTGTACAACCAGGAATATTGTGAGGCCTTGGCAGAGAGCTTGAATGAAACCTCCTATTAAAGACTATGATTCTCCTTTTTTAATCAACTAAAATGTAAATTAGTATTTCATTTAATTTTTACAGCAAACATTCTATTTCTTGGGGGAGCTTCCAAGGATTACCAGAGAACAATGAGCTCCTTGTGCCGTAAATTAGGGTGCATGATCACAGCACATGAGAGAATTCACATTATTCCAGTTGGGAAGAGCTCACTCATGAGGTCACCTGTGAGGAACTGAGGACTTTGCATGTCCACAAAGTCCCAAGTCAGTGCCCAGGAGCTTCCACACATATTTGTGCTCCAGCTTCTGGCTCCAGTGGCAAGATGAGGCTTCAGCTGATGAGAAAAAATAGTCCTAATCCACACAAACCTCAGAAAAACAGGGAGAATAATGAACCTGTTTTGATATTATTCAAGTGAGAAAGGGGGCAGAGGCATCTCTTGTCCACATTTAAGGTGGCAGCCCCTTCTCTGCCATTAGAAGCAATTCTGGAACAACTGCAGGTCACCTTCAGATCCTGGCAAATTATTATTCTCCAAGGAATAAAAACACACAAAGTTTACAGTTATCATGACTCAGCCTAATATAGTAACTCTGGTATTTGGTGCTCTTGGCAGAGAACACACAAACAAACACTAGGACTGGCTTAGAAAAAAAGAATTGTAACCACCAAGAGTTACAGAGAATCCAGATCTCTGGCACAGTGGTGAGGAGGGAATACATAACACTGATGAAGTATTTTCCCTTAAATTAAGAGATATGTTATTCACCCTCAGACATTAGCTACTTTTTCTAGAGGGTAAATATCTTATGTACAAACATAAAAATAATTTTTAACTGCACTATCAATCCATATGAGTTCCAAGTTCTCCTCCTTAATCCTTTTCTAGCAAGTTTGGGTAGGGGTTTTTGTCTCTTTAGGTTTAGGTCTTGTTTTGTTTGGCAGTTTTTCTTTACAGATAAATTTGGAACATATCTTTAAGTGAAAAGACTGTTCTGGTTAGAAGCTGTTTCCCCACTCAATTTTGTTCTGTTTTCTACATGAAAAAACAGAGTTAAATCAAAAGAGGCTCTAGAAACCCATTTAAGGAATTAGACAGGAAAACTAGAACAATGGCCTAGATAAGGAGCATCCCTTCAAAGACAAGAGTCAGATTTGGGGCTGCACAGAGAGATTCCTCAGTTGAACCCATGAGCCAGGCAATGGAATTGTTTTCCTGTTTTGTGGTGTGTGTTTGTGTCCATGGTAATTTTTTAAAACAAACCCAAATTAATTACCTAAACACCGCCACCCACCACCTTCCCATAGGAAGGTGAGTGAGGTGAGGTAAGAGGTGTCTGAAGCACTGTGGTGGAACAGAACAACTCCAAGCAAGGATTCCTAGGGACAGGAAAAACTGCTGCAATCTCACACTGCAAATCAACCTCTAGAGAAGTAATGCTGGCTCTGGGATAACACAGATGAAACCTGGGTGCAGAATATTCTTCCTTTTCTGTTTCATACCTTGGCCCTGCTCATCTTCCATGTTTAAGTAAAAAATGTGGAGGGTTTATTTTGAAGAGACCACATTCAAACCACAATCTGGCAGACACAACCTGAAGGAATCTGGCAGTGCCCAGAGCCCCCTGGACCTGCTCCAGCCCCTGCAGTGCTCGTGACCCACGGCCTGGTGGGAGCCAGCAAATGCAGGAATTCAGATCCCAGAACAGATGGGGCTGCTCAACACGAGATTCCCGGGAGAAGCAGCGAAGTGACTCGTCTTGTAACCATGGTACCTGGGTTATTTTAAACAGGACTCAAGGGAGAATGCCAAAGAATTCCTGCTTTTTACCAAAGCCAGTCCAGCTTCTTTGAATAACCAGCTACTACATCTCTCTGCACATTCTGTGTGTCCTTGCAAGAGCAGGCATTGGAGCACCCTGTGGCTGTAAAGTGCTCAGAGAATCAGTGAAGGTCTATATGGGCAGTTTTGCTCCATTTTAAGCAAAAGCTTCCTAAATTTCAGCTTTAAAGTCAGGTCAGCCCTCGTTTATAAAGCCTGAGACAAGTGAAGACTTCCAATCATTCACAAACATCTCTCCCAAAAAGAGTATTTATCTCCAGCTGCAATTAGTATCTGCAAGTGACAACACCTGCCTTGAGAAGAGAATAATAATAATAAATAATAATTTATTCCCTTGGTAGTATAATGTGAGGTGTTACTGTACAAGACAGTGTGGTAAAGGCTTTTCATTATAAAAGTTGCTATACATACACAATTTAATAATGCCATAAATGGAAAGAAAGATCCTGACATGATTAAACTCAGCTGTTCCAACCAATATAAAAAAAGAATTGTACTTACAGAGTATAGCATCTGTTACAAAAAAATATATTTTCTAAAATTGTGAGAATTACAACAAAAAAAAAGGTAAAAATCCCAACCCTAAAACACAAAACTAGCTGCATTTGCCAGCAGATCTACTTCCCAGTACTGCATGAAGGACTAAAATAAAAAACGTCAATTTCTAAAAGAAACAGGGGAAAAAATTATTACAAGGTTTCTGAAAGTCCTATGAAAAAATAGAGCACTACCACAAAGACAGTTTTCCATGACCTTCTTTCATGCTAAGGCAGGTCACTAAATAATGGATAGAGAAAAGAACTGCCAGACCTTTTCTCAGTCAGTTCCCACACTCAATGGAGTCAAGCTGTAAAATACAAAGCTGTAATACTCCAGAGAATCTAGGTTAGACTACAGGTCATGGTGAGGTGAGGAATTTTGCTTGGAACTCTCTAGAGTTATGTCAAATGCCTGCAAAAAGCTATTAAATTCCATTTATCCAATTATACCTGAGCTTACATTAATTTGCCTCCAGGTAAAGTGAAATAGCAAAATGGGTTTGGTAACCTGAAGTGGTTAAAAACCTCCTGGTGTGAGGACAGGGGGACAAACACGTCAGACCTTGTGAGAACCTCTGTGGAGCCACGTTTGCAAAGATAAGGAGAAGCAGGAAACAAATAAACCAGTGTTATCCAGGGGGGAAAAAGAGAGATGCTCTAAAAAATGAGTGTGATTTGAGCAGTGCTGCTGGAAAAGAGGACAGGGAGGGTCTGAACATTGTCTGTGTTAACAATATCACTTATTCAGGCCTGCCCAGAGGACGTAAAAGGTGAATAAAAACTGCTCTGTCTCCCCTTCTGCCCAAGCTTGTGGTGACTCCTGAAAGCATCACTTAGATATTTCTGCATTTTCAGGTCAATTCAGCACCACAATGTGCAGCACTTGGAAAAGCACAACTCATCCAGCCTTTGAAACACCTGGGATCCACTAATCAGGTTCTAATCAGAATCATCTTCCTCTTGTTTCTCCAAATTTAGCAGAACTGTTTCCAGCTGGCAACAGAAATTGTGTTTAATTGATTTGTTCACCCCTTCAAGGCCAGAGGGGACAAAGGGATCATCTCCTCTGGTTCTCATGGAACAGGTCTTTACATTTCACCCACTTCCATGTGTAATTAACCCTGTAACTGTACTGAGCTAATTTCCGTGGGGATGTTTTTGGAGCAGAGCTGATATCCATCAGGAAACACGCTGCCACTGACAGGCTGTTTTCATACTTAATCACTCCATTGTTCAAACATATTTAAATTTCAAATAAACCAAATTTCAGTGTGGCCTCTGGCCACTGGCTCTCAAGCTTTGTTTTGGAAGATTACAGAGCTCTGCAGCATCCACCATGCAGGTGCACACACAAGTTTTAAGTAAGACACCACAATTTTTCCCTTTGAATATTAGCATCTTAAGTTCTTAAAATCTTTCATTGCAAGATACTTTCTCTTGCTTGAGTCATCTTCCAGCTGTGTTCTGAATTCCTGCTGAATGCCAATGGGTTTTTCAAATAACTAAGGATGTAAATATACTGAGTTCTTAAATCTATCAATGAAGTCAAGTGCTAATCTTGAAGCTATACTGTTAGACAGTATTCAGGATTTTAAAATAATAATAATAATCCCACCATGTAACTCCATAATGGCATTTTCTCTATTAAATCTATAGTTTTAGAGAAGGAAGCAAAAGTGTTTGACAAAACTTCCATGTTTTGGTTTGTAAACATTTGCTTACTCTGTCAGTTATTGCCTGCCTTTTTTGCTGAGATTAGACATATTGATATTTGCTTTAGACTATCTTATTTCCTTTTAAAAATACCTACACAACATCCAGCATTGGATCAAGGAACAAAACTCCCAAACTTTAAACTGGCCTCCATATTCAGATTTTTCAACCCAGCAATTCTGTGAGTAACAGGATTAATGATGGCAGTTTTTCTGTGGCATTGGATATTATGGGTGAGTGACTTCACTACCTAAAAATGCAAGAGTGACTTCTGATGTTTCCACTGATGGGAACAGAATTCAGACAAGCCTTGATCGTGTGGATTCTGTGATGTGTAAAGTTCTGTGAAGGCAAATTGCAGCTTTTCCAGAACTAGTGGGCAGAGTCTCCACCTTCTATTGGGCTGTTTCCATGGAACTTGGAAGAATTTGCTTTGAGACCTCTCCACTTTTACCCAATTTGGTTGCAGTCAACTTGAAAAGTTCAAAAGCAAGGCCAAAGTGGGCAAAAAAACTCATGTGCAATAAGATACTCACACATTGTGCTACCACCCAATCCTTCACTTCCAGAGAAAATAGTTTAGCAACTAAAACTGACAGGCTACTGAGGTTCAATTCATTCATCCAACTCAAAGGAAACAAAAAAAAAACCCAAAAAAACCAAACAAACCCTAACAGCAATTCCATACTACAAAAGCCACATGTGAATTCATCACCACCACAAAAAAAAAGCAAAAACTAAAATAAGTAAATAAGCTGTTCTTTCTCCCATCCTGTGTTGAAATGACTGAGGACAACGTGTTCCTGGATATTCCCCCTTGGGAAGGCAGGGAGAGGGAAAGGGAGCCAGGGAATCCATACACAAAAAAGGAATCAACTACTACCAAAGCATGTGGGGAGTCACCAGTCCCTGCCATTACAGGCCAGGAACTCACATGCAATTTGAAGTTAAATAAGGAGTTGCCAAAACAGAGTGACTCAGACACAACTCGAGCCTTCCTCTAAGATAAATTCAACACCTTAGTTGTGAGCAGATAGCTAATGCCACATCCTGAAAAATGCTTAAAAGTAACATTAAAAGAAAGCAGAGGTTTGCATAAGGAAAATCACCCAGATGATGAATTTAAGGCAAAGCCTTTGGATACCACATCCTTCATATATTTTCTCATGTGTATTTCATGCTGTAGCAGCCACTTAGTAAACTAATCTACATCATACATTACAGGATCCAAAGTACTGTGCCTAAGTAGACATACATAAATATAAGAATTACTTTCATCCTTGACTTAACAAGATAAAGCCATCAAAATACCTCACAGTCACCTCAGCTCAATAATAAATCACAAGTGTGACTGAGCAGTTAAAATTGTCACATTTGATGGAGGAGGCTCGAGAGAAGAACCCCAGGAGAGCACAAACCACTCATATGTTCCCAACTTTCAAATTTTTCTTCCTTTTTCATCCCTGTATGCATTGTGCCAGATATTTCTGCACTGTTTTAACTGTAACACCACCAATGAATATTTGACATTTCATTATATTTCATTTAACAGTTAAATATTATTGTAGACTTTTAAACAGACTAAGCTCAGAAGTGTATTTTCTATTCAGAAAGTTGTAAAATCCAGAAAAAGAAAGCCTTAAAAACACCACAATGACAATGCTAAAGGGAGAAACTCCTTGCCACGTGTGAGGTTTCTTTTTCCCTTGGTTGCTTTCCAGAGCCCTGGAATGCAACCAGTTGACAGCCCTACCTCATGTTTACTTGCAGATAGGTTACATGGGTGGAAACAAATCTGACAATAATCTCCTATCAGCCCCTGCCTGTTCCAGCACCAAAGACCTTGGGAATAAACAACAAAGCACGCAGTAACTTATAGCCAGCTCTGTAAAACATGGAATAAAGAGAAATGAGATGTCACTCATGCACAGGAAGAACTTTGCAAAAAGGCCACATCAGCACATGCCTGTAAATTGAGTTTGCATCTTTTTGTGAACATATGGACGGAGGCCGAGTTCCAGCTTTACAGCTCAGCCCCAGAAGCAGCAGATTTGGCAGACTGTGATGAAGCTGTAACTGGTTAAATGAATGAAAGCACTTTAATCCCTTGAGAAGGCTAAGGCCCCTTAGGTTGATAAGATTTTTATTTATTTATTTAAAATACAGCATCTGGTCCCTTCAGGGAAAAGCCGATGACGCTGTCAAAGCTGCTTCAACTTTTGGTGTGGACAACAGTTGTCACATAAAGCAGATTCCTCTCTTTTATTAACAAGTTGGCTTTGTTTTGGTTGGGTAATTCAGGGGGGTTTGTTTGTTTGTTTTTAAAATCAACTTTGCATTGGGCTCTTAAGAAATCCAAAGTGTGCAACACCAGGGCAAACAGGTTTTCTGGCCACAACTCAAACAGGAAACCCAAACTGGCTGAGCCTGAAAGTAATTTGTTTTCTGAATTGGTTTTCTGTTGTTCTTTCCCCATCTGGGTTAGCACCGAGCACGGCACTTCCACTGGCACTTCTTGCACAGGAATTCTTATTCAGAGCAGGTTCAAATGCTGAAGCTGGAGCCTGATTTTCAGTAGAAAAATCAGCTGCAGTTCTGGCACCGTGTCATTAACCCCAGAAAGGCTGGATGAGGGCAGTGAAGGAAGTGCAGATTTCCACATCAATTTTCCTGTGTTACTGAATCCCCAAATATCAGATCAGGCTGTCCAGAGTTAATGTTCTAACTGTTAAATCACATCCAGATTCCAGACCATACATCATATGTTAAGAATGGAAAATACACCTAATACATAGCTATTTGGATTGCTCTCTGCATTAATAATTCTTCTTTGTTTCTTCTACTTTTATCCAGTAAAAGACACATCAGTGCACCAAATGAAAAGCTGAATAGCGAATTACACATAATACACCACAATTCTTTAATATATCTAACTTATCTACCTATATTTTCAACATTACCAAATATTATCATGAGGTATTGTTGGTTTCTTGTTAGCAAAAGGAAAATTGAGCTCAAGGCTGCTGAATAGGGCTCAGATACACTGGAATTTGAGGGAGACATATTTATCATGAGAGATTCCCGAGACAGCAGAGCACAGGGTGCTGTTTCAATTAATCATCTCTGAGGAGTAAACTACAGATATCTAAAGGTCCTTTTCCACTAGAGTATCCATTTAGGGCTATAATACTTCAGTGAATACTTGGGTATTCACTCAGTTTGATTTGCTTTGACTCCTCTGGAATCTCAAGAAAGAGAACTTCTAAGACAACAAGACAATGGGAATTTCTCCACAATTATTGTATTTCCCTTACGGGCATTGATGTCTACCATGAGTTATTTTTCTGATGTTTACAACTCAATTTAATGGCCTGGAAATGTCTTCTTCAAATTGAGGGGAAAACCAAGGAAAGGTTGCAGCTGATTGTTGTAAGTATTTTTCTGCAGGCACCCACAACTGACATATCCAATACCTTGAAGCACTGTCTGTTTTGATGTCAATGTCTTTTTAATATCCAAGGTCTTTTGGGAAAAGAGGTTTTTCTGCCCCCTGAAAAAGCGAGGCTGCTTGTTTTGCCTCTTTTTTTCTCTGTTCAGCAAAACCTCACATGAGATGCTCCAAGCAAGCCTGGTTTTGAGAATACACAGGTGATCATCTCACAGCTCTACGTGGTTTTTGCAATGGAATTTATTTTTTTTTCTGGCATTTCTTTTCTCTGTTTTTTTTTCCCGCTGGAAATTGTCTTTCTTTTAATTCTCTGGAAATTTTCTTTAACTCTGAATAAGTGTCCCAAGCAATCTATATGTAACAACTATTCTTCCTAATGTTATCTGAATTAAGGAAAGATCTGTAGAGTACCTGTGTTCATAGTCAAATAAATCAGGGATACATTTGCTTGAAGCTTGCTTTATTATTAACCCTTTATATTTTGAAGATATTAGTTCTCCTGTAGAAGTTTGGAAGGGCTCTCATATGAGATCACTTAGCATTTGCTAATTCTAAGTGTACAAAAGACTGGTGAAACCACCAGAGATCAAAGGAATAAGAAAAAAAGCCTAAGGCATCTTTCCTCTCCACACAAAACAATACAGGCCATGCACTGCATTAATCACCTCCTCAAGACTTCTGTGCTCCTACCAGCCTTTATTCAAACCACCTCATCGAAGCACCGCTGAGGCAGCAGTTTGCTGGGACAATGCAGAAGCAAACTTGAGGAGTGACAGCCTCCTTTCCTGGAGAGGAGCAGTATTAACATCTCTGCAGGAACTAGAGAATGTTCCAAAGAAGCTGAGCTGCTGGGAAAGCCTGAAATTGAACTTTACATTTCAGGTTCAAACTTGTGCCAAATTTGCATCTGTGTAACAAAAAGTTGCGATGTGAATTAGTAAACACTGGGGGAATGGCCTCTTGTTCCTTGCTAATCCAGACTGTGCAGACAAAAAAGAGGGGTAAGATTTTGCCTTTTTTGTTGAAGTTACACAAAATCAGCCAGTTACCAACAATAAAAATAAACTTAAAGTAATTTAACTGATCCACTCAAGGTAATTCCCATTAAGGACATTTTAGAATCCAAGTTAGGGGGAAAAAAAATGAACAGATTGAAATACTTTAGTACTCCACACCCTGAGATCACACACTAAGATCAATAAAGTTGAAGCCATCTGATGTCTGTCCTGGAATGTAATCTTGGCTGATGAGCTGTGCCTTGCCCATCTCTGAATTTGCCCTTTAGGACATCATTTTCCAATTAGCTGTTTTAATAGGACTCCCAAATGAGCTTTTGTCTATCATGAGTTCATTGTTCCGAGCTGCAGTTCTACGCTGCTGGAGGCTCCCTGTTCTCAAAATTGTAATTCCCAGCAGTCGTTTTCCCCACGTGTCCATAATCATCAAAAAACCTCCACAAAATACTCACAGCAGTTGGTCCAAGCTGCAAGAACTGATGGATGTTGCAGCACTGAGCCCCTCCAGCCCTGCAATGGTGTGGTCAGCCTGGAACACTTCATGTGGCTGTGACACCACACTGTCACTTAGAGGGGAAATTCTGTGCTGAGGTGGGACTGGCAACTTCCACCCAGCCTTTCATCCTCTTGTGTGACATATCACTGAAAAGGGACTGCTGTGAGCATAAGTAAAACCCAAGAGATGTGGAGCAGGCCAGGTGGATTTGTCCCTCTGATGGAGTAGGAATGGCTGAGCAAGTGACAGGCAGGTCTTTCCCAATGATTGGTGTTGGTTGGAGGCTCTGAGGACAGTTCCCAGAATTGCTCAGTGACACCCCAACTCTACAGTTCAGTGCTGAACAGGAGTTCAGTGTCAGGGAAAAATATATTAACAGATGAATCAATTATTCAGCTAAGCTTAGGATTATCTGAACTAACCTGGCCATTTAAGATATTTACATCTGAATTATTATTAGACATGACAGCAGAGTCTGGAATCTACTACAAATAATTAGCATGGGATCCCAAAGGATTAAAAAAAGAGTAAACAAGGATCCTGCCCCTTTAACATTTACATTCCAGAGTGTCTTATACTGGTATAGAAATTATAGTTATGCATCACCAACATACTGTGCTAGGAATTACCCCAAAACCTCAAACTACAATTTGATGACTCAGGAGGAAGACTTAAGGCAAACAGAGGTAGTAAAGAAGATGAAATATTAAGTTTAACTTGTCCTACTTAACAATTTGGGACCTTATTATTATTATCAAACTGTGGCACTTAGGATATGCTGCTTCTGCAATTTGCACTAATTAGACACAGGGAAGGCAGAGAGATGCCTTCACAGCACCAGAGAATTCTCCCAGCCAAAAGGAACATCCCAGTAGGACTCACAAAGATCCTTGAGGAAAAGGCAAACAAGTAGTTAAAGCCCTCATGTTGTCTGGAGGACAACAGGGCTCAGTCTCTGACAGAAATAGCCAGGGATAAACCACAAATCTTTGTTTCCACTGGCACTCCAAGAAAACACATCTCAGCCCAAATCCAGCTGTCAGCCAACCCCTGCCCTCACTTCACCTTTGTCTCCTTCTTCAACTTGGCCCTGTGCTTTAAGCGCTTCTTAAACAGAAAGAGAAGGCAAATTCTTCCTTCAAAAATACAATAAACTTAATTAAAATATCAATCCACCTTCACTGCAGAATTATGATCTGGTGGGGCAATGCAGGACAGACAATAAAATCCAGGGGATTTTATTCTATATAATGTCCTTACAGTAACCCCAGAAATGCTTCTATGCCAGGATACTCACACCTGAATAATGGAAATGCTAAAATTATATCATAAATAAGACCAAAGTATCAAAGTAAGAGTGAGACAAATCTTCAGCTTAATGATTCACTCGAGTAAATCAAACCTAAAATCAGGTCTCTGTTACAGTGATCATAGATCTGGTGGGCATACAAGGATCATTCCAGTTATATACGAAGGCTACACAAATAGTCTTTAAATTACAAATATAACATACACAACCTACTACCAGTTTTCTGACAATTATTTAAAAAAAATGTTAAAACTAACAGAGCAACTCCCTTTTAAAAAGGTGAGATGATACACTGGCAGAAGCATTTAGGGGTCTGATTTTAGGAGGGGCAGCCAAGTAATGTGGCACATCCCCAAGAGCACATGTAATTCCTGGCAGATCAGTGGCATTATGTGACTGCTTCTGTTCTTGCCTATCACCACTCAGGAACAATCAATTATTGAACTATTTGCTTTCTAAAGACACAGCCCTGGACAAGGCAGAAGAGCTGCATGGAAATATCAGACGCTTGGTTTTTATTTAGCATGACTGGAGCTCTTGAGAGAGATAAAGTACAACTATGTTGTTAAACACAATGTTGTGTTTTAAACAGTGGCAAAACATAATAGATTAAAAGCTGCCAAAATATCCACTTTATCTTGGTACTGACAAGATATTCCCACAGCATGCAAAGAACTTGCTTACAGAAGACACTAGACAAAGAAAGCTAGAGCATAAATTTACATTATCTTGACCAAGTAAATGGCAGAAAAGTTTTGAGTATTAGTGGAAGTTTTAATAAATCAATCAGAAACAGGGAAATCTTACCAGCACTCGATCTCCAATTTTGAGCTCCCTTTCTCCTTTCTTTAGTGATCCAGCTTCTGAGAGGTTTGATATAGATTCGCTGGCAGTTTTGGAAAGATTGCTAATCTGAGAAGGAGTTGCATGTTCCTTAGCAGCAAGGGGGGTTTTCTGTGGAATTCCTGAAGGGGGGAGTGCAGCGGTGGATGACACTGCACTAGCAGCTGATGTGGATGTTGGGGACGTGGCTCGCGAAGCATGAGCTGTCTGGGTACCGTTGGCTTCATCCTCTGTCACCACTTTCCTGGTCAGTTTGGACGGCCTTGTGAATATTCCCCTCAGGGGTTCACATTGGAAATAGCGAACTCCAGCCACTGAGCCATCGTTCTTTCCGATGGGCTCATCCAGGACAATCCCTGCCCACTGCCCCGGAGCAAACTGTGTCTCCCCCAGGAACTGGATGAAGCCGGGTTTGTTCCCATTGACCCAAACGCGCTCCCCGACTCTGAAATCATCCACAAACTCCTCATGTGCATCTGCAGGGGCTGTGCTTGAGGTCCTCTCACTAGGAATTGTTTTTTCTGCTGGAGCTGGAAACAAAGCACAGTGAGAAACAATGGGAATCAAATACACTAATGTGCCAAAGAGCATCATTACTTAGTTTCAAAGTAACAATGTCCCTAATTAGGAGATCACAACTCCTAATTTTTCTGTGCAAATGTTGTAATCTCTGGGAAAAAATAATTCAAAATCTAAGGACAGACACACTGAATGCATTTCATGAAGGTTTTTGTAAAAACCTTATAAAAATCACAGGTCTGACTTCAAAAACTACCAAAGCATTTTCATCATGAAAAGGTTTCTTTGAGGAAAATTGCTTGATCTTCGATTAATAACCTTTAGATTTTTTGTAAGTTCTACATGCATTTTTTTAAAATCAGAAATACAAGCAAAAATACACTGGTGTAAAGAGTAAAAATAGTGTATACAGCATTCAAGGTACTTCTTGTCAGAAGATGAATAAGGTAATAATTAGGATATTTAACTATTCCTTACCAGCAACAACAGGTGCAGGTGTTTTCAGCAATGTACCCCCGTGCTTGATGGTCTTTGAAGGAGCCTTAAGTCCACTTGGTTTTAACATACTCATCTTTTTGCAATACCAGTGGTTATCCTCCTCGTCTGTAGCAACTATCTTTTTCCAAACATGGAGAAATGTATTGTTCAAGCTTTTTCAACTCTGGAATAAACCTGTATATAAAAAGTTCAGACATGAGCAAAGTCAATGTTAAATCCTGCAGAAGGATTTTTATATATGCACAATCTGTGTATAAAACGCATTATAAAAAATGCTTCCAGTAGGAAGCAGCAGCATTTCCAACTCCCCATCTTTTGAAGGCCACTTCCTATTTAAAATCTGAAACATCAAAAGAACTCACTTTGCTGAGTGCTGCTGTATTTATCTGGAGATTTAAACTAAAAGACTATTTTAAGAAAGAAAAACAAAGCCCTTAACAGCATAGCTAACATAACACATAGATTTAACTGCTGCACACACACAACTGTTTTCAGTCACATTTTTCCAGTGTTGCAACATCCCAGCAAAACCAACTTGAGACTAGAGAAAAAACAGCAAGAGAAATCAAGACAGCCAGGAATTTGAGGATAAAAGGAGTAATGTTTCTAAGAGATTGGAACTGAAAAGCTTAAATTGTTTAAGAGTTACATGATGACAACTGAAAAGCAAAGAGCCACCTCAGCTCTCTGTGACCTCAGATCACAAGATACGCTGGCTCGCAGTCCCCACCAGTGCCCCAGCTAAGAGGAGGGACTCTTCCCAGCGTTGCTAGGATAGAACTTGGAAGCCAGCAGCTCGAAGCTTTTCAGGGAACTGTTTTGCCACGGAGGCATCTTCTTTCTGATTACAAAAGCTTCAGAAAGGCTTTTTCATCTCTAAGGAAAAATCTGTATTTTTTTACCTTGAATGCGAATTCAAAGCCAAACTTCAAGGCGACTGCTCTCCCCCCCTCTTCAAAGGAATAAACTATTCTGTGTGAACACAGCTTGGCTTTGTGCTGACTTTTATATGAGGCACTGCCAGAACAGCAACACCACTTAAACAGCAGCAGCACACACCTAAACATAAACCTGAAGGGGAAAAGGAAACGGGCACGCAGCGAGTTTGCTCAACTGTTTGCTCAGAACACGTCAAACAAGAACTACAAAGCAGGTCTCAGTCCTGCCCTTTACTCAGCATTCTGGCACCTGTCAGGACAGAAAGTTGTGCAGCTGCAGCCTCCCAGGGGTGCAAACTGGGAGCTCAGCACCCAGTTAAAGGTAAAACAAACCTGCCAGGAGAGACAGCTCTGCTGCAACAAGGAGAACCAAGGGGAATAAACCAACCCTAAGTTTATGTACCAGTCTAAGATCTATCCCTCCTGTATTATGAATTATTAATCAGCATTCCTAAAAATCTATTCACTGCTTTGTGAACCTAAACGCCAAAGTGAAACATTGCTTATGCTATTTCAAGACCTGCCATGCCAAATTCGAGGCATTTTCTAAGTCTGCAACAATGTTATATTGTAAAAAGCATGAATTACCACCTTGGATGTAATTGTGTTTGCTTACAATTAAAGTTCTGCTCCAAGATAAAGAAGGATTTGGTACAAATACAGAAACAGGAGAAGCATCATGGTCAGTCCTTTTTAGTTCACAGTCAGTGCCAAAAACCAAATTGGTGGAAATTTGGGCCAAGGGGAGTCCACCTTAAGGAAATTTTCTCCTAAAGCCTGGAAGCCGGAACTGTTCCCCAGCACTTTTCCACACATCACTTCTTTTTTGGCCCCCAAAGACCATTCCAGCACCACCACAACTGCATTGTGCAAGGACACATATAGCAAGAGAAAGCACACACTACATTACTACCCAAATTAGACTTTGCCAGTTTCAGTTAATTATTTATTAATAGATGGTTAACAAGCCTCTGCTCAACAGAAAGTTAGAATGTTCTACCACTGCATTTCTTGGCTCAGGGTACTCATTCATAGTTTAATCTTGCTCTCCACAGTCATGGGTTATATATTTGCTGTGTCATTTGCTTTTCTCAACACACAGGCCTTCAACTAGGCCAGAAGTAACACAATCCCTCATGTTCTGGTTTCAGAGGTACTGAAATTGTAGCTTAATTCAGAACAAAAAATCAAAGCTAAGATTATAGGCAACACTTTTTGAAAAATGACTGCCTCACTGCAATATTTAAAATGCAACTGCTGGTCGTAGGGACAAGGCCTTTGAAGCAGCATTGCCTAATGAAGCTCATAAAACACGTAAATTTGCATCAAGTGATTTAGAGCATTACACACTCCAACATATCCTAACAGGCTCCAGATGTCAATGATCTCATTTCAATTCTCATAAAAGACAGCAGCTCACTGCTTGTCTCAATTTGTTCTCTCCTCCCTTGAATCTGTCTCAGCTCTCCTGAAAAAGGATCCTTATAACCAATATTACTGTGTACCAAAATATCCTCCCATGAACCTAAGAGAAGGTTCAGAAAGCCTCTGATAATAAATTCCACTGAAGTATTCTACCAACAACAAAACTGAGCACAAAAAGTGATTTTAAGCAAAGGCTTTTCACTTGTGACATTATTGGAAATATATGACTACACACAATATGAATTTTAACTGATTAATGATACCCTTATTCTTATTTACTTTTTAAAGACCTCTAAGGATTGCATGGATCAAGGAACAAGTTGGGAACCATTGGTTTAAGTAAATAAATCCTGCTAATGTGCTATGTGGTAATAGATACAAATTCTGTTGGCAAGTTGATATTAAAAATAAACAAATAAAACGTAGCCACATAATTAAAAAATTACAAAAGCAGAATATTTTCCAAAAAAGGAATTCCTATAATAAAAAGAAAGCAGCTGTCCAATGTTCCTTTCAATACTATTTTCAACAAACAGTACTCCAAAAAGAACTAAATTAAGTAAGAACACAGGGAGAAAAGCCTCATTCTACTTAACCCTGTAGTCACTACAAGAATTTAGGAGTACCAGTGGAACCACAGAATAGTTTAGGTTGGAAAAGACCTCTAAGATAATTAAGTCCAGCTTTTCCTAGTTCTTCAAAACACTTCATATTAAACAGATTAATATTTAACTTAGCTAACACCATTAATAGACTAAGTAGCGCTGGAAAATGCCTTGCAATGCCAATGCACTTCCAAGCTCAAAAAGAGACCACTTAATTTGTTCATTGTGCTGAGCATAGAGGTGCTTTGCAAAACACATATAAACAGTCATACTAAAAGACAAAGAATAAATGTTCTGAAAGGGGTTTGTAGAACAAATAACTGCTGAAAAATCTCACAGGGCCCTATAAGCAGAGACCATCACATGCAACCCCTGTGGCAGTCAGTAATAAGCACCTGGAAAATAAATTCCCATGCCATGAAGAAAAGGTAAAATTACCAAAATAAATCAGAAAATCCTTTTGTAAAAAAGCTAAATGGAAAACATATTCCAAAGACCACCATGATGCAGTAACTTCACGTTCCTGAGAGAAAAACAAACTCAGCACAAGAAGCACTGTTTGAAATCTCTGCCTGAACAGCATTTCTTAAATACCTGTTTCATACTTGTCCAGCTGCTGCTGCCAAGCTTGAAGGAGCTCATGAATCATACCTTAAATATCTGGAGTTTGAGAAAGTAACTTGGAATTTTGAACCTGGAAAGATTTCCCTCCAGTCCATGAGTTACTCCAAGAGCTCTGACCCTACACAGTTACGAACACAACTCCTAAAATTATTGCAGTCTTAAAACTAAAGCACATAAACATGTTCTCTGTGATTCAGATCTAATTCCTACAGCTCCAAAAGCTGTATTTGCAGTCTCCTGGGCTGTTATTACACTCCTGTAAAAAGTGAGTATATATATTTACAAAAGCACTTAATAGTTTTAGTTGAATTTTATAAACTTTTGAAATTCATACCTGATTTAAAAATACAACCCCATTTTGGCTTTGAACAAAATCAATGCCTTCTCCTTGCACTCCTCTTTGCTGCTTGCTACCTCTTGGGAGAATATTTCTTTTTGTGCAAGAATGAGCTGGATCAGAGTCAAACTTGTGGAAGATTCTGGGGGGAGTAATTCATGTACAGCAGGTGCACAAACTGACCAGACTGGGACATGGCAACCAGCATCCTTACAGGAACAATTCTGGATGAAGGGGACACAAGAGAAGCTGAATCCTGCAACAAAAACCTTCCTAATCCTTACTCCCCCTCTGCTGCATTCTGGGTCTGTTGGAGAAACTCCTTACTGGGCACCCAAAAAGTCTGAATAACCACTCTGCAAGCAATGGATTACATTTACAATGAAATACTGCAGAGCACAAATGTCCACTGTAAATGTCTCACTCAGCTTCAAAGCCAGCCCTGTACAATTACAAGTTGCTAAACCAGAAGGATGGATTTGGAAGCCCTCATGCATTCACTTTGCTGAGCTTCTCTGGAGTGATGCAGCACTCTTGATGTTCCTGGCTACCCACTATTTAAATGCAACTATTTTGGAGCAATGAACTCACATCCAGGTCTCTCTGCATTGATCCACTGAAGCCAGACAATGAAAAGGCAAATGAACTTCTCTCTGCCCCTCACACTCCTGACTTACTGCAAATTCCATGTGTTTTGTCAGCTCTGATGCATTTATTGAATGAGCAGCAAGTTCAGACTGAAACACACCAGAAAGCACCGTAGGCATTTGTTAACAAAGCGAGGCACAAACAGCAAATTATGGTGGGACTGAGGTAACACCCTCTGCAGAGGCCACTGTTAAACCAAACTGAGCATCTGAGCATCACTCGAGGATTTAACTGCACTGCTCAGGGATTACACTGTGGAATTACAGGCATCTTCAGGTATCAGTCACACTGAAACTAATATAATTTAAGAAAGAATTTATATATAAAACTAAAAACAAACAGAATTAAGAATTTAAGATTTCAATACAAGAAGAGCTGGCATTTGGAAGTCAATATTTGATTACTCATTCAACACACAGCAACTAGAGAAAGAGAGCATTTAAAAACACAGCTTCAGTTTCATTTTGTCTTCCAGAAACCATTGATTTTTATGTCAACTAGTCAAATAATGTTATGTTCTGAATTTAGCCTTCAGATACATCACTACTAGAAGAAAAGACATTATTTAATTCAATGTTTTTTGTGCCAAGTGCCATGAAAACATATTTATTTGGGTTACAGTGCTCTGCTTAGTGGCCACATCAAAACATAATGAGGGCTGGTACCTGCCCATCAGACCAATGTTTTGTACCTCACCTTTAAAGGTAGAAAAAAATTGCATTTATAATTCAGCTGATCAGGTAGAAAATAACAAAAGAAATCCAGGCTTTTCAGATCTGTTGTTTGCAGGTACTGGAACAGGAAATAAAACCTTTGTAAGAAAATAAGCAAGAAGGTCTCATAACTTACTCAGGATCCTTATGACATTCTGCTTTCCAGCCCAATCCAACATAACCACCATAGGAATTCCAGAGGTAAACCCTCCACAAAGGCAAACACTTAACCTACAGGAATCTCACAGCCACAGTTTCTTATATTCTGTTTTTAACATAAATATGAATTTTACTAGGGACAGACTCTTGAAAAAGTGCATCTCTCCTTAATTTAACCAGGCATAACTATTAAATTAACAGAGCAAAAGCAATTCTTCTGAAGTGTCTTCATCGCAGCTACCAGGATAACTCCAGGAAATTACTGCTGTGTGCAAGTTTTAGTAGGGCTTTAGTCTAACCCAAACACAGCTTGCTTTTGCTGCCATAATAACACGAGCCCAAAGCCTGCAGGAATTTGGGAAGTTTGCCCACTGGAATGACACAGCTCCTCTGACAGTGGCACTGATGTGAGGAACTCAACCTGAAATATAGAGTGGCAAAAACCAACAAAACTGAAACAGAGCTATCCCATCAGTGGCAGAGGGCCTGAAAAACCTTCTAACTCTTTTCCAGGGAACTGGTTTAGATAAACATCCCTTCAACTGAGGCAAGCAGTGTGTGTTTAGTGAGAGAGGAGCACACAGGGATCTCCAGAGCAATCCCAGGGCTGTAACACAAACACTCAGCCTTGTCATCACTCATCCCACCATCAAACCACCGCACCCGGCTCTAAGGACATCCCCAGAAATAGCTCCTGGGTTTTCCTCCAAAGAACAAGTCCCGCTTTCCTTAAGATCTCAAAGATGCTCGCTCTGTCTTGTACACTGAGAGGGACTGAGGAAGAATGTTTGGGAATCCCAAAGCCCCACAGCGCTGTCCCTCATTAAGTACATGGGAACCTACAGCTCAACCAGCAACTTCAGATTTATTTTTCAACTGAAATAAATAGCAGAAATTGTATTTCTGTACCACAGGGATGACTGGAACTCTCCTCCATGTGAGTTCACAGATCCCAGGGTATTCAGAACCAAAGACTTTTAGATTATCTTTCAACATCAGCCAGGCTTGCACACAAATCTGTATTTCTCCTTTGATTTTGACCTGCTGGGTAATTTCAACTAAATAAAATAAAAAGCAGGAGATCTCTAATTAAAATAAATACTATTCCCACAAGTTTCACAGAAGTAGGTGCCCAGGAGTGAGACTTGTATTTAAAGAGTTTTGAGTTTCTCCCAGTACCTTCAGAACAACTGATTTCTGAAGCAAATTTGTCATCAATACATTTGATAGCAGCAGGTCATCAGTTTGTTAGGAGACAATATAAAAACTGAGTTAAAGATAGGCAACCATTATGAGGCCCAAATCCACTGAAAATTTGTTTTAGGGAATTGCTATGTTGCTAAATAAGATGCAAGGCTGTTTTCCTACCTTGGGAAGTGCAGGATAGTTGCTGCAAATTGTATAAACAGGATTTTCCCAGCACACACCAGGGAAAGGGAAAAGGTGGGGTGAATTTCTATAACTCAGAAACTGTACTAAGAAGAAGCTGAATCAGATCAAAGATAGTAAGAGGCTTAGGACCTGAAACCATCAGTCAGATATTACAGCACTGCTATGAGGAAGGTAATTCATCAAAGCTTCAGCTCTGCTTATGGATTTTAATTCTGCATCAAGGACATTTTAAGTCACCCTGTTTTATCATTCTAGAACTTGCTATGCTCATTCAGATTCCTAAATGCCTCAGGGTCCTCAGTGAAGAAACAGTGAAACACAGACTGTTGAATATGAAGCACAAATGAGAGGATGTCTAAAAAACTATTTCAGGCCAGCAATTTGTGAGTAATTTTTTCTCAGTCTATTGCTATTTCAAACACAGCCTGATCAGTATTTTTAAAAAGATTCTGCCTATATTTAATTAATCAGGAAGAGCTGATAATTGTTAATATGATGCAAACTCTTAACACTTCAAGTTGCCACTGTGCACACAGATTATAAAAACACTGCTGCTCTGGTCTATTAAAAGATCAGAAAGCACATGATCCTCCCTCCTCAGCACATCATTCCCTACAGAAGGAGTCAAGGATTGAGGAGTAGAGAAAGTTTCCAACTAAGTAAATAATTGCCACCTCTTCTGGTAAGCCCATTATCATCACTCACTAATTTTCCTACATTTTTCTCAGGAAATTCTTGTCTTTCCCCAAACACCTCCATTTCAGTAAGAAAAAGAACAGTTTGTTTGATTGTCCATACTAATTTCTGTTGATGATAATGCACTTCAGCCATCCCAGTAAGTGCAATCAGTCAGAATAAAATTATGACTTTGGAATAGCAGTCTCAAGTATAAGTTATTTGGGATCTACAATTTAAATTTTGGGAAAGAATATATCATCTCCTGTCAGCCTCAGATCCCAAAGCATTTAAAGGCACAAAGACTTCTCCCTAATACAATTACAACCAAAGCAGCTGAAACAAAGATGCTGCTTTTTATAGTAGGGATTTAATTCTGATAGACTTGGGTGAAACTGTAACTGTTTCACACTGGGTGAAAACATCAAGTCAGCTGTCTCTTTTTAGCTCTCTGTGTTCTTAGCCTTTGAAATCAGCACCATGACTGCTGCAGGGCTGGCAGAGAGCTCAGGACAAGTACAAATTCAGAACTTGGATAAATACTGCTGTGATTGAGTGGATGCTGCTGTCAAGCAGAATAGCAGAATGAGAGTGTCAAATAAGCTGATTCTATACAATATTGAGTTTCTCTCTCTGCCTTGCAATTTCCCCTCATAACAAGCTAAAAATATAGACAGTAAGATTAAAAAGATCAGGGGAAATGAACAGCTTGTAATGGTGGCTCTTCTGGAAACAGTGGAGATGTGTCTTATAAATTAAAAGAACGTATGGTACTATTCTTATGAGTTTGTACAAATAATTAATGAGATGTTCCAAGCGGAAAAACTTAGGTGGGTATTAAAGCACAAACTTGTACAAGCCTGTCCTCAGATACATCTCCTGAATCCTTCACAGCCCAGTACCAGATTTGTGGGTATTTCTAAGGGTCAGTCACAGAGCGCAGCTTCACTCTGCAAAAACAAATGGATGTGGAGGACAGACACCTGCACAAGCATGAAGTGCTTAAATCATCAGGGAGATGCTGACAGAGTTCTGCTGGTCAACAGCAACGAAAAGGTTGCTCCAGCAGGAACTGGCATGGGGCTGGGGGGCAGCTGAGATTACAGCTAATGCAGTATATAATTGCCTTTCATGAAATAACAAAACACCATCCATCTGAGGCATTTCCAAACATGCTGCTCCAATAAGGATTCCAGTGAGTTACTCTTTATATGTGCCAGCAGAGCCAGTAGTCCCTAAGGAATGCCAGAGGATTAAACAAGAGCTGCATTCATTCATGGTTGTCATGTTCAAACATTAGAAAACTTGCATTCAACATACAGAGTTAACATTTGACCCGAGTGTTTTAGAAAGAGAAAGAAAAGCAGCTCTGAAAAATCATATTGGCAAGGCAGAGCTCTCTATTTCTTTTTAAGGAGGATCTATCGTGATATATTCTCAGTCCCTCCCAAGAAAAACTTTAACAGGGCTAAAAGGATAAAGGGAGGAACACTACAGGAATTATGCAATCTGCACAAGCTGAGTAAATAAAGGCTGCCTTGGGTCTCCACAGTCAGAAGATGGCAAACAGATACAACCTGAAAGTCAGACAGGAAATCTTCAAGAGCTCTAGGAAGTCGTAGCAATCAGCAGAGCGAGCACTGCTCCTTCCTACAGCGTAACCACGCGAGGAAAGAGGCTGCTATTCCCTACGGAATACATCTGGAATGAGCATACAAGACAGCTGGTGTTCTGCCCTCCCTAGAAAGATGGGATCTTCTCTTTAAGTGAAACCATACAAATTATGTAAAACTTTTTTTGCCAAATAAAATCTCCCTCTTGATCCCTAAAGAGACGGACATTTCAGGTCACATTTCCAAGCTTTTCTGCTTCAGACAACTTATCCCTCTCCCTTCAGTACGCAGAATGATTTAGTGCACTGTAGCACAGACAGAAAATCTGCCAGCACATATACAAGGACTGGGCAGGAAGAGAATCCTGAAATATTGTCATTTTACAAGCAAGAACTAACAATCCTCAACATGTAAAAGATGAACAGTTAAACTTTCCTTGGAAAAAGAAACACTGCTGTGGGTGGAGGGGAGGTGTTTACTTTTCCTCCACAGTTTCTACTTTGCAATCTTCCTACTCTTGCAGCAGGTGCACATGGACACACTTCAGGAAAACCACTCTCTGCCGCTGGTAGTTTCAAATTTACATTGCATTCAGAATGCATATTTCTGTTCTTTCAGTAAAATACTTTGCAAAGCAACTGGCATTAAGGCACTTCCTCTTTTGTACCTCTTTTTCTTTCTTCTTCCTACGTGTCAACACAAGTATCACATGTTTTAAAATCCTTCTGCTCAAAGATCTCAAAGCAACCTGTGAACTTCTATAAAACCCTGCCCATTCTGCACAGTGGGTAAGCAAAGAGGTAGGGAACAAGTCTTCATTTCACAGTCATATTTTTAATCATCAACATATATAATTACAGAGTAAAATTTCCTCCCCATGCTCTGTTTTGGAAAATTTCTTTGGTGTTGGCTTTTGTTTGTTTATATTTTGAAAAATTATTTAAAGCATGGAATCAGAACCAAGATGAAAGGGAGAAGTAACTCCTGATTTTTTTATGTAGCAGGAATCACACTGCCCTGTGAGTAACAGCACCAATTACCTTGTGCCCCATGACAGCTATGGCACAGAAAAGGGAGCACTGCATGGCCTGAGGTACAGCACTATAGCGGGAACAAGAGGGGCCTGGAGCAGCGCCTGTGCCTGGGAATCCCGCAGCTCTGACACTGCCCAGAACATGGCAGCAAACTCTCCTGAGCCACCTGAGGGGATGCCAGAGCAGCTCACCTGGAAACCAGTAGCTTTTATAACAACGCGAGGATGGTGAGCGGCCATAAAAAAAACCAAATCCCAAACCGACAAGGTAGATTATTAGTAAAATATCCGTATGTAAATGCAGGATACTGGGAACTGCGGGTCAGCACTTACCAAGGAATATAAGGAACACCCAAACCACTTCCCTCAGAATCAGCCGCTCAAGCCAGCACTAACACAGCACAGCGCCGCAGCTTCCCAGGGCGAGACTCGAGCAGAGGCTGCGATCCGACCTTCGTGTCCCCGCTCCGGACAACCACCCGCGGGCTGAGGGAGACGAGGCCGCCCCGCTGCTGCTCCGCACCGGCCCCACGCCCGCAGCGCCCCGTCCCGCCGGGGCTCGGCCGGGCCCCCGCTGGAGCGGCCGCTGCGGGGCGGCGCGGCCAGCACGTGTGGCGGCCGCTAACAGCCCTCAGCGCCGGGGCCCGGCCCGCCGCCCCTCACGGCCTCACTGCCTCCCCTCACGGCCCCGCCGCTGCCCCTCACGGCCCCTCAGCGCCGACCCCCGCGCCCTCAGACCCGCCCAGCGCGGCGCCCGGACGGGAAGCGCGGAGGCCCCGAGGCGGGAGGCGGCGGCCGCGGCTCCCCCCGCCCTCAGGCGCCGCCGTCGCCCCGCGCGCTCCCCAGGGCGGCCCCCCCCCGGCTCCGCCGCCTCACCGGCCCCGCCGCCAGCGCAGCTCCCGCCGCCTCCTCCGGCTGCTGCTGCTCCCGCTCCTGCTCCCGCTCCCTCTCTGCAGCGGCGCCGCCCCGGCTGGCAGGAGGCGGAGCGGGGCGGGCACAACGTCTGCGCCCGCCGGGGCGGGGACTGCACCAGCAGCAGCGGCACCGGCGGTGCCCCCGAGCTCCCCGCGCCCCCTCCTCTCTCTTTGTCCGCCCCCCGCTTTGTTCGCCCCGCGGCAGCCGCAGCTCGGGGCAGGGAGCGGCTGTGCCCCGGCTCGGGGTGACCCGGCCGCACCCGGTGGTCCCGGAGCCGCCGCTGCGGCACAGCCCGGCTGGGTGGGAGGGGGAGAGGGTGGGCACAGACGGGGAGGTGTGAAGCACATCGCTCTAGTGGGTGAATAACTTCACTGTCTGCTGCTTCACTCCATTTTCCTTTTGTCCTGATGCCCAGAAATTTATGATGCAGAAATTTTATCATCCCAAAGTACTGAATATTTTTATTTTCATTGTGTTTGTGAAGCAACACAGTGGAAGCTGGCATTATCCAACTGCTAAAGTTTAAACAGCTGGAGCAGCAGCTCCAATGCCATCATCAACAATTTAATACCGATTTTCAAGGCTGAATCAAAGAGGTCTGCTCCACTTCTTCCCCTCTTATGAAGAGGCAGCAGAGCCCAGCCAGAGCTGGCCCATCACCGCTGAATTCCTCACAAAGCAAACCTCAGTTTGCAGTCTCATAGCTTGTTTGGTTTCTGCATGATGCCATTCGAACAAAAGGGTGATGAGAAAGCAGTTCCACTGCTGGGAACTGATTGCAATTTGTGTTTCATTTTGGCTTCGTTCTTTGGCATTAATCCAGCACGGTAAAGCACAAAATGCTGTGAAGCCCTCCCCCAAATAATAGGTTTCAACTACATCAGCATTCAGCAATGTTTGTTAGAATTTCACTTCCTAAACGTTAAACAGAATCTCTTGCCATGGTCATTATATGGTGAAACAGATATTTGAATCCATGTACAGCCACCCCTCTTTTTCCCTGCAAAATTTGATAAAAGTTTTGCTGAATAAGGACTTCAGGGTTTAAACATTGGCTTCTATTTAGAAGTGCAGAGCCAGCAAAGGATCACTTTTTTAAAAAAATGACCCTGCAGCCCCTAGCAATGGAAATAATCCCTAACACAAAAAGTGAAATAAGGGTAGAAACTGGAGAGCTGTACTAACTTTACAGAACACTTGCCTAAAATATCTGCTGGCTTGAGAGCTGCAGTGGTGAACCTTTGTGCTTTTTTGATCTGATGCTAACGTAGAATGGGTTTTTCTCTAAGTGTTTCTATAATTCTCCATCATTAATTTGATGTTTTGTCTCTCAGTTAATTTGCAACCATGTAAGTCCATCTCAAATGCTCGCAGTTCAGTGCACAGCATTAAAATTGTATAAGCAATATCAGACTGATGCATCTAGGACAGAGCACAGCAACCACAAGACGACTTACAGATGAAAACTAGAAGTTTCAACTTTGTGCTGCTGTTGTTGAACTTGTCATCGTGTGGAAGCAGGAACAGTGGGGAAATAATGGATAAAATGTAGTTTAAATGTGTAAATAGTTTGCTTCACTCCCTTGCAAGGCTACAGTAAAAATGTCCTGGACTAAGAAAAGAACTGAGAATGTCACACGGATCAGATGAAGGAAATATGCCACTGTTTTTTCCAGGAATTTCCTACTGAACAGACTTCAAGATCCCGTAGTCCTGTAGGAAAAGAGAGTTTGTTATCCATTCTTTGACCAGAATCAACTTCATCCCATGAAAATATAGCTTTGGAGCAACTGTAACTTCAGTTCATCCCAGCTGGAAATGGTTGACAGCCTCTGTACCCATCTGTGTATGAGGAGGGCACAGCCAATTTGTAGGAATCATGGTAATAAAAGATCCTGGTACTAGAAACCACACCCCTATACAGGATTACATACGATTGAAAGCCAGAGTATCTTTGATTCCAGTCCTTGTGGCTCTGTTTTCTGATCTGCATGATCAGATCGGGCAACAAATAATAGATAGGCATTTTCATAACTCCATGAGAACAGGAATTGCTGGATGCTCCAGGGAAATTCAGGATGCCGACATAACTACTGGCATCCTGGCCACAAGTACAAGGCTCCCTTTAAAATTAAAATTGTTCTCAATAATGTGGAAACACTAGCTGCAGTTGTTTCTGCCCTTTTTCAGATTTGTGAAGGGTCCAAGGTTGTTGAAGCTTTCTAAAGAGCTAAAATGTTGTCCTTTAAGAACTGAATGTAAGGATCTCTTGACTGAAGAAATCCATTTTTCTATTCAATGGGATGTATTCACCCAAGTATGAGAATTTTCAGTAAAGATTTTTTTTCCATCTGAATGATCTCTTCAATATGCACATCTGGCAATTCCTATACAGAAGTGATGGTCACATCTGCTACAGAAAAGGCAGCTAATTGCTTTTTTTTTTAATCTCAGAAGTGCTGCTTCAAAAATCCCAGCATTTGCACTACTATTTTCTGTAGTTTATTTTCTGTATAGGCTGCAAGAAGTCTTTTCACTGCTAATGTACTTACTGGTTCCCTTCCCCAGGCCAGCCAGACTACCCAGCAGTAATAAAAGAAAAAGCTCTCCAAACCCATGTTCTTTGTTGAGCTACTCAAGACAAGATTTCATCGATTTTACATTATTTGTTCTACAAAACATGGGTAAAACAACAGAGAACAGTATTTCAACAAATTAAAAAAGAATCCTTCCTGCACTCTGGTTTAAACAAGATACTTAAATTAACAATAATGTTCCTCTTGATGAGTGTTTCATTTCCCTGATAACTGAGAAACCAGTCTATTAATAAAGATGCAAATCATTCTAGCACTTATGTAAATACCAATAAAAGATGAATTCTCACCTACAGCGAAGCAAAGCAGAAGGATTTTGTTCCTATTGAGTGCTGATTTCTAAAGAAAGGGTAAATAATGTTCATTCAGTCACTGGTGACAACTAAACACATGTTGCAAAAAATCTTATGTAACATCTCTGCTGCTGTAGTTGTCTGAAGTCTAGGAAGTGTCCAATTGTCACACAGTAATTACCACATTATTAAATCCATCCTGTTTTCAAGCTACTCCAGGAATCACGACCAGTTCCTCCCCCTGACTCATCCCCTCCCACCCCCCAAAATGTAGCAATGACTCTGCACTGTATTCTCAGGAACAGCATCAATCTTCAGTGGCATTCCCTTCCCAGGGGCAGCGCAGCCATGGCACAGAACGAAGGTGCTACGGGGTTCCATGGCAACTGAAACGCTTTAATTATATTGGAGCTTTTTCCTCCTCTTCATTTTTCCTTTTTTTTTTTACCCAGCTATGCTGCTGCCTCACAGAGCTTGCAGTGAAATAATTATTTTTAGCAGCTACCATGTCTTTCAGATAGCTTCTAGAACCTCAGCTATGTCTCTTCTCTTGACGTTTTGAGCACTGTGAACTGGGTTATAAAAATTTAGAGTCAGAAAGTTGGATCTTTTTAAGACACAACTTCCCACCTGACTAATACCCAGAATATTTGCAGAGATTTGATTTTTGAAGACGTGCATGAGCCTTTTTAAATATTTCTGGTGTTCCAAGTACTGTAAATAAACATGAGGACTATGCCAACAGGAATCTGTGGGAAAATTTGAGTGATGCCTGCTCATGCTATACCCACCTCATTACAGATTTTATTACTCATTCATTTTAGTAAGCTCTAATCTAGGTTATTATGCCACACCCACCACCATGGGAATGGCACTTAAAAGGACTCAAAATAGTTTGCTATTCAGCTTTTCCTTGGGACTTAAGAGTGTGATCTGATTGCAGTTTCAATATACAAAACCCATTTGAGTAGTTACAGCTGACAGATTAAAAACCTCACTGATTACCAGCATCTTCAGTGCAACAATATGTAGCACTTGACAGAACAGTGAATTAGATAAACAGCTAAGAGATGCAGATGAATGAATTCCTCATCATGAGAGAAGCAGCAGAGATAACTCCCCATCCCTAATTAACTGTGTGTCTTACAGCAGAGTAAATGCAGGAGGAGTTTTACTTACTGGTTCAGTTTTCTCACAGCCCTATCCATGCTGACTGCCACCTCCAAAGAAAGGACAATTCCAAAGAGAAGATTTAAAAGAACAATTTAAAAGACACCTCTGAGTGCTCTCAAGGAATTTTGTATGATTACCCTTATTTGAAATTAAATTACTAAAAATAAACACAGAAATTAAACAGTCCCTGCCTGCTTTTCTGAGATCAAAACATATCACAAATATATTATTTTAAGAAAAAAAAAAATAGCATTACGGGAGCATTTATGACATTGCAGTTTGAAAGTCAAAAGAATAACAAATGAAAGTACTTCAGTCACAACTGTTTTGCTTATCTGTTGTGACCAATTAATTATGTGGAACGGTGATTGAGAATGGACCACACAGAGCACTAAAAGGTTCTAAGCACATAAAGATGATTTTTATCTTGTGTACTCTTCTGCCTTGCTCACAGAAATCACAAGCACTCCTTTAGTTTAGGCTGCATGTCCTAGTCAAGCAGCAGCATTTCTTAAGAGCCATTAAAACCAGATCTTTAAGGTGTGGTGAGAGAACTTTGTGTTTCAAATATGAGCAGCACAACACACCCAAAAGGTGTGCACTGGCAATCGTCACCTCCTGCCCTGCATCCCTTTATCATCCACGTGGCAATGATGCAGCACACAAAGGTTCCTGCAAACTGTTATTACTGGCTTTTAACTCCATGGAAGGAGGAGGAGGAGGAAAAAGTGCCAGGCCTCCATATGCTTCCCAACAGAGCTTTCTTTAAGTGCATGTAGAAAGTGGAAACAGCACGTTATTTTGTTGTCCACTCCTGTTATAAAAATATTATTCCTTCTATAAACTAGGAAGAAAAAAGCCATTCATTTTAGAACATATGATGAACATTTACCTTGACTTGCTTTCTCACTGCAACCAAATAAACTGAACAGGTAAATGCTGCAGAAAGATCTTTCAGCCTCTCAGAATTCACATGTAAAGGCACTTTGGTTTTGCCTTCCTGTAAAGTTTAGGGAGAAAAAAAGGAAGAGAAATAAAGGCTTTAAATGCAAAAAGCCTGGGGTTCTCATAGAGATTCAAATGCAGTGTACCAATATCATGTGTTTTAAAGATCTTTGGGCAATATGCACCAACTGCAAAGCAGAGAATTTGAAAGAATTAAGTTTACTCTCTAACATTATCTTACAGATATTCATTCCCCTTCACAATTTTTTTGTTAGATACTTGAAAATGCTTTGGCTTATTCTGCTTTACACTTGGTTGGGGAGACCTTTCCTGCATTTCTGCAAGGACAAATGGCTTACCAGCTCCAAGGAATACCTTACATCAATCTAGTGCTCCCTCTCTTGGCAACTGAACGATGTTCAGCCACTGGTCCCTCCCGAGACAAGGAGAAAAAAGTGTTAGAACAATAAATCAGCAGGATTATAACATTTCTAAACATTCAGAAGTGGGCAGCTCTTCAGATTATAAAAACTGAATGGTATGGCAAGGTTCTGTTTAAATAGCTATGAGAATTTTAACAGTTTCTTGAAGCCAACAGTTGCGGCTTTTTCTAAAATATTTCACTTTACTCATCCTCATTTTGCTCAGCTTGTTTTCCCAACTTTCTTCAGCAGCTGATTTTCAAAAATCTGCATTTTGCTGCTTTAGGACTCCAATGAGAAGTTCTTTAGCGAAAAGCTCATTTATTAAACCTCTGTAGACAACCACGAACATGTATGTACAGCAAGTTTACATGAAGGACAATGCTACAAAAGATACAGTGGCGATTAAAACAGACCCACATAAATAATTTATAAAAATACTTGAAATGGTGAAAATAGCACTGTAATCCCCAATTATTTTCCTCCAATTGCCAGGACTTTGATGTGGGAAATCTTAACATCAGACCTTTTTAAAAACATTCCGAATATATTAAACTTATCTACAGGATAATTAGCAAAATGTATAAAGTGTAGATTATTGTACAAAGGACAGATATTAAAAAAATCACCAATCCACCTGAAACTCAAGGACAATATAAATTTTAGCCAAAATAATGAACACCAAACCACAAACTCTGCATTTTAGAGTCTCGAGTATTGGCAAATAAAATGCTCTTAACAAATCATCAGACCTGTTATTCCTTAGTGGAATCATGCAACTTGGGAAAATTCTACATTTTCTGACTGCATTGGTGGTCCTGGTCAAGATGGAAACCTGCACTGACTTCAATACCAAGGAAGAACAGGGCAAACCTGAATTTGTCAAGTTTTTCTCTTTCCCATAAGGTGGGGGAGGTCATCTGAGTTTGTAAAACTGAGGGGGAAACAGAAGGGATTTGGACATAAGAAAACAAAAGACAACTTAAGATTTAAGTCTTTTTCTTTTGCTGGTTTCTTGGGGAATTTTTTAACAGGCTTCTTATCCGTAGATAAACCCCGGTTGATTCTGCCATATTTTCAAATTCAAATGGTGTGATGCCTGCAGCAAACTTGCTCATGTCAGGAACAAATGCAGATTTTTTCACAGATGACCCAGTGCTTGTGGGCACTTTATCACCACCTGTGTTCTCCTCTTTATTAACCTCAGGGTTGGGAGCAGGCAGGGTGTCACCCAGCAGGCCTTCAGAAACTGCATTATCAGGATTTTCCTTTAAGTCAAGCAAGCTATCCTCCGGTTTGGGACTGGTTAGAGAACATTCACTTTCTGGGATCTGCTCACTGATGTCAGAAAACTCTGTTTCCACTGAGATCACTTTCTCAGGTGACCTGACTTCTGCAACCAGATCTGCTTCATTCCTGGCTGGTGATGATGTAAGGGAATTCCCAGTTAAAGGTGTATCAACAGGAATATCAGAGTCACTGTTTGTGCTCTCTGCCTGCTCCAGCGCTGCCCAGATTAACCTCTGCTGCTCCTCCAGCTCTTCCAAGGTCAGTGTATCCTCATCCATGACTGAGTCCACTATTTTGGGCTGAGGACTATCACTGGAAGAGTTTGCTGGTGGAGCAGTCCTAGGGAGGGGAGAGTGGGTGGGTGTGGAAGGCTGAGGGGGTGTGAAGGGGGGTGTTCCTTGTGGCACAGGTGGAGGAGTGGACATTGATGGAGATCCAGGTGGCAGTGGAGGTTGGAACTGAAAATTGTTGGGAGTTTGAGATCTCTGTGACGCTTCCAGATCTAGAAAGAGATTAAAACACACCTTTTAGAACCTGAAATCTGACCAGGACGAGATTCAAAGTGCCAATGTTCTGATCAACTACCAGATTTACATCTTCTCATCCTTGGTTTTCAGCTGAGACAGAAGAAACTTTGTGAGGGTTTTCATATCCACCAAAACTATGTTTTTTGAGATTTCAACCATGCCAGCCATTCAAGGAAAAAAAAAAAAAATTACTCTTAAAGGTATTAGGAACAAACTCATTCCACAGTGAGACATACTGAAGGATTCCTTATGGCAGATTTCAAAAGGAAAGCCAGAAGTTTCTCCAGCTGTTCTAACACTTAACACTGAATCCTCCTTTGAGTTTGCCTCATTTTTAAGAAGCTGTAAGCCTGCAAATTTATGTTATTTCATCCAAATATTTAGGGATTTGGGGGTCTTAGCAGAAGTTTCCTTAGGATGTTCTTGAAGTAAAGAGATCAGAATTTTTAACATAACATTGCAATTGCTCTGAGCACACCTGACACCTCCTGCTTGGTACTGGAAGACATGAAAACCACAGTGACAATCACAGCAAATGCCACTGCAGTAGGACACTGCTGGCCTCTGTCAGCACTGCCTTTAACTACCACCAGAAGGACAAAAAGGACTAGTAACACATTGGCTTCTCCTTTTAACTCTCACATTTCAATTCAGAGCACCTTATTTTGAAAATAGAAGTTGAAACTAAGGAAAAAAAAAGTGCAGAATGGCTGTACCAGAGTCCAGGTCCATGTCAGCTGCTGCTATCTCTGAAATGTCTTCTCTTCGTCGTTTGGAATGATGAGACTTTGATTGAGATGCAGCCCTTTTGCTGCTGGATTTTGGACTTGGCTAGTGAGAAATATCCACAAAACCAAAAAGAATTAGTATTATACCATACAGGGTAAGGTTACCAGCTGTAAGAATTAATTTTGTAACTATACAATCACCTGGGGACCCAGTGTGTAAAATGACATTGACATTTGAGGGATGCCATGGCTATGGAAACCAAGCTTCTCATTTATCAGGGGAGTCTTAAACTTCCATTCATAGCAATTCTTATCCAAACTGCTTACAAATCTTTGCACAACTGGGACCTTCTTATATTAAGTGAAATAATGGAATTATTTTTAAACACTAAGCCATTTTTTGTTAAGACATATAATCCAGATGAGCATTTCACCCTCACTAGTGTCACTAAAAAGTCTGTCCCCTTGTGCAGAAAGAAGATACAAGGAAAAAATCATCATGACCTACACTAATTAAAAGGCAACAGTGTTTTTCTTTTAATAACAAGGAGATATATACAGATATAAGTTATTCACCTCCTGAAAATTAGAAAGGTAGTGAGCAAAAACATCCTTCTGTTGAGATGGCTGCATGGGGATGGAACCAAACATCTGCCACTCCTACAGCAAAAAGGAAAAAAAAAAAGAGAAAAGAGAAATAATGTTGCATAATAACAGAACTTTGGTTAATAACACTGAATGAAAAAACAGATTTGGAGGCCACTAAATGGGCAAACGTAAAGGTGTAAATACACAAGTGCTTCTTTTTAATGCATAGGCATTCAGATCTGTGATGGAATTCACTGACAGGTGGTTAAAATGCTTTTTAAGATAAAAATGCAGCACTCATAAGAGATTTATTGTGTCCTCTGTGCTTAAGAGGGCACCCACTATGTGGGTCTTCTGCTACAACTTGTTTAATTCCAGTTGTGTTGTTACAGAGCTTTCCAGAAGTTGTCCATTGACTTGTCTGATGTAATTTTTTGCTATCAAAATTACGTTTATGAAAACACCCACAGTGATTTTCATACTCCAAGAATTTTCAGAAAACTTGCATGTATGGAAAAACAGCCATTCATGTGTGAAGTTTCATGTTTAAAAAATACCAAACTATCTTTCCAGGCTCCTGTTGGTCTCATAATGGAAATAATTCCCACAGAAACACTGTCAGACCATAGCACAAGAATCATGACATGTATCAGCTGTCCCATTAATTACAACCCCCAGCCCTAAAGCAAGGGCTAAAAAAGAAGAGACTTAAAGGGAAATTGTCAGATGCAGAATACAAAACATTAACTCTTGCCTAAAAGCAATTCCTGACACTCAGCACACTGTTCAGAAGGCAGAGAACAGGTACTCACATCTGGGATCCCACTGGGAGTGGATATATTAAAGCCTGGATAATTTATCAACTTAGACACATCATAAGTGATACGTTTTGGCTGAGGAGAGCCCTCATCTTCTGCTTCAACTTCACCTATAACGGAATATAATTATTATTAATGTTAATTAAGAACACCACTGAAAAGATCCACAGGATTTAACAACAGGGGTTTGGAATAGAAACCAATATAGAAAATAGAAAGTTTTGAAATCCAGAGAGGCAGGAACAGTGATCAAATCCATCAGATACATGCATGAAGCTTCCTCAGAAACCTAACTGGGTATTCCTACACAACTGCTCTTCATGTACCTTTGCTACCCTCAGAATTTGGCCATCAGGACTGTTGTGAGATGCAGCATAAAATGGCCATTAGTAAAAAGCTGGTAAATTACTTAAGTTAGGTTCCAAGAAATGTGTTGTTTGCTTGCTGGTGGTTTTGTTCCTATGTAAGAGTAATTTATTGAGGAATATGGCTTCTTTCATAAGATTTAAGAGAAAAAGGGAGAGGAAATTTGACAATAAGAGATTTGCAAGTCTTGCAGTTTCACACAACTCCAGGTTCTAACAGTGAAATCCTACTGACAGTCTCCATCTTTGCAACACAACCATTATGGAACTTGTTCCGTTGTTACATCACAGCTGATAAAAAAGGTGTATTTCGACATGAATAAAAACATCTTGATTTGCCATTTTCTCCCCGTTCCAGGAGGAAGATGAAGGATTACAAACCAGTTACTTTCCTGCCTCCTGAGGAGGGTGCAGCCAGCACACAGCCTCATTGTAAAGCTGCATTCCAGCCCCACATTGCTCACCTTTTCCATCATACAGAGCCAGTCCTGAGTGCTCCATTTCGGCCTCCTTGAGCCAGCCCGGGGGATACCCCAGCTGCCGCATGCGGTAAATGAACGGGGGCAGGCTCTTGTCTGTCACACCAAGGGCATCCTGAAGGACCCCACTAAGGCAAGAAAACAAACAGAAAACAAAATGTCATCCAGAAAAATCCATTAATTAGTGACAAAAGGTTATGAGTATTTTATGGAGTTTTCAGCTGTCAAGGTAAAATAGCTGAGTTTTAGCTCAAACTGTGATGCATTTCAACCCCAGATATAACAACTCCAGATGAAAAGCAGATCTGATATTAAATATAAGCTTTTGCCTTGCTGATATGCTTAAACACTTTATAAGATTTAATTCTACACCAAGAATAACCTACTTGACCTGCTACTTCTGACTCATGGCCTTGACTGCAGCTATCAACAGGAAGGGTGGACCCTGACACTGAACTTACTGGGGATTTTTTTGGAGACTGCCACACAATACCATGATTTCTCTGAACATTTCGAATAAAGAAGAAGGGACACTCAATGCTCAAAATTTGCAGACTTTTGAATACATTTTTAGTAGGAACATAATAAATTTGCAATTTGAGAAGTCAAAGAGTAACACTTATCTCCCTGCATTACAGAAAGGGTAGGACTGTCAAGCTAGCAGTGAGTTTTCATTTGAAAGATATCTCTGCAATTTATTAAAATTCTATTTAGCAAATTCAAACATAATGCACTCATAGTTAAGAGAAGCAGGTGGACTTAATAAACTCTGGCAATTAAAATCTGGCACTCCAAAGGCAGAAGAGGTATTCCAGAAAAGCAAATGGAAAGAAAAGAGATACCTAATTACTCCTGGCTTAAATTTTCCAAACCTCTCTTCTACTTCTTCTGCATGGTAACGCTGCTGAAAATTCTGATTGCTGGAATCACCACAAGCTTCCAAAAACTCCTTTCTCTTCTCATTTATACGAGCTGCATTTCGTGGCTTAAAGATAATACAATTGGGAAGTTTAGAGTTGGACAACTTAAAATTTATGCACTCCTTCACCCAACACAAAGCTTGGAGAGCAGCAGTCTTTGGAATACTGGTGACTTTACCTTTGGGCAGTCCTTCATTTGATGGTCTTCAGAACCACAATTGAAACAATGAGGTTTGGGCCTGCTTGAAAAAATGCACAGAGTTAAACCTGAAAACAACTTTGCAATGTTAAATACACCTAATTATTTTCATTCTTGACAGATTTTAAGGTTTAGATTTGAGAAAGACAAAACCAAAAGCAATGATTGTTGATGTCATATGCTGTCTTCTGCTTCTCTTAAACTTCTATCAATCATTAAATAGAGAATATTGCTGATTTCACAGTGCTAAGGGAGAACAGGGGAAATGAGGAAAGGGCAGAGGGAAATAGGAAATGGTATCATCAGAGGTCTGATCCCTTCCACAATACTGGGAATCAGTCACCAGTAGAAACAAACAGCAGAGTACAACCATTTCTTTGGAAAGTCCTGGCCCACAGTTTCAAGTAACACATTTTGTGAAACTGCACTGAAAACCTGGAATGGAACTGCAGCTGGCTTCAAATCTTCCTTTACATTCACACCGTGGCAGGATACATTTGCAAGGTTACTGGGGTGAAATACCAAGATTATAAAGGAAGATTTATTTTCTGAACATTCATTTTTACTGAATTAGGATGGGAACCAGAAGTGGAGACAAAAAGTGTGGCACAAGAACATGTGTCCAAGGTAACTCCAGCTGGAAACTGAATTCCCTTCACTTCTCACCTCCCATAAAAACTATACCATCAATTCTCAGATCAGTCTGTCTAAAAAAAATCTATCAAGTAAGCAGACAGGAGTTGTTCTACAGAACAGTAACCATGACACAACAACAGTGCAAGGATGACAAACCAATCACTAAAAAGACAAGAAACAGAAGAACTGACTTAAAGCCCTGCCTAAAGAAACTCAATAAAAAGACAGACCCACTGACTAAAATACTCAGCTCTGACTTATTTAATTTAAATTTAAATACTCATTGCTCAAGTATGTCCAAGGGTTTATTTACTGGGCAATAATCACAGAGTGCATCTGAACTTTTCAGCTCAAAATTTTATATTTAAGAATCATACAAACCTTTTGGGTTTTACTTGTATTTCTTGTCCATCTAGGGAGAGAATCTGGCTGAAAACTTGCTGATATCTTTAGATTTCAATAAGGAACTGCTACTGGATGAAGCAAAATTTCAATTTTGTTTAAAATATCAATGAAAACTTAATAGTGCTTTGAACAGAACACTGACTCATCTGCATTAAGTTACAAATGGGTCTTTGATATGAAGTTCTGAGTATAAACTATAAAATGATATCTACTATAAACTATTTACTAAGATAAGCTTGTTTCCTCCTACAAATTTCTACCCAATACTTTATCAGCACTCGCTAAAACTACAACCCTCTTGTTTACTGGCAGAAATCTCCAGATATTAATTCTGAAATGCTTCACAGTAATCTTATTAAACCACATTTTGATAGAGTTTCAAAATGACAGATTCACTGAGAGCAGTACTTCGGCTGTTTAGAAGCCAGTGCCTGATGAACCATTTCACTCAGAATCAGTTCAGCCACACTTAACTTGGCATTTAAGGAGAAATTCCCATTAGGCATCTACTTCCTTCATCCAGAGGTTGGGAGACCGTAACTAAGAAAATGTAACTAACTATAACTGTGTACTATTCAGATACAAGTAATTTTTTAACACTGACATGACCTTGATTACAAGCATAAGAACTGGATATTGCAGAAATGAACTCTGAAACTGCTTCTTGTCCTGAGACAGGACAAGACAGAAGCAATACTGGAAACCTGGGGAGATTATGTGACTTGAGAAATTTCTTGTCATTTCTTTTGCCATGGAAGACATCAATACTAAAAAAACATTTCAACATTTTCCAGCTTTTTTCAGCATTTCCCTCAATTCCATTTTTCAAACATTGGCTTTAACAAACAATAAAGAACCAACTTTAAAATGGATGCATGTTAAGAGCATGCCATAATTAAATTTTCATAAAAGACTTTCCCTCTAGCTCCCATTTTTGGAAAAAAGCATTTTACAGCATGTTTGAGTTCTCCAAACCCTTTTCTTCTCCCAAAGAGTGGATTTTATGGAGGAAGAATACTTATTCAATCTGCAAGAAGCTGTCACTCCAACCCTGATTACAGACTGGCCAAGGAAATCCCTAAATTCACAAGATGTATTTAAGGGGATAAGGCATTCACTCCAAGGATAGCAATCAGCAAGTTAATTATATCAAAATATTTATTTGTTTTGAATTAAAAAAGCCAATAATGACACATTAAATCATCCCATCTATAATGACTTGTATGGCTTTGATAGAAACACACAATCCACTGAAGAGAATTTGAGTTCAATTTACCCACTGGAATTCTCTGGATTTGGCAAACAGAAAAAAATAAAGGTGTTTTAGGATACTTAGGTATTTCCCATCCTTCTGTCAGCTGTGGATTCTCATTTAAAATAGGCTGTCCCAGTTTATCGAGACAAAAATTGGTAAAATACAGAACACTTCCTACAACCTGTAGAAAAAAAGTCAGAGAATTGTCAGAAATGTGTCAGTATTTAGGTGAGATTGGTAGCATTTCTATAAATTTACACTGCTTGAAATACTTCCAGACTTTTTTTTCCCATTCTGTAAGAATTTACAATTAATACAAGCCCAAACATGTACACGTAAGATTTTTTTTTTGCACTGTTGTAGCCCAAGCATGCTGAATTTAAATTTCATTTATCAGTGTAATAACAACAGTTAACAGAATTTTTTTTAATGGCAGTGTACACTGAATGTGGAGAATGAAGAGTCAGACCTACCATGGAAGAGCACAGTCAAAAACTTACACTAAAAGCTTCTTTCACTTTTTTAGCAGAACTCGAGCTGGTTCCTTTACTGTCCTCTTCCAAAACAACACTGGAGGGCTGACAGGAGAAGCAAAAATAAAAATAATTAATTTGCCATTCAACCCTTTTACTCAAAGTGAATGTTGAGTTAAGAACCAAAATTCTGAACTAGGAGGACAAAACGTAAATTTTCAGATACTGTTGTTCATCTGTTTTCTTATATATACTCAGAGTTGGGCTAAATACTATCAGAAGAGGATACATTAAGCTTTCTTCTTAGTTATTTAAACCAAGTTATTAATTTTCTTTCACTGAAATTTCACTAGGGACAGTTTTCAAGAAGCATTTTAATGGGCAGAAAGGATCCTTCCTTTGCCCTTGGCTCTATTTCTTGGAACAAACTGTTGTACAACATTTGTTTGACAACCACTTGATTTGATTTTTCTTAGTTTAACAGTGCAGTATTTCAGTATTTCCATCACAGAGATTGAGAGGAAGCATTGTGTAATAATTTCAATTTTAAAGTACCTGTGGCTTCGCATTCATGTGTGATTTTTCTTGTTCACTTTTCTTTTGCTCTTCATATTTTTGAACTAAACTATAAATAAAATCTTCAATTTCTTGATGATACCGCCTGGGATGAAATACAGAGAGATGAAGACATGAGCAAGGCTGAAACAAAGAGCAGATGTCTCTTTTCTTAGGCATTTATCACTTACTAAATAACTTATAAAAGGGGAAAATCCAATTCTTTTTTGTCCCTCTCCCAACCTCCACCAACATAAATGCAATCTGATATTAGAGAGCCCCTGAGTGTGGCAAAAAAACCTGAGTTTTTTCAGAGGAAGGGAAATATTAATTTTTTATATTTTACCCACAACATTTCTGAAATTCAAACTACTCTTCAGACTCACTCCAAATCCCTGGAAGTCTCCCTTCATTTCATGATGAAAACAGATATAGCTAATGAACAGAACTCCTGCCATCCTCCCCATTATCCTTTCTCCCCTCTAAGCTTCAGTAGTTTATGTTATTGAATAAAATCTACATCCACAACTTGGGCACAACACTGTTATATCCAAATAAAGAAAAAAGCCCCCATTTCCTGTCAGGGTTGTTTTTTTCTTTAAATACTTACTTAGTAATGACATTGTTCATAAATAAAATCTGCAACAGAGGTCCATCAACTTTGGGGTTTTCCAATGAGATTCCACTAGAACAGCACAGAACACACACAATGGGTACAGTAAATACTACCCACCAGTCTTATCACAGCTGAGTCTGGACCCCACAGATAGAGGAAGATTTGGTCAATACAAAATCTGTATTTTTAAGAAGTTCCTATCCACTTACACAGAAATTATGTTTTTGAGCAAAGCACGTTGGTGTGAGGTAGAAGGAAAACAAAATACCCTCACACTACAGAAATATGTATGAATTCTCTTCCTGCCTCTCTAGTTTCAATAAACTTTTACAATCTTCTAACCAAGATTCAATCAAACATTTGACTGAAATTTTTCCTCACTGCTGAACTTTACATTAAAACTGTTTCCCTGAAGACCAAGTGAGTTTCATAAAACAGATATACACAAATAAATAAGAGTTACAGCAATACCAACTGAGTTCCTGCTGTTCAACTCCAAAAGACTTTTCAGGAACTGGAATGGCTTTTTAGAAGCCCAACACCTGAGTAGGGATTGGGACATGGAAACAAGATGTGGCAGCTTGTCACCACACGCAGCTTTTATCGTAAACGAACTCTGTTTACATATACACATATAAATAAATATATTTTCTCTGTATAATTCATAGTGTTCAAGTCAGCATTAACATACCTAGGACGAGTCAGAATTCTCAGTTTCCTTTTAAGTTCCTGATGTTAACTTACTGTTAAGGACTATGATTTTCTTTGAAAGACACAAACCCACACCCAAAGCAAGCAAGAAAACACCAATCACAGAACAACAAATAGGGTTCCCTTTCACTGCACAGGGGATTATTCAAAAATCCACCTGTTGCTTAAGAAACACAATAAAATGAAAAAAAAATCCCAACAACCCCATATGAAAAGAGAACTAGCTGTGACAATCCAAACAGTGCCATCCATTACATGCAGTGATTGTGTTAACAGATTCATAACATTTTCATTTAAAAAGATCTGCGATCATCACCAAAAGAAACGTAACGGTAGTACACATGTACTTGTAAATGGGAAATAAATTATAACACATTTCAGATTCAACTCTGTTGCAGTGGCAAACCCAAAAACCCTTTAGAGAACCTGTCACAATTCAACTATTTGAAATTATTTGTAGCTGCTTTAAAATGGATTGTCAAAGTAAACACACAGACGTCTGTTTTCCCTGGAAAGGCAGAACGCAGGGATTCAGTAACAGCCGTCCCCACATGCCGAGGCGGGAGCTGAGGCTGCCACAGGCCCGGCCGCTCTGAGGATGAGAATTCCCATGGAAAACGTGCTCTGAGGAAGCCCGGGAGCACCAGCCTCCGCTCCCCTCACCGCCCAGCTCACTCATCTCCCCCACTTCGGGCCCCCGCGGGGACCGAGGGTTCCTTCCCACAGCCCCCCGGGGAGAAGCCGGAGCCCCCTGAGGACCGGGACCGCCTGGCCCGGAAGGGAACCGGCAGCAGCGGCGCGCCCGCCTTCCCCTGCCCCGGCGTGGGCCCTGCCTCTCCCGCCAGGATATTCTCCGCCCGCAGACGCTGCACCGTCTCGTCCCGGTCGCGCAGCCGTTCGTAGAGCTTCAGCAGCGGGTCCGGCTCGTCCACAGCGGGCGGTGAGGGCGGCCCGGGCTCGCCCTCCAGCTGCCCGAAGAGCTCGCGGTCCCCGAAGTCCACCTCCGCCGCCATCTTGGCCGCCGCAGGAAAGGCGGGGCGGGGGGCAAAGGGCGGCGGGAAGCGCGGGGCGGGCGGGACGCCGCACGTCGCGGACTACGACTCCCAGTGTGCATCGGGGCTGCGAACCACACAGACCGGCGGCGGCGAGGCGCGGTGGACGCTGGGAGGTGTAGGCGGCGCGGAGCACAGCCAGCACCGCAGCTCTTGTACTCACAATGGAGGACGCGCTCGTGCCTCCAGAACAGGCACCGCTCCCGGTTTTGGAGTTTTTCTTCCTCTTCTGAGAAGGGGTGAGCGGTGGAGAGAGATGGGGCGGCAGCAGCGTGCAATACAAGAGCATTAGATATAGGGCGTCTGCAGCAAGCCCCTCACTGCAATATTTTACGCAAATCCTACTTCAAAAGAACCAAAGCAAAACCTCCTTAAGTTTTCCCTTCTCTTAACTGGCTTATGGGAGTTTAGCTCAAAAGACAAATTACTATGTGACCTTAGAGAAAAAAAATGTCTTTATTATTAACCAGTATTTTTGCACTGGATTATGTGCCTATTGGCCCAGACTGCTAAATAACATCTACACAATGTTTCTTTCATGTTTCAAGAATTGAAAATAACTGTACAAGGTTAAAGTACAAAAGTACACAAGACAGTGGACACGAAATATCCATGTATGAGATCATCCCATCTGCTGCTTGGTTTGAAAAGTAGAACTTTAACTAAAAAATACTGTCCTCCTCTAGTTCTGTCAAGTTTAATGGAAGTGGGTATAACCTGATTACAACACTAACACCAGTATCACTAATCTGATATTTACAAAAAAAATTGTATTTTTCAATAAATTAAAGTCAATGCAACACCCATGCAAGCTAGAATGCCAGCTTTTTGGTGAACAAGGACCCAACATGTGAACAAGAACCTTCCACAGTCCCAAACTTCAAAAACAGCCTTTTGTTTTGTTTTGTTTTTTCATTTTTCAAACTGCATCCATTCCTCGCATGGAAGATGTGAAGCCCAATCCCATTCCTCTTTGCGTGTGAGTCTGTGATCTCGCCATTTCATACTGTGCATCCAGATTTCTGAACACCTCCTCCTGCTGCTTCAGTGTTTTGTAACTCTCCTCATCCACGGAACTGCAGCCAGCTTCATCCTCGCTCTGGAAACACAACACAAACATCAGCTCTGGTCAAATGAGGTTCACAAATTCTTACAAGAGTAAGGATTCAAGCATTTGGGTTTATTGCTGCAACATTCTAGTGCAGATTTTCTCTGTCAATAAACACACAGGCTCTCACCCAGTTGCTTTTTGAATTAAATTCAAGTTTAGATGCTGCTTCTGAACCTCCTAAATACTTAAAAGCTCTTAACTACATCAGGTCAACTTAAAATCTTTACTGGCAAAGGTACACTAAAATAAGAAGTGAAATCATTATCCTGCAATTAATAAACTTAATTACATATTCAGAATTCTTTACCTTAATGCCCATCAGTTTTCTGAATTTGACATTTTGGTCCTTGTTTCCAAAATTTAGTTTTTCCCATATTTCTGCAGATTGTGATTTATCCTGTTCAGATTTAAAAAAAAAAAAAAAAAAAAAAGAAAAAGATGTGTCACCTTTTTACGTAAGATTCCATTAATAGCACAATAGAGCAGCAAGCAAAGGAACAGCGCTAAAGACAAACCCATTCTGTACCAGAGCTGGAAGTAAAATGTTTCCAAGTCTGGCACTCCTCCTTCAGCATCCTCACAGGAGCTCTTTGTGAGGGAAGCCTACCTAACTCTGGTGTTCAAAACACAGGTATGTTCCTTCTTTTGCTATTTCCAAAGGTCTGGAAGCCTGGTTGGAATTCAGGCTTGAAGTAAATTATGGAAAAACAAATTCGTTTATTGCAATTATCAGTACACAGCACAATTCAGGAAGAACTGCCTGGAGAGCACTCAGGGTTCTCCTGCCCTCCCTTTTGTCTGCCACCATTGCCATGGGAACTGGCTTGTTTTCCACATCTTATGGAACAGTCTGTAAAGGTAAGGCAGCTTGTTGTGTAACTGCTGCAAGATGGAAACCAGCCTAACAAAACAATTCTATACCACAGTAACAAGAGACAAAAATACAATTATAAAACTAGCCCTTTTTCCCCACAGTATCAGCAGACAAAAGCTCTACTCGAATCCAGCAACTTTCTGAAAAAGCAACTGCCACAGGCGCCTTCCTTAGTTCATTAATTACAAAGGCATTTGACACAGCACAAAAGCCTGAAGGCTTATTTGTATTTATGACTTTAGTTAAGATTAATATTACATTACTCTGCTCCTGCAAAGTTACCAGCAAGATCGACAGACTTGTCTTTGCAATTTGCAATTGGAAGAAAGGACACAACCACCACAGGAGAAATCTCTACAGTCCCAGAAAGGAGAGGTTATATATACACTCCATACCTTAGCCATCCTTCCCAGTAAAGGGAGACCATCTGGATTTGATGTTTAGTTCCAAATTGTAGGTAAACTCACAAAAATAGCACTAATATCCAACTATACCTCTGAAGCTTTATGACATTTGGGGGTTTCCTTGAGTCTTGTGTCACAACTGTTTATCACTGAAGGACTAATTATCCTAATCCTTTCACTCCTATATCACAGAATATTCTGATTTGGAAGGGACCCACAAAGATCATCAAAGTCCAACTCTTAGTTTTACTGAAGCTTTACTTCAGGCTGATATTAAAACCTGCTAAGAGCTATGAAAGCTGGAAATAACACTCATCAGCATCTTTAAACCGAGTGCAAGATATTCCCAAACCAAGTTCATGAAGGTAAGAAAATCCAACATTACCCCTTCCTTTTTGCCTTGCCAAAGCATCTTCCGCTTTTTCTCTTGCTCAGCAAATTTCATGGGGTTCACTGCTGCTGGGTTGTAATAGCTGGGCACAGCTATGCCAGTCTCTGCCAGTGCCTTGGCCTGGAGCGCTGCCATCTGAGCTGCCATGGCAATCTGAGGGGTCACTTGTGTCCCTGACGCCAGCAGAGCCGCGACATTGATGACGGAGCCTCCCGTGGCTGCAGCCGCTGAGGAACAAAGGGAACTTGCTAGAAAGAACTTCTGATTTTGGGAAACAACCCCAACACACGCACAAAACCCAACCACCAACCTGCCCCAGAACCAAGCAAAAAAGCCAAACCCCTCAAACACTTCGCTTCAATAGAAGTTGGAAGTGTGCAGATAACAAATGCATTATAAAATACATATGATTTCTCAACTAAAGAACAAGTATGTCTCCAGTAGTTTTAGCAAATGAGAACCAGAAATTAAACTAATGCACCTTGTGGTTCTAAATACCCCTGAGCAAGTAGCAGCCCAATGGCCATCATGAAATAATTTATCAGCCCAACATACAGCATTTTTCTTGTACACTCAGTAAGTAATACAAAACCCCAATCATTTTTGATGGGATTTTTCTTTTCGTATTTTTAGTTTTGTTTTTTTTAACATTTCCTAGTTGTTGTTTCTTATTAACAGTTACATACAGACAACCTGCCCAACAGTTGGAAAAGACTGCAAGTCTCCTGTAACATAAGCCTATCTATCTTCCACTCATACTATTGCTCAGGAATTAATCTAATACACATGCACTACCTGCAGCCATTTCCTGTTGCTTCTGTTTTTCAACCATTTCCTTCTCTCTCTGTTCTTGCAATTTCTTTGCTCTTTCCAGCCTAGAGGTACATGAAAACAAAAACATTTAGGCATGCAAAATCAATATCAGGAGGTTATTAATGTCAGGTATCATTAAAATCATCACAGTTTCTGACCTTCTGGCTAAGGCTTCCTGTGCATCCATAGCTGTGTTTCGTCCCCGGAAAGGCGGTGGGCTCGGACTCCGGCTATGGCTCCTGCTGAACCTTCGGGGCTTTTCAATTCTTTTCTTTCTCTCTCTGTAACCAAATTTAACACTTGCTAAAACAGTGAAGGTACACATGCAGCTTAATATTTCATAAAGTATTTGATTACAGCGTTGAAAATATGCTTTATGATTAATTTGGAGCTCTCAAGAAGAGCTTTCAGAGTCTATACTGCAACAGTCGTCTTGTAAGAACACAGAGCTAAAACTGAAGATTTCCAGCTGTAACAGAATGTGCAATTCTGGTATTCATTTACCCTCTCATACTCAAGTGTTCAGAACAAACAGATCTGCTCTACAGATTCTAAATCCTAAGAAAAATCATCTAACTTCTGGTAAAAATTGCAAGAGAACTTGAATGAATCAAGCTACAAGAATATTTTAAAACCATAAGAGACTTCAAAGCACTGTAATCATGTTAATAAAGAGCATTTTGAAGAGGCCAAATTTAAGAAGTGGAACAGTACTTCAGGAAATTACTATTACGCTTCCCTCTGTATCCTCTTCCCTAAACGTGCTTTGAGGGAGTCTACTAAACTGAACATGTGATTTGCCTTGGGTTTCTCTTGGGAAGAGAACTCTGAAGCACGAATTACCTTGAGCCTGACCATCTGAAAAGAACCCAGTTAATATGTATTTTTAAGCAAAATACCAAAACATTCAGTTCATCTCTTCCTCACTTCGCCCCACCTCCTTCCAAGCAGGACTCATTCTTAGGACACCTGTATCTAATCCCATCTAAACAAGAGCTACTCAAAATACATATACGGGGTAGTATTAGCAGCAGTTCTCCGTGCCAGGATCATCAATATCTACAGTACAAGAGATAAGGGTTTCTCCCAGTTTAAGCCTCTGACACTGGTGTTTCAAACAAAGAAGTCACAGACACTGGAAGTGCTCAACAAAGCTTAATTTACAGAAGATATCACACTTTTCCCAGATTTGCCATAACCGTAAGTTGAGATGCACAAAGGTGTTTCTATATTTTTTTAACTTATATGTTATTACCACCCATTTGGGGCAACAGCTAACTGGGGATAATGGCTAACTTGACAACAGCCATTTTCCATGGCATTCAGATATTCTATTTCTTCTGTTTGCAACCTGAGCAGCATCTACAAACATCACAAAAGATCCTTGTTTACATGACAAATCTGGTAGAATACAAAGGAGGCAAGACTTATCTTTTCAGAGAAGATGACAAGATGCAGATTCAGGCACTGGGAAGTGACAGATCTGCATTCCTGAGATAAGATGTAATGCATGTTTCAAAGATACCTTCATTTTTCCCGTGCTGACTATTGTTGTTTGGTCTTGTCTTTGGTCTGTGATGCTTTATTGCACTGGTAAACATCAAGGAAATAAATATTTGAGCTTTTGTATTAAGTATTTCCATTTGAAACAAGCAGCTGGTGTCATGTTTTCCACCTAGCATTTAATCAGAGCCACACCACTAAAGAACTGCCAGGAGGTTCTAGGCACTCGCAAACCAAAAGATTGGTTTAAACGCCGATGAGGTCAGATCACCTGAAAATCTGAGCCTGAGATTATGCAAAGAACCATCAAGAGAAGGTCAAGCTCTGCTATTCAAATTATTCTGTCACAGCCTGCTCACTGTAACACAACAAAAAGTTCATGTCAGGAATGAGGGAATTACTTTCACAGGTGAGTTTTAATAGGGTAGACTTCCACATCACGTTTATCTGGCTTGTTGTGCAGTCTGCCTTAAGGACTGCTTTTAAGTCACCTCTTTTTCCAGGCTTTGTCTGAACCCTACTTGATGAAGTGTTCTAGATCCAGATAAAAAAGATTTACGCCTCACTGACTTCCATTCTCTGGGATTTGTGAGACACAAACAGTACTTAAAAGAAAAGGATTCTTGCACTCTGTCCACCAGCATCCCACAAAGCCTGTTTCCAGTTGGAGAAATTCCTAAGCTATGACTATCCCTTGCTCCTTACTTTTTCTTCCCACATCTGATGTTTCAGGCAATTTGAATTCCACTGTAGAAGCCAAAACTTATTCTGGGACACAAAGTTTTCATGCAGCCATTACACACAATGTTCAAACTGACTTTTGAAACAGAGCACATTGTCTACACTAACTGGAAAAAATGGGGAGCTGAAACCTTGCACAACATACTGAATGTAGCTTAAATACCATTTAATGCAAGTAACATGTACCAACTGCAGACCCAGCTCTACTCACCCCAGCTCAATGTTTGGTAGAAAGTGCATGTCAAAAATGTGACACAAACCACGTAATTCAACTACTTCTTCAGAAAGGTAAGTCTTCTGAACAGTTTCACAAGGGATGTTGTAGCATTACACGAGTGTGATTGCTAAGACTCCAATGTTCCACTGTAATGCTGAGTAGTCATAACCAGTCACAGAACAATTTAAAATATTCTGGTGAAAACACTATTAAGAGAACTGGACAGTCAACACTTTCTTGCAGCTCTGCAGGGACACTGATTTTCATTCAAACTACTTTCAACAAAACATCTGTAGCAGTCATTAAGTTGTATTTCAGCTTCACCACTGAGAAAATCCTACAGGGCATTAAGAATGCAAAGATGATACAGAGAGACTACACCAAAATACTGAGTGCATTATCAGTATTGAAAAACATTAACTTCTGTATAGTGATGAAAATGGCAACTCCAGCATATCCCAGGTGAGGTATGGAATCTCAGCTCTGTCAAACAGACCCAGACCAAGCCAGTACGTGTCTAGATCAAGTGCTTCTAGAATTTAAGGAAGAAATCAAAGCACTCAGGGAGAAAAATTAATGTGATAAATATTCTCAAGCTGAACTTGACAAACAGGAGCTGGTAATCACTAACACTGAAGAGTACATTCATATCAGATATAATTCATCTGAACCAAAATTTACCTTAACACCACACCAACTGCCACTTCACAGAAAAATTAAGTTAACTTTGTGGAGCTGATAAGAATTAGCTTCTGATCTGTGTATGTGCTCTGACAGCCATTCCGCGTTAAACTTTCCTTTTATCATATGTACATAAACTGAAGGGATAAATATGCCAACCATACTACTATTGTATCAAACACAGGAAAGGGTCACCTGTCTCTTACTCTTCAGCTCTTCCCACTTAAGAACTATTGCTAACAAGAAGTCACACTATGAAAAGCCAAGAGCCTGAGACACTTCAGCTGCCTAGGACAAATGTTTTAAGACCAAGCAAACCACTCAGTCCTGAACCCACTCAGTACAACTGAGAAAAAGCCAAACACATTTAACTGCACTGAACAGACATTAACTGGCAAACCCACCACAGAACGTCCAACCAAACATCGCCACATGTATGGAACATAACACTTACCTGCTTCTGCTCCTAGTTCTGCTTTTACTCCTACTTCTATGTCTGTGTCTAGATCTTGATCTAGAGCGAGATCGGATCCGTCGCTTCCTCTCTCTGCTGCGGGATCGGGATTTTTTCCTATCACGACTTCTACTACGATGACGTCTGAAACACACGCCGCGAATTCTTACACATATTCTTGTGCAGTTCAAATGCAGTTTGTACTTAAGGACTTGCACAGGGGTTCATCACCACAGGGCAAAATGCATCAGGCAGGGTGGGGAGACTGCAAACTATACATGGAAATGTTCATGCCTTGAACAGATTAAGCTGTAGGTCTAAGGGATGAAATGGGAAAGGAACCAAACGCCATCACCAGCCACAACAGAACGGCACAGTTTCTATAAATAGCTATACTCATCAACACTGCATTTTTTAGTTGTTCACTAAAGTGTTCATCTCAAAATAAATACAAAGCCCAACTAATCTAATCCAGGAGTCTTAAATCCAAGGCAACACAACCCTGCTCCTCTCCATGGTATTCCAAGACTTTTGGGAAGAGGTGCCCAAGCTCCAGCTTGTGAGTCACATCCAGTCCCTCAGCCTGTCATTAGCCAAAGCTTGTTCCTTTCTACCCTGTTTTTCGCACATCCCTCAGCTACAAAGGGAGAAGTTCTGCTTGCCCCAGGCAATTTTCCTGCCCTCAGAATATGCTGGGTGGGCTACCAAGCAAGGATTGGCTAGCACACCCTCTGAGGAAGCTCATGATTCAGGAGGTAAAGAGCCATACCACTGTAAGGTACATCTGCTTTCCTGTCACTGACAATAAGGTACATTTAATATTTTCTGTAACAATTATAAACATGAGTGACATCCCTATATGAAGCCTTAGTGCTATTTTGTACTTTTATTTTGAAGCAATCTGCAAAATACTATCCACAAATGCACTGCCCAGTGAGAACTGAAACATGCAACATAAACTGATGCTTTACACTATGTCAGGAATGGAACTCAGCTGTATTTCAGAACTCTACAATAATTCCAAACATGGCTTTTGGAAATGCACTCACGCAATAATCACATGCAACAACTTACCTTTCCCGAGACCTGGATCTGGAATGACTCCTCCCTCTGGATGACTTTCTCTCTTTGCGTTTATGCCTCTCCTCACCATTTTCAGATGAATTTAGGCTCTCTCTTCCCTTGTCAGAAGAATGCTCTTTGTCATTGTGGTCTTCAGATTTGTGCTTCTTGGAGGACTTCTCTTTGGATTCATGTCTTCTTGCCTGTTTTAAGAAGAAGTTGGTTCTTTCAGGAAAATAGTGCAACAAAGAGAGTTAGTATGGGTATCAGAAGATAAAAATGCTAAGTTGTGATGCAACATTAGTAACCTTAGGAGTGTGACTCAATCGTGAGCCACAGCTGCTTTACCTAATGCCACCAACTACCCAAAGTTGCAAATGCACACTATAATTTTTTTCCCCTTTTCCCTCCTCCCACTGTATAGAAAGGATTTTTAAGGTATCCATCCAGGTATCTTTACAGTGCTTCCATATAAGACTCAAAGCATTGTAACAAAAAAACCTGTCGTTTTTAGTTACTGTCACTATTCCAAGGACTTAAGTACCTATCTTAAAGAACCTGTCAATTTAAGAATAGGCATATATAGAAATACAGTTGCAGTGACTATTTAATATTTGGCTGAGCCTTCCATGTAGAAAGTTACTAAAATCCACACGTAGTTCCAGATAAACTATTTTGCCTTTAGAACCAAAAAACCTTCTAGTCATCATTAGGTAAGTATTTTCTAGAGCAAAACTCTCTTCAGTAACTTCCAACAGTTTTTACAAAGAAAAGTGGTAATTTACAAGGCTGATATCCCATTTTTAGTATTTCAAATGAACATGCATCACTCAGACTTCCCACAGTAGTTTTAAATTACAGATATGCTGCTCCACTATACCGCAATTCCTTCCTGCAGTGCCTCTTAAAAAAAAAAAAAAAGATTCCTTTTTATAGCTGCAATGCCAAAAATATTTAGCAAGGTCAGGCCTGATTTTTGCCAGTGCTTTCCTTAGAGACTAAGTCGTGACATCAACACCCTTTCTTAATATATCCAGTGTGTTTTGAAACCTTTCTAGCACAAAAGCATAGCCCACTTAAGTCTTATGTTTGAATAATGTTCTGCTCAAGTCACAAACTAAGCATGATACATTCGTTTTAGATAAATCACAATTATTCAAAAGTTGTTGCTTTTTGCTTATCTACATCTATTAAATACTCATAAAACCTTTTCTTCCAACAGAACTCTCTTTCAAGTGAGTCTGGAGAAGATGCTGTAATTAGTTTATACCACTTGCAAAAGCCTAATTCTTTATTAATAGGTATCAATTTCTAAATATATTTTATTATTTCTCTTCAAGTAAACAAGAATAGTAGATGATTTTCCTGCTTCCACGGTATTTTATTCTTAACTCCTTTAATAATCAGTTGTTACATCTAAGGTTACCTGTACATTAGTTGTAAGTATATATATAAGTAATTGTTCTCACATACATACTAAGAAGAATTATTGATATTCAACATTTAGTCTAGACAGAGCTTAACCTTGCAAATGAATGACAACAGTACATCTAATGTGGGAGATCATTTCTCATCTGTTCACTCTGTGAAACTTAAAAGCTGCTAAATAAATCGTGTAAGATTAGATTCTAGAGCCTGGCAAAGCACTGGACTGGATTTTAAAAACCTTTTTTTTTTTTAATAATTAAAGAGTCTTAGAATTTTTTTTAATCACATCTTTCAGACACACACTAAGTAATAAAACCACCATTATATCCCATAACGGATTTAAGATATTTTTAAGGGAAATATGAGTTTGAATGACTAATAGTTACCTTATCATGAAGTAGGTTATAATTTTGCTATCTGAGTCTGCAGCGTCTTCAGTTCAGTCTCTTCGCGCATTAGCACGCTGAGTATGATTTATTATAGAAATGTTATCATGTGAGCTAAACAATATATTATTCAATTTCACAAAAACTCGCCTAGATTTTTCTTTCCTTTTTTTTCTTTTTCTTTTTAACAGAGCTTCCATTGGAATGGGGGAAGGAGAAGTTCCTGACCCAAGTTTGAGGTTAAAAGTGCTTTATCTGTCCCAGCCTATTGCCCCACACAGCTTAAGCTTCTTTATGACTATTTCGATGCTCCTGGTTTGCTTGTTTCAGCTCTTCTCTGGTGTGTGATTTTTAAGGCAATATTGATGCTGTCTCTTCTCACTCCCCTATATATTCACACACACACTTAGTCATTTATTTTAAGAGACAGCCCTCTGAAATTTTTGCTGCTACTGCCATGTTTCCAGCTGACTCAGCTTGTTTGTCAAGCTATGACAGCCATTACAATTAACGGATGCAATAAACAGAGCTCAGTCTGGTGGGGAATTATTTTTAATACACCTAAGTAGACAGGTATGCATTATTCAAAGTCCTGAACACTGGCCAGGAACAAAGCCACCCAAGGCTTTTGGGTAATGGAAGCTCTGTAAAAGTGATCAAGAACACCATTCTACTTCTCCACATGAACTCTCTCTTTTGGCTGTTTCCACAAAAATTTAAAAAAAAAAAATTAAAAAAAAGAAAAGAAAAAAAAAAGTTACTAGTTTCTGAAAGCATTTTCTATAAAACTATTACCTTGTCAACATGATGGCTGCAATCATGCTTCACTATGAAAGGCTCTCCATATCCATTTTTAAGCTTAAAGTTTTCAATTTCTTGTACTTACCATAAAGTCATTTATATAAGTTTACACATATGTGCATTACTACAAGATACTTTTTAAGATGTACAATTACCTAAACACTACAAAGTGTTAATTACCTCTTTGCTTCTGCTCCGGCTTCTGTGTTTTCTTCCTTCAGTATCTGGAGAAGAATACATTTACTGTCATTTACCAAGATAAATAAGAGATCACCTGGCTATAATCTTTCTAGCTTCTTTCAATTATTCCATCCCTTAAAGTCAAGATTTAAAAAACAAACAGCACTATTTGAGTATCTACTGCAGAAAGCAAACTCTGGCTGTTATCCTAGTGCTTTGCATTTATTTAAGCTCTGACAGAGAAAAAATAACCCACATCATACTCCAATCATGTTCTTCTGCCAGGTAACCTTATTCTTGTTACAACTATGCAAAAGTATCCCAGCTTATCTAATCAAAATGGAACAAAATAGGACACTTTCCTGTTTGGTGTGCCCTGACCATGTCCCCCCTTCCCCAATCCCCTCAATACTGGTAAGACCTTTTCCCCCAGCAGTTTGGATATTTAGAATACATCCCAAAAGTTAGTTGATCCATTTTCCCCCAATTCTAACAAGTTTCTACGGCTAAGCCTGTCTTTTTTTCCCAAAATTGCTTCTAAGAGATTTCAGCTCCACAAGCACCTTGCTTCCATCCAGGCCATACCTGACTTTCGTCTTCTTTCCCTTGACCGTGAACGTGATCTCGAATAATGATGCTTTGATGTTCTGGGAGAACTGGAGGCATCTGATTGTTCCTTTTTCTTCTCTCTTTCTGGAGAAGATTTTTCTGGGACTACTCCATCTCGTTCTGTATCACTACCCTGCACATGAAGACACCATTTTTAAGAAACAGAAGCTTAGGACTGAAAACAGAGAAAAAAAACCAACAATTTACCTCATGCTTCCTCTGAAGATACATCTGATTCTTTTTAACAAAGACAATGCTGTGTTCACCCCGTCCTTAGGCAATAGCTTTAGAGGCTTGTAGGGAACTGTGTAACTGCATTCAGATTAATTTTCTAAGATTCTAATAAGGAGAACTGATATAAAGTTCACATTTTGCTCTCTCACTACATTAAACTGTACTTTACTTTTTCCAAGTACTTCTGAGAGTATCAGTAACACTAAATTCTGAGGTAGAGTTTTCTCTAAGTTGTGTTTGTAGATCAATCACTTTTTAGCATGTCCAAGACCAGGATTACTTAAGGTCAGTGCTGTCCCAGCAGATCTGAGTGACCTGAAAAGTTTGGGCATTACTGAAGCACAGCACAAAATCCTGAGTGCTCTGAAGCATGGAGTGAACTTTGAAGGGAAATGCAGTAAGGTGCACTGTGTTAGGCTTAGACAGCTCACTCTGGAATGAGGAAACACCTCAACAATATCTCTGCAAAAATATTTATTTGTATGAGAGTACACACAGATCACTTACATCTGTTCCAAGATCACATTTTTACCAGATAATGAAAACCAAGATGTTCCCTCCACTCTTTCTAAACCTTGAGCTCGGACTGAATTCAAAGTTTGACTAAATTCAAACACTGATACTGTGAAATCAAGATACTCTGTGACCCAGTGTGTGAGAGGTAAATGACTACAACCAGTGTACGATGCTCTGAAAGGAGCAGAGTGAAAAAGCACACACTGAGAGGGTGAATGTGCTCTCATCAAAGATTTTACAGGTTCACTGCTCTTGTTCTGATCTCCTCTGTACCAGTCATAATCAAACCTTCTGAACAACGTGGGGCTGCAGAAGATGTCACTATATCATCCTTTGGCCCAGAACTGCTACTCAGGAAGACAATTTAATGTAGCAGTGGACTTGAACTCGCAGTTTTCCAGCTGCAAATGGCAGAACAGTTTGCAAACTGAACAAAACACGGGAAAAACCTTCAAAAGCTCATTTGAAAAAAAGCAGCTCCTTTTCCTTAAATCACAACAGATATTACAAATTGTCATTAATGTACTGTGTGCTAATGGCAGACTTTCCTCATGACATGCTGGAGGTAAACATTTGATTTATATTTCAGCTACTACTGTTTACATTTTGAAGTTACTTGAGAAAAATAAGTGTAAATTAGCTGAGATTTAAAACACAATATCCAAGTGAAACTGAGCCCGGTGCCACATTTTCCAAGGCTACCAATCTCATTATTTACACAGTGCTACTCATTACTGCCCTTGTGCTCTGCACCTGGGGGAAATCTCTGTGCTACAAAAAGCCCAGCAATTAAAAACCTGAAAGAATTCACTGAGTTTATTCTCAGTTCTCAGACTGGCCACAGGCTCAGTGTTACCTTGAATAAGCCCCTATACTTTAGAGGAAGTTATAAATATAGTAGCAGTATCTTTAATCTAAGTACAAAACCAAAGTACATAATTAAAATCCTTTTATAGAAAAATGTCATCTTACTCTTAATAGGGTAAGTTATATAACAAAAAAATTAAAAAAACAAACAAAAAAAAACTTTCTCCAGAAGTGTACAGTCCCTCTGTTCTGTTTCACCACTGTTCAAACTTTCAAGACAAGAACTTTAACTACCAGACTAGACTCCGCAAAAATTCTTAAAGTCAGCTCTGAAAAGTTTTATCACTTTCAAGCCCTGTTTGTTAGTTTTTTTTGAGTTTTTGGATTTTTTTACCCTCCAAACTATTGAAAAACTTTTGAAAAAAAATAACATCATATTAACTCCAATAACTCTTACTGATTCTTCAATCCATTTAGAAACAAAATGCCTTTGTACATTACCAAATAATGGAATTTTTCAGAGAAAATAAAGCTACACTTAGGCCCTGCCTGAACGTGAAGGACAGTGCTAACTACAGCAGAGACGTTTCCCATCGATTTTCACCATAAAAAGCAGGATGGTAGCAAATTATTCGAACGCAAAAAAGCCTGTGACCAAACACAAAAAAGAAGAGCAAAGAAAACGAGAAAAACAAAAATTTAACACGGCACAAGAACCATGTCGCTCCCCTCACAGGGAAGCTTCGCCCCACAGTCCCCCTAAGAAACGGCAATATGACCACAGCACTTCTTCCCAAAGCCATGAAACCACCAGGGCTCAGTGCTAGGGATTCTTCGCCTCTCTCCAAGCCCAGAGGAACGAAACAGAAACTTCTGGAGACGGGGATTGAAGCGGTGGGCGCAGCGCGGCCGCCCCTCCCAGAGCCCATCATGGCGCCGCAGCCCAAGGCGCGGCGGGCGCCATTTTGTGCCTCCGCGCACACGGCTCCCGACCCGGCCCTCCCCGGCTCTGCCCCCCACCAGCCCCTTCCCTGCCACCCCCGCCCCAAAACCCCGGCAGCGACCACCGCTCACCGCCATGACCGAGCGCCCGGACCGCCGCCCCTCAGCAACGTCCTCGCAGGGCTCGACCTCCGTCGGCTGCGCGGCCACAGCGATCGCGCGCGGCCCCGCCCGCCCTCACTGCGGGTGCCCGGATGTGGCGCTGGGGGGGGGCGTGGGGGAACGCGGTGCTTTGTGGGCTGGGGTGGGGCGTTCGCTTTCGCGGAGTTTGGCCGCCGCGGCGACCCGTTGAGCCTGTCCCGGCTCCCGCCAAATTGAAACCCAGGAGCCGCTGAGGGGGCGCGGTCAGGGGAGCCCGGTGCCCGAGGGCACGGGAGTGTCACCGGTGAGGGGATCGGGGGGTCCCCGAGGGCACGGGAGTGTCACCGGTGAGGGGATCGGGGGGTCCCCGAGGGCACGGGAGTGTCACCGGTGAGGGGATCGGGGGGTCCCTGAGGGCACGGGAGTGTCACCGGTGAGGGGATCGGGGGGTCCCTGAGGGCACGGGAGTGTCAACGGTGAGGGGATCGGGGAGACGATGTGAGCAGGGGTCCATCTGGAAATGGGGATGTCACCGGCGGCAGGGAGGGATGGGGGTCCCTATGAGCATTTGTCACCTCTGTCAGGGGCATTTGTTCCCTGGGGGCAGGGGAAGGAGGTCCCTGTGAGCAGGTGGTCCCTGTGGACAGGGGTTTGTTTCCAGTAGAGGGGATGAGGGTCCCTGAGGGCAGGGCATCGGTGTCGCTGTGAGCAGGGGGTGTTCACAGCATGGTGTGGAGGACTCTGGCTGTGAATTTAGTTGGCGAAATGTTTCCCCAAAGCTGCCTTCAACCGGGCAGGGATCCACACTGCTCACTTGGTTCTAAATACGCTGTTAATCTTTAAGAGTCTTCTTGTACAGCCCTTCCTCCTGTCACGGTGTCCCCATCCAGTGATAAAACAAATAACTTGTCTGTGGCCGTGTAACTTTTTAGAGCTGTCTGCTCTACAAGATGTTCCTGAAATGTTTATCCCAGGCAAAGATGTGGAACGATATCGAGCTCCTGCTGAACGATGACACCGGGCAGCTCCCTGTGGGGCTGGGACACGAGTGTGGCACTGCCTTATACCAGGTGGACACATTGCTGCAAATCACATCTTCAGAGAAGGTACAACCCATCAAAGCTGTGCTTTCGTTTTTCTTAATAATTACCTGGGCTTCTGTGTCGTGTTTTCTGAAGTGTTCCTGTGTGTAACAACTTTCCTCTTCCCAGGTCTCTGTGAACCCTCAGCTCCATGCACGCAGCTCCAGGGATGGCAGCATTATTGTTGTGGACAGATCTGTGGCACTTCTGGACAGCACTGGGCTGTCTCTTCTGATGAACATTCAGTTTGGTGAGTTCTTTCCTTTGGAATTCCAGTTGGCAAGTGAAAACTGTTATAAACTATTATTTTAAAATACCTAGGTTTGTACAGGAAACATAGCCAGTGTCTGACTAGCCTGTAAAGGGAAGCATTATAACTAGTGCCTAAGTAATAAAAAGTGATTTTGGTTTCTGAACACAATTAACTATTTCAGTACAATTTAATTAGAATATTTTCTAACTTTTCACTGAGGTGGGAATAATGGATACCAAAACCACTCCCTGTACACCTCTTCCTGTGTTTTATTTAGTCAGAATAACTTGTTTTGAAGAAATCTGGGACACTGTATTGTCCAGTTTGTGTGTTAATATTTATTCATTAAATCCAAACCTTAATATCTGACATTTTGCCATGAAACTTTTCAGATACTAACGTGGATGTAGTGGGTATGTGTCAAGACAAACAATTCCTTGTGGTTGGTGAGAGAAGTGGCAGTTTACATCTTATTCACATCCCATCAAAACAAACCTTGCTAACAAAGGTACAGTAATTTTTCTGTTTAATTTTGCTGAAAACATTTTTGTCTTAGACTTTCTTGAGGTTTTTTTAATCATTCTTCCAAATACCATAAGTATAAACATCATTGTCTTTTTGACCACATATTCTAACCAAACAGGTGAAATGGGCACTTCTGTTCCCATGAGTAATGAATAAGGAAAATCTGTTTAGGAATGACATGCATAAACAAGAACCTTCATAAAAAAAAAAAAGTTTGAAGTGATGGTCAATATTTCTTTTTTTTTTTTTTTTTTTTTTGTGAAATACAGAATAATAGTCTTTATGCTTTTTCTATTTTAGATTTTGGTTGAACAATCTACAAGTGAAAAGACTTACTTAAGTCTCTTCTTTGTTAAAGATAATGCAGATGCAGGTAAGAACTGGATGATTTTTTTTTTCTCCCCCTTTTGTCTGAATTTTTGTGATTTTGTTCCCCTTTAATAACTCTCAGGGAAAGAGATTGCAAAATAAATAATACAGAAAAGCAAAAAGAAAAGTTAATTTTAAAGTTAATTTTATATGTACAAGGCAAAGTTGTATAGGATTCTTTATCTCATTAATTATTTTACAAATTCCATAGGAGAAAAACATTCAGAGCTCAATACCTCTTTCTTTTGAGACTGTGCTAAACATATGAAAATGCTTAAAAAGGAAGAATTCCTTCTCTCTTCTTCTATCAGACTTCAGTAGTTCAGTTCTAAAAGCTCCAGCCCTGTTCTGTCACAATTGAATATATTAATTTGCTCCTAATTGGAAATGACAAAATTTTTGTTTAAAATAGTTTGTTTAAAAATCTATTGGTCAGATGAGTTTTTGGGGGCGACAATTATTTCACTGTCCTGTTTACAAGCAAGTCTTCTCTTTAGTTGGTCTTGAATACTTCAGTTTGAAATATTTCTTTTGGGTTTTTTCAGGTGTTTATCACATGTTCATTCTCACAAGCAATGGATGCTTCTGCATTATGTGTGTCCCACTTGGTAAAACACAGGAAGGTAGGATAAGCTACAGATCCCTTGGGATTTCATTGGAACAGGGATACCTGTATTCAAAAAGTTTCTTTGTGCCTTTTTAAAATTTTGAAAAAGTTTACTTAACGCTGATTTTTATTTTTTTTTAATATTTAGCAATTGAGAAGATGGATATGAATACAGCAAAGCAAGTAAGAAACACCTTCAAAACCGTTAAAATTGTTAAAAGTGCAGAGTTTGTAACTAAACTTTGCTCTGTACATTCCACTGACTATTTACCACTCCATCATTCCACCTCACAGCTGTGACTGTTACTTTCTCTGTACATTTAGAAATGAGCAGAGAAATTTTACCCACTGGCTCTATAAACAACTCTTTTTTTTTTCTCCATTTGTTGACATCCCCTTCCTCTCCCACCCACAAGTTACAAGGACAGATAAAGACAACCTTCATTGCCACGGGAGAGCATCACAGCCTGGGCTGTCAGGATTTTGTGATCAGCAACTCAGTGAACAAAATCCATTTGATAATCGGGGTAAGCACTAAGAACGTGATCTTAACAATTTTTATGTGATCAGTGATGGCATTTTTGGATCTACAACAAAATTTGTCTCCAGCTGCTTGAAAAAGCAGCTCATCAGCTTTTTGCACTGTTTGCACTGCCTTTCATTTCCTTCACTGTAAATTTAAAGGTTATCACTTCTGCAGCCTCTCCGTAGTTTTACACATAAGGAAATAACTGTTGTCATTTCCACAATTACTTTGTTATGATGGATGAGGGGAAAATATTTTTACCCTGAATTTCTGAGCTTAGTAAATCACTGGTTCCTGGTCTGTACAGGCTGGATTGTTTATAGATGCTATCCTTGAGCACACAGACAAAACCAAAGTTGGCAAGAATCTTCCAATCAGGCTCTCATTCAACAAGGCCTGCTAAAACAACAAGGTCTAATTCAACAAAGCGTTTAAGCATGAATTAAGTACAGGAACTAATAAAGAAATTAAAACATAGACATGCTTTGAAGTGTAATTTGGGACTGCAAACAAGTTCACTGAGTTTATTTTTTTAAGCCTGTTGAATTCAATGGGATTTTCCTCAGTAGGCACAGAGTAATTTCGTTCAGCTTTTATGTTCTATGAGAATGGAAAGTGGATATTTTGAAATGCTGTTTTTCAAAGAGCCAAAAACTGCTGAGTTTAACAATCACAGTAACAAAGGCCAGTCTTGAAAGGAGAAGGGAAAAAGGTTAAATTAAAAATAAAGAAATCAGTGTATTTTTTTGAACATCTGTAGGGGAATAAAGTTAAATTTAGTTTTGCAGCTTTCCAAGTTAAAGATGAATTGTAGAAGCAGACATGACTGGTCAAATATCTCCTGTCTAACCCCATTTTACTTTGCCTCTCCTCATAGGGTAAAGGTGATTATGTACTCTCCAAATGGGAGGTAGACCCCTCCAATGCCCTGGTGTCTGCTCAAAGTTTTGCTGATTCAAGTCTGATCCAGGGTAAAGAAAGTTTTATCTTTTTATAGATGAGTGTAGGTTTTATATTTAATTGCAGAATGTACTTATTTTTTGTTATTTCATTATTTTTAATAAATTCACAGGTACCAAACAGAACATTTTTGTAAAGGTACAACCAAAATGTGGCTTTGGAATTGCAGTTTTACTCAATAACACTTCAACTATTAACTTTAATAGTTGCATAAATCACAATTCTCTTTAAGATAAACTTTGCACAGTCCTAGGAAGTTCCATGAGGTTTCCAACACTTGGTTGTGTGTTTGAATATGTTTTTTGCTTCTGATACATATCTCAAGAAAAATAATGAATTTATGTGAGTATTAATATTTTTTAGGTGCTGCAAAACTTCAAGTCCTTGACAATCAGCTGTTTATTTTGGATACAGAGGTATGGGTAATGATTTGGTTTAATCTTCACTTTACAATGTTCTTGGACCAGCTTATAAACATATTTTTCAAGGTTTAAAGTGAAGTTTCTATAAAATGAAGGTGCTTCTATTTCCTTATATTAAGAGCATCTTGCTGTTCCTGTATTTTATTTTTTTTAATTCTACTCCTATTCATTATTTAGGCCACAAAATACAATATTTTGCTCCAAAAGTGTCTTCTATGAGGAAAATATGAACTTGTGTCTGATTTTTTTTCATCTAGAACATCTTAAGCATGTGGGATATTTATTCTCTCACTCTAATTTGGGATTGGCCTTTAATACATATTGAAGAATTTCTTCTCACTACTGAGTCAGATTCCTCTCAAGTCACGTGGTAAGTGGAGTGTTACACCAGTCCTGAGTGCTGTGATTTCTATGAAATATCTCATTATTTTGGGCCATTATTATTATTTTGTTTTGCTAATGCAAAACAGCATGTTCTTGTTAGAAATTAATTTCCTTAAAAATTAAGATTAAACAGAATGTGTGAAAAAGTGTAACTACTGTTCTAAAGTGTGAGAAAGTGCTAGAATGTATAGAGCTATATATTAAATTATAAAGAGATTTTTAAATGTATTTGTTTTCATGGAATGCAAAATTTTCTAAAACACAGAAGGAAAAATTTTTCACAGTTTTAACCTAATATTCATACAGGAAATTTTGCTTTCTTTTATCTCTTTCTCATTCTTTAGGCAAGAACTTGCCAATGTGAAACTGATCGTGATGACATTGCCAGATGACAAACAGGTATAATCTCCTTATCTGTGTTCTATTCCTTAATTGTAATGCAATTGCTCATAGGAAAAAAAGGGGGAGAGGGATGGAGGTGACAAAATATTTGGGGCACAGAGAACTCTGAGGAGCTAAAATGTGGACATCTACATATCAGGGTCTGGCAAGTGAGGGCTGTTTGGATTCTTGTGGTGGTGACCAGGCCAAGCTGTCCCTGGTTGGGGTTTTTATGGGTGGTTTGAAGTTTGCTTGGTTGTTTTTTTAAGGTAGGCAGACAAGGAAGAGCAGCAGAATTTATTATTATCTTACACCCCTTCACAGATTTCTTTAGAACAATGTCTCTGCTGCCTTCACTATCTACCCCCAGGTACAGTCAGTGCAGTCAGCTGAAATCAAATAGCAGGATGAACATTATACAATTTTAAAAATTAGATTAAACCTGTTGAATTATGCATAATAAGCCCAGAGAGCGAGGGAGGCAACAGCTGAAGCTTCATTAAACTTCCTCAAACTGGACATCTGCATTCCATAAAAAGTCCTACAAATACTGCCCTCTGATTCTGTAAGAATTCAGAAGTTATTCTGCAAATGTCACCTTCTCACCAGTGTAAGAGAGAAAAATAATTCTGACTTCTTTGTTTGTTTTCTCCCTTTTTTTTAATAGATGAGAAGTGTAATGGTTTTTACATTGCCCACTATGCAACAGCTCTATTCTCTGGAAGTGTCTCTTGTTTCTTCCCTTGTTCAAAGTGGGATTTGCACAGTAGGTTTTGATGATATTTTTGTTGTTGTTCTTAGAAGAAATATATTTGTGTTAATATGTGTAAATATTAAAGAGGGTACTGTTAGGTTAGAAACAATTTCTGCTAGAAACTATGCAGGAACCATACAAAGAAAAATTAAGTGATGTCCTCATAGGATAGAGAAAAATATCCTATTATGAAGCAAACTGAAAAATTTAAATTTAGTCTGAGTCTCTTGCACTGTTTAATAGCACTGCCACTTGTTCCTGCTGCTGTTACTGAGGGAAGTTTTTCAAGTTCTCTTAGGATAGAAAAATGCTCTGGATTTATTTGGAGTTTATTTCATTTCACCTGATGGTTTCTGTCATTGCACACTACAGGATACAATATACTTCTTGGAAGGAATTCATGAAAAGCATCAGATGTAAGATAATATTTTGTTTGTAACTAGCTCATTATTATATAAAAATAGCAGATTACTTCCACACAGAGTTGATAAATTCACATAGTTCCCTCTCATCCTCAGGCCCTCTGAAGACCCAGTTTCTATAGTTGTGATGAGAAGTTTAACTGAAGCCTTGCCAGAAAATAGGTACTGGTTTCTCTAAAAACCACTGTATTATATGGTTTTTTAATATTTGGACTTATATTGAAGTGCTTTATTTTATTTCATCCCCAGACTAAGTCGTTTACTGCACAAACACAAATTCACTGAAGCAGAGAATTTTGCTATTCAGTTTGGACTGGATGTTGAGGTGAGTTGTTCATTCATGATAAACACATTTGAGATTAAGGAGTATAACTGAAATTATGAGTCAGGTTCTTGCCCTATAGTCCAATAGAAAGTATTAAAAATATTACAAATATTACCAAGGCAGTGGAATGTTACCTTATAAAATAACTCCCCATACTTGTATTATTTTTAAACAGCTTGTATACAAAGTAAAAGCAAACACCATTTTAGAGAAACTGGCTTCAGCTTCTCTTGGGAGTTATGGCCAGGAAGCCTTGCTGGATCTTGGCAATGAAGCCAAAGAAAATTTGCAAAAAATTCAGGTTTGTTTTTATTTCTACCCTCTTTCCCTACTAAAGCAATTCAGATTATAAAGGATCTTGTAATTCATTTCAGTTATTTCCTTATGCAAACAGGACAACCAGTTTGTTGTGAATTACTGCATAAATGCTCCATGGCCACTGTATGAAACCACCCGAGAAATGCTGAATTATGCTAAAATCAGAGTAAGGGGTTTATTTGTTTCTATTTCTTCTACTCTTCAACTTCTCTTCTACCCTTCTGTGCAACTTGAGAGGGGCACAAACCAGTTACAGTCATTCCAAAAGGCAAAACTAAAGGCATCATAAATCCTATGTAACCAACCATGAAGAAGCAGCAAATCTTGTTCCAGCCTCCTTCTTGGTATTGCTCAAGGGCAAAAAAGAGCTCACTGTTTTATTTTTGCATCAGAAAGCATGGCTTAGTTTTGAGTAGCAGTTTTTTTAAGTACCTTTAAAATATTAATTTTCAAACTAAAGCTCAAAGTAGGTCACCTTTTTGGTTTTTATTTTAGTCTTATCAAACAGAACCAGAGAGATATGCATTATGTGTCTGATCCTCCATCCATGCAGAAATCCAACCAGATTAGACTGGATCAGGTTAGATCCAATCTAACGTGGTAAAATCTCAATTTACAGAAATCCTGACTTTTTGCTCCTGTCTTTACTGCTCTCACAGTCCTCTCTGGACTTGTCAGCCCAAACCCCCTCATGTCCTTTTTTCAGATCTTGAAGAAAGATAATAGAACCAATGCTCCACCATCTGATGGGGCTCCAGTATCCATAGCTGAGGTGAGCACAAATTTCTTGGATCTGCAGTGTTATATAAACAATTGTAATGTAGAGTTTTACAAACTGTAAATTCAAATTGTAACTGTAAATTCCTACTGAATTTTTTAAAATCTAAACAAAAACATATTTTATAGTATGAAAGAGAACCACAGTAATGACAGATTAAGAAATAAACCATTCCTTCAGTCATAGAAAGATTCAGTTTCAGATGCTCCATAAATTGAAGGTGGAACCTTTCTTAAAGTACTTTTAGGTATTTCATTTTGTTTAGTCCTGTTGTAAACTGGCCTCATCTGCCTTCAAGGAGAATCAGCGCTCTAATCACGTAATGTAACAACATATTAAGCTAGATACTAACCTTAAATCTCATCTGCATTTAGGTATTGAGAGCTCAGGCAAGGCTTACAACATTCTGTGAAGCTTTTGGACTAGAGAAATTCAGGTTTGTTTAAGATTTAAAGGAAATTTAATTGTGATTGTTAAGCCTGTACCACGGAAATTAAGATGATTTTAGTTTTTTAATATGAATTCATTAAACTTCAAGCTCTTCCTTCTCTGCTTGAAGTTTCCCATCCTCTGCTGTGGAGAAGGGAGAATGCAGAGAAGTTGAGTTGTCCTGTATGTTGAAAACACAAATTATCTGTTGCACAAATACTTAGATTTTTTTGGTGTTGTTCAATATGTATAGGAGGGATTATGATTTTATACAAACACAAAGCACCACTCCTGTTGTTTCTTACAACATCCAGCACTAGGTAGAAAAGCTTTGAAATTCTCCCCCCAATTCCTTTGATAGTGATGTTTAACAAAGCTTCTCTTCCTTCTCTCACTTTTAGTGGCATTGCTTGGACAGAATTCCTGAATAATGAGGACATATTCAAGATTATTGTTTTTCAGCTGGAAGAAGGAAATTTGGCTTGTGCACAGTACCTCTGGCTTAGGCATCAGGTGAGGTGGCACAGACATCTCTGGGATTTATTAAGAGGGTTAAATCTCTTCAATTTTCCAGCCTAATTTCACAGGAGCTGTTACAAAACAGCTCCTCAGAGAAGCAAAGGTCTATGGCAGAATCTCATCAATTACCACAATGATTACCTGTTCACCTGGATGCTTAGGAGGCTGAACTCCTTATTGATTTAGGAATAAACTGCTATTTCTGATGTCAGAAAAAATTTCTAAGTCATGGCAGTTTGATTTATTCTGCAGTTCTTGTAATCTTCCATTCACTTTCATGCAAGCACAGCTCTCAGAATTTTTAAGTAGACATTTGCTGTCTACCTTAAAATCCTTGAAAAATTATTACACAGACTCCTCACTCTGAATGACGTATTTAAGATAGTGCCTGTGTGCTGCTGTTTTATTTTTTAGTGCAAGACTTCTTGTTCCATGTCTGTTGTTTTCTCAATAAGACAAAACTATAGAACAATATAGAACAAGTCTGAAAGTAATAGAGCAGTGTGATTTATAAAGAAATTCCTTCAATTATTTAAAAAGACCAAGCTGTAGTTTTACTGAGCAGGCATATTAATTTCTGTCTATGACTACTGACATTTTCTCTTTCTGTTTGTGAAATTTACTGGCTCTTCCTATTAGTGGAACAGCTCTACAGAGTATCAGATGAACATAAATTTCATGGATCTATAATTGTTCTGGTTTAATATTTTAGGCTGATTTTGAAAGCAGCTTTGATGAGAAAATGCTGAAGGATTTGCTCAATGCCATCCATTTCACTGCTCCTTTGAAGGAACTTTGTGTGTGGCTTAAAAATTTTGTGATCCCCTTCTCAAGAAGTGCTGTGACAGATGGACAGGTGAGACTGACTTAAGAACTGTAAATATTAAGATGACTTTACTGTCAGACCTCCAGAATTCATGGATTCTTTTCCCTAGAGTTTATATTTGAAATTATTCCTTTTGAAAGAAGTTTCTAATGGCAAATTTTGCTTTGATAGATAACATAACTCTACTTATAACTGTGTTTTCCAGAAAATATTAGCAAAATGGCTGGAACAAGCTGCTCGAAACCTTGAATTAACTGACAAGGTAAATCACACTTCAGAAACTTATCTTTATATCTTTATATTATACTACATGTATAATATAGTTTGCTAATATCAATTATTTTGGACAGGCAAACTGGCCTGAAAATGGACTCCAAGTGGCAGAAATTTTTTTTACAAGTAAAAATCAAGGCGAACTGGGAGTGACAGCTTTTGGCAAGTGGACTCCTTTGGTAAGAAATGTAACAAAAATAAGAATTAGTTACTAAGAAACTTCAAACAGATGCTGTGTGCTAGAGCTGGAGTGGATGATTATTAGGTCACTGGTGGGTTTGGTGAAGATTGACTTATTTCCAGGAAAAGAAAGAACCAAGTTCCAATTTTCATGTGCTTAAAGATTTAAAAAAAGTTGATAACAGCCTCTTAATGGTCTTGTCTCCTAACATTTCACTTCTCAACCCTGTTTCAGAGGTGTGGTGACTGTGAAGAGATAAAGAGGTTAAAGAAGCTGGTAAATGATTTACAAGAATTGAGAAATCTGTACAGAAAATACAACTGCAGGCTGGCATTCTGTGATTTTGAAAAGGTAACCCTGCAGACACTTGAAAAAGTGGTTTTCAGTTTCTTCTAAAAAGGAGGAGAATCTTATTGCATGTAATTTAAAGTCAGACAAAAGAGGAGTCCTGATCGATGTTGATTAAATTTCCATTCATAAGCTAAGACTATTTGATAACTTGTGTTACAAATTTTCTTTCAACTCAGGTTATAAATATAACATAAGACACTGTGAGAAGGTGTGGCTCAAACTCCATGGTAATGCAGGTTGTTACAGATCATCTACTGTGGAGCAAGGATTGCCAACAGAGAAATTGAAAGTACAACTGAACAAGAAAAGCTTTGTAAATGAAAGGGTTTATTTGAGCTAAAGAGGGATTCTTGCTCTGGAAATCTTTCAGTTGATTTCAGTGGCTTCTGGATGTTGGATTATGTATCAGAAATGTAAATGGCCTTGCACTGACATCTGATGTTCTAACATGGCTTTTTCCCACCTGCTTCCCAGGAAAATGCAACCACTATTGTCTTTCGCATGCTTGATAAAATTTTGGCTCCAGAGCTTGTCCCATCAATTTTGGAGAAGTGTATTAAACCCTACCTGTGTGAGCACAACCTACAAAAAGATGAGTTGCTTCTACAGTATGTCAAGGTATCCATATTTTCTTCCTTTTGAAGGAAGCTATTTCAACATCAGAAAGCAGAAACCAAGTCCAATGAACATTTGAATTTACAACTGAATTTTAGGCCCAGCTTAAATTTAGATTAATCCCATTCCTGTCAATGAACTTAATGATAGTAACTATTTCAGTTATGAATCAATCCCTTAATGACCAGAAAACTTTACAATTTTGTTCATATTATGAGATACTCCTATCTTTTCTGATTTCAAATGTTCTAATCATCTTTATCAAAACACACAGGATTTGCTGGAGCGTTGCAGGACACGATCTATTTCAGTGTTTGAAACTGCTTGGGAGGCCAAGGCAGTGGCTGTCATTGGCTGCATCTCTGACACAGATGTAAGTACATTTTTTGAAAGGCATCTAGTGACTCCAACACATCAGTTCAGAGAAAACATTATTTTTACATAATTCTCTGAGGACATTTTTAATGAGTGCTGTGAGGAGAAAATAGTGTGTTGTCCTCTTATTCTATTTCAGTCATCTCCCCTGTGATGTTTTTTGAGGATATAATTGTAGTTGTGATGTCATCACATGGAAAACTCACCAATTTTAATATGCATGGAACCACAGTGTCATAAATGACTGCTAGCATTTTCTAATCAAACTTGACACATCATATGATGGCAATAAATGCCCTAGATGCAAGTGCAGATTGCCTAAAGGATCAGTCACATGTGAACAATACTTCAAGGGACTACTTTGAAGCTTATTTTGAAAAGTGAGCTGTTTGTGTCCCTTTTGCAGCTGAAATTTGATGCAGTCCTGCAGATAATGCACGGAGCTGTGGTGCCATGGAGTGCAGCAGTGGAGCAGCTGGTCAAACAGCACCTGGAAATGAATCATGTCAAGTAAGCAGCATCCACAGGCAACCCTTGGCTGGGGAAATACTGTGTGCCTGAGATGGTGTGATGGTTAAATCCCATAGCTGGGGGTAGCAAAGGAGTTAATGATGCTTGAATTTGTCCCCAGAGTGAAGCTACTGCAGGAAAGTTACCGACTGATGGAGATGAAGAAGCTTTTGAGAGCGTATGGGATAAGAGATACAAATCTTTTAAAGGACAAGCAGATGATAATGGTGAGTTAGCAGGACTTTAGATTTCTCCAAAGGTCTCAGTCAACAGCACTTGGTGATTCTTTTTTATAATTAGGGTTTTTTTTAACATCTCCCCTTCATTAGGAGAAAACATGAGTATTTCTGGAGAAGTTCCTTGATATCCTGAGGAACCAGACAAATTTTCAGAGTTCCCAAGCTAATTCACTCCCCAGGCCCTGTTTTCACCCAGTTACACTATAGTCAGCTTTTCTCTAGATGAAAGTTTTAAGCTTCCATGTAACTTAACTTGATACAAACTGAACAATTCCATTGGTAAAGTGGTGTGAACTAATTCCTTTGTTTTCCTGTGCATCAACCAACTCAAGTCCATCTCTGTTTTCTTCTTACAGAGGCTTGTGAGATACATTCTCAAACAAGATACCCCTACTTGCTTGGAGGATGCCTTGAAAATTGTGGAAGCCTACATGCTGCCCACTGGGGAAGTCTACTTCCTGAGGATGATGGACCTGATTGACAAAGAAAGGGTAGGGAAATACCTCCTGGCAGTTGATCCTGCAATTTACAGACACTGAGGCATCTTGATAAAAGATTGTATCAGTTGTATTGCTGAAATCTTGTAAGCAGTTTGTATACATATTTTTAATTCAAATTATTAATTTGACACCTAACTGCCTATGTTTAGCATTGAAAATGAGTTCTTTGTAAGAGTTTTATCCTTCTTTTATGGCAGGATAGGGTGAAAGTTATGATCAGATGAGTTTGGAACTGAAGTCTCTACATATTTTTATGTATTGTTTTTGCTTACCCTCATGGCCATTGTGCAGCCATTGCATCAGAACAAGAACGTACACATAACTCAGCTTTTCTAAAAGCAAATGCCCTTTCCTTTTTATTATTTCTGTTCTAATTTTGTTTTTTTTTTCTCCCTTCAGGGAGAGGAATCTCTGACTTTGTTAAAATCTCTGCCTCTTGCTAAGGCTGAGGAAGTTGCAGAGAGACTGATTCTGTGGGGAAGACTGGCGTTACAGAACAGAGCTGATGATCCTGAAGAGGTACAGAGGCTTTTCACACCACAAAGTGTGCACACAAGTTATTCTGAAAAGGGAGAGGTGTAAATATTTCCTGTGAGAGCTAACAGACTGGGGAATAAACATGTATTACACCTATTAATATTTACTGTTTCCCAAGAGTTCTATAAGGGATTAATATATAAAATAACTTTCTTTTCCTTTGCTTTTCAACTGGCTGTACCTTAGACTTGGTAATTGTTGCTTAAGAAGTTTGTGGAACATTACATTGTACTTTAAGAGCTGAAGCCCCAGTTTGTTCAGGCAACATTTTAACAACAAAAACCAAATCTCTTCCTTTCCTGCAGCAAAAAACACAAATGTTTATGACTAAGACACTGGTGGAAGTCCTTAAATTCTGGTTCAGCATTCAAAAAGGTAAAGGTACAACTTCAACATCTTATCTCTTCCTTGTGTAAATGGAAACAAATTGTAATTGTTTTTCTCCTCCAACAGACAATCCTGTGAAGAAATGTGAATGTGAAGAAAACCTAAAGATGTTTGAAACACTTGCTACCTTGCAGGTGGGTATTTTTATTGTTTTAAATCCCTTTTGATTTACTGTAGCTACTCCAATTGTTCTTATCACATGGATCATATTAAAAACTAATTGTATTTACGACCTGCATGAAAATGTTGCTTTAATTATTGACTTCAAATTGATTCTAAGGCTAATCTAGCAATTTAATCTAGTCTGGAGAAGTTCCCAATTAGAACTCAGTTGTCTATTTAAACCAAAAATTAGATACTCTCACTAAAGCCTTGATTGTTGATAGTTCAAAGAGTTCATGATAGAGAGCTGTAAAATTTTTTTAAGATCTCAGGACAGCAGGTAAAAAAAAGCTATTTAAAGGAAGTTACATGGATACAAAGATATAATTTTTTTTTGTTGTCATTGCAGAAGTATTTTGATATCTTTCTCTCAGATGAGGAATACAGGAACCCTTCACTGATATCTGCTCTTCTTGAGGATCACATAAGCTCTTATGAACGTGTCAGATCTGCATCCAAGTCTAGAAATGTGCAAGCAGCAAATTGTAACTCAAAATGTGGCAAGCCCAAAAGCCCTACCACTGAATCCAGGTTGTACAGACTGGCTTTGCTCCTGAGAGTCTCAGAGCATGAACTGGGAGAAAAATTGGCCTTGAGAGCCCTGGATGATGGAAAAGTGGAAGTGGCTGTCAATATATGCAGGTAAAACTGCAGAACTTTTCAAGATCATCACTTTTAATGGGCTTTTCTGAACCGTTTCTGCCACTTTTTTGAGTTATGTAGGGCAAAGGAAAGGTTTTTTTGTTTTAGTTAAACAATTAGAACAGAATTATGTAAAAGCCCTAAGAACTACTGGCTTTTTAACATCCTTCTCTTTCTTAATAGGGAGTTCTGTGAAAAGAGCTGGAATGGAAATACAGGGAAGCTGCTGTTTGCAGTGTGTCAAAGGCTTTGCCATATGCTGGGAGCTGATGTTCCAATGATCACTCCTGATGGGATGGATCTTCCAGCAGTGATCCATGAGCTGGCTGGCCAAGCAGCCACGCTGTGCAGTCCAGGTAAATCCTGTTCCCATTTCCCTCATGCTGGGAGCTCAGCTTTCCAAGCAGTGTTCAATAAACCTGAAAACCAAGTGAATTTCTAGATCTGCATCTATGAAAATCAGTGCTGCAATATTGTTTCCTTTTAATTGGACAGACAAACCTTCCATTCCTGCTAATGATCTTAATATTTTTTATAGATTTAGTGTTGGATTGTCTGGAACTCTGTAAATATACTTCACTTGCCAAGGAAATTTATGGACAGTGCCAAATGGACAACTATGAATTTACAGCAGAGGTATTTTCTGTGCTGTTCACTCTATGTGTTATTTTCCCTCTCATTTCTCCGGCACTCTTTAATCAAAAAGCCAACAACAACAAAAAAATCCACAAATAAAAATTTCCTAGAATTTGTGTGTTCTTCAGCTTAAAGAATAAACTGATTTGAGTCCTGAAAGCAGTGCAGCTGTGGGACAAGCACAAGTAGCATTCTCCACTTACATTTCAGTATAATAAATCCTGCTGAAAATAGTGATTTTTATCAAACAGCTCCTGCCAGGACTGGCAGAGAGCTGACTTGAAAGTATGGCAGGGAGGGTTTGGTTTTTAAATGAATGTATTATGTGGAAGCTTTCCCAAGAGTTCTGTAAAAGTTTAAGATGATCAAGCTCTTGAATAGCAGCTTTGTTTTCTGTTTAGGTCAAGCAGTGCTTTAGGCTACTTGAAATGAATGGGCTCTTACAGCTGGAGTGGAGTAGAGCAGAGTGGCTGAGCTTGTTTATCCACTAAATATTATTTTTCTAGAAAATGGTCCATTTGCAAAATGTTTGCTTATAATATTTGGCCAAGAATGTTTATGAAAGCCTCCATTAAATTGAATATGAGTACATTTTGGCTTTACAACTAAACGACTGCAACACGAAAGACAAACGTCGCCACTCTGGGTAGGAAATGGATTTATTGCCAGTGGCCATTTAACAGAATTACTACTTTCAAATAGAACATCATGTTCTATTCCTGTATTCCAAAACAGAAACCTGTTAGTGGACTCATTAACTCTGCTTTTTCTTGTGTGTACTTTTGACAATGTTCTTACTTAGACAACATCTTCTGGAGGAGATAAAGATCCTTATAAAGAGTGGACGTATGATGATTTCTTTAAAGAAGATGGGATAGTCCTTGATCCCCAGACCTCTCTTCCTGTTGCATATGAACTCACTTCTGCTGTTGTGCCTATTTATGGTAAGCTTGTTCTTCTTAATATTGAGAAAATATAAAATCTATGTTTCTTATTGATTTTTATCTAGAAATATAAATAATTCGTCTTGTGTGTGGAAATTACCACCTCAGAAATCTCAGACAAACTCACGGTAGAAATACCCATCACAGGGTAGAGAATGGAAAGATGACTTTGGGTTTGGTTCATCTTTCCACACATGAAGAGTTTAATGTTGACTATCTCATCCAAGGGATTTGCACACACAGTAATTATTGAAAACTGTTGGATTCCTTTGTGAGTCTGAGAGATATTCCCTGCTTGAAAGTAAATTCTGAGCAGGCACAGTTAAAAATAGCAGCAAATGGCTCTTGGGGTTCACATGTCTCTATTTTATGTCGTGTCCTGTGATATTTTCAGGGTTCTCCCAGACTTGCTGGTGTTGCTGAGTTCCTGGCACTCTGCTGATGAGCATTTTCTATCTTTCAGAGGGCAAGCTGTACCCCCTGGAGTCTCAAAGCCTGGCACACAGAACATTCATGGAAGGTATCACACACTGCTTGGGTGGGAAAGGACCTTAAAAATCACCCAATTCCAGGGGCATGAGGGCAGATCCACCACAATGAAAGTTTAAACAGACCACTGGAAAACATGAGGTTTAAATTCACCCTACACAAGCATGACTGACTCACAGGGGGTTTTTACAGGTGCCTAAATGTTCCACTTACAGCCATATTTTAGGGGGTGGTTTGGTTCAACACAGAAATCACCAGTTTGGGTGGTAATTCCCACCATTCCACCGTGGGATTTTTGAGCACCTCAAAACCTGTACTTCAGGACAAAAGTTCTACCACTGTGAGTGAAGATCATCAAGGCCCGTCCAAGAAGACAACTAGTAAAAAAGCTGTATGTTTTGGACTAAAATGGGAATCTGTATTAAGTTAAAAACCTTGAGAATTTATGTTTTAAAGGGAACTAAGGTATATCCCGAGTCATAACTTTTATGACAAAAAAGAGAAACTGCTCTATATGAACTCCAAGAACAATATGCTTCATAATTACTTTCTGAGGTTGTTTTTGAAATACTTCACAGGACACAACTTCCTGCTGCCTGTTGGATCTCCCTTCTCTGCAGCAGTGCAGAACCTGCTGGAGTGCAGCCAGTTCCAGCTGGCCCTGCAGCTCACGGTCTGTGCCTTCGGCTCCTGCCTCCAGCATGGCATTTCAAACACCTCAGATCTGGCCCTGAGTGAAAAGGTGACTTTTAGCAAGTTTAGAGTGGTTCTCTAAGGATTTGGGAGGCAGGGGAAAGGGTCCCATCATGACCTTCTATTAGCACCACTTGATCAGATGTTGAGTCAATTTGTGAAAGGAGCTCGTGGTTCCTTCCCTGTTTTTCATGGTCCTCTTTCTTTGCAAGGTGCATTCAGAACTGAACTTTTATTTCTGCCCTTCCTGCAGAGACTAGAATGAGTGTTAATGGTTTACTCTGTTCTTTCATGTTGTTTTACCATTGTTTAGTGTGGGAAAAGTCACAAGTAGAATATTCAAGAACCTCAATTGAAAAGCACTTGGAAAACAGAAATCCTTTTCCTATCTAGAAGAAATCTTTGTAACGCCTCAAATAAATCTGAAAATACGATTACTGTAGCATCTCCTACTATACTGTAAATGACAAGAAGTTGAAGATTTAGAATTTATTTTTAATTAGGTACTGTTTTCTTCACAACAGTCACATGAGAGCGATCTGCTACTCACTGAAACCAGAAGCTTCCTCATAGCTATGAAACAGAGGAGCAGCTCAGTAATCAGGAACTCTGCCCTGAACTTACTACACAAGGTAAGAATCCCCTGGGAAGGGTGAGGGAGCCACTTTCTTCTGCTCTACCTGGCAGCCACATGGAATTGTTTCAGTTGGAAAAGACCCCTGAGATTAGGGAGCCCAATCCTTAAACTAAAGCCAAGTCCACCACTAGAGCATGTCCTGAGCACCACATCTCCACATCTTTAAACACCTTTAGCAGTGGTGTCTCAACCACCTTCCTGAAGAGCCTTTTTCAAAGAGTCCTTGAGCCCCTTGTGGGTTCTGTGTTCCTGCTCAATTTGCTCTGCTTGGAAGATTCTGGACAGTGGAAGCTTCACCTTAGGGGATCCTTTAGGGTTCCAAATGACAGTAAAGGCCTTTAGAATCTGTAGGTATGCTCTACCTCATTTGAAATCCTGGATTTGTTTTAGATTGGTAGTTTTCCTAGGTGGGGGGAGTTTTTAAAAAACTTTGTGCAAAACCTGCAATTTACCATCTTCTAAGGCAGCTTAGACTAAGGGAAGAGACTTTCAGACTGGCATCAGGATATTCAGATTTTAAATTTTAAATCCTGAAACGCATTTTTATTCTTTTTCCTCCCTAACTTAAAAAACAAATACACAGCTAAATTATGGAGTATTTTTCCTGTGTTGCACTTGATACAAAGAGACCTATTGAAGAAATTAAATAAATTCCTAAAGTTTATCATTTTTTTCCTCCCAAACCACAGGTTTTCAACTCTCGTGTCATCGATCAGAACCTGGCCATGGGCTATTGCACCATTTTGCCCAAGGAAGAGATGTTCAATAAGTTGTGGGAGATCATAAACAATTCCTGGCAGAATTACAGAAGAGTTTCGGTAAATTCCCAAGGCCTTGAGCTTCTCCAGCAAACAGAGAATGTCAAAGAGATCCTTCATTTAGGGCCCTGGGAGAGGAGCTGCCTCTGTACAGTGGGAAGTTGCTGTCAATATGAATGTGATTTTCAGTCTCATCATGACTTATTCCAAAGCTGGAAATTATTTATTTCAGGTCCCATCATAATTTAGATCTACGTTATATTTTGGATAAAAGTACCTTTTGTATTACTTTCTACAATGCTAGGAAAATATTTTAGAGAAAGTTAATTTTAAAGCACCTTTGAATTGCCAGCTCAGGAGGTGGGGTAGCCCTGACACCTCTGAGGTTTCTTTTCATTTTACACAGTTGTGGGATCATTTATGAGTTGTTTGAAGTTCCTCTAAGGATTTAGAGCTCAAGATTCCCGATTTTCAGATTATTTATTAGACTTGTATTCACTTCCCTTCTCCTTCATTCTAGGCAGTAGCTCTGGTGGGAGCAGAGCTTGCTGACCAATATGGTGAGGAAGAAGAAAAGAGAAAATTCCAGGAATTGGTTATTGATGCAGAATGGGGTATCCAGCTTGGTAAATTTGGTGTAAGTTTTTATTTATTTACTTATTTTAGGGTTTTATTAACTAATCAGTTATTAATATAATCTGAGATGTGTATGAGTTTTCAGACAGATTTCCCATTCAAATGTAAGCAAAGTTGGGGTTTTGTTTTTGATTTTTCATTCTGCTTGTCTGCGTAAGTAAATATCAGAAATGAAAATGCAATAATTGAGGGGGCTGCAAAAGAAAATCTAAGTTCTTAAGTATTATTTGTCACAGGGGATAATCAGCAAATCTACTGCTTTTCCCTGCTCTGAAAGTGTCTGGATTGAAACTGAAAGGAGTCAAAGCTTCACTGTGCAAGGAATTAGTCTTGATGTTGTCTAAAAGACTCTCTTAAGAAGATAAATTTGTTTTTATCTGCAGATTTCTTTTGAGACTGTGTTTAGACAGCCACCAATAAGGAAGAAAGAACTCATAAGAGTGCTGGTACAAAACCCAGAAGTAGACACAGATCTCATCTTGAATTATTGCAGGTACTGATTCCATTAAAACAATTGCTGTAAAAACAACCATGGCCACTGAAATCTGTCTGCTTTAAATAAATCCTAATTAATATAAAATTAAAACTGTTCCCTTTAAAAAAAAAAAAAAAAAAAAAGCTATTCAGAATACATCCTGCCCTTGGATTGATTTATTCTTAAGGAAAGAAAATCTTTGATGACACCAAAGCTCACAGAGAAAATCATGTTCTGTTTTTTCCTAGCACTTTCATGCTGGACAGTGATGCTGCACTGCAGCTTTGCATTGAAACCCTCCTGCTCCAGAACTCAAATGATGTTGAAGATGACTCTGCAGAAAGCAGTGAGAAGCAACCTCATTCCACATTACTGGCTAGAGCACTAAAAATAATTCCTCTGCTGAGCAGCACCAAAGACCTGGTCATGAGCCTCAGTGGAATATTGTACAAGGTAAAAAAAAAAAAAAAAAAAAAAAAGTCAAATAAAGACAGAAACAAAAAAACAGCACAGCCACCTCTCTGGAATCTGCATCTAAAAACTGCTGCATGTCACTTGAATGACATATAATAATAATTCCACAGAAACTGAAAAGGTTGTGCTTTTTCCAAATTTTCTTACAGCTTGTAAATGTTAAGTTTCAGTTTTCTGCTTCTCTACAACCAGCCAGAAAATCAAACAAAAAAGTAATTTCTAAGTACACTGGAAAAATTCCATATTAAAAATAGTTGGAGGCTAAAAATGATATGCTGGAGGTGGTTTTGTTTGATTGGGGTTTCATTTTGTATTTTTGAAGGTTGGGGTTTTTTGTAGTGTGAGGTTTTTGGGTTTTGGGGGTTTGTTTTCAGCAGAATTGTTTGAATTGTTTGGTCTTTCTGCAAAATCCTGCTGCCTTATTTTAGGATTTAGGATTTAAGAAAGTGTTTTAGAGAATTATGTCATGGTGCTATATCGACATAACACTGAAGAAACAGCAATTAGTACTAAAATTGGAAAAAAATCAACACATTTGTATGCTTTTATAAGACAAATCATGTAAGATCTTATAAAACAGATTGTTATTTTGAACAGCTGGATCCTTATGACTATGAAACTCTGGAAATTGTCCTGAGAGTGATCCAAAGTGCTGATGAGAAGAACACCAGCATCCAGCTGAGCCAGGTGTGTCCAGATGTGTGACCTTGCTAATGGCACCCCAATTCTGCTTTGTCTATTTATTGATGGAGCTGTTCAGCACTGTTGAAATTAAATTATTCCATGTACACATCTTTCCCTCAGAAAACAGCCTTTAAAGAGTGATTTATAGTAATTTCTCAGCCATTTATATTTTCTGATTTCTTTTCTTTTTTGTTTTCCTAGGCTTTGAGTCTCCTCAAACATCTGAAATCTTACACAAGGATTTCTCCACCAGTGGACCTAGAACACCAATATGTTTTGGAGCAGATGATTGCCTTGTCTCCAGCTGCTCACACCAGGCTGCCCTTTCACCTGCTGTTCTTCAGAACTGGCCAGTGTTTCTGGAACATTATATGTAAGTTCAGGATCTCAAATTCCCTTTCTCTGCCATCTCTGACTTTCAAAGTGCCACAGTTTATGTTGTATATTAACTGTAATTCTTCATTAATGCAGTTTTCATCACAACTACTTCTGAAAGCACTTCTTGTGCTCCCAAATTGCTGCCCAGAGGAGCTGATAAATACACTGCAGGGTTTGTCCTCAAATCCTCTAAGACCTCTAAAATTCATCCACATATCCCAGTTTCCAGCCCACTGGGGATAATTAGGATCAGATCCTTTCTCTCCCAATGGAGGTCCCCATCCACCAATAAACTGGAAGTGCTTAATTTCACAGAGGGAGCTGAGTGGATTGTGAGACTCTCACAGGCAACTTTTCCTTTTCAGCTGCAGAGCTCAGTGAGGAAACCTTCCCAACCCTTCTGTTGATTTCCAAACTAATGAAGGTAAAGTAACAGCTTGAAGGAATTGATTTTAATCTTTTTCCCCCACACCCTAAAAAGAGAAGTTTCCATCTTTCTTTTGCATGATGTTGGCCTCACTGTAGAAGCTCTGACAGCTCTTACTCTACCATTTTTCCAGGTTTCCCTGGATACTTTCCACATGTCTGCAGTTCGACACGTCTTTGAAAAAAAACTGAAACCAAAAATACTCAAAATGAGAACCAGTGGCTGCACCTCTGTTGTTAACAAGGAAACTGTGAAAACTGTGCAGGCACTTCAGTCCTATTTGCTGTCCATAGTCAACCCAGAGTGGGCTGTGGCCATGGCTCACAAGATTGCCCAGGAATTCCCCACAGGTGAGTTGCAAATGGGATGGGGAAGGAATGGGGGAGAACAGGCTTGGGACAAGCAGAGTGAGGGTGGGAACAAACATTTGTTCACTGATCCTGAATAACACCCTGCAAAGTTGGAGGATGAAAATGAATTTGTCTCCTGCATCCAATTGGGAGCAATAGGTTAGAAAAACATCCATTTGATATCATAGTTGCTGTCCTGCCAAAAGTTTCTCCATGTTCACACCATCCTCAGACAAGTTCTCCATCAAGAGCTAATATTTAAGCCCAATTTAATCACTTTCTCCTCTATTTGAATCCAAATAAATAATATTTTTTTACTCTTTAGACATAAAATATTTTCTGGTGTTTTAAATAGCTTCTACTCTTTTTTTTTAATTCTTTGAAAGAAAATTGATATAGTAGATAGTGTAAGAAGGATTAATGAAAACTCAATTTGTTTACTTCTTTCCCTTCCTTTTCTTAAAAAATTAAAAAGGTCCTGACCATGTCCAGGCACTGAAATTCTGTCTCTATCTGGCTGAGAAGTGGCTGAAGAGTACTACAGCTGAGGTAATGGAAACTGCTTGCAGATTGTTGTGAAGTTATTACAAAAGTTACAAAATACTAATGTTTGTATGTTAATTTTTGGTGTTTTGGGCAGTGGTGTGTAAATTGTACCATAACCAACCCTGATATGGGAAATACTTTTGGGGAAGTGACCCCCAGAAGAATCTAGTCTGTCCTAGAACATTCTTCTGCAAAAAAACTCTGCAAAAATCAGGCTTGGTGTTCTTGGAGCTTGGACAAAAAATGGGCAGTTTTAGGGAAGAATAATTTGTTCTTCCTCCTGTTATGTGCATTTTTTTTGCTGCAGGAGAATGAGGTGGGAGCTGATCCAGCTTTGATCAATAGCATTATTAATTTTTCCTTACTCTTCCAAGATTCTTTAGCTGTTATTCACCTTTCACAGGGAAAGGTGAATCTCAGCTTTGGTGATAAATCCAAACTTCCTATGGAGTTGTTGAGGCACAAAGAACCCTAAATAGTTCTCTGCACTTAGTCACATGATCAGAGAGAATTATGCCAAAATTAAACTGAAATTTGAGCAGCCGTGAATTTTAATATTAACCTTTTTTCCTTCTACATTTTACCTCAAAATCTCTTAATTTTACCTACCTGTACATATTTTATTTGGCTCTTTCACAGTGTAGCTTTGCATTTTTTTTCAAAATACTTCTCCTAGCTAGAGCAATGTGGTTAATCCCCTTAGCAGAAAAAATACCTGTGGGTACAAGCGTGGGGACATTCTGAAGAGCAGATCCTGCTGTCCAGTCTGTAAAAAGATTATTTTTCTTGTGCTTTTGAGTAAAAGAGGCTTTTTTTATGTAAAACTGTGTTTTGTTAAAGGATGAGCAACATGAGAAAGCAGAAGTCCTCCAGAGGAACTTACACTTGCAGTATAAGAGAGCAGCAACAGAAAATGTCCTGATTGCAAATAACCTGAACACTGGGGAGCATCTAAAATCTATTGGGAAACCAGCAAATCTGATTGTTTTACTGTATGAACACCACAGCATAGACCAGAGATTCCAAAATCCAGCTGGCAGAGATTATCCAGGTGAGTTTCCATCATCCAGGCTCAAAGGAGCAAAGAGAAGCTCTTTTTAAAAACCCCAGTCCTGGTTTGGATATTACATTGCATGCACCTCTTCCTGTAGATATCCATGTGGCAGCCAAGGAGATTGCTGAGATTAACAACTTGGATATGAACAAAATTTGTGACAAACTGCTGACCAAATGGCTGTGTCCAAGCACACCACCCCCAGGGGTAAGTCATCACTTTGGGGTTTGAAAGAAAATGACCAGTTATATAAAATATGGGCCTTTTAAACATCACTTGTTCAAAAAACCTGAGGCTATTCTGTACAAGTTGCCTGCAGTACTCATGAAGCTAAGATTTTAAAACCTTCCTAAAATAGCACACCAATGTCTGTGGTGTGAAGGATTTGAAATGCTTTTCCTTCTCTCTGTGTAGAGAATCAAACCCTCCCATGAGTGCAGCCTGAAGTAGTAAAGCAGTTGTAAATAGATCAGCCTCATCAAACACTGCTTTAAGCAGGGATATGGCCCAGCTATTTATCCAAACAATGTGGAAAACTCATCTAAATTTTCATTTCTTTTTAAAGAAAACCCAAGAAATCTTTGGAGATGTACAGGAGGATGAAGAACTCCGAAGGTGTGTGTGTTGTCTTACCTGTAATGTGGTGAATTATTTTTAACTTGCCAGTTAAAAATGGCTTTTTCAAGAAATCTAACAGTGGGGTGTGATTCAGAACTCACTGTTCTTATTTTCACTTTCTGCTGACTTCACTTTTGAATCATCCAGTATTTATTTATACCACAAAATGCCACTGACAATAACTTACATCTGTAGGTGCTTAAGAGTAGCTTTTTGAAGCTTTTCCCTTCCTTTTTCATATCCTTGAAGTATCTTATCCTTGCTCTCTTTCTGACAGTGAAATATTTACATTTAAATGACATTTGATGTGTTGTATTTCAGTAGCTGTACCTGCATTAAAAACAAACCCATTTTTGCAGGGTTATTTACCTACTTCAGTCTCACCCAATGGATTACAGTTCAAGAATGCTTTTTGCAATTACAGCATCTGACACATCTGTGAGTTGCTAAATTCTTGTTTTAGCTTTTTACCTCTTACTAAAGTCAAATGTCATCTGCTTAACTGCAAGAGCTTCAATTTTTGGCCTTTGCATCTGTGTTTTGGATGGTTTGTGATTTGTATGAGCTCTGTTTTCCCCCCTTCACCAACCTTTGGGTTAAAACTGTGATTTTCATTGAATTCTGCTATTAACTCTCAAGAACAGCCCTTGAACTCTGGGTTTTCTAAACTTATTACTGATATTACCTGAAACAACTTCATGAAACATTTTCTAGAGTGTGCCTTAAGCTGGTGGAAGACATTGGCTCACTTTGGGTGGAATGAAAGCGGAGTGGTAAAATTGTCTCAGCAGAACTGTAACCTCCAGATTTTCTATACTAAATTATATTTGTGATACTGTATATCACAAATATTTTTCTTTCCTATATTAATAGTCCGAAATCTATAAAACTAGGGGGTTATAAACACACCTAGGATGATCCTTCCTAGTTGTTCAGACAATTGTTGTAACTTTGGGACTGTGTTTTCCCCCTCAGCCCTTTGGTGACACTCAGCTGACGTTTGCTCACAGGACCAGAGCATTCAGGTGTTTGCTCTACCTGGCAGATACCGACACTGTGGAATCACTCTTCAAGAAACCCATTGAGAAAGTCAAGTAAGAGGAATTTTTTTACATATTAAAGCAACAGAAGGACACTTTTCACTGTTATCCTGAGCTTGGATATATGGATTAAAATACAAACATCACTCCTGCTTTGGGGGGTTTATTTTCACAGGTATTTTCTGAAGTGCTGCATTTACCTGGCAGAGTTTGAGACCTTGAATATTGCATACACTTATGAATCATTCCACAAGAGCCCTAAAGAAGGCATGATTAAAGGGCTATGGAAGAACCACAGTCACGAACCCAGGGTAGGATTTTTAAATCCTTTGTAAATTTTGTTACACATTGTGTGAATTTACACCTCTGCAAAGCACAGGCTCTTCTAATCATTTTTCTTCAATATACTCTGGAAATGACAGATAAAAGCTTTGCCCTTCCTAAATTAGAAAATAAAATACCACATGTAGATGGTTTAGGTTTTTTTCCTCCCATGTGTACAATAATTTTGGAAGTGGCTTGGAAAGGTTTGAAGAGGATGAATTTCTGCTAAAATGCAGCATGTCCTTGCTCCCCTTCAGGCTGTGAGACTGGTGACAGAGCTGAGTTTGGAATACAAAGTCTATGATCCCCAGCTCTGGAATGGCCTCCTACAGAAACTCCTGGGCTTCAATATGGTAAGGAATTTTTAAGGATAAATTCCTGCAGCAAGGGGAGAAAAAGGCTGGGTTTACCCAGTGATTTGTGAAGAACAAGAAGCTATAAACTGTGGTTACTTTGAGCTCTGAGATACTGAACTGGTGAAGATTTGAGGAATTTGAATTTTGATCTTAAATTGTTATACTTCCATTTTTTAAAAGCCTTTCAGAATAAATCCTATAGTAACAAATTGAAAATTTTCTTCATAGTGTTATCAATTTATAACATAATAGGCACATTCTTGTGTGCAAATATATACAAACTGTGCATATATGTATTTACATGTGTGTACATATATACATGACCCCTGAAATGTATTTATGATGATGGAAATCCTGATTGTTGCCATTCAGAATCCTAATTGCCTGTGACTGTCAAATATTATGTAAAGTTGCTGGTGCCTAAGGAGGTAACAGATGTACCTGGCAGTGTGCTTGATAATTTAATTTACTAAACTACAAAGCAAATTTCCATAGGTGTCAAAGGAACATGGGTACCTTGAGAAACTCTTTTGCATTCTGCAGACAAAACAAGCTAAATGCAAGATAGGTTATTGCCAAATCTTCAGAAACACCAAAGGACTTTTTTTTTCCAGATTCAGTATCTAAGAAGAGTTTTGGTTGCAATTACTGGGATTCCTTCATTATGGGAGGTAAGCAAACATTGTCTGGCTCCCCATCTTTTTCTTCACTTGACAGGAATTTGGAGTGTTTGTGTGTCAGCCATGAAAAGATTCTTTTTGAATTCCTATTATTTCTATGACAGTGCAATATAGCAGTAAACATTGGACAGAATATGCCTAAATCTTAGACTCTGAGCTAAGGAAAGCAATGTTAGGGAACCATTCATCCAGGATAAATAAAAAGGAATATTGACAGGCTTCCAGGTGCAGTAGGTTGGGGTGTCTGTGTTTATAACACACTTGGTTACACCTGGTTTTGGCTGGAACTTGAAAAAAAACTTTGTTGCCCCCAGATTCCCAGTTTCAGCCGAGCCTGGCGCAATGTGGTCCTGTCCCCCTTTCTCACAGGTAAGGTTGCAACTCCCTGTCCTGTTCCTGGAGTAACTTGGTGGTAGATTTACTACACCTTCTTCTCTTTCTTTCTCAGCCTCGTGTCCACCAAGTCCCAAACAGCTCCAGGAGTGCCGGGAGTGCTTTGTGATCCTGCTCAGGTGAGTTCCCAGTCCTGACCTAACACTGCTCCTGAACATTCTGTGCATAAACCAGACTTGCATTGCCTTTGCAGTGTAAAAAACACACTGCTGAATTATTTCATTCACCACAATGCTCTGACTTGCTCAAAAGACCCACCAGGAGCTCAGAGAGCCTGACTTGAACCAAAGTTAGTTCAGAAATGGAAAATATTTGGGTTGGGAGGGACCCTAAAGATTATCTGGACAGGGAGCCTACACTACTGTGCAGACACATCTGTACCAAAGCTCTGCTCTAGACAGGTGGCCAACAATTCCCCTCAAAACAGGCTGCTTAGAAAGAGAAACTGGATTTGGGAGTTTTTTCAGGCTAGAAAATCCTCATGAGTTTGTATTCAGTGAAACTTCAATTTGCTTGGCCATTTCTGAAATTAATGTGAGGTAGAAATGTGTTGCTCTACCTGACTTCCAAATCTCAGGGCAGTTTTGCTGACAGCACTGAGCCATGCAGTTAAACAAATCACAGCTGAGAACTTCTCTCCTGAAGGTGTCCTGTCCTGGCTGACCTGGATATGGTTGGAATTGCTAAACAATACACCCAGCTGGACCTCCCAGCTTTTGCCCTGGGGTGCCTTTTGGTCATTCCTCACTCTGAAGGGAGAGAGCAGCAAATTCAGGTAAATCAGAAGTTTTGTGTCCTGTCTCTGCAAGGAAAATGTCCTTCAGCGTGTCCTGCTCATCAGAGCAGATTAAAGGCAAATTCCAGTTAACTTCAACACATCCCTGCTGATAAATGCTCAACATTTGCCACCCTCAAAGGCTTCTACAGGGATCATGTGAACACTTCTTTTTTGTTTTAAAAGTTCAGTCATCCCCAGTAGCTTTGTCATCTGACTTTGCCTTTAGAGAATTTTAGGATGTTTTATGGGATCCCACCCATAAAACTAATGGGAAAAAAAACAAAACAGTAATAGCCAAGCCAGAGCAGATTGTAAGGAAAGTACTGAATCCTACATTGGAAGGGTGTCGAGTTGAAAGCTCCTGACCTCCAAGGAAGATGTCTGATATGCACAAATTGTGATAGAAACCTTCTGCCTTAAAGCCACATCCTCACAATCCTTGACATTTTCCTGTCTCTTCTCATTTGTTTCCATGATTTCTGCTCTGCATTGTTCTCCCAGATGAAGCATTAGAGGCTGTTTTCATATTTGTCACCAGCAAAATGGGACCAGTAAAGGTACCTTAAATTCTTAGACTTCCAGTCATGAAAGTTCCACTCAGAAAGGGTTCCCCAAATCACAGTTTAAGTGTAAGACACTCAGCCTGCTGGCACTGAGTCAAAAAATCCTGTGACAGCTACAGCAAAACACCATCTGAGAGTTAAAAGCAACACTTTCAGTCCAAGCACACAGATCCTGGTTTGATAATTCTGTGCTTGCACCCAGAATTTCTAAAAATTTCTGAATAAATCAAATATTTGTTCTGAAGGGAGAGTTCCTGCCTTAATCACAGAATAATAATGTTTTGTAACATATTTTCACAAGGGTTTATTATCAACCTGTAAGAAAGAAACTGTGCTGCAACAATTGGATGAACACATGGACACTGGAGAATTGGTAGCATTTGCTTCTCAGGTAAATAAATAAACTTTACTTCTTGTGGCTTGGATATCAACTTTTCTGATAGCTAAGTGTTTGCAGGACCTTCTTCTATTCTCTCCCCTGATCTTGTCCAGCCTTGACATAATGTTCAAAAAATGTAAAATACATTTTTATTTATGTTGTGCAGCTGAAATATTTGTACATAGCCCTGTGTTCAGGGCTGTCCCTGTTTGGAGGGCAGCAGAACCACATTCTTTTTTTAATAAGTACTTGAAGCTAAAAGGGTTTAGGAAACTGCACTTTTGTCTTGCCTTGAGCTGCCTCCCTATGGGCAAATTTAACTCACTTCTCTCTCTGAATCTGGGATCAGTTTTCATAAAATCTGCCATTTCACAGCACTTAAATTATTTTTATTTTTTTAAAAAAGCCTATTCTCTATAGAGTCCAACATGAAAACTATGAGCTCCTTCCATTCAAAACTAAAATCTCTTTTGTCTAAAATATTAACATTTTTCATCACTAAAACTTAAATCTACAGATCAGCTCTTTGGTTTTGGACAGTATCATCAATGAGAAGCTGTATGAACAGTTTTGGAAAAGCAAATATTATCCACTGTTAAAGCAACACCTGATAAACACCCACAGAATAAAAGAGCTGGTGGATTATTTTGTCAAAAATAACTGGTAAGTTAATAAATGGTAAAAATCCAGGTGTAACCAGTAGCAATTACAGAAATTAAATCTCACTTTTATTTTATTTTCTTCTCTTCTATTTGAAGTCATGGAGGTTTTCTAATACTTAGTCTCCAAGAATTTTTAAAGTACTGTTAGGTTAATAAAGAAATAAATTGCACCTCACTAGGATAGAGTTTTACAGCCATTCAAGACCAAGTAACAGAATGTTAAGCCTGGACAAGCATCAGATCAAATGGAGTTAAAATGAAGCAACCAGAGTGAAATAATCAAAACCTTGACCTTACCTTTAGGTGAATCCAGCTCAGGGACATCACAGAGTCACAGCTTCAGCAATAAGAATACTCAGAAAAAAATAAATGAGCTGCCTGTACTGAAGACTTGAGAACTGGTGGTTTTGCCATGAGGTTTTCAAGAATTCAAAGCTGCACTTAAATCACAGAGCTGGGTTGGGCCCCATTCACCTGTGGGTGTCTCACAGCACCTGGGCTCTTCTCACACCTGGGCACACTCAGAGCCCAAACCCTGGGGGTTGCAGGGCACTGTTACCACTTATCCCACACTCACACTGGGACAGGAACCAATAAACATTTACATTCTATATTTATTGGTTTTATTAACAGCCCCAGGGAAAAAGCCAGGCTTGTTTTCTCTACTGGGAAATGACAGGGCCCACCTGACTTCAAAGCTATGGGATCATACTTTGGTTTTTTACCTCTGTTGCCCAAATTGGTTGCTTTTTAGAGAGCTTCATTTGACAAAGTTGATCAACTTTTGCTTCTTACAGCCTTGATGATGCAAAAGCCCTGATTCAAGAGTATCAAGAGAAATGTGGAAACCCTGCTCTGGCAGATGTCTCTGCCTCTCATCTTCTGCAGGTAAAACAAACCATTTCTGCACCTCAGGCAGTATTTTCTCCTTTTTATCTAAAGACCTTCACCCAACTTCTTGCAAAAATACTTTTTAGCTGATCTACTTTAGTAACATGTATTGTATATAATAAAATATCCCTTCATTAATTCAAATAACTCATTGTACCTGAACCAAGGCTGTGCCATGCTAAGCATCACTTCCAAGGACTTTCCCAGGTCCTGGATCACATCCCATTTTCCTAAGCCCTATTAATGTTGTTCTTTCACCTTCCAGATGTACCTGAATGGATCAAAGGGGTCTTGTGTCCTGGAAGTGCCATAAATTAGGTCAAGATTTACCCTTTTCCCTCCTCCCTCTCCTGGCAGGAGAGGGGGCTGTGCATTCAGAACTCTTGTACTGCTCAAGAGATCATCAGATTAAAACTCCAAAGCTTTCACCAAGAGCATCCACAACCTCTCCACATTTTTCCAGCTGTTCTAGGCTGCTTCTCCATTCTGCACCCCCACAAAAACAGTTCAGACTGACAGCAGAATTTCCTGTTTGTAGTCATCAGTTCATACTCAGCACTTTAACTTTGGGAAGGAGCAAAGTTTATTTCCTTTACTTCTGTATTTCCCCATGTTCAGGCCTGCTGTCAGGACCACTCTGAGATGTCATCCACAGCAACTGAACCTTGTTATCACTGTGATAAACTTCTATAGAACTACAGGGGGTGTGGTTCATGTAAAATATTTTGTAGACAAATTGTAAGTGTAACTTTGCAAACTTATGTATCAATTTAGGCCTGACAGTAAAAATAAATAAGGAAATAAACATGCATCAATTTTGGCATTTCAGTAAAAACAAACTTGTATGTCAATTTTGGCCTTACAGTATAAATTAAAAAGAAATAAACTTATATATCTCCATTTTGGCCCCTTACAATATTCTATAAACCTCTTGATGGTGAGTTTGTCAATAAATTGATGTTCCAGCCAATAGAATTCCCTGAATATCATGTGCCAATATTTTCTGTTCAACTTTGCTTTGACTGCATGAAGTACAATTAGCCAGAGGTTCTTGAGACACCAGCCTGAAATGTCTTTTTTTCCAGGGCAAAGCAGGTTTATTTTGAATAAAAATTAGTTACTTAGCTCATGACACAGAAATAAGAGTTCCAGCTGATGGAAAAGTCATAATCCAGAGATCAAGGAAACTGGCCCCCATTCTAAATATTCTGCTGTGGGAGGCAAAAGATAAAAATCTGTTCTGTTGGAAAGTTACAGCAGTTGTGAGAAAGGGGAGCTGTTAAATACATTCAGGTCCCTGCAGCTGTGGGACCAGAGGAGCCACAAGGTGCTGTTTCTTCAACAACCCATATTTATCTTTAGCAGCTTTAAAAATCACATGGAATTACACCACTGAGAGCCTCTGTGCATGGAGCAAAGTGCACAGAAAATGGAGTGTCAGATGTGAGCCACAAGTAAAGGAAAGCCTCTCCTCACTGGTTACAGACTTCATGAGATCATCCATGAAAGCAGAGGGAGATTTGAAACTGCTCTGATCAGAGAAAGACTCAAACTTTCTCCAGTGAAATTACGAGGTAACTGTAATCCTTTCAGAGTCTTAGCAAGTCATTTTACTCCTTTAACTTAGTTGGGAATGTTAAATTGAGAAAATTAAATATAAACTGGACTCTGGAGCAAACCCAGCCTGGTCCCAGAGCCCTCAAACTCTGTTCAAGCCCAGTACAAGCATCCCTGAAAGGTGAACACCAAACCACCACAACTGCTGCATTCTTCCCCAACAACACCTCAGCCAGCTCAGATTTTCTATGAAGTGGAGTTTATTACAACATTAAGGAACAGTATTTAGACATTTATCTTAATGGAATATTTTACAAATCAATTCATACAGAGAAAAGCAAACACAAGGTTGTTTAAATTCATGACAAGTTACATTGTTAAGCTGTTAGCGACAGTGCAGGGCTGTAAACGAGCAATCAAGTTTTGGAACTTGCAGCTCAGAAGGAGATGGTAAAAATACCAGACAAGCAAGAACATTTTTTAGGATTTCTTGTACTCAATTCTTTCTACCTTCACATCATCTCCAATTAGTTGATAGACATATGTAACTACTGTAGAAGCCTGGATGTCCATCAGCACAAATGAAGGAATGATGTTGCTGGAAAGAGAGGAAAAAACTCATATGATTGTGTGTCTATAACCCCCTTAGTGTTTCACCACTATTTAGCAGAAATCACTTCAAGAAAAATGGGAATTAATTCTATAAGTGCAGCACATGAGATCTGAGGCTGTGAAAATTTCATGTCTCAGTCCAGATTAAGCAAGTAAAGCTAAGTTATACAACTCTAAGTATCCTCTCCCTAACATGTAAATTAGAAATATTAACCCTCATGAGTTTGTAGTTCAGTTTTGTTACCAAAAAAAAATTAAAATAATTGCCCCCAATATTCACTTACTTCTCTAAGGCATGGTAGGCTCCTGTAGCTGATCCTGGATTGATATAGAATTTATTTTCGTGTTCAAATGCCTCAAATTTGTGTGTGTGTCCTGAAATGAGGATGTCCACATCAAACTGCCTCTGGAGCAGTGCCAGGCTGGCCATGTCACCCCAGGGGATCACCTGATGGCCATGAATCAGCCCAATTTTGAACTGTCCAACAGTCACAACTTTCTGCTCAGGATAATTCAGGTTCTAAAAATTAAAGAAAAAAACAAACAAACCCAGATTAGACAGATTTATATTCAAACCCAACCCTATGCAACACCAAGAAGGGGAGAGGCTCAGGAACTCATTTCACCACTTTTACTTGAATGAACTCCAAAGGTAAAAAATGTAAAAGATACCCCAAAAAAAACGGACACTACCTCATCAAAGTCACCTCTGACAACATGAACATCCCCAGCCAGGGTCTTGAGGTAGTCATAGGTGTCCTTGGTGCAGAGGTTCCCTGTGCACAGGATGTGTTGGATCTTGCCAGGCACCAGCAGCTTTTTGAACTTGGCCGGGAGGCTGTTGCAGCGATGGGGGATGTGGAGGTCTCCCAGCACCAACACCAACTTCAGGGGCAGGAGGGGAGAGAGGGTGACAGACACGGGTTAGGGCACAGCCAGCACTGCAGTGTCCTCTGCAGAGACACCACTTTGAATTTGGACCCAAAAGCTGTTAAAATAAGGATGGAATGGTGATGGAATTTTGCTCTGTTCCATGGGAAATTATTGTCTTTGCCAGACCATGAGCAGAGGGAGCTTTACAAACACAGGTCAGCAGAATTATTTGTGTTTTGTTGCCAACAGTGCAAAATAACACATTCCTGTTGTACTACCTGATGCATTTTACACAAATTTGGGAGCTACCATAAACTGTCCCACTGTTTTTTCTCTCTAACACATTTCAAGCACAGACCTGGCTAAACTGCAGCCACTTCTCTTAAAAAAACCTCTTCATCCAAGTTTCTCTCACCTTGTTAAAAAAATAAAAACAAAAAATATTTTTAAAAAGCAGCAAATCTGCAACATGTGTTAATAGCTGACCAGAAGAGGAAGGGTGTTCAGAACTCACTGTAGAAACCACTGAAAAACTGAATAAGGCTAAAAAATAACAACAAAATATAAGCAGGGCACTGCAGAGAAGCCAATCCAGGTCACTGCACGGTGTTCCTGTTACCACTTCTATACATTTATAGTTTCAGATGCCAGAATAAAAATGTAGTGTGAGGCTTCAAAATAAAGGACTGAGATGATGCAAGGCCATGGCTTAACAGCATAGGCTTTAAATCTGCAAATAAAGCAATAATGCAAGCAACACAGGGCAAATTAATTGTGCAAAAAGGGCAGGAGAAGCTTTGTAAAGCAGGGAATGTTATGGCACTGCTCTGGGAAAAGCCTGGATCACTCAGCCCTGGGAACTCTAAGACTGGCTCCATATTAAAGAGATTTTTACCTCCCACTTCTTGTTAGTGAGGCACTTCCTAAAATGGTACCCTCAAATGTGTTTGTAAAGGACACAGCATGGATTTATTTCTATAAACAAATATAAGTAGGCTAGGGAATTGTATTTTTAAAGATTCTTTTTCCTCGTGGATTTTCAGGCCATGCAGTTACCTTCAGGCTAACTTGGGTAGTACTTTTGATTGGTTTGGGGCTTTTTTTTAGATTAAGAACACCTCAGTGCCACCAGCAAAGCCATCTGGAGACAGATGGTTGAAAGTACTGGTAAAGCAATACAAAAGCTTTTAAATCAACGAGTGACCAACTTGAAATGAAACCAGGAGAAAGAAAAAATGACATTTTTGATGGTGTTTGAAGAGTAGAGTAACTGTGGGTAGCAGTGATTTGGATTAGTAAGTGGCAATAGATAGATTGTCTTACTGCTGCCTAAAGGACTGAAGTGTGCAGTACCAGTTATGTATTTGATGTTTAGTAAAATTGTCCTGCCACTCACTCACCCCACCGAGCCAGCAGTGTGTGCACCCAGCACAGACATTCCCTTTGCTGACAACGCCAGCCCCACATTTCCCCAAAAATCACACTTCAGCTCTCATTCATTACAGAAAAGCTTGGCAGACCACAGGAACCAAACCAAATGAACAGCACTGCAGGGGGTTTAATCACCACAGGTACCTGGAGCTTAAAGCAGCGGCGAAAAATGACAAAACACTTGGATTTTACCAGGAATTTGGGTGTGATCTGGAGCGGGGATTGACCAGCAGCCCCTAAATTCATCTGGGCCACAATCTAAATTCATCTGAGTGACACGGAGAAACACGAACGAGCCCTTACCACGGGTGTTAGCGAGAGCCAAGGAGTGACTTACTCTGTGCCCAGCCTGATTGGAATGAAGGAGTTGATTGCAGGGGATGAGAAACAGGGCGGAACATGATCAATGTTAAACGAGAGGAAGCAACAGAAGAGAAAACACAGCCAAATGAACGGGCAAATAATAATTAATGAATTGTCGATGTTATGAAAGAAGCGTTAAATAATAATAAACCAAAAAAAAAACAAACCCCAAAACAAACAAACAAAAAAGCTATTACGGTAAAATTAATACAAATTATAAACGGGGCTCCTGCAGTCAGGGCCCGGCCCTCAGCCCCTGGGGGCCTCGCCTCAGCTGGGGACCGCCCTCCCGCCCGCTCTCCCCCGGCCCGGTCGGGTCAGGCCCGGCTCCTGTGGCCGTGCAGGGGGTTCCGGTGTGTCGGGGGTCCCGGGGTGTCCCGGGTGGGGGTCCCGAGGAGCTCCCGCGGTCTCCCCGCTCTCACCATCGCGCCCGCTCCGCTCCGGCCCTCCCGGAACCCGCCCGGCACCGCCCCCGCTACGGCGCCTGCGAAGGGACAAAACAGCGCCGAACGCGCCCGTGCCGAGTTCCACTGGCTGGGTTTTTACACATGTGAAATGAGACTTGTCCCCAAAACCGAGCCGATAATGACACTTGAGAGAGACAGAGACGCTGATTACTTATTTTAGAGCTGCGCAAGCCTGGGCGCTCCGTGCTCTCCCATAAACAAAGTACCCAGCTATCAAAACTTTTTACTATTTATGCGTTTTAGGAAACGAAGGAATTGGTGTTCATTGACTACAAGTTACATAGTTCTTTTGTTAATTAGTATTATATTGGAAATTATTCTCTTGCTTCCCGTGCTAATTAGTGCCATGCTCAGCCTTCTTTTGGGTCGGGGGCGTTTCCTGGGGCTGTCGCTGAGCTGGTGCTGCCAGGGCAGGGCAGGGGCAGCTCCGATCTGTGCTCTGTGTGACAGGGAACGGCTGGAGCTGTGCCAGGGGGGTTTAAATTGGATATCAGGGAAAGGTTCCTCCCCAGAGGGTGCTGGCACTGCCCAGGCTCCCCAGGGAATGGTCAAGGCTGCCAGAGCTCCAGGAGCGTTTGGACACCGCTCCCAGGGATGCACAAGGTGGGATTGCTGGGGTGTTTGTGCAGGGCCAGAGGTTGGATCGATGATTCCTGCGCGTAACTCGGGACAATTCCCAAATGCCGAATTGCGGAATTCCATAATTCCGCAATCCCGGGGCTCCACATCCGGGGCTCCTCACGGCGCAGGCCCCGCCCTGAGGCGTTTCCCGCCCTCCGCGGCCGTGAGGGGAGCGGGGGCGGCCATGAAGTGCGTGATCGGGGGGGCGCAGCTCCGAGGTACCGGGGCCCCGGGGAGCCCGGCACAGGCGGGGATGGATGCGGGACACCGGGAACGCGGCACCCCCGGTACCTCAGGGACGGATCTGAGCGGGACAAGAGCCCCGGGAGCGGAGCGGGGGTCCGCCTCTCCCTCATCCCAGCGGGGCCGGCCATTGTGCTGGATGTGCGCATCTGGGACTCGTCCAGAAGCGCAGGATCTGGGGACGCTGGTTGGAAATGCCATGGCCTGGCTGTGTCCCCCTGTGCTCCTCCAGAGGCACAGCGCGGTTCCTGGCTCCGCATTCTGTGGGAAAAGCTGCTCCGCCACTGCCGGAGGCAAATCCCCAGGCCCTCTGCTGGGTTCCGCTGTGGTTTTTAGGATTCCGTGTCTCCAGATGTCCCGTTGCTTCTCAGTTTTCTGTCTGTTAAATGTCGTTTCTAACCCCGGTGGTGGAGTTTTGTCTTATTGACTTAATTTGTGGTAACACCTGGTGCTGCAAAGGGACAGGCGATGCTCGAGGTGCCTCGTCAGAGGTGGCTTTCCAAAACATTGAGGGTTTGGATAATGAAAATATTAATTAAAAAGCAAAAGTAACATTCCCACCATCAGTTTTCTTTCAAATGTATAAGTTTGTAATGATTCCTCTTGAATTATTCAGGAGAAAGTGCAGTGTCACCTTTTTATTTTAATTTAAAATGCGTATTGCAGTGTTTTCTTTCCCGGGCAGTGTTTGGAAGAGCAATACATGCCATAGCACGGATTAGTGATGAATTCTGGTTTGATCCCATAGAAAAAGGTGTAAGTGAATTTTATTTATTCTAATTTTAAAATCTTTATTATAAGCCCAATATTTATATTATTGGATGTTGTGTTTTCCTACAGATACCTTTACATTCACAGCACCCTCCACTTTCAATATGGACAAATGCCATATTTTCTGTGATTGTAATTATGCAGATTCCATCATGGAAGATTTTATTCCTACTCTGCCCTAAGATCCTTTGATTTTTTTGTTGTCCAGGACATCTGGATTAATGCCACGGGGTTCAGTTCTGTTGTCAGGGGTCACAAGGGTTGAGTTTTGTACCACACAGGAGCTGCCTCTAAAAACAACATGTTTTGTACCGTTGTGACTCAACAGGAAGAACACATCCATTAATGCTTCTGATTAATCAAACACCATTTCCAGCAGAATTAGTGTTTTCTCCAGAGGTTTCTTAGTTAAAAGTGATCAGCTCTCCTTGACTCACTGGGACGATGGAAAATCACAAGTGGAGATATTTGGTTTTACATCTGAAGAATTTTTGAGGTGTGAGTGGTGCCTTTGCTCATCTGTATGGATCGTGTCCCTCAAATGCCTCAAACACAAGCTCTGGGTGTTTCTGTAACTCAATTATTTTTATAAATAATTGTAAAATCAATTTAAAAGTATGTATTTTTATTGATTTTTTTATCATTTTAAGATGTAAATTTCCAGGTTTGCTGGTGGCACTGAAGTCCATGGGAAGTTTTTTTTAAAACGTTCAATATGAGACAGTTTTGATTTAATAAATTATTTTACTTCTGTTCCCTCTGTGGTTGGATTCTGTGATGTTGGAGACTCTACTGACTCTGTGATTCCATTTCCAGCTTGCCTTAAGATCAGTGAATTCCTCGAGGTCAGCATATGCATGCGTGTTCTTCTCATCCATGTTTTTCCAACATTACTGCTGGACAGCCGTGTCCCAACCATGTCAGAACGAGCAGCAGTTATCCCTCCCCTGTAAATTGATAATTAAGGTACATTTTAGTGAGTTGTTACACACAGCAGCAAATTAACCCAATTTCCAGCTGAAATTATTGTGGGTGAGGATCAGCCACAGAGCAGTTTGGGGAAGCCTTAAGAGCAGCAGCTTGAGATAAACCAGGGTACAAACCCAGGGAAATTATATTTATTGTAAAGCTGCTCTGGGAGTAACCTCTACACCAATTTATTTTTTTTTTGCAGTCAGTCCTCCCTGTGTTTAGATGTGTAAATGTGCTGGAAAGGAATGTAGAGAAGTGCAGCATCTCCACCAGCCCCAGTGACCAACACATCACCTTTCAGCTCCTCTGCAGGCACGGTAAGGTCACAGGGGAGTTTAAAAGCACAACATTTAATGCCATTACCAACACAGGAGCAGGTCTGTCATCCTCAGCCCAGCAGGACTGGGAATGTTCATCAGCATCAGTCTTTGCAAAATTCCTAAATAAACATCATCTCCCCCCACAGAGCTGTGCTGTGCTGGAGGCAGTGGTTCATATTATCAATAATCCAGCTGGGGTTACTGATCTGAGGATAATACATTGAATTAGGTCTGCAGAGCTTAGCACATCCTTACCCAGAAAGGCAGAGATCTGTAGGGTTTGTGTTCTGCATTCCACTCCCATTTATATTATTTTATCAGTTAATTACTGAGGCAGTTTTCCCACCCTGCATTTGTTGCACTTGTTGCACTTGTTGCTGTTCATTTATTTCTTGTGGATCCTTAAAAACTCAGATGCTGTCCAGGCACAATAATAGGATGGAGGGAATCTGAGGTGGCAGATGTGTTCCATTTCCTGTTTGTGGTGGGTTATTTCCATATAGCTGGACTAAGTCACTTACTTCCTCTATTGAAAAATTAATACTTTAAAAAAAACCCTTAAAATTAAAGCCAAGCACTGATTTTTGTTCATTTATTCCTTTGTACTCAGGTGTTGTAAAAACCTATAACCTGACATTTCAAGAGTGTGATCCCTTGCAGGCTGTTTTTGCAAAGCACATGTGCCCAAACATTCTTAAAGTCCACTCCAGGTAACAAAACACAGAAATATTTTTTTGAGTTTTACTTTCTAAAGTAACGAATGCTAAATAGTCATAGATTGAATTATTTTAGTGTTGAATGACATTTTATAGGCTGCTGGCTGATGTGATGATTCACTTCCCAACCAGTCAGGAAGAAATAACCTTGTCAGTAACTCCAATGAAAGTTTGTTTCAAGAGTTACACTGAGGAAGACACTGGTAAGGAAATTCAAAATGTGAACCAATACTTGGGCTTTTAACTTTTTTTTTTTTTTGAGGTGAACTCCAGGAATAATAACTGTCACGACATAAACGTGGGATGAATTTTATGGCTGAACAACATTTTTAACAGAACATTATAGAGAGAGATTTTAAGTCATGCTGCCACCCTCTGGTTTTAATAAATTAAATAAATTTAAATAAATTGAAACATCTTCCTGGTGTCAGTGGCAGATCTCAGACTGAGCAGCCAATTGAAATAAATTAAGCCACTTGCTGTAGGCTTGAAAGAGGTAATTACTGTGCTGCAAGAGCAGCAGCCTGGCAACTGCCAGGAAAAAGGGGATAATTTTATGTTTTAAAAAGAACTATTTAAATCTGAATACCACAATTATAGAATTGATATCATTAGAGAGTATATTTTAGTCTGAGGACAGCACAGAGTGTCAGCACTGTTACTGCCATGGTCACATCTCCAGGAGCTGGAGAACGAGCTGGAGATTCTTGGGGTGTGACTCAAACTAATTTTGAAGATGTAATTGTGGTTTTGAAGTAGAGGTTCTTGTGTATCATATAATAAAGGAGATGGTTTTCATCTTGTTATGACCAAAGCTGGGGAGAACAACCTGGGAAGAGCCTGGAGCACAGGGGTGGGAATAGGGCTGGGAACAGGCTAGGAGAAGCAACAAGTGATAGGAACTGGTTGGAGTGAAACAGGGCAGAAATTACCGAAAATAAAGAGATTACATTTTTCAGTGACACATTTGGGGACTTCAGAAACATTCACTTACCAGGACTACTGTAAGAAAAAAAGTGAAAAAAACCGGTACAATTGTAAAGAGATCCCAAAACCGCAGTGAGGGAAGAGAGGAGGGGCAGTGAGAGGCGCTGTGCTCGTGGTGAATCTCCCTGCCCGCAGCACCTCCCGTGTCCTTCGAACCCCTCTGCCCACAGCTGCTCTCCTTTGTGGCTCAGCCGCGGCTGCACGGTGTGACAAACAGCCCTGCCACAGCCACAAGGAGCTTCTTACAAGAGCCTGTTTGAGCTCTGGGAGAGAAAACAAAGCTCCTGAGCAGAGAAAGGGAAGAGTGGGAATAGCCTGGAACTCTTCCTTGGCAGCCTGGCCTCAAGCTGCTGTGGAATTTCTCTGAGCTCTCCAGGACTGTCACACACCCATTGACAGCCACGGAGTAATCTCATGGTAACAAAAAAACTGAATACCTGAAACTGAACAGCCAATTTCCTGTTGCCACTTATGTGTCAGGAAAAGATTCTAATTTAAAACAAAGAGCTTGAGTCCACCTCCATTGTGCTCTGGTGATTGTCAACAATTTTGATTAATCTCTTAATTAAAGTCACGCTGCATTTTGGGCTTCCCATCCATGCAACAATAGGCAGCTGGGAATATTATTTGTGATGGATGCCTGTGGAAGAAGCAGATCTGTAAGAACAGCAGCAGATGTTAAGTTAGATCACACAGCAGAACATGGAATGGGTTCTATTAAAATCCATTCAAATCTACAATGTACTGCAAATTGAGGATTTTACTTCATTTTAGTATGTATATAAGCTAAACGTTTATTACTGTTAACCACTATAAAACCACAATTATTTGTTCAAACAATGCTTATGTGAAAACCTCAGGGTTACAGTCACAGCTTTGTTGGTTCAAACTTCACTGCTGTGGGTCCCTGACTTTGTTGTTATCTCAAACAGACTTTTCAAGGACAATGCTTACTGAGATACAGCTCAGTCCAGAGGAATTTGACTACTTTCAAGTTGGAGTAGATTCTGAAGTGACATTTTGCCTTAAAGAATTGAGGGTAAAGTAAGAATTTGTCTGGGAAGAAAACCCATTTCTTATTAATTTGCCTGACTGGACCAGGACAACACAGGATGGTCCCTGTGGAATGGCCCTGGGCTGTGTTCCACCAGCCCTCCTGACAGCAGCAGGGTTTCACCACCTGGTTGAGGATTAGCTTTAAACCCCAGGATCTGCAGGACACCTCAGAGCCTTTGAAAGGCAAACAAAACACTTCTGAAACAGATGTGGTTTTTGTGCCAGGGAAGGCATCGTGACCAGGGAAGTTCTCCATGCAGAACCTCCTCTGGCAACGCTCTGGCAGGGAAGGACAGTAATTATTCTTAAAAGCAGCAGACTTTCCCCCTCTTTTTGCCAGTGAACAGCAGCTGGGATAAACTCAAATTCCAGTATTAATGTTCTGGGTTTAACGAGCACTTCACCCCCTACCCTCCTCTGCAGGGCCTGCTGGCGTTTTCCGAAGCCACGAGCGTTCCTGTGTCCATCCACTTCGACAGATGTGGGAAGTAGGTGTGGGAACTGCCCTGGCTGGGACCCCTGCAGTCACCCACTGAACACTGAACTGCAGATTAGGGCAGATTTTCATTTCAAACCAAAAGCCATTTCTAAGCTGCAATCCAGAGTTTGTAATTCCACATAAAACACTGAACCTGGGCATTGCCAAGGCAGCCGTGCTGTCTGATGAGCTCCCTGTGTATAAATTACCTGGACACCTGAGCCTCTCAGTCCCCTGCAGGCAATTTATTTAGCACTTTAAAGAAACAATACGTTTTCTGAATAAATATAATTTTAATAATTACATGTTTAATGCTATAATTTGACTCTGCTACTGCACAGCATTTGCTGATTGGAGCAGTGAGATCTCTTACAGGAGCCCCTCTCTCATTCCTCAGTAGCAAATACAGGAGGTTTTCAGCTTTTCAGAGGAGGCCCTTTTTAATTCATAGGTAGAGTCACAGGGTCTGTGTCACCTCTCACAGTATCTGTAGTTCCCTGTGCTGTTTGGTCTCAATATTTGTGTTTAGACCCATTGCTTTCAGCCTTGAGGACCTGCTGCTGGAGGCCAGCTTTATCCTGGCTACCTTGTGTGAGGCTGAGAAGGAAGCAGCTTCCCCAGAGCCTGCCTGCTCTGGACCACGGCCCTGGCACAGGTAACAGGGGCTGAGGGGGCAGGTGGCCTTAAGAGGGTGAAAAACTCAGGTTTTCACAGGAAAACTGCACTACAGGGGTTCAGGAACATCTGAGCAGCACAACAGCAATAAGGGGGTGCAAGAGAGAACATTGTGTACGAGCTGCTGCTTTCTCATCTCCATGGGATCTGGGTGTAGCAGGAGGGGAAATGCTGACAATCTCCTCTAAAGCTGTAACCTTTCACAAACAGAAAATATATTCCAATGAAACACAAAGCCAGTTACTGACCTGCCCTACTCTGTGCAATGCAGCTCAAGGACTGGCATGGATAAATCTGCCCAGACCTCCATGGATGGAGCCAGCAACGCAGACACAGCCGCTTCCAAAAAGCCACAGCAGAAGGGAAACACTCCGAGCATGCACTCGGCAAAACCCCCAAGTGCTCTGGAGAAACAAGAGGTAAAAAATATTCCCAGAGGCACAGAGAGGGATGTGCCAGGAAGAGCAGGAGCAGCCACGGCCGAGGCAGCGGGAGGAGAGGCCACAGAGGCTCCTCATGAGAAGGTGAGGGAACTCCCCACGGTGTCAGCAGTGGAACCCCACCACTGCTGGGAACACTCCTGAGGGGCAGGTGGGTTGCACTGGCTGAGAAAGATCTTAAAAGTGGCAAAAGCTTCACAAATAATTAATGCCCAAATTTTGTATCGTGGAATTCTTACCTGTACAAATATTGCATTTTCCAGTTCCACTCCTTATTCTTTGGAGCTGTCTCTTACAAGGAGAAGGAGGCTCTTGGTGACACCTTCCAGAGTTTGGTGACAGCCAGTGACACTGAGGAGGAGCTGGGTGCCTTGCAGAGCTCCCCGGTTCTGTAGTGCAGGGACAGACAGTGGGGAGTGCAGTGCAGGCCCAGCCTTTGTCACTGCTGCTGTGACCCAGCAGCACAGAACGTTCTGGAATTGTCAGTGCTCTTGTAGTGGCACAAATTTAGGTCATGACTGACTCTGTTGAGGTTTGTGTGTTCTGCAGGAACTGCTGGGGGTTCTGCTCTCAGAACACTCTCACTAGAGAGAGGCTCAGTTTGAATTCAAACTCTGCGACCACATCAGGCAAATGAAGCCGCTGTTCTGGTTAAGGGTGCTGGAAAAATAACCCAGCCCAGCTCCAGGAGAACTCAGGTTTTTACAGACTCTGTAGAACCGGGGTTTAACTGAAAAAACAAAGTTGTCACAGAACTGCATTTTAAAAAATAAAGGTTTGTGTTTCAGACTTGTATTATTCTTTCCTTTCCCTGCGTCTCCTCCACCCCACATCAGGGGCAGTGCAGTATTTCCAAAGTCACACTGGAATACAACACCAGTCAATTAAGGGATCGTTTTCTGTCTGCCAGGCTGCTGCAGAAGGCATCGGGTGTCGCTCAGGTGTGCATTTGAGAGCAGTGCAGGGAGGTCACAGTGACAGCCCAGCCCTCCCAGCCCTGGCTGTGCCTCTGTGCCACCAACCCATCCCCACATCAACAAACAGAGGGTTTTTGCAGGCAACTTGACTTTAAAAAGCACATTTTAGTATAAATACTATATTTATTAAATATCTTTACAATTTATTTAAATGTATTTACAGAACTATTCCTGCATAAGTTATACCTCAGACATGAAATTTACATAATTGCCTCTTAGGTAAGCATAGATGATAGTCTCATTTTAACAGCAACAAAAAAGCATCCTCAGATACAGACTCAGATTTTGCTTCATTGTTTCAGCTATCTTTGTCAGAAACTACCACATACAGTCGGGTTCTCCACACAGCAGCTGGAGAAAGGATGTCCCTTACCAAGAGGTGGACATTCCATCACTAAATCCTCCCACTCCTGCCACATGGTCGCCTCTCCCTTCTCCTCCACTCACTTGTAACTGCCTGGTCCCAAATCCGGTTTTTGGTTTGGTTTTGCTTTCAGCCTGAAGAAGGACATTTCTGACTGTATGTCGCAGCTCTCCCAAAGATAGCCAGGAAAACAGCAAGGAACCAGAGCTCTTCCAATTCACCACATCCTAGCCCTGTTCCACCCCAATCCCTACGGCCGCTGCTGCAGCAATCCCAGGTTCCTGGGGGACAAAGCTCCTCCTGTTCCTCCAGATCCCCACTCCCAACCCAGCAGCTCCCAAAACAAACCACAACCCCCTGCAGCAGCTCCAAGCCAGCCCGTGCTCCGCTCGCTTCCAACTCAGGGAACACCTTTCTTGTACATTCCTCTCGTGAACATTCCCGCTAACCTAACCCCTAGCAAGTGTTACTGCTTCATGCATCGCTGGGAATTATTTTTGATAGGATGGGCCCTGTCACTTCCTTCTCCAAAGATCAGTTGTGCGCAGACAGCGTTAAGTTCATAGGAAAAAATCAGGTTTGATATGTTCAGAGTGCACGTCTTAAAAAAAACCCAAAACAATCAAGCATGTGATAAAAATATCAATTCTTTATAATACAGTATTGCTTTATAAACAGATGGAAAAGCTAAAAGCTTTACTGGTCTTTGGTGTGCCCGGTGAGGGAAAAACTCATGATTTGTAAATCAAAACCCAAATTTGTTCTTTATTTAAAAAAACCCAACAGGTCATGGTGTGATATGAGGCAAACGGATTTGCGGATACAGACAGGGAGCGCGCCCGGCCCTGGAGGAGCGGGAATTCGGGAATTCCAGACCCTCTGACCCACACACGTCCCCAGGGAAAGGTCTGGAAAGCCGGGAAGGGGAAACAGGGAGGACTGGGGACTGTGCTGAGAGCAGAGGACAGCCAGGGGCCACAGGGGCATCGCCTGAAGGGAAGGGCAAAGGGAAAGAAGAATTGATCAAATCTGCTCTAATCCAGAAGCGTGCAGAGTAAATACTGGATAAATGTAAAGACACCCAGAGTCGGGAGAGAAAAGCCCCTCCCGGACAAGAAACAAAGCCCTGTTCTGCATGTGAATACATTCCTCCAAGACAGCCAGAGACAGCTTGTTCAGGTTAAAAACAAGGACTGACAGGTTGTGCAAAGTTCTCCACCACTCACTGTTTGTGTGTCACAAAACTAATTAATTTTTCTTCATTAATATAATCCTCCCCATACCCTCACCAAAATCCTATTTTGGTCAAGTTAGGGTAGTTAAGGCATTTTGACGAGTAATTACAAGGTGATTTAAAGTAGATATCTAACATTATGCCAATTGAGGAATAGCAGATAAATTACTGAAGAGCTCCCAAATTAATCACTTATTATAAATGAAATGCCTGTTACAAGCATGATGCACTGAAATATAGTAAAATGACATGTACATGGTACATGTTAAATGACCTTAAATAAAAGCTTGACATAGTTACGCAAATATACAGTACAAGTCCACAAAAATTCTTTAAACAAGTTGAGGTAACCTCAAACTTAAACAGTTTTAATACAATAAACCAGGTAGTAAAAATCTCCTCTTGAGAGCAGGTAAGATTCCTTACTGACCAAGTTTAACTGCACTCACCTAAACAGCAACATTACCCGACTTTTTATATATAAAAACATGGCTTTAATTTATTTCTACATACTTCTCTACCAGCAAAAAAGTTAATGAAAAACTGACCAAAAATATATATATCTTTACAGCTCTCAGCTTTCGTATGAGCCTCAGGAAAGGAAAAGGAAAGCTGGCTGGAAAAGGGGGGACAAACGTGAGCTACTGTCATTGAAAAGGAAATGTCATATTGCAAAGTGGCTGTTAGATAACTGTAAACATCATTAAGGATCATTGAAAACCCTAAACTTTAGTTAAAATGAAATGTAAGCTTTGCTGATTATTTTCATTAAGTTTCCATTTTCGTACTCGCTGCCGCTGCCGCAGCAGAAGCAAAGAGGTGCCTGTTTGAGTCAGAAAGGATCAACTGGACTTAAACTGGTGCAGCATATTCTGTTCTACAAGCAAGAGTGGCAATTATTAACACAAATTATGTTTTATATCAACAACAGAATTATCTACCCGAAGTGAAGACGCTCGGATTGAGGATGAGCTGTTTTGTGCAACCTCCCACCGTAGCATTTACCATCATCCCACGCTGAGATGGGTTCAAATGCTGAAAGACCTTAAGTGTGGCCAGCTTGGCTGTTTGAGACTGAGCTAGAATTTTTGTTTAAAAAAAAAAATAGTAATTATCCACAGCCAAAACATCCAGAACCAGGCCCATTATGGACGAATGATCTGCAAAACTTTTAAGATCACAGTTAAGCACCTGAAATCACAAAACACATTTGCATCCATATAACTTGAACTAGGTTTGTTTGAAATCTCGTACTAGAAAAGGCTCCTAAGGCTGACACCATGGATGGCAAGAGCAGAATGTTTACAGCAGTTATAAATCTCCTGAAAACCGGAGCTCAGAAACACGAAACCTCGGCTATCACTGGAACAAGACTATGCTTTATGGAACTGGGTCTGTAACACACCCTCAACAACAGCGAACGTTCCTAGGAAATAGAGTAATATGCCCTCGTGCGGAGGCGTTACCTATTGATCTAGTTTGAAAGGTGATCAACCAATTCTACTCCTTGGAAAGTCACATCTGCAGCGCAGCAAGGCTGTGGGATGGATCCTCCCCTGCTCCGGACAAGGACTAAGCTCTCAAAGAAAAGCTCCAAGCCTTGAGCTTCTTCCTCTCTTGCTGGCAGACCAAGACCAGTGGACTACGAGTGGTTCTTAGAAAGGGCCTCAGCTGCGTCTCGGGCCAGGCTCCGGGCTCAGGGCCGGCTGCCCGGAGCAGCTGGGGAGGAAGGAACAATCCTGCCAGCAGGAAACCGGCCGGGGGCAGCTCGGACAGCGCCAGGACCTCAGTCTGTGTACTCGGCTACGATGGAAAGAAGGACGGTGATGTCGTCTGGTTTCCCCCCTGCAATAGAAGAAAAAACCTTTTATTTCATCAAACCACAGTGGGATGTCTTCTGAAGGTCTGAGACATTCCCCATGGAGAGCTCTTTAAAACTGGTTTAGGTGTTCAAAACCTGGTTTGAGTAGCCACAAACTCTGCCTCCCCCACCTCCTTTCCAAACTGAGGGGTGCAGTGACATTTAACACAGCACAAAACCACTCTCCTTTCAAGCTCCAGTGAGATCAAACTATGAAAAGGAGGTCAGAACCTTGAACATTGCTGGTAGCTGGCAGAGCACAAAGCCTGCTCTCAGCAGACTCTCTAATAAATGCACAAAACACCTGACACTGCTTTGTTACACGTAAACAGCCATGAAATCAGATCTCCTCAGGAATTTCCACTGTAAATCAAACAACACCTCTTTAGCATCTTCTCCAGCACTGTATTACCTCAGGTCTTCTAAAAGCTACTTAACATTTTTAATAGTTATTTTTCAATCCTCAATAGTCAGAGCAACACATTCAAATCCTGGAGAAATGGCCCAGAAGAGAGGTTTTGTTATGTGGGAAGTCAAAGCAATCCCCTGGAGTCTGGAGATCTGCAGCTTCATTACTGAGTGACTGAGCTTGGAGCAACACAGAGCCCAAGTGCGACAGCTGCTACCTGAGGAAAGGGGCTTAAGGTTCTTGCAGGAAATCCTGCCCTTCTGATACAGAGATGAGAACATCTTTACTGGCAGAATTTTATTTATTCGTTTAGTTAAAAGTAAAAAATCGTTAAAAGAAAGATGTTTGCTCAGGCTCTGAGGTCTGCCAGGTGTTTTCCCAATGCCTTTCTAAAGCACAGAAGTAGAACCAACAGACAGATCAGTATGGGGATGCCAATGATACAAGAGTTTCAAATTGCAACTAAAAAACCAATCCCAAATCTACCAAAGAGTGGGCAGAACCTCAGCTGAAACACAGCAGTAAGATGAGACCTTAAAAAAACCCCCAAACAAAAAACCCTCACACACCACCCACACACCCGAATCCAAGCAACAAGTAAGTACAGGAGTACTGGAGAACTCCTCTCAGGCAGGATTCCTGGGGCAGGAATGCACAGATTACATTAAAAATAAAACAATCAGGGCACTGTGTTCTCCATGCTCCAGCTGCTTCCCCACGGGAGGCTCCTGCTCTGCTGGGGCCATGACGGCCTGTGCAGACCCTGGGGGCTTTGCCAAATCCCACACCAGTTTGGTGCTCTCCTGCCAACCACATTTGCTACTATTCTGTTTTCCTACAGGATTTTGGAACAGCAGAACTTCACTCTGCTAAAGATGTCTCCAAGACAGCAGCAGCAGGAGGAGGAGAAGCTCTCACCTCTGACATTCAATCCGTTGTCACAGGCGAACTGTGCAAAGGGTGACATGTACGTGGGGTCATAGGCCAGCTCGTGGGCTTGCTCAGCAATGCTCCTTGCAGTCTGCTGGATGCTCTCGTAGTTGGAGTTCTAAATTCATGAGGAAAGAAGTTTATTCTTATTCAGTTGTCTACAGAAGTTTTTGTGCTGATCCATGTCAGGTTTGGAGATCCCTCACTGCAAACAGAGCCTTCCCCATTCTTTAGGCTTTGTAAATTGGGTTATAACTGTGGATCTTCACAAGGGACAGCCAGACTTCAAATCCCCACCAGCTCAAGGCTGGGTTTGGAGCATTTCCAGAATTTAGAAATTTAGAAGAATAATACTCAAAACAGCCTAAACCATGTCACCTGAAGGGAACAGGACATTTGGCAGCTGTCTCTGCAGTGCACCCTGCAAGGACCTTCCCTCCCTCCCTCCCAGGCAGGCTCTGGTGAAGTATTTGTTTTATCTTGAGTGTAAGTCTTGCACCTCTGGCTCTCTCACCCCAAGAGCACCCTTGGGGAGAAGGGGCACCTCAGAGTCAGATGAGAAAAATGCACTGAGAGCACACAAACCTTCTCCAGGCTGTGTTTTAAGGACATTTTTTTTTCCCTGCTTCAGTAATTCTGCTGCTTTCCTCCCAGGCTTTTCTCACTCAAGCCAACATGACAGACAATCACTGCTCTTTTTGTCTGTAACCATTTTTAAATGCCTTGTCATTTCAAGAGCCTTCCCCGCAGGTTTGGGAATTAGCAGGCATTTATGTGATTAACTTTTGGCTGAACCTCTTGGGGAACTCCAGTGCCTTTCCCAAACGCGCCAAAAGGTGGAGCTCAGCTTTCTTCCACAAGGGAATTCCAACTCCAGTGGCCAGCCAGGACAGCCTTGCCCTGTGCACACACAAGGGTGTGAGGTGGCTTCAGCCCCAGTGACACATTAGTGACCTGTGGAGCTGCAGGATAAGAGGAGGCCAAATTCTCTTCAAACCACGCTGCAATTCTCTTATTTGCATTTCACAGCAAAATAGTTTCCTCAAGGAGTTTATACATATTGATATCTCCTTAAGTGTACTTTCCTTTCTGTAAGTAAATAGCCTGAAGCTAAATGTTCTCAGCCAAGTTAAAATATTTTCATGTATTCTTACCATTTAAAAAGAACATTTGTGGTCACTAATGTGGAAAAGTTGACAGGATTTTTTTTTTCACAGAACACTGAAGATTTTCAAGCATGTGCAACCCACAATTCAGATAGCCCATACTATGTCAGGATTACTGGTTAGAGAAGCTGAAATTTATTTTAAGTGTAAGCTCACCCTCAAGTAACCCAGGAGAGGATTCTCCATTTCCCTGTGTATCATCTCCAACCTGCAGGTGCAGTGTGAGGCCAAAGGCAGCACCTGCTACTGAACATCTCCTCCTTCCCTCCTCCTCCCTTCACCGGTTACTGACATGGAACCAGCTGTTACTTGGGAAATTTATGCCCAAGCTGCTACTTCTGGATTCAGCCTGGATGCAGATCCAAGAGAAAGCCCTCTGGGGTCAATGTCCCTTGCGCTGCTCACATGGGGTATTTACCTGGAAGGCCTTTTAAGGATACAGCACTTTGTGATGGGGTTCTTACATAAAACACAAAGGTTTTGGGTATTAGAAGTAAAGGTAGCAAGTAGAAAGCCAGCAAAAAAGCTGTGAGAGCTTGAGAACACACACACTCACCTTCAGCTTTTTCAACTCCTGCAGGATCATGTAGTCAGGCATGTTGTCGAACAGTCCGTCCGTGGCGGTCAGGATGATGTCCCCAAGCTGGACATCGAAGGACGTGCTGTCAGCAGCCTCGGGGCTGGGGATGGACAGAGCTTACAGGACTCCAGCCCTCACAAAGACACCAAACAACCTCAAACAGCACATCCACAGCTACTGCACTTCACTGCTCTTTGGGGGTTTGTGCAAGATAAAGGAATAATCACTCCCTGTGGAGCTTTATAAAGCATCAGGCTGGGCTGTCAGGAAAGTCCCATCACAGACCCTGTGACTGCGAACAGGTCCTGGTCCAGCTCCTGCACCCAGGATTTGCAGTTAAAATTCCCTCATGAACAATGCTGCAAACTAATCTGCTCCAGGAGTGTGTCTCCATGGAAACCAGTAAACAGAATGGCAGCTCAGGGCTTCCTTCTGCTCATCTTGAAGATATAAGAGAGAGATTCTTGAAAGAACAATTAATAACAGGCCTGGCTCAAACACTTCAGGATTCTGAATGACTTTCTAATCCAATGTCTGGAAATCACTACCAGGAGACCAGAGTCTGTTGGAATGCTTGTGTCTAACACATTACACAACACCAAGAGGAGAAAACACCCAGTTTGGACATGAATATTGCTGCAAAATCTGATTCTCAGAAGCTACATAACAACAAACCTTTCATTTTTAAAGACTCTTCAGGGGTCTGTAAGAAGGAGAAATCACTGCATCCCAGGCCATTGGGCTCTGCCAAAACACAGAGGAGCTGCTTTGCTCAACTGATGTGTAGCTTCAGGAAGGCTGATGGAGTTAAGATTGCCTGCCTATGCCCATATATAGCCAAATTCATCACTGAACTGGGACAACAAATAAAAAAGGACAGGAGAAGTGTTTCGACAAGGAGCATGAGTACTAATTAACGTCAGGAACAGTGCAGGAACCAGCCAGAAAGCTGTAATCATGATTCAGAGCTGAAGTGTGGGAGCACATTTATCTTGTGCTTTCCTTATTACTGGATGACTCAGATTACTTGGCCTCCCTGACTTCCACTGGACATTATCAATTATCTTTCTGCTCTTTGTTTTTATGGTCTTCCTACAGATGACAGAGAATCTCAGAAAATTAAAGATTTTTTATAGCTCTGGAATTTCAAGAGATCATTTAATTTTCATCTAACAAAGAACCTGGATTACTGAAAGGGTTCTAATTTCAGAGTCCTACCCTGGCTTCCTCTCAGCAGTTGCAGGATGAAGAAATAAAACCACACACAAGAACGGTCAGGAGTTTCAACAGCTTAACCAACACTTTCAAAAAGAGCTATTTTGGATTAAAGTCTCAACCTTTACTGCATCAGCCCTGATACTGCAGAGAATCATTTATGTTGGAAAAGACTCAAGCTCGTTGAGTCCAAAACTTCAGCTGCCTACTGCACTCCCTTTATTCCATGGCCACTCTTTGAAGATCCTGTTACCACCTCCTTATATTCAGATGAGGGATATCACTTTAATGAGTGAGACATTTTGAAAGCTGTGTTTTAACACATATTTGAAAGCTGTTTATTTTTGAGTTTATTTCATATTACTGGTGAGACTTCACAAAGTCAGGATGGATCAGCCTGACATTCCTAAGGGAAGACACAAGAACAAGCCTGCTTTTGAAACAACTCATTTCTGTGAACAGATTGTCCTTTCCTCATACTCTCATTCCCAGCTTGGTGTTCTGCCAAACAGTTTTTTTGCTGGTTTTGGTCAAATACAATATGCTGCTGGAAACAGCAAGTTGGAAACACAAGTTACAGTCACATGTCCCTCTGCTCTATTCTTCAAGCACTTGAAACCTCAGTGCCAAAATATCTAAATTAGCTACTCCAAACAGTCCCAAGGGAGTACAGGCAGGGATTGGAACCAAAGCTCTGCTGGGAAGTCCAGCCACTTGTCCACACACCAGCTATAGTGGGTGACATCTTCCCATGGATCAGAACAAGCCCATGGCAATGGGAATATGCCACCATGAATAGCCCAATAAATTCAGACTGTGCAACAGGTACAAAGTTAAGTAGTACAAGGTGAGAAATGTTCATGTTACCCAAAAAGGGAGGGTGGCAGGTGCAGGACCTGACTGGACACGTGTTTATATCCTGTGTGGTACAGAAGAGCCCCACAGCAGCAAAACTACAACTTTTTGGGAGCTGGTCACATGCACAGATTAAAAATTAAGGTTCCTCTTCCCCCTTACCTGTCACTTAAGACAACTCCTTCTGCTTCTGGTGGAGCTATGGACAGTTGGAAGGGAGTGTTGAAGTAATGCTGCTGCTCGTCGGATCGATGGACGACTTCCCCACCTCTGACTACCAAAAATCCAGAATCTCCCAAGTTGGCTGTATGTAAACGATGACTTGATCTGTCCAGGACTACTATACAAGCTGTGCTGCTCCCTGCAAACACAGTGACTGCAGTCAGCCTTACAGAAACTGCTTGTTCTCTCACTGATCTGATCAATAATTCAAAAATTACAACATTCATCAAAGCTTAAAAGTCAGGAGAAATGGAAATACTCAATAATGGCAGAATTAATATAAAATAAAACTAGCAAAATGCTAGAAATCTTTGCAATACAAATGATGATTTTTGTGTAGAATTTACTCTTCCTGCTTTGATTTTGGTAAACACATTATGCTGACAAATACCTGTTTTGTTTGGCTTTATTTACAGTTTTCCATCCCAACATATGTCAGCACATTCTGCTATAGGACCGGATTTACAGAACTCACATAAAATACTGAAATTCCGAAATCATGGAGATAATAGAATTCTAGTAGCATCCATACAATGCTAGGAGCTCTCCACACAGTTTCACTCATCAGCTGTAAATAAACCACACCAAGTAAAGACCTGTTTGCAATTAAGTATTAGGTCCTGCTGCATTTCTCTGCTCAGAACACGAAATGCTTTTCCTTCCAGCCTGGCTCTTCAGAGCTTGCTTCAGGTTCAAAAAATAATAATCCTGTCAGATCCTCAGGACACCAACTCCACAAATTTAAGAAAAAAAATGTTTCAGAGACAAATACTCTTCCAAATTAAAGTAATAGCAAAATACATGATGTCAACTGTGCTTGGAACTATCCCAGCCATGCTTGAGGGCACTGAGGAATTCTCCACTCATTCACTGGGAAGTAGCCACCAACTGTGCTTGGTTGCAAGCCACAAAAATGCTGTATTGCAAAGAAGCCCAAGTCCTTCACAGCAAGCAGCAATCGCTCAGCTCTGCAAATAGGACAGGACAGCACAACCACCAAAAGACCTTTCAATCCCCAAGAGGGGGAAACACAGCTACAGCACTTCTGCCCCATGTCATGGGCTTGTGAACTGTCTTCACCTTCTCCCCTCATGTTCTTCCAGCAGGATTTTCCAAGCACAGCTCCATGCTGGACAGACCACAAGCTTGCAGTGAGCAAAGCTTAGGATCAGGCTTGCTAGTGCAGAAGTCCAGCTGGCTCCAGGCACTGCCTGTTCCAGACAATTCTCTTTCTAATACAGAGAGTTCCCTGCAATGCACTTGCCCTGAATCTGTTCTCTAGTGAACACACAGGACCTTCCCCATCCTTAATGAATGTTAAGTCAAAGAAGTATCACTGGAAAAAAAATCTTGATTTTATATGTGACAGTGTTCAAAACTGTGCTGCAACACAAGAGTGATTAAATAAATGGCACAGTTTCCTCCCATTTCAGTTTTATATTATTTGCTGGATTCAGTGCTGATGAACCAAGTATCCAGGCTTAAAGCTCAACAGCAAGGAGAAGTTACTGCCTAATGAATCCTCCTCAATGAAGTCTTCTCCTGCCCCTTTATTTTAAATAAACTCTAAATGCTCATTGCTGTGGTAATTCCAAGACTTTATTCCTCCTTCTAAAAATACTGTTCTCAGTTAAAGGAGAAACAGTAAGGATCATTAGTTTCAAATTCTAACTCTATTAGCAGAGTGTAACCAGGAGGCCATGTGTGGAATGCAGATCTTGTGACTCAGCACACGCTGCTTTTCAGCACTGCAAAGGTCAAGCCTAGCGGAGCTGCTCCATCTCCAAAGGCACAGGGAGAGCTCTCGCCAGTGCCCCACTTTGGAGCTCACTTACAGCTACAGCTGCTTTGCACAAATAAGCACCGTTCAACACACCAAATCCTAATGTAATTACTGACCACTGCTATTTTCGTGACACTTAAGGTCACTCCTGAGGTTCCAACCTATTCTTTAGGCATATAATGCGAGAACATCTGCTCCCAGCTCAGCAGACAAGTTAAATATAGCTCACACAGCACTGCTCTGGCACAGGAGCTTAAGGTCAGGTGAGCCGTGTGCATTTTGGCAGGGCAAACACTCTCTTGGTGCAGAAGAGGTCTCATGTCCTTTAGAAAAGTGTTCCCTTGGCAGAGCTGTCAGCTGAGACCAAGTGTGGCCTCTCTATCTGCTCCCAGTCCCCAGGCAGCTGAATGCCCTGTGTCCCATCAATGCTGACACAGAATATGTGAAGCATCTACTTCAGTTGGCTTTCAGAAAGATCTGTAATTAATCCCCCCACAAAGATTTACAAAAATAATGCTACCAGAGATTGTATTATATGAACTACTTAAGTCAATCAACTGGGGTTTGAGTCCACTGGACATAAAAGGCAACGGGAGCAGAGTAAGGCCAGGAATGAGCAGAACTACATCCAATTATTCTCAGAAAATATTTCTCCTTGCATAGCTGAAGCAGAAAGCCACAATCAGTACCACGAAGAGTTTTCAGCAGAGAACAGTTATTTATACATATAAAATACAGAGCAAGCACATGTGCACAGTGTGTTCCACTGCAGAACTCGCTCTGCAAACTCTGGTGAATTCACCCTTCCCACAGAAAGCCTTTTATTTTATATATAAATACACACTCATCAACACCCCCTGCATTACTAAATTAATTAAAACAGTTTTAGAGAAAATAAGGATGCCACCAAGGCGACTGCATTTCTATGTTTTCAGTTAATTAAGAGAAGTTAACTGCCTGCACATTTGCTGTAGACAATGACAAGAGACTCAAGCACCCTTCAGTAAGGCCACGTGTAACACACAACCCAGATTGAACTGACATATTTTTTGTGTCTTACCAAGCAAAGGTACTTTGTTCTGCAGCAGCTCACAATAGCCTGCAGTGAGAATTCCAACAGGATTGCTTGGAACAAACCGTCCTTCTTTTACTAAACGTTCACATGTCCGCATGAGAGTCCCTGAGAACTGAGAAGGGTCAACCCCGTAGTCTCTCCAGCCACCAACACCATCTGCCACCCCTGCAAGGAAACACAAAACCAGAGTTACCTAAACAGAAATGGTTTTCAAATCAAGGGGTTTCATTATTTACATGTCTTATGATATTTAGTAACTAAAATGTAGGACATGGCACCTGCCTGGAAAATATTTTGGATTAACAAATAAATTTCTGAGTATTTTTAAGATAACTTCTGATATCAGCTCCCAGACAAATCTCCAAATAAAATTGGAATTGCTGAAAGTCTAATGCTGAGAATGAGGAGGCCGACTCCACTAGAGAGCAAGAAATGGGATATTTGGGGGTAAAATGAGGATTAAATCCCATTAACCTCTTATCAGTCCATTAAAAGGGAAGAGGCTTAATTAATTCTAAAAGTGAAGGTCAACATTTTAACTAGTACAGAAATGACACAGAAACTGTTCCTGCTATACAGCAGCACAGTTTTTTCTCAGACTACCTCCTCATATGAAGGACAACAATTTCTATTTGGTGCTTTCAATTTCTGTATACAATTAAGCTCCATTTTACAAGTGTTTTCCTAAATCCATCTAACCAACACAATGCTGGGACCTACCCCTTTCAAGGAGAGTTTGTTGCTTACAGCTTCAGCCAAGCAAGAGAATGAAAACTGACTATGATCCAGAGAATTTTCCGTTATTCAAAACAACCTGGATATCAGAAAATTAGACCCATTCTGCCAAAGCCTGGGAAGCTTCTAAGCAACAGGGAAAACAGTGACTGTTGGTCATGGAAAGGGGGTGATCAGAGGGAGGTGAGCAGCAGACACATTTTCTGCTGCTCATTGGGTTCAAGAACTTTGAACTTCTTCCAATTGCCTAAATGATAAAAGCAAAATACTGCTGAAGGTATTATTTGAGATTAGAATGTTACTATGTGGAAATTTTTCCCAAAATCTTTTTGATCCTCAGCATGGGACAAACTAAGCAGAGAATTGCAAAACACAGTAAAGCTGAAATATGTTCATGATAAAAGCATAAAAAGTGAATTTCAGTGCTCAGATTTTGCTGAAGGACAGTCTCCTCAGGAAAAAAACTCCGCTATTATCAAAGGCATGGAAATGTCAGTGAGAAGAAAAAACTCAATTTCCTCATCTCCAAATGCCCTTCACATGGGACATGGTCTGAAACTGAGACGGAAGGTTTAGACCCGACCTTGGTGTGAACTATAATCTGACAGGAGGTTATAGCCAGATCCTGAACAGCCTATCAACATTAATCAGATTTCTCCCTAAAATAGTGCACAACCTTTTAGACACCTGCTTTGTCCCTCTGCTTTCTCAGAAGAATGTTACAGGAATGCAGATCCCTGCATTCACCTCTTTGAGCAGTCCCCTGGAAGAAGCCTATGCTAAAGCACCCAGCATTCTCAGAAATGACTTTTCTAGAGTCTTCCAGAACAGATTAATCCTCTCCCTATAAGTCTCACAACTTCAGGTTAATATTGGATTAACCCTTTGCTTTCTACTTCCACACAGACAAGTCTAGAATAAGAGATCATAAAGGAAAGGTTCTAGATCTGAAACCTGAAACAGAAACTCAGCTTCAGGTTAAATGATGGTGCTTTATGTGAAGTTATCAGAAAAATGTTTTTCTTCCTTCCCTTTAAAATTAAGATAGTCCAGATGTACTTCTGCAATGCTTTGCTGACAAGAGGGTTAATGCACTGAAAAGATGTTTGACAAATGCTGCCCAAAGCTCTTGGCTCCCAAGGCGGTTACAAAGAAAGCTCGGCAGAAGTTATGGAGTTCCCTGAAGTGATCCAGAAAATCCTTTTACATCAGTGTTGGGAAACACTGGAACACAAACACTGCAGCCTTAGCACAGAGTACCAGAAAGCCATCACAGCAAGCACCTGAGAAGGTCCATTATAAAAACCTATTCAATTTTTAAAGGAAAAATGAGTACACCATCTGACTTTCTTTGTTCATTTCTTACTCCTGGCAGGAAATGTGAATCCATAATCATGGCAGCACCCTTCATATACTCTGAGCCATGCACTGCCTTTGTCTGTCTGCCTTCCTGTCTGCTTTTTGCATGCTATAAACAGCTTTAAGTAGGTTTTGCCAGTGCTTTCCAAAGCAATCACCCTCTAGACATCCCCCAGCAGCTCCTCTGGCTTTGCTTGGTACCACACCTGTGAGGACACAGTCTGATCCCACAGCACCAGGACAGCTCTGCTGGCTCCCCACTGCACCCCAGGCTGACACAACCACTGCATTCAGGAGTGCCCCTGAGGGCTCATTTCAGTGCCACCTCCACAACCCCTCAGCAGCTACCAACTCTATTTCTTGGCCTTGCCCCAAATGGAAAAGGTGGGGGTTTATAAAGGTTTGGGGCCAAGACCTTTAATCATCCTGTCCTACCTTCAATATGGTTTTAAAATAAACCCAGCACCTTCACATTCTGCAATCTCTGTAAACTGAACAGTTTCACGTGGGAAAGGAATATGTGATTTTGAAACAGTTTGAGTAAACTGCTACTGAAATAGATGAAATGTAAATGAGAATAAAGTTTAAGTCAACTCTGTGCTATTTGATATACAGCAAACAAGGAGCAAAACTGTTTCAAATTGCAGAAGCAGCAAAAACTAAACATTCAGCTTTGATTAATACCAGGTTTTCCCTCTGTCATCAAAAGAAAATTCAAAGGTGTTGCCATTGGCAGGATCACTCCCAAGGAATAAGGCCAAGCTCTATTTATATATAATACCTTTGCTTTCATCCAAGAAAAAATAAGGTATATATTCAAAATAATTACCTTTTCAACAAATACAGAGGGGTTTTCCTTTGAGCCATAAACCGTTCTAGCCATGTTATAAATTAGGAATCACAGGACATTTTAAACAAACTGCATGGCTGACAATTGCTGAAACTGTACACAGACCTTGTTTTGTTTTTTTTTCATTCATGCCATTCAGTAAATGAGAAAATTTTATAGAAAGAACATTTCTGTGGCTATTCCCTGTTCAAGTCCATGCAGAAATAGCACAAACATCCATGTGACAGTGCAATGCCTGCAGCCAGATGAACCACCACTGTAAATAAAGCAATTGAAAATTTCACAACAAATTATTTCAAAATAATAAATACTTCTCAAGTATTTAACTGTATTATAGAGATCTTTCAGAATCTCAGAGTTAACACTCCATTGCATTGCCTTGTGCTGGAAAATACAGAAATACGCCTGCCAGATAAAATACTTGCTGCATGTGCTAATCCAAAAACTGACTTTTTCCAACTCCCCCAAGATTCAGAATATCAAAATCTCTCTCAGAGAAACACCTGTCACAAAGTTACAAGACAAAGCACAAATGACTGATGCAGCAGCACTGAAACTGAGCCAGGGAAGATGCTGGCAGTGAAACTTGTTAAAGCTGATTTCAAAATGCTAAAAGCACCTGGGATAAGATACCAGTTGAAATGCAAATGTGAAATTGTTTTGCCTGCCAGCACATGAGTTCCCTGCAGAAGGCCAGGGAAAACCAGCCAGTGCTGAAAGCAGCAATATCTGCTTTTCACCACTCACTAGTGTGAGATCCAGGTGCTCTGCCTAGCTCACAGCAAATATAAACTAAACAGCCTGAAAGCTCATAACAAAGCCTTGATACTGATCAAACCCTGTTTAATATAAATAATGTTATGAGGGACAGCTCTGGTTAGCAGGGAAATTAACCTGCCCATGGTCAGAGTCCACAAGTACCACCCTGTCCCAAAAATCTCTGGAGACTTTTGAAATATTGCATCAGCCAAGAACAAAAATCACACAGAGAAGCACCAGGCAGGCACAAGTGTGTCAGCAGGAGCTGCTTTTGCATGCAACCACAATTAACTTTCTAAGGCACTCCACACATCCTACTGAACTTTCAATTTCTTGAGATCCTTACCTGAAATAGCAATGAATCACTGCTAAAAGAACATCAAAAGGACGTATTTATAACTGAACTTTGCATCAAATATGGAGACTAAAATGGTAAAAAAATGCAATGACTTACGCCACACAAGTTTGAAATATAGCACCTAGTATTAATCAACGTCAGAACTGAGATAAAATGATAAGATTTCTTGTTTTATCAGTGGTAGGATAAATCACACACCTAGACAGGTTCTCCACCTAAAGCAAGTCCAATGCTCAAAGCCAGCACTGACCCTCAGCAGCTTCCCTGGATCTGTTAGAGCCAAAGAGTGTTCATCCCTCTCAAGGTTCTGACAAAGAAATAACCCAGTTAAATACAAATCCCTAAGGGCAGGTTGTGTGTGACTGCTAACAAGTTACAGAAGGAAAGGTTACTTATTCACACTGTTACAGTAAAACTTAAACTACCCTTGCATGAAACAGAAAGGTTCTGGAAGAGTAACTGGGTAAGTGACAACAAGGAGCAAAAAGCAAAGGCAAAGTGAACAATGATCTTGAGGAACAAACTGAAGGAGAAACACAGAACTGGAAATATTAAATTGTGCATCTACTCCCAGAAGAAAGCAACAGTTCTTTATATCTATTTCCCCCTCCCTGCTACAGCACACTTGTTCCTGAAGCACATTTTTACCAGGTAGACTACCTCCCTATTTTATTGAAGCCTGAGAAATCACACATTTGGGGACCTCCAGCAGAACACTAAACTATAAATTATTTCTGCATAAATATATAAAAAATCCCCTAGTTACAACTACCTAATTTCTCAAGGTGTTCAGTGACTGTGGAACTAATGAGGAAGGACAGGTACTGGGGGCAGACGCTGAAAGAAATCCCTGCCAGCCTGACCCATCTCAGGCTCAGTATTCACAGCATGGATGAACCAGAGCAAAGAGCAGGAGATTTTTCCAATGCTTCCTATGGCATAGGTATGAGTAACCCTCACCTCCTGCACTGTGCTCAGCTTTGCTGATTTCCCTCTGATTTCTGACAGAATCTGCTCTCCCTTCAGGCCAAGACCTTTGTGTGAATGGAAAATTGGCTGCCATCAACAAGCATCAATAGCATTTACAGTTAAAACTAGTGTTCAACTGGAAATTGTGACCTGAATACTTTGTGTGCAATGTCCCTGCAGAAACTGTGGGAAAGAAGAATATCCAGATATAAGTTTTATTCTCAGAGGTTACATTCAGTGCTGCTCCAGAGCAGCTCTGCTGACAAGAAAGCCAGTGACTGTTAATGGGGTGGTTGTCAATCTGCAGTTTCCCTACAAATGGCAGCACTGATGTTAAACAGAAAATTTCCTATGAGCTGTTACAAACTAAGACATGCATGCAGCTCTGGAGCTCTGTGATCGCTGCCTCTCAGGCACCGCAGCTCTCACTCGAAGTAGGTGAAAGGTGATTCCGAGGGAGGCGGCGATTCTCAGCTCCTTTAGTGTGATAAGTTGTGATAAGGCAGCAATCTCTTTAATAGGTATGATACCAAATAAACCACTTAACATCGTCCTCTATAACCTTCAAGTGTCCAAGGACGGATCCCTTCCTCCTCCACAGCTGCCAGAACCTTGACATTTCATCTACAAATCCTTTTAGGTTTTGAAGTTTACTTTTCCTGATGACAGTGACACTAACAATATTCCAGGGCTTTGTCACTCTGCAGTTTTACCTACCTCCTGTGCAGGCTGCTGACAAAACTTTCAGACCAAGTGCAGCACCTTTCACTTTAGAGTAGCTGCCCTGCAGCACCCAGACATTCCCCTCCCCCCAAAAACTAAAAATCAAGATTTGCAGCAAATAGAACAATTGTCAAATTTTAACTCTGCAGTGAACAAACAGCCTCCTGCTGCCTGACAGTTTTTCCTTACTCCTGGGGGAAAGAAATAGTTTGGAAGAGTCAAGTCACACTGGCTACACCCAAACTTGTACCCAGCACAGACCTTGTATAAGTGATGCTGTCACGGGATGCGCATTGGCTGCTGCAATGTTTCAATAATGAGTCACACAACAGCTTGGAAAATCCATAAAAAAAGAACAAAGACATCAGGAGCCTGATAAGGCTAGAACAAGCAAGAAAAGGCAAATCCCAAAATTAAGGAAAAAACCAATCACCAGGATGTGACACCTCAAAATTTCTAGAGATGAAAACATTTACTTTAACATTTACTTTTGGTAAATTAGTGAAATGGCTATAAAACTGTTTAAGTTAATTTTAAAAATTTGGCTTGTTCCCTATATAGTAAAAATCCTACTTGCATGCTAATGAGAAAAAACAGAGGTGTCAGAGTTTTGGTTTTCAGCTTTGAAAAAAACCAGTATTTCTGTCCTCAAAAGTTCCAAAGGCATCAGACATGAAGCAGTAGAGAATGTCTCCCAAATCTCTGTGAGAGATTTCAGTACTCTGAGGATCTGAACACACAAGACACTGGCAGTGAATGAACAGAAAAGTATATCATGGTACAAGCAGCAGAGAAAGGAAGCACAGGAGTGAATTGTAAAGCTCTAGAGATTAACATTAGCAGTAAAGCCATTTCCTCTCCTTAGGGTGATCCCTAAGGAAAAACTCCTGTTCTGAGCTTTGCTGTGTTCAGGATGGGAAGAAGACACAAAAAATCGACAGGTATGCTCCAGATAAAAGCAAAAATGAGAGACAAAACCCTCAAGGATTCAAATACACCAATAATAGGCCTTATCAAGCCTTGAACAACCATGGGAGGACTGGAAATAACCTGAATCTTCACCAGCTCTCTGCTGATCTTACTGTGAAAGGATAAAGCTCAGACTAAAAGACACTGTTAAACATTCCGCCTTTGAACTATACAGCACACATAGAACAAAAGAAGTGTTTAGAATTTGATTCTGCTATAAACATGCTGCCAAGTCAACTCTTGTTTGACCTAAGAAAATGAATCCCCAAGCACTCATGCCAAAAGGCTGGGAGTAGTTCTTTCACTGCTCCACCACACCCAATCCATCCCACACAGGCAGGTTTTCCATAATAGACTGGTTCTAGAAAACACTGGCACAAAGGAATTTTACATTAATTATGTGGACTGGCTTTGTCACTGATGACTACTCACCCCAAGTGATACACTTGAAATTTACTGTGTCAAGCGTTCACTTTGGCTCAAACCATGTGAGCCTCTTCCTTAAATGTCAAAAAATTAAGTCTGAAACCCAACAGTGCAGCTCATGCAGTTTTGTTGAGGTGCAGAGTTAGGTACTGAGGTAGCACAAAATTCATGAGGGTCTTAAAAAAAAATCATTAAGGAGCCTCAGATTTGTGATGGGAGTAAGAGGAATTGAGGGCAGGAAAACACTGGTGGTGCTGAAACTGTCCCTGCAGCAGTTGAGGCTGGTTGAGAGAGTAAAGAGATGATCCCAGCAGCAGAAACTGGGAGAAAATTACTATGTTTGCAAACCTAAGAGCTACAGATGAAGAACAAAAAGCATCAAGTTAGAAGCATCAAATCCCACCTGAACATTCTTGTTTTAAAGAAAGTACAGAGATTTTGGGTCTTCAGTATGTATATTATAAAAACAATGAAGAACTGACATAAAAATAGCTTTACCAGGGGAGAAATCCCAAAACCAAACAAACCAAGAGGTTTTCTATTTAAATTATTTGCTTCTTGGTACTTAAGACATCCTAGGTCTGCTGCCCTCTTTGCTGTTTGATCCTTAAGTGGAGTTACAATTCTGTTTGTTTCCAAGTTGCCATGAAAATTAATGCAAAGACCAACTTAGAAATGCAACTCTCTGTTGATTCCAGCAGGAACACAAGACAAACTGTAGGTCCACATACAGTAACTACCAAATATGGCCAAAACCCCCTAAACACCATCAAATGGGGCTAAATCTATCCCTTCCCCACACAGAGTCCACTTCAAAGTACAGGAGATCTTGCATTTATCTTAAGGGCAAACACCAATTGCTCGGTTATTTATCAGTGCTGGCCTAGCATGAACTTTAAAGGCAGCCAGGGTTAGTCACATGCTAAAGGAAGGGTGTCCAACAGCTAATTCTAATCCCAAAAAGTTTATCTGCAAGAGGCACCACAGAGAAGATGCAGAGTGTCTAAAATGCACCCACCAACCTTCCACATCTTGAAAGCGATGGCATCACTCTTACAGTAACAGCTCCCTTGAGAATAACCAGCAATAACTGTTACCTAGCACCAACTTGCAGCTTCCTGAGGAAAACGTCTGGGTTCTGTTAAATGGCAACCAAGTTACAATGACAGCGCCAAACTGAAGAATCACCAACCACTTCCACAGCATGAGATAGCACAGTGCAACCCCACCGGTTTAAAATAAATAAATGCAAAAAAACCTCAAACGAACACAGATGGGATAGAGAGGATGAAGCTTTTTTTTTAAGTGTCAAAGTTTTGATGAAAATTTGCTTCTGGTAATTACACCACAACTAACTTGTGCAGAGTGTCAGTAAGCCAAATTCAACCTTGAGTACACATGAGAAAGGTCAAAGCACTGTCAAAAGCAATGCTGCCCACAGTCTGAAGACCCTATTGATTACCCATAATTATTTACTACTTCTAAAATTTGAACCCTTAAGATTCATTTCACCTGTGATTCTAAACCAGAGAGCGCAATCAGGCCAGAACAAACAACGAAACTGAAGTTTGACATTTGATTCCAGTTTCAATGTCACTCTGCCTTTCACTTGACAAGGACATTGCACGCGTTAAAATCAGGAAGCGCCTGTTCAAGTGATCTTGTCTGCTGAAATGCAATGCGTGTACATGGGGCTTGGTTAGGTTTTAAAGAAAGACAGAAAGTGAAACGCACTGGGAGCTGTTTCTCTGAGTTTTGAAGCCACCAGGCCTTACAGGCACCCACAAGTGAAACGCCCAGTCTGGGCCCGGACACCCAGCACACACAGCCCCCCATGCCAAAGGCGGGCAGAGCTGCAACAAAGAGCACGAGAGCTTCCCTGGGAAGCTAAAAAAGGAAACTCATGGTGACACTGACAGGCAGAACCAGCTCCTTTGTCTGAGACCGGGGGTTGAGCCGCTCGCCATGTGCAGCTCCGGGAAGGAGGGGGGGGTTTACACCGCGAGGCCGAAGCCAGCTCAGCCCCCGGCCCGGCCACTTACCCAGCACATCCGCGGTGCGGTGCCGCGCCACGAAACAGGCGTCATCCCCGTAGCACATGCCTTTCTTGAGGATGCCCTTGCGGAAATCTTTGCCGAAGCCACAGCTGGCCGTCACCAGGCTGTAGTCGCGGGAGTCCGTCTGCGAGAGGCCGCCCAGGACCGCCCGCGCCACCAGCCTGCCGTAGGAGAGCACCGAGAACATGGCGTGGGGCGCCCAGCAGCCGAGCGCCAGGAACGCGGGGAGCCACCGGCGCAGCCGCCTCCTGCCCGCCGAGCGCCCGCCGCAGGGCGCCAGCCTTCCTTCCCCTGCCGCCGGCCCGCGCCGCCGCCGCTCCGAGCCCTGCCCGCCGCGGAGCCTCGTCCCTCCGGCTGCGGCTGCGGTTCACCCGCCCTCGCTGCCCCTCACGGCCCGCGCGCTGCCCCTCACGGCCGGGCTCGCCGGCAGCGCCCCCGCCTTCCGCGCCGCCCCCCCCGCCCCCCGAGGGGGGCTGTGCCAGCTCCCCGCTGCCCGCGGAGCTCTCGGGGCTCCCTCCGGGCTCGCTCCCCGCCGCCCGCGGTGCCCGGTCAGAGCCGCCCGCGCCGCCCCCGCGCCCCGCCGCCCGCCGCCGCCGCCATCTTCGCCGCGCGTGCTGAGGCGAGGTGAGGGCCCCGGCGCTGGGCGGGGCGCGAGGTCGGCCCCGCCTCCTCCCCGCCCCCCGGCGCGCGTGCGCGGCGGCGGCGCGCGGCCGGCCCCCATTGGCTCCCCGCCCCGCGCTCATTTGCATGTTGCGGGACAATAACAGCGGGCGGCTCCCGGCAGCCCCCGCGGCGCCGAGCGGGGCCCGCGCCCCCGCCCCCGCCGGGCCCCGCCGCCTCTCGCCCGCAATTAACGCAATTAACGCAATTAACGTTCGCACACCGGCACAGCGCGGCTGCGCCTAACCCACATACTTTGCCCTCCACGCCCCGCGTGTCTCGCGTGCTCCGAATAACTCGCGGGGACTCGCTGGCCGCCGGTGCTTCGTGCCTGCTGAGGACGGTTATGTGAGTCACGCCGCGCAAAAATGTGCTTTTATTTTTTTTTTCCTCCCTTCAAGGATGACTCGCCCTGTTCTCCCCGGCTCGGTGCGGCCGGGGACAGAGCCAGTTGGATTCTCTGCAAATCCACGGCAGCGCTGGCAGTTAATCCATTTTGGTTAAGGAATGTGAAATGCCAAACAAAAGCCTCACGAGAAGGGTGGGTTGTGCAGTATCATCACTCAAAGCCCAGAAAACCACGTTAATTGTAGTTGAGAGTGACACAAAGCTCTCAGCTGGACAACTTCAACAGCAACGACTTCAAGGCATCAGTGCTGTAAAGACCCACAATTTTAAAAAAGACCCAATTCCTCATTTTCTGCAGCTCGGTTTTCCGCGCTGCTCGTGGGTGTGCAAAAAATGGCTTTGCCCCCTTGGAAGTTCCCAGCAGGTTGCTCTGCAAATTCGTTTAATTCCTCTGGGTACACGCACAAGAGGCTGCTGCTACTTACATAACCCGAACCACGTAAATAACAAACAGAGGTGTAAATACAGCAGAGGCAGGTGTGAAACCTGCCCCCCGAGCTGCCTGCAGTGGAAGGAAGAGCTCTGTGCCACAATCCACCCATGGGAACGCTGCTGAAGCACCCTCATTATCACACGGGAGGCATTTTCCTTGACAGAGACAATATTGCCCCCCATACGCTGCTAAAGGCTTAAGCAATGCATGAGAATTATCCAGCTAAAGCTGAAAGAGTATCCAAACTTATTAAAAAATTAATCCTCCCGTTAGAACAGGGAGAAAGAGAAGGAGGAGCAGCCCAGGCCCAGTGTGGTGGATTAGGGGAGGCTGCACAGCTCAATGTGCCAATGTGCCGGAGATAAGGGAGTGCTGCTGCCAGGGCCTGGCAGGGTGTGAGAGCAGACAAACAAGGTAGCTCATCTCAGTGCCTCACACCCTCCTTTATCAGCAAAAGGAAGCACATATTTGCAGAGTTTCCCCCACAGAATCATTCTTTGCCTTCCCCAAGTGTCATTCTTCCTCCTTGTTCTTCCTCCTCCTTGTCCAGGTCCTGTCTAGTTCAAGTCCAGCCTGGCCTAACCCCTTGTTCTGTGCTGCTGCCTGCAGTGCCCTGAGGCAGCTCAGGCTGGTGCAAGGTGACCTGTCCTGCATTACCTGGCTGTGCTGCTCAGCATGTGATCCCCCCCAGCTAAAGATGAGCTCTCCATGCCTCGATGCTGAGTTTTCCAGGGCTGGAAGGGTTTTCTCTCTGTGCCACTTTGCCCAGCAGCCATGGCTCAAATGCTGAGGGACATCGTGGGCTCAGGGCTGACAAACTCATTTGGCAGAGCACGACTCTGTGCTTCCCTAAGTGCTCCTAAGCCAAGGCACACTGTGAGCTCTTCACACTCCTCCATCCTTGAAAATCTCTGAAACAGCCTCCCCAGGGAAGTGGTGGAGTCACAATCCCTTGAAGTGTTCAAAAAATGAGTAGATGTGGCACTTCGTGACACAGTTTAGTGGGCATGGGGGTATTTGGTCAAAGGTTGGGCTTCATCTTGGAAGTCTTTTCCAATCTTAATGATCCCATGATTCTACCCCAGGTCACCCACCCAAGTCTGTCCAGACAGCCAGACAACCTCATGATTTACATGGTAATTAGTAACCTTTGATGAACTCTGTCACTCCTGCACAAGGACGTTGTGCCCAGATGAAAAACTGCTCCTGGTTTTTCATTCAGAGGATCTTCTCTGGGATCCTGTGAGATAAAAACCCAACTGTTTTTAATAAAATACTTCAGAACTGGTTTTCTCCACTGCCCAGTGTCAGTCTGGATAGCTCTCCCTGTAAATCCCTCCCAGCCCATGCCCTGCTGCCTTACTCAGTGTTATTCTTGTACCCTGAGAGTCGATATCCTGCCAAGTGATATTTCTTTAAAATTCCCCAATGCACAAATTTGGCACAAAAACTGGAGCAAAGGGCATCCCCCTGGTTACTGCAGCTGGGTGGAATCTTCCCACCTCAAAGTCCAAGATCTATTTACATCAGCTCACTTAAGCTGCAAAAACAGAATGAGCTCTTCCTGCTAGGCTTGCTCAGACCAATAAATGCACCTGGAAGTGCGAAGCAGAAGTGCTGCACAAAGTAATCCAGTGCTGAAGGCACAAGCAGGTTTCCAGCTTGTTTTAAAACTGATTCACTCGTAGCTGACGTCAATCCTCCCTCCCAAGTATCTCAGCCCTGAGATTGGAGTGTGATAAATATTACCTGTAATGCCATCTGCTGTACAGACTGCTCCGGCTCCTCACTATTTATTTAAGGGCTAATCTTGTGCTAGACCAGAATGCAGTTTATTTTGGCCTGGTTTGACTTTATTTGGACTCTAATTCCAAATGTCTGTCCACTTGGACTTTTAAAGTGACCTGTCATAGGGCAAACCCAATGTTAGCTCTGAAAAGGTGAAGTTCAAGACAGCACCGTTGGATTAGAAAGAAAACCAATGTGAAAAGGACCATATGAGACTTCCCACATGAGGATTCAAGAGAAGATGAAGAGTCAGAAGATCAGCAAGAGGAATCACAGAATGGTTTGGAAGAGACCTCAAAGATCAACTCATTCCATCCCCTGCCATGGGCAGGGACACCTTCCACTATCCCAGGTTACTCCAACCTGGCCTTGGACACTTCCAGGGATGGGGCAGTCACAGCTTCTATAATGCTTAAATGCACACCAGATGCTGCTTAAACTGTACTTGAAACAGTAATAGAATAAATCCCTGAACATGTTTTTTAATAAGCAGGAATCTACTGATCTCAAATTGCTTGAATTTTCGTTTTATAAGACCTCCCACATAAGGATCAGAGTGCCCTTTTTAATTATTAATTAACTCATGTTGACAGGATAAATTAAAATCTCTCTGATGGAGAACAAGCATTATGTATTGATGTCCTGATCTTATCCTACACACGTGGACTTGCTCTTTGGAACCTGTTTCAGAAGTCAAATAGCAGAGTGGGTTTTGTGATGGTGAGGGGGTTTTCAAATGTTTTTTCTTAGATGTGGTTTTTGTCTTGCTTTTCTCTGCATGACAAAGGTGTTTTTTTTTCTATTACAGCAATTATTGGAAATGGGTTTAGGTGAACTGTTGCTATGAGTGAAGCCCTAAAAAAAAGGTCTCGAGAAAACCAGATTAATTCCATCCTACTTTGCTTTTGAATGGTTGCCCACTTCTATTCCACTTGAATGGTAGATGCAGTAAGAATTAATACCTCTTTATTCATCCAGCTCCTGCCCACATTCATCCAGGGTGCAATCTGTGCTTTCAGATTTCAGCAAGGCTTGGTTTTAGTCTTGGAGTCGGGTCCCCTGTGTACCATCAGCTTTGCCAAGTAATTCTGGATGCAAGACAAATGTATTAAATTCTGTTTTCCCCTGTGCAATGTCATCAGCCCTTTTTTACTGATTTTAAAGGCATCAGAAACATGTAAACTAACAAGCAGGGGTGTTTTAGTATTAATTATCTCATGACACTGCAGTGGAACACGAACATAGATCACAAACAGTGATGATAAATAAACCAAGCACCGCTCTCCCTCCAAGCCTGCAAAATAAATTCCAAGTTTCCAACTTTGCAAGACTTGTAGGGAGGAGAAACATCTCCATCCTTGTTAACTGACCATGTGGGAGCTTAGTCAAAGAAGTTGAAGGGGTTGTAAGCCCTTAAATCAGCTTCACACAGAGGGAAGTTGTATCTCAGCCACGTGTTCCAGCTGTCCTTCCTGCAGCATTGCCTCTCTTTTTGTTCCTTTGCTATGGGACAGTGAAAGAGATGCAACTGTAAAGATTCTCAGAATTTCTTCCAAACATAGGCACATGTTCTCTTCAGTGGCTGCAGCCAGCCCTGGTACAACCTCAGTGAGAAGCAGAAAAACAAAGCCCCTATGGTGCCATTTTTACAGGTCCTTTTCAAAATGGAAGCGTGTGAGTCACTCTAAGCTTGAAAAAAGTAACAAACCCAACACCAGCAACAGCGTTTTGGCCACCTGAGGAACAGCAGAAAAAAAAAACCAAAAAACCACAGACTAAAAACACCAGCTCTTCATCCCTGTGGAAGAAAGTAAACATAGAGATTTTGGGTTACATTTCCCACGGAAGGCAGGTTGGAGGTTATTTTTGGTGAGGTTATTTTGGGGTGTAAGGTCTGAGGCAGAGGGGAGCACACCAGGCTCTCGCCTTTGTGTCACCGTGTCCTTGGAGGAAGGAGGCCTTTCCATGGGCAAGGATGACTCCAGGATTTTGCCACATGACGTGGAGCTGTTTCAAACCCATCCTGTAGCAGCTCTTTGATAACATCAAACGGCCTCAGTGGCCTCTGTCTTGTGTGACTCCTCGCTCCTGTGGTGTGGACACAGCAAAGGAGGGGCACTGTGGAATTATTTCCCTTTTCAATGGAATTTTAATGCTTTTTAGAGCTTTTCTTGCCTTCCCTTCAAGGTGACAGTAATGAACCTGGTCAGGGAAATAAAACAGATCAAAAAAATTATGGAATTTTTAAGGCTGGAAAAGATTTAAGGAACCCTAAGGAACGATGATCATTAAGTCACTCTCTAGCCCAGTTTTTTTCCAAATTAGTACAAAAATAGAATAATTTAGGTTGAAAAATACCTCAAAGATATCTGAGCACATGAAAAAGATTACTGGTAAGATTACCGAATATGCTAACTGAGCACTGAGGGTCCACATCTTCAAAAGGAGAAACTTAAGCACTTTAAAAATTACTTTACGGAAAGATCACTAAAAAAAGTTGCAAAAACATGTGAAATATTATATATCTCGCAAGAGGCCATTCCCCAGTTTTTGTTTTTTTTTAACGTGTGGGATTCCAAGAACTTTTTCCCAAACCACCTACACGGGTCACCACACCTGAAACCCTTCCCGTGGCTCTGAGGGAGGCACCGACCCCTCATCACCGCCGGGCTCGGCTGTTCCTCAGGGCGCTGCCCGGCACCACCACGACGGCCATACCCAGCCAGAACTCTGCGCGTGGCCTCTCCCCGAGGCTCCCCGCGCTAGGAGGCGATGATGGAGCCCGAGGGCGGCTGAACGACCGCAGATACCGGGGGTCCATCCCCTCGCCACGCCCGCCATGTTCTCAGGGCGCAGCCCTTCCCCTCCGCCCGCCAAATCTCGCGAGAGCGGGACCCGCCCTTCCCGTGATGCCCCGCGCGCCCTGGCAACGCGCCGTTGCTAAGGGCGGCCGCCATGGCGGCGCCGCCGGGGCCCGGGGCTTTCTTCGTCCTTACCCTCCTCCTCCTTCCGCCGCCGTCGCTCCGGGCAGAAGAGCCGGCCGCGGAGCCCGCAGACATTCGTGATGCCGCACAGACGCGGGCCCGCAGCGCGCCGGCCCCGGTCACGGACGGTGGGTGCCCTCCGGGCGCTGCGGGCACCGGCGGCGCCCCCCGGCTAAGGGAGCCCCGCTCGCTGCCTCCCTCGGGCATTCGGCCTTTGGCCTCTGCTTCCCATTGCGGTCTCCCGGGATTGGCACAACCGCCCGGCTTCTGCCGGGGATCTCTGGGGCTCGCTGCACCCCTGGGCAGCTGCAGCCGCCGCAGCCGAGGCTCGGAGCCTCCTTAGGAAAGCTCAGCGAGCCCCTGAGCAGCCTGCAGGCCCCGGGCACGGTGATCGTGGCATGGACATCGCAGAGCAGGGCACCCCACAGCCCCGAGGGTCGGTGCGGGTGGAGGGCGGGGTGTGCTGCCCACCCTGAGCACAGCGGGCAGCTCCGACCTGGCCCGGGATGTCCTTGGGGAGCTCCAGGCACAGCCCGAGCTGTGGATACATTGTCATAAAAATAGAGCTCACAAAGTTTTGTTACTGCGTTCTCAGAAGGTGTTTCCCCGCTGTGTTATTGGCTACACTTTAATATTCTGGTGTTGCCCTCAACTGAGCTTTCCGTGGGTTACCTGCCAAACAAAACCCAGCCCAGTGCTACCTCCTTAGGGAAAAGAGATTTAAATCCCTAATCTCACAGGTATAACCTTGCAATCTAATCATCCATGTTTGAACTTCTCTTGTTTACAGGGTGAGCTAAGCTCTGCCAACAGCATGGTCAGAACTTCAGAGATTCCAGGAAATACCTGGATACTGTTCAGGTGGTCAGAGAACATCCACAGGCCACAGGGAAACAGGCAGCAGTCAAAATGAAATAAAAGAATTATGAAAATATTCTTTGAATGCCTTTTCTATAAAATACTTGCCTTAATTTTCCTCATTCTGTGCTATTCTTAAGTCTAATTATAGAACAGCAACTCTCAAAAACAGTTTAGTAGAGTAATATCTGTTCTTTGAATTTATAAACTTGAAAATCTCAGAGTGTTTCAAGAAGTTGCCAAGTGCATATTTTATTGAGCTAGTTTACAGAATTATTAGCAATCACTCTGTCTGTGATTACAATATTTCACACAAACAGAGAGAAAAAGCAATTTCAAAGAAGTCAAGTATGGTAATGTTGGCACATCAAGGAAATGTATTCCTGGACCCTGAGAGATCCTCAATACTTGTAAATATCTCTCTGCTCTTTCAAAATGTTTTATTTTTCTTCCTAATAATCTGAAAAAACAGATACAAACAAGGTGTATTTATAGCTTATTTTTTTTCCTCTGCAGGGCTAAGTAGATTTTCACACCTCCAAAATCCAATATTGAATTGGGGGTTTTGTTTGTCAGGGAGCAGATTTCAGTAAGCCTTGGTTTTGTTCACGTGTTCCAAACAGATTTGCTCAGCAGCAGAAAAGATGGCTTTTTAAAAATTGTTTCAAGAAAACATGAAGTCGGAGAAGACTTTTGACCAAAAGTTTTTGTCAGAACCAGGGCGAGGTGAAAAGTGAAAGTGTTTGGGACATGGTGTGAGGTGCGAAGTCCCCACTGCAGTGCTGATTTCACTCTCTGCTGCAGTTGCCAGGCTGTGTGTCTGCGACCTGCTGGTGGCACAGTGTGATGTCAACTGCTGCTGTGACCCCGACTGCAGCCCCGAGGACTTCAGCCTCTTCACCTCCTGCTCAGTCCCTGTGGTCACGTGAGTGCAGAACTATCCAGAAAGTACAAAATCATCTTTCATTTCCTGCCTGTCCTCTCCTCTGACCCATTCCTACCCTCCCTGCTGCCATCCAGACCCCCCTGCACTGACCAGGCAGAGCAGCAAATCCACCTCCCACCCAGTTCTCTCCCACTCATTCCCTCTTTCTTCCTGCTCCTTGCTTTCCTCCTGTTTCAAGGTGCTTCTCTCTGTGGGCATTTAGGTGGTGATGTTTTTTAGGGGGGGAAGAATGATGCATCTTTCATCAATTCAGTGTCTGGAAATTAAGAAAACTGATACCACAGGACCAATCTGGCCACTTCTGTAGATCACTAGCTTTTATCAGTAAATTTATCAATAACCTCTTTGGTTACATTTATGATATCAGCTACACACTTAATCATTTCAGAGCTTGTTGAAATAGTGTGAGCAATTTTCTGACCCTAATTTTACAAGTCACAGTCCCAACCTGCTCCCCCACTCCCACTCCACAAATACTAAAATTTAACATTATACCAATAAAGCCAAAAGTTGTTTCTTTGCTGTTTAGTTTATCTGAAAACACCTTCACCCAATTCCACCTTCTCAAAGAGGAGTTAAGAAAGCTCACTTCAAAATCATAATGTGCAAAAAAATCTCTCAGTGACTTCTCAGAACAATAAGTGCAGCTTTTCAACCCACCTTCTGTATAAATTATGCCAATCTGAGCACTGGGGGTTTATTCTTGGTGCTTTGAAATTTGAATTAGCAGTCATGCCAGACTGTGGTTTCTTATTGTTCTGGCACACAAAGACTCCTGCTCCCCATTTATAGATATTTATATAGATCAGAAAGGTCTAATCAACGCCCTCCTGAGTGACACTTTAATTGCCTCGGGTGACTGTGCTGCCTTTGTCAACTAGAAATGCCTCAAATGAAGTTGTGTTTCTTTGCCCAAATTCTTTTGTGTAAAACGTTTATTTTGCATGAAAAGCCAGGGGATTTTCAGTGTCTGCAGGTGTTGTGGGTCTCATTATTTACATCAGAGTTTATCTACATTTACATATTTGTGTTATTTTGGCTGATCCCAAAGCAGAGGCCGTGACGTCTCTGGAACAGCAGCAGAAGGGTTTGATTTATGATGAGATCCTATTAACAAATGACTCACCTCATGAAAGAACTTAACTCCAGGCATGAAAATTTCTAAAAGTCATTTCAGTTCTCCAGGGCCTGTCCTTAGCTGCTCTGTCCTGCTAGATAGCAGTTTCACAGGGACCACCAGCTTGTGTTTGTAGCATGTGGCACACACCAGTGCTCCCAGGCTCTGAAGTGGCACATTCTCCTACAGTTCTGGGCTGTTGATGAGGCCATGGCACAGCCTTAAACACTTTTCCAAGACAGGCTGGGTTCATTTCACCTTCTGTTCCTCACTCTGCCATTTCTTTCAATGCATCTCAAGTAGGAATTTTTCCCATTCCCTGCTTAAAATGAATATTATTCCAAAATCCACAAAACTGACCTGTTTTCCTGCTCTGACATCCCACTTGGGTTGTAGAAATGAAAATGCTGCTGAGCTGTGTGTGGCCTGTGGTGCAGCCCTGCATTTTTGGGGCCTCAACCATCTGGGTCCCACCCAATCTGGCATTTTCTTTCTCATATTGTCACTGGTTTTCCCTCCCCCAGTCTGTTTCTTACCTTCCCTCATGTTCATGCTCACAGTTTCCTCTGCTGAACAAAACATGTGGGAGAATTCTCTATTATTTATTATTAAGCACAGAGTATAAAACAATAGGAACCTTCTAATTGTTTTACAAATTGTGTTAAATTCAGTAATTTCATGTTTTATTTTTCAGGTGCTGCCTCAGTAGATGAAAAGAACTTTAAAATCTGGTCAACACTAACTTCTAGTGGGTCATTAATTTATTTTGTTTCTTTGCAGAGGTGACAGCCAGCTGTGTAGTCAGAAAGCTGCTGTGTATTCTCTTGATGTTGATGCAAATCCACCAGAAAGGATATTTAAATTAATTGACCAAGTCAATCCCAGTATTTTCTGCATTCATGCTACAAACTGTAAGTAGAGTTGTAGGCAATATTAAGCATTGTGGTGTTACTTTTTGTAAGCTCTTTAGGTACCAGAAAACAACTAAATTTAAAACTATTCTCATTTTATTAAACCTCTCAGGAAACTGGTAATTCTGTCTGCTCAGTTCTTATGTTGTGATCCATTCACTTGTGAAAACATGAAATTAAACATCTGGTACTCGTGGTCTTCTCTGTTGGAAAAAACAAAATAGTTTAGTTTGTTTTTTTTGCAAATAATTTAGCATCCTAAATAAATAATTTAGGATTAAAGTTGTCTCTTTGTGTTACTAAATATTGTTTCTGTATCTTTTTTTTTTCTTAAATGATCTTCTTTAAATATTTTGACAGATAAACAAGCCCTGTACCTCAAATCCCCTGAAATCCCAACTCCAGAAAATTTTGATCAGTTGCTTGACAAATTTGGAGGTGCTACCTTCAGTGCTGAGCCTGACAGCTGGAATTTGGATGCAGATGCTCAAAATCCCCCTGATGCAAATGAAACTTCCAGATATGAGGTAAATTATTTCTGATTCAACAGAAGGCAAATTCTATTTGATGCAATTAGTATTAGATTATTCCAGAAAGAATAAATCAGCATTGTTTGCATCTGCTTTTAAATAATTTATATTAGTCTTTAAATATAGAAATGTAAAAAGAAGAAATGTTATGTTTTGTGTTTAGTTAAAAAGTGAACTAGATTTTTTAAGATAATTGAAAAGTCACTTTTTTTTTTCTGTTTTCAACATAAAGCTGTAGCAGTGGCTGAAGAATTGCTGCACAAAGTAATATTGAGAGATCCTGTGGAAATCTGTACTGTTTTTAATCATATTTGTTGTTAATACAAATGCTCTGAAACTTTCCATGGGCTGAAACACACCTATGTACCTGACTGTGGTTTTTGTTTGGCAGTATGGGGTTCCTGTGCAGACAGAGGATGCATTTCTAAGGCTGCCAAGTCCTGTTGTCTCTTCTTGGTGTTCTGACACAAATCCTGCAGGTTGGAAAATGCACTTGAATCCAAATTTTTTTGCTTTCTAGTATTCTGCTTTGGTTTTAGATTAGTTAGTCAGAAAGCTGGCACACTCCCCATGGAGAATTCAGCTGAAGGTTCATAAGCAGATGGTTTTCAAATCACTTCTATTTCTCTCTTTGGTTTGTTTTTTAAGACATAGAATAGAAATTGTGTTGTATCTCTATTAAATATTCAAAGTGAGATATGTAAATCCCTGAGAATCTTGTTAAAGGGTTGTTTATCCAACAATAAAATGTCCTTTTTGGGATAATTGGTTTAATCAAACAGTACGAGGGTGACACCCTGAGGGAGGAGGGGTTTGCACCAAGCCAGCCCTGCCTGGGCAGCCTTTGGCAGATTCCCTTTGCACAGGGGCTCCTCTCATAAATCAGATTTGCAGGCTGAGCTCTGCATTTTAACCTTTCACACAAACCTTTCACCTTTAGCCTTAATTCCCTGAGATGGAGGTGAAAAAAAAAAAGCCACAACCAAACCCCCACCTGTGTTTTCCAAACCCCACTGTCATCATTAAATGTGGTCTCATAACAGTCGTGGTGGTGATTACAGGATTGAAGTCTTTTGTGAAGGAAAAAAAAAAAAATCTTATGAGATTCAAAAATCAAGTAAAGTTCATTAAGCTTTTTATACAAGTCAAGGAGTAATAGTTTTTCTCATAGCATTTTTGGAGAATATAAAAAGTTTTATTCTTCATAGCTCACATGAAACCTTATCTGCAATAGAGTTGGTATTTACTTTCACTTTTGCTTGTACCTAAGATACTTGTATTGTTTTTTATTTATACTTTTCATAATTCCTCTTTAATTTCCTCCACTAATACTTGATGACTTTTTTTTTTTCCCCAGGGTTTTTAGTAAACCAAGCCACAAAATGCATTCGATCAGTGAGTGTGGAAAAATGTGACAGCATTCAAGCACTTAGCATGTTGTTTTATATCAACTCCAGCATTTTGGCAGTAAGTATGATTTAAAACAGTCATATAGATAAAATATGAATATTTTACATCTTTTTGCATCTGCAGAATGAAGTAACTTCTGTTTACTGAGGGATATGGTGTTTTATTTGGATTTTTAAATTGTGAATTGGGAAGAAACATCTCCCTGTACAGCAGACTTTTATACAGAAAGCCTTTGGGAATGTTTTTACTTCAAGCTTTGGTAACAGAAGCATTTGCTGTTCTCTGCTTAGCCAAATATAAATAATGTAGTCAAAGATAAAGTGAAAAATAATAGTTTTGAAGATCCAAGGTCGTGTCACTGAGCTAGTGCAGTTTCACGTTTCTGTGCATGTTCAGGCTTTTCCAAGAAGCCCATTTATCAGAACACATAATTCTAGGAAATCTGAGTTTTAAAGAGTTGGTAGAACTTTGTACTGAAAAGAACCTGTCAGATTTAATCCTTTGCATCTGCCCTTTTCCTCCAAGCCTCAGTTTTGGATAGTAGGGGCTGGCACAGCCTTCTTTATGCTCCCAAAGGACATGACTGAGAACAATTTTCTTTGGATTCTGCCTGCTAAAATCGAATCTGGGGTTATTTTTCAAAGCTTTGCCTTCTTTTTCATCCCTTTCTGACCTGGGGGATGATGTCTTATGTGAAAATAAATCCCCTGTAAGGATATTCATGAAGACAAAGAAATCACTCATGAAAAAATGAAACTGAAATACATCATACCTTAATCTGATGGCTCCTTCCAGAAGCTGAAGGTTGTAAAGAAACAGCAACCTCTTCACCATTAAAATGATTTTAATTTATGTAATTATTTAAATTAATTTAATTAGCAGTGAGTAACTGCTTAAAGACCCCTTCCAGGCTGCTCACAGATTCCAAAGCTCCCAAAGGCAAGGAAAGCCCACTAAGCAGTTCACAGGTGGGATCATTCTCCTGCTCCTTCAGGATCTCATTGAAATCAGTCAAGGATTGCTCCCAAATGTTGACTTTTGATTCTTCTGCTGTGGAAGAAGTGGAGAAAACGCTGCCTCAGAAGGGCTCTGAGTGTCTCCATGTCCTTCCAAAATTAGGTCTTGTTGGCTGCAGGAGCAGAAAAAAACAAGAGTGGCTCAGGCCAGGCTCCAGCAGCCGAGTGGGTTTGACTTTAAAGATGAATTCCCTTTCCTGACTGGAAAAGTCCACAACCCCTTATCCATGTACTGCTTGCCAAGGCAATGGCTGAGCTCTGGAGAGGTCAGAGTTCTGCCCAGAGCACGCTGGATGTCAGCAAGGATCAGATGCAGGACCTGGAGAAGGCTGAGAAGCTGCTGGAGATGCTCTGTGGGAAGGTTCCCTTCCCAAAGGGAGCTGGAGGTGGGATGTGACGAGAGAAAAGCGATGGCACTGGGGACAGGGTGGTCACAGGGCAGAGCAGGAGCCCTCCCAGTGCCAGCAGGTGGAGCTGCCGGCAGGAGAAACGGCAAACCAGTGACTGAGGGAGCCTTACTGGGAGCACTGGGACAGCGGGTCCTACAGAAAACCCCATCCCCAGGAGCCCACCCTCCATGCCAGGATGCGCAGCTGGAGTGAGAGCAGCGTTTTGGGAATTGTTTCAGGTACTCTCTGCTCTCTGCCCTGGCCTGACCAGCAGATCCAAGGAGTGTTGGGGATTCCTGGAATCTCCCAACAGGAGGTGCCTCACACACACCATGGTTAGTGAGCAGTGTGCAGTTGCCAAAGTAACGAGCTGTTCCTGCCTCCCTGCCCGGGGGGAAGCTGAGGCAGCAGTGTGGCTGCAGTGCTGTCTGCCAGTGACCTCCAGAGACATCACCCATCACCCCAGTCATGGATAAACAGAACTCTAGGAGTGGTGATCACTCCTCTCCCAGTCAGAAATAGCACCATTTCCTGAAGGATGAGTCTAATCTTTACAGGGACTTTTATTCATCCAGCTCATTCTGATGGCTGAGCTGTACCTTGGGATGATAAATGTGTGACAGTCTGTACCTGCATCACCTTCAGCTCTCCAGCTCCCAGGAATGTGTTCCCTGCTGGCACTGGAGATGAGTCACTGCTCTCAGTATCCCATCATAATTCAGCAGAATTGCTTCATGATCAGAGTCCAGTCCTTGGTCCCTTCCCAAAGATGTGGCTCAAACATTCATTGGAAAGTCAGACAAGTAAAACCTTTGACAAAATGGTGCTCCATTTTATAGGCTTGATTGATGACCTTAGTCTGACATTTCTGCCTTTCCATGAAATATTTTTAGTGGAAATTTTTCACATATCCATGTGCTGTACAACAAGAGAGATACTTGCTTCTCTTTTATTGGTTTAGAGACCATGAAACTATGGAACAGGACAAGGAAAGATTTTAATTTCTTTGGGAAGCACAGCCTGGCAGGTTTCCTAAAGATGGTCTCTGAATAATTCTAAGAGTTAGAAAAGGGAGGGGATTGGATTGTGGCAGTTCTTTTCACACTTCCTGGATACTCTGGTTTATATCCAATTAACTCCATAACATAAAAGTTATTGTTATGAGAAAGAGTTAAATAGACAAAGCCTTACCTGTTTTACTTGTCTGCTATGTACAATAGGTCAGACCTTTGCTACTGCTTTAATTTGTCCTTTTATTCTCCCTCAGGTGCCCAAATCGAGTCAGATGGTAAGTATCCTTCTAAATTAGTTAGCAGAGCTGTGGGCAAAATTCTTATTAAGTTACAGTCAGTGGGAATTTTTCACTGATTGATCAAATCTTTACATTAAAAAAATTGCATCATTTGCTATCAGTAATGATACTTAGCAACTCCAATATAAAATGCTGCCTGCAAACATTCAAGCCTGATATATTTCCCTCATATAGAACTCCCTCTTTTCAAGAAAATCTCTTTATTTATTTAAACACAGACCCTTTGGTTGAGCTTCAGCAGTCCTTGTAACACAGCAGTTGTTCAGAGAATTACTGAGTGCTGTTGCTGTGGAACAGAACCCGGAAAGGTCACACACATAATAACACAGAAAGAGCCAAAATTAATTATACCCAGTGTTCAGAGCTGACACGAGTCTGTTTTTCAGGTGAATATTACTGTCCAGTCCATAGTTGTCCAGTCTCTGAATGGAATGAGGACTTTACTGAGCAGCAGTGATGTCCTGAGGCTCCCCATGGTTTTGGATGAACTGTGCATCAATGCAGTTCTTGGGGTAGGTCTGGCAGCCTTTTCCTCCTCAGAGCTGATGGAAGGCATCTGTGCATCAAATCACTTCTGATTCCCAAACTGCAAAGCTGTCAGGAAGGCCTTGCAGTTTCCTTATATTGTGACATCTCCAAAGTAAATGTCATGGGAGAAGCACTGATTTTGGATAAAAGGGAGTGTTTTGCAACAAAATAATAACTCTGTGCAACATAACATGGAGCCAGGCTGAAATCCTGGTGTTACTTCTGTGTTTGTGGCAAAACAGACAATGACATGAGTTTGGAATTTACTTTATGCTTGGGAGATTATTTCAGGTGCACTAATGACAGAGAGAGGAATGCTGCACATCATCTTTTAATTTTAAAGTAGATGAATGTTGTGCCTGTGCTTAGGTTTATCAAAAAGTCAGTTGTGAAGAGGCTCCAGCCTCTAGAGGATAAAACCCATCCCCACCCTGGAGCTGAGTTTCTTAAGCAAGCAAGAAAGAAAATACTTGCATGGTTTAAATTTTTCTCTTTTTTTTTTTTCTAGTTTCTCTTATGTATTTGTTCAAATTAATATCGAAAACGTTTAATTTTCAGGTGAATTATCACATTACCCACACAGACACAGGAGAAATAATAGAAGCAGCTGCTGCTTTTGTCTTGGGGGCAATTAGCAAAGAAGCACTTTCAATAGAGCAGAGCTTCGAAATCAGCTTCACTCAGGTAACTGTGGAGATGTCATGGGTGACTTGGTGAAAGTCATTTAATTACAAAACTTATTAAACTTGAATCAGAACAATTGTTAGTAGCAAGGTGAGACAGAACTTGCCCTGGATACTCAGCATTTCAGAGCTAGGCAATGAAGGCCTCCAAAGTCTGTCACGTTTATGAGCCCGAGCTTGTGGCTATAACAGAGAAAGCAAAGCCTCAGTCTTGCCCTCATCATGCAAGGCAGGTCATAATCCTAAAATAACTGAAATATTTCTGTGTTTTCCTACCACTTCAGTGCAGGATAAGAACTAATACTCTGTTTGCATTGCAGGAAAATACACGGCCACTTCCTCTCAGTGGCAATCCTGGCTATGTTGTTGGGCTGCCTGTCAGAGCAGGATTCCAGCCTCAAGGATATCCTTTCCCTGCTGCATTTCTGTTTGCTGCACTTGCTCTGGTCCATCCTCACAAATCCTTTTTAGCATGGACATCTATGAAATACATCTGTTCTCTACCAAAAATAAAAATGTGCTTTTCTTACTGTGTTTTAGGAGGGAATGACTCAGTCCTGACTGCAATCTCCTGGGTTGTGTAGTGAGGTACATTTAGCCCTTCATTGCACACCCTGGTGCTTTTGTGAGAGGAATCTTGAGCCATTATAGCATTTTCAGCTATATTTTAAGGATATGATTAAGGATTCTTTTTTTGTCCCTCTATCCATCAAGCATTTAATTTCCCTTAACTATGTGTTACATCTGGCATCATTCAGAGTAGTAACAAACACAGCCAACTCACCATTCTGCAGAGCACATCCACCCAGGACTGCCTGGCAGCACAGGGAGCCAGAGCCCCAGTATTATTTGGTTATAACATGGTATCAGGCTGTAAGCTACGGTAAGAAGTAATTTATATTTTTTTTAATTTAACGCTTTTAACCCTCTGACAACCCTTTCCCTCAGGCTCTGTTCAGGTCCTGGGCCATTTGTACAGCTGGAGGAGTATTGAGAATGGAGTATTTAATTATAAAAAATGTCATTTAATTAACAGTGGTCTTTCTCTTGGAAAGATTGTGTACATTAGCAACTGTAGCCAGAAGGCTTGAACAGAGCAGAGAGCAAGGAGGAATTATGACTGTGCCAAACCAATGGATTTTGCTGTAACTCATCTTTTTGTTTTGTTTTGTTTTCTGGAAGAATTACAGCAGCTATGAAATGCCAGCCTTTGGCTCAGACCCTCCTTGATGTGCTGAAGGGCCAAAGCTTTCCTGAGTACGTGGCCTCATTTGGGAATTCTCAAGCCCAGGATGTGCTCGACTGGGTGCCAATAACTCAGCTCCACATCTCAGAGCAGGTGAAAGCACTTCCACCCCTCCATCCTCACGAGATCTGTGCCTGTGCTGCAGCATCAGCTCAGCTTCACACCCTAAAAATGCAGGAACCAACTGGAGGAGAAAATAGGGCTGGGAATGCAGAAATAAACTGGAAGAAACTCATGGAATATTCACAGAGGAGGGTTTCACTCTTGCTGTAGAAGTTAAATTTGATCAAGCTGGTATCCAGGCACCTCAGGGCAACATATTGGGTACAAAGTGAGTTGTTTAAACACAGGTTAGAATGTTGCTATTGTGAGGACGAAGCACCAGAGGTGACAGAGTGAAGGAACAGAATCAGTGTTTCCCCTCTTGCTCCAGGCCAGGGTAAAAGAGAAAAAAGCACAAAATAAGATTATGGATGGATTCTTGCATGCTTCTGCAACTAAAGGATGAATGGTTTCTGTAACCAGAAGTGTAATAGTTCAAGAACAAATGCATAAAAATATTTAAGATTGTAGCCTTCGAAGTTCTGCCCTGGCAGAGTTCAGGATTTTGTCCTGCCCAGCAACAGTGCAGGGTCCAGCTGCTCTGGTAAGTTCCTCAGTGAGCTTCCTGGGGACATTCTACCCTTTTAATAACATGAATAATTAATTACTGTGATGGTTTCTGCATAAGGCAGACAATGAGATGATTTCTCACACTTTGCAGAGCTCATGCCAAATACCAGTGTCACTGGGAATAGAAGTGAAGTGGACTAAATATGGATCCCTGGTCAATCCACAAGCCAGGATAGTGAATGTTACAGCCACAATCACTAGCACCACACTGAAGCAGGTATGTAATTAAATTACAGGATTTAAGATAAAACAAGTGGCTTGTTTTCCTTGGGTATCAGCTGTGTGATATTGACCCAGATAATCTCTTTATCTAAAGGCAGCACTTCACATTAGAATGTATTTACACCCAGCAGTTCTCTTCCAGCTCAAACACAACTGTGGGCTCCTTGCCAAAACACACTTCAATAAAAATCTATACATCATTTATGAAAAGAAACATGGAACTGTATGAACAAAATCAAAACCTTTTTAACAAACATAACCCAGACCAAATAAAACAATTGTACAAATGAAGCTAAGTCCTGTTTGTATTTTCATTGCAGCTTCCCTCAGGAAGGGAAAGGATTATTCCTATAACAAGTTCTGTGGTTTTCACTGACATTTCTTCACCTGCAGAGCCAAGCTACAAAGCTTGGCCCACCATTAACATCAAGTTACCCTTTGACTTTTTCTATCCCTTTGTCTAAGGTAAGTATGCATCAAAAAAAAAGCCGTATTTCTGCTTTATCTTAGTTTTAGTCCAGTGTTTATCCTGTGACTGTGATGGGCCATCACTTTCTCCTAAGTTGTAGATACTGGACTAAAATTGGGCCAGAGAGGAAGGGTGAGACCTTATGAGGTTTCTCAGAAGGTTTAGGGTGAAGAAACCCCCACAAAGTGGAAAGTTCCCAATTATAACTCTGCAGAGAGGACAAAGGTTGCAGTCTGAACTTGCTGGTGGCTCCAGCATGTGGGATCCAGCCCCAGACTGCCCAGCAGTGGCAGGAGGGGAAGGGAAGAGCACAGGAACACAGGGAAAGCAGATTTATTATCCCCTAACAGCAGAGATAAATTGCTAATTAAACTCATCATGTGCTATTAGATCAGGCTTCTGCTTTATCTCCTTGCATAGATGAATAAGCCACATGTACCTGGCTATTTTTCCCATGCCACTAATTAATTACCTTTTTTAAAAAATCTGAGCAGTTGAGTTGTGCTTTCAGTGACCCCTCCAGCTGAGTGGGGCTGAAATCCTTTAAGGACACCTGCTGCAGTCCCCATCTCTCAGAATTCCCACTTCTTAAACCTCACTCTTCAGCTCTCAAACAGCCTCTCCACAGGGACACTCTAGTACCTGAAAAAAATTCAAACACCAGCCTGGCCCTTTAGAATTTGCTTTTTCATGGCTCTTTTGGAGTCTGACTGTTCCCAGCAGTGCACTCACCTACATCTGTTCTTACATATTCCAGTTCTTTTAATACATGGATTTATGAGCTGTGGAAACAAAGAACTTTGCAGGCACACGGGCTGTGAAGGAACAGTGAAAGGGGAAGAAGAGATGAGGGAATGCAGTATCAGAACTGGGATCTGCTGCTGGAACAAGGCATTGTTTGATGTAAAATGGCACATGTTTGCCTCTAGTTTGGTGCTGATTTCTTTGTCAGAGAAAGGAGTGGTGTGTTGGTGTTTCTGAAATGAGTGTTATATAAATAACAAAGTGGCACAAGCAGCAACAGAAATGAGGAAACTACCAACAGTATGAAAAGAATGGCTGGCAAAGAGATGTATTGATGATGAACAGGCAGCTGGAGAAGAAATTACCTTTTCAGTCTGGGTTCTTATCATTTATACTGCAAGTTTGTTGCAAACAAAGAATGTTATCACAGAAAAAAAATAAATTATTTTAAATAAGTGGTACTTTTCTGGATGTATAGCTTGTAAAGATGTGTCTTTATTAAATTATTTTGCAGTTTTGACTGTGTAACTATACAAGAAAGGGAAAAAAAAATTCTGTTTACAGTGACTGTGTGTGATTAATTTTCCAGTAGAACTATTTTTGTCATCCCAAGGTCTGATCAAAGTGGGGTCAAATGGAAAATGTTTATAGAAAACACAATACAAGAGGAAGCAAAGAGACAGAAAAACCTTTCAGGTCAAGCTGGCAGATCCAACACTGCAATCTCCAAGCAGAATTCCCACCTTGGAAAACTGGCCTCCTATTTTTGCTGGCTGAGGAGTCCATGCTGTTTCAATATTTTATTCAGCCTCTCGATTTCTTGCTCCTGTAGGAGACAGAATTTAAATCATTAACAGCCTGCAAGCAGCTTCCCAGGTTCCCACAGATCTTCCTATCTGCTATAATGTATCTCCTGCAGCAGGAAAACAGCACAACCTGGCCAAGAGAAGTAGGACAGAGGTAGGGACATCATTCCTCCTCTGAGGAGCAGCCCAGGGAGGCACGGGCAGGGCTGTGCTGCTTCAGCCCGATGTGGAAACCAAGCCAACAGTGCCAACCTTGCACAAGGATCCCCATTAGCAGGTAAACCCAAATTAAAAGTGTTTTTTTACCTTCTCCAAACAGCTGTGTTCCAGTTGTTCCACCCTTGTGGCAAGTTTCAGGTTTGCTTGCTTTAACTTGGACACTTGTTGCTCCGAGCGGGTCTTCACCGATAAAATTATTCCTGTGGAACAATTCACAGTGGGTTTGCTTTACATTGTAAAACAGCCACGAGCAGGAGTTCACAGCACACAGGCTGTGTGCTCAAGGAGTTAAACGTGTTCCTCTCCAGCTCAGCTTCTGTCATCTTCAACCACCCTTCCCAAGTGCTTTTCTTAATGAGAAAGGGTTTTAAATCAGCCACCGGAGGGATTCGGATACCGATACTCTGCTGGAGAGAGGCAGCCTGGCCTCGGAGCTGAATTAATCGCTCTGTCACTCAAATCCTGAACCTGAATTTGCTCCCTTGGCAGAGCCCTGGGCTGCAGCAGGGGCAGCTTTGCTGTGTTTTAGCAGTTTTAGGTGTGACAGCAGAGCAAGGCCTGGGCCAAGGGCTCCTCCACCCCCGGGGCCGATCGCTCCGGCCTGGCAGAACAGGACCTGGCACATCCCAAAGGAGCAGGACCTGGCACATCCTCAGGTCCACAGGGCTTTGGCTTCACCTTGCACAGCTGCAGTGAGAGCAGGCAGTGTCTCCTCATGGCAGAGGTGCCACTTCTCTACAAGCACCAGTAGGTGATTCCACATGAACCCAGCCTCCACACTGGAGGCATTTTCTTTCCACAGCAATAAAGCAAAGCAGCTTGATGAGAGCATGAAGAACATCACGTTCTCCCTCCTCCCGACACAGCTCCTCTGGATCATGGCTGATTCCAGTGCTCCAGGCACCGGTTTGGGCTCTGGGGGTTCAGTTCTCCCAGGACAAAGCAGCACTGCTGCTCATTTGCATTGGTAACACGGACAGGAATGGTGCCCAGGCTCTGACACCCAACACCCCAGCGTGGGGCACGTTCCCTTTGTCCCTTTTTGCTGCAAGCAGGTGGACACTGCATAAAGCTTGGCAGGGAGCCTGGAGCACCCAAGGATGAGGGGATTTATTTGTAATTGCAGTCCTGGGTTCTGCTGTGAAGTGAGGCTCCCGTGGCTCCCACAGCCGCACGCAAATCCAGTTTCTCTCTGACTTTCACTCTGAACTCAGGAAAGCCACAAGCTGCTCTCACATCTCTCTTCTTTCTGGCTGCAGCTGCCGACCAGGCACCTTCTCCCCATTCAAAGGGACTGAGGGCAATGGGCACAGCCCCAGCAATCCCCTCCTCTGATCCCAGCTGTGTCAAATATGGACCACCCACCAAAAGTGGGAATATAGGCACAAGACAGAGATTGAGCTGAGGTTTCATGCAGGAATTTGAGATCATCTCATTGCCATATTTTTTGGAATCCCAAAATTCCTTCCTCAAGAAGGAAGGAAATATTTGCAGCTATGCTTTTTTCAGATATGCCCAAATTTACAGTTACAACAGTGAAATCACTAAAGCCTGATTTGGGGACATTTTCTATTTCTCTTTTTATGGCAAACCCTTTGAATTCAAGCAAGAAAGATCTAGAGTAAGATCAGGACATTCCCTGCAGCATCCCTGGAGGGGATAATGGAGTCACAGCAGAACAGAGCATTAAAACCTGCTCTGCTGTAGCAGCAAATTCAGGAAGACAGGGGCTCCCCTGCCAAAAGAATCCTGCAATGGAAATTCAGAACATGAGCCATCCCTCTCCAGGAGAAAGGTGCAGGAACAGATTATGGGTTTTTTCAGGGGGAATGTACCTGGCTGCCATGCACCTGAGGCATCACACAAACACAAGCAGCAGATTGTCGCTGCTCCAAAGAAATTGCAGCCTGATTAAAGCCACATTCCAGCCAGGAAAAACCACATGGGTGGAACTCTGAGCAAGACCCCTGGGGTTGGGTTTGAGAAAGGAACAAAGCCCAGGTAATTCAGGGAAGTTTGACAAATCCAGCCTGGTCCTGCACCCACCGTTGATGATCCGGGCCACCCTCCAGAGCCGCAGGAGGATCAGGAGCCCCACGGCCTCAAACTCGTGCTCCCAGAAGATGAGGACGATGTCAAGGATGAAGGACACGATGACAACGATCCCATCCAGCATCTCGAACTTGTGGTAAAAGAACTCCCGACGGTAGACAAAGACTTTAAACCCCACCTCAACCAGGAAGATGGTTAAAATGGACAGGGAGAGGTAATGGAAAACCTGGGAAAAAGAGCACAAGTTTAAGGCAGGAAGCCCTGCAGAGTGCACACAGGGCAGGGCAGGCTGGAAAGCCTCTGCTGCTCGAAGGCACCTCTGGTTTGGCTCTACAGGAAGGGCTGAGGACTTTTCTTCTGCAACAACCAATTCAGCAAGGCTGGAAGTCCAGGTCCTGCCTTGCCCAGCCTGTCCAGGAGGCTTTGAGCCACCAAAGGGAAGGAACTGCTGCTCATGCTAATATTTCCCCACATTTTACCTTTGGGGTTATGTTATATCTGTCTGGATGGATGATTTTCAAATCCATGAGCAATTCCCCAAGAACCAGCAAGGCATCCAGGATCACCAAGCAGACAACCCCGATCTGTTGGAGGAGAAGAACCAACATGAATCCCATCCCAGCACAGACAGAGGAGCAAGAGGAGCCAATGCAGCCCTTCAGCTGAACACACCCTGATGCCCACAGTCAAATCACAATGCCTGATTTGGCTGGTTGTGTTTCATGGAGCTTTCCATTGCTCCCACTCCTGCTGCCCCAAATGGTGAGTTATTCCACATGGAACCACCTGGCTCCCCAGCAGAGCCTGCTCGGCCTGGGGGGCTCAGGGAACTGGAGGAGAACACGTGCCAGAGCTGTGGTGATTGTGCACTGGGGCTTGTCTCCTCTCAGGAGACATCTGCACCTGCGGCGGAGTTTTCTGTTCCCACAGGACAGTTCAGCTCAGAGGCAGACGCTGCTCTTTGCAGTGTGGGGACTCACAGCCTCAGTGCTCTCCCTGAGCTCCGTCCCACAGCGGCTCTGCTGTCACACGTGCCCTTGGCCTGGGTTTGTTCTGCCTCACCTGAAACCTGTGAGAGCTGAAGAGCTTTTTCATCATGTACTGGAAGGAGATATGGTTCCTGGCAGGCTCCATCTTGATCTCCACATCTGGCTGCTTCTCCCCAGTCTCCTCCTCCTCCTCCCATTTCCGATAGTCGTTGCTCCATTGCACGGGGTCATCGCCCACCACCGTGAAGTGCTTCAGGTACCTGGACATGGCTTTGGATCAAGCTGGCATCACCCTGCCAATGTCTGAGGGACAAGAGCACAGCGTCACCTCCCCGTTTGGGGCTGACCAAGGATGTCAGACCTTCCTTTTCTCACCCAGCCAGGGTGACAAGAGTGTGACATTCCGACACAGCTGGCTGGGCCCTGCTGACGGGAAGTTGCTTCATGGTGATACCGCTGGTTTTGCATCACCTCCCACGGCACCACGAGGAGCCCCTGCTGCCTTCCCAGTTCTGTTTGCATCCCACTGTGCTGCTCTACAAGGAACCTCCTCACAAGGTATTTCCAAACTTCTCCAAACAAAGCATTGATTACAGGAGCACAAAGCTCCAGCTCTTATCTGGCACCTCGTGATGGAAGTGGGGGCAGCTGCCCTTGTGTTCCTAACACTGATCCAGAGAAGCTGTTGGTCAAGCTGACCCCAACATCCTCACCCTCTGGCCACACAGCCAAGATGAGGAACAGCCATAATTTCCCTCCATTAACACGGATGACACCCTGTTATCTCAGCCTTTGCAGGCAAATTAAGCAGGTGATGCCCACATTCCAACCTGTCAGGAGGATGACATTGTCCTCCCCATCTCCTTCCGTCCAGAGCTGTCCTCACCCTCGGGCATCCCTGCAGGTACCCAGCGAGGGGCAGGACCACCAAACCAAACTCCTGATTAAGGCCACGCTCCAGCAATGAAAACCATATGAGTGAAACTCCAGGTTTGCTGGAAGAGCAAGACCCGGGAGCCTCCAGATGGGCTGCGTGGCCGGCTGCAGGAGAGGTTCTCCTGTTCTTACCACAACCCCGCCAGCCTCCCTTCCTCCTTGGGCAGCCCTGCGAGGCTGTCTGGTCCGCAAACCCTCCGAGATCCGCTCTCGACACCAGCACATCCCCATCCCGCTCTGCGGGCACCTGTCCTTGGACAGAGCCGCCCGGGGAGCTCAGCACAAGCCTCCCTTGGCCCGCCGGTTCCACCACAGGTCCGTCCGTGCCCGAGGGCTGTTCGCCCTCTCCTCGGCTGCCCGGGGCCGCGGTGGGCTCCGCTGCCAGCTCCGGCCACCTCGTCACCTGCCGGGAGGAGGGAGCTGGTCCCACGGTGCCGTCACAGGGGCAGCACCTTCCTTCTCGACCACCGGGCGCCGAGCGGAGCCCGCGGGGAGCTGCCCCGGGCATCGAGCCCCCTTCCCCGTGCGGGACAGCCTCGGGGCTGCCGCGGGCCCTGGAGCCGCCGGCGGACGGAGCATCCAGGACCCCGAGGCTTCCCAACCTCCCCCATCCCCAGCACTGACCGGAGCGGCCACGGCGACGCCCAGAGCAGGACGGAGCCCGTGACCGCGGCGAGACCCCGAGGGGAAGGACGTGGCAACCCCGGGAGGGTCCCGCTGTAACCCCCCCACCCCGGCCCGCACCCACCGGCCCGAGCCCCGGGAGCCTCCCGGCCGCCCCCCGCTCCCCGGTACCGTTCGCGTCCCGGCTGCGCCCGCCGCCTCCCGCCGCCGCGGGGCCTCCCCCGGCCCGGCTCCGCCTCCCCCCGGCCAGGGGCGGCCCCGCCGCCTCCTCCCCACCGCGCCCCGAGAAACTTCAGCGGATCCCCGAGCCAGGCCCCCCTTCCATCCCCGCTCCGACATTTCCCATTTCCGCAGCCTTTTTCCCCCAGGCTGCCCGCGGTTCGTCTCTCCGCGGGAGCTGTTGCTGCCGCAACAGGACACGGCAGATGGAGTTTAAACTTTTTTTTCCCACTGTTTCTAAACTTTTTTTCCCCCATCCGAAACAACGACCAAAGACCCAGGGGAGTCGCGAACTTAAATTGTGACTGCCGATCCCAGAGCTGCTGAGCACGGACACAGATTATCCCATGAAGTCAGTGGAGGTCCAGGGATCAATGTGGCTGTAAAATCCAGGAATCGGGCCTGGATTAATCTGTCTCCATTTATAAGCTCGTGTTTTGTCAGAGGCCTCTTCATGTTTAGGGTTCTCCTCCATCTCTCAAACACAAACTGGTTTGGGATATCCTCACAAAAACTCAGCTGTGAAAAGTCCCTGGGACCCATCTCTGTGGCACCTCTGGTGGGGCAAACTGAAAATATTCCTAATTTTCTCCAAGGAGCAAACATCTCTTCAGTTTTGCACTTCTAAAGCCCAGAGATGTTTCTTTCTTTGAAAGAATTTCCTCCTAGAGAGTGCTTAAAGCTTTTCTTGCAATCTAAATATTTTCTAGCACCTCATGCCAAAGCACACATCCCTGTTCTTTCCAGGGCATTGGGGAATGAGCACAGGTGACACCCTCCTAGAGCTCCAAATCCCTCATCCATCAATCAACACCCCAAAACATCTTACAGAGCTCTGGAGTGGGACAGCACAGGCACAGCCCTGGACCCGAGGCAGGGAGGTTTAGTCTGGGGGTTTCCAGTTAATTTGGGCATTTTTGCTTCAGCTGAGTTCAGTAAACAGCAATCAGGTAATGGGGGAATATCTGCACCTCATCAGATCCAGCCCCTTTTGGGTGAGGACTGTAGGGTTTCAGGAGAAAACCCCCACCACGAGGGGTGTGTGTGCATAGAATCCCCGTGTTCCTCTGTGGCCTGAGCTCTGCTGGGGAATACGTCCTGATGTTCCAAGGAAAATTGATTTGTTGTTGAAGTCAGCCTGACTTGGAGCTGAACACAACAGCCCTGACACATCCAAAGCAAACCAGGAACAGGCAAAACTGACCTGTGTGGAAAACCAGCTGGATGGCAAGGACAGGCTTCACCTTGGAGAAACCAGAGAAACACCCCAGTGCCTCGAGGGACACCCAACACGAGAGTGCCTCAGATCTCACCACTCTTTCCAGGGCACACAATAGGGATTGAAGAGAATTTGAATTTACCACAATTTCCTGCTACCTGTTGTGGAGACTTCCAGGACATGCCAGTGCCCCTCCCTACCCCAATCCATTCTTTGCAGCATCCACAGAGCTCTGGGTCAGCAGGAATTGGTGTTAGGCTGTGGGGACACAGGCCTTGGGAGGCTCATTGCTGCTCCAGCCATTCCATGTGTCAGCTAGATATTCCTACAAGTGTCATTATGGAAAACCAATCAGCATCTATTCCTCCTCTCTTCCTCCACTGATCAAAATAACCCAACCCCAACAAATGACCATAAAATGTGCCCAAGCTGTTGATCACAACTTGCAGCAGGAGCAGCAGCTCCTTCCCTTCCCTTCCCTTCCCTTCCCTTCCCTTCCCTTCCCTTCCCTTCCCTTCCCTTCCCTTCCCTTCCCTTCCCTTCCCTTCCCTTCCCTTCCCTTCCCTTCCCTTCCCTTCCCTTCCCTTCCCTTCCCTTCCCTTCCCTTCCCTTCCTCCCCCTCCACCCCAGGGAGCCTGAGGAATGACCCAACCTCAGGGAATGCAGCCAGGCAGAGAGCACAGCCCAGAATAGGCACCTGTGTCACTGAAGCTGCGTTTGGGGAGAGCAAAAAACAAGCCATGGAGTCCAAAGGTGTGGCACAGCCAGAGGCAGCACGGCCAGCGAGGAGGGGTGACCGTGTCCCTTCCAGAGCAGGCACATCCCAACCGGTTCCACGTGTGTTGCCACCCACAAAGCAATAACAGATGTGCCAGGTGTTGGACAAGGAGGGAGAAAAATTACACAGCTATAAAGGAAACCACAAGTGTGATTCAAAGGGTGAAAGTAAGTTTGTGAGAGCCTTACCAGGTAATCTCTGACATCTGATCTAACAAGCTCAGCAGAGGTAGTTAGAGGTTTTTGATTAATTTGCTGTAGAGGGAAGGGAAAAATGTCTTCAGAGTAGGAAAATAGCTCTTTGATTCAGAGAAATACATTGAAAAAATAAAGTGAATGGCTGCAGACTACCCAGAAAATGCATTTGTGACAAGCGAGTCCCACTCACTGGAGATGTAGAGGGGAATTCAGTGGGACACCAGGACAGAGCTGGGCGTTCCAATGACAAACTTGTTCCTCAGCAGATACAGCAGCGCTGCAGCTGTCCCAGAGCAGGGGCAGGGTAGGAACCAGGCACCTCCTCTGAGTGCAGAACACCCTGCAGGATTTTCCACACGCAGTGAAGGACCCCGGTGCCTGGAGCTGGCACACACCTCACCCGTCCCCACCGAGCCACCTGTGTGAGCCAGGCACCCTGAGCCTCCTGCCCCAACAGCCAGCAGTGATAAAATGGACTCCGGTTCCCCATTTCACCAGAAATTTAGTTCTCTAATTAAAAACCAGAGGAAATGGGTCTGCTCTCAGCTCCAACCCTCTCAGAGCAGCACTTGCACTCAAGGCCATCCCCTCTGTGCACAGAACAATAAACAGTTCCCCCACACCGTGCGCTGCTGCCTGGCTCCGAGCAGGGCTGTGGCAAACACCAGCTCAGGACCAGTGGCCCCACGGGCAGTGCTGCAGGAGCTGCACCCCTCGGCTGGGAGGGGCTAAACCTGAGGTTCCAGACCCAGAGCTAAACCCAACACTGCCGTTTAAAATCACCTCTTGCAGCTCAGACAAATCCAAACCAAGAATCCGTGGGTTTCCAGAACAATTTATTTCTCTACGTCAGGCCCTTGGAGAGCAGTAGTGTATATGTTGTGATAAACTGACACTGAGAAGATTTAACAATTTCTTTATTTAATAAGTGATTTTCACTACATGATATTTTACACTGTCATCTGTTCAAAAAAGATCAACAGTTTTTAAAAAACAAGATTCTGTGAGAGATTTATATAAACCGGTGATCAAGATCAACACCTCTGGTTGGCTTATCAAGCAAGTTTCTAGGTTTCTTTGTAGAACAAAGTCTTTATGCTGAAATGCACAAACCCCTTCCAGCAGATCCAGAGCCATTTCTGTCACTCCCAGAGCCATTTGTGTCACTGCCCCGGGACTGCTGTCTCAGCACTGGGATCTGCTCGACTGAGCACACGGAAACTGTACAAAACCGTGTTCACTTTGAGCATGGTCAAGCCTTTCTGTTTGCTATTTCCAGCCAGCACTTCCTTTTCTCTCCGAGAGGAAGGCATGGATGGGAAGCCCGGCCAACTCGGCAGGGGGGTTGTGTACAAACGGGTTTCTAAGCGAACTTTGGCTTCAGGAAAGAGACACAAACACTTAAAATAATGGCTTTGTCATTTGAAGTATATGGAGAGGGACGTGTGTCTGAATTAAATATACATCCTACCAGTGGTGCTGGCAAGGTTGAAGGTTATTCCTAATGTCGACAGCAATAAAACTAACGTGTACATGACAAGACATTAACATAAAAGCAATCCCTTTAAAACAAAATTGAACGTAAAAAAAGTTCACAGTGGTTTTTATGAACAGTATGTAATTGCTGACAGGAACAATCTCTACTCTCACAGCACACGAGTGCCCTCTTTAGATCCTAAAGAACAAGATTTACACTACTCATGGAACAGGCCCTGCCAGCTCCGCGGTTACCGGCTGGCGGGGAGATGCTGTGGAGTGTGCAGCTGGAACACTGACACAGGGGGACTTTCAAACTCTTTTCCTGGGAGGGAGGAAAGTCTTTCATTCGCTGTTACAACCAGCAAATGTCATTCATCAAATGGAAAGGAAAACCACAAACACATTATCTATTTTGAGCAAGCTGAACAGCACACATGATAGGTTTAAAAATGAAGGTTATAGACTATGATACAAGTCCCAACAAGGCAATGCCAAAGTGACTATTTCTTGGCTTGTTTTGTGATCATACCCCTGGGAGGTGTTACGGGTCTGCTGGAATTGGGCTTCTTCTTCTCTGCAGGTTTCAAAATCTGAAAAGACAGAGGGGTCATTTAGCAAAAAGTTTTAGCTGTCTTCCAGTGAAACAGTAATTCTCTGGTAAAGGCACTACCTTTAGTGGTTCTTCTGGGCAAGTCTCAGTGTGCCAAGAAATCAATGTTTCCTGCTCCCAAGCTGGGCTTTGGGATCAGCTGCTCCAGAGCCCACAGCAGTGGGAGCAGCTGACAGCCAACTGCTTTGCCTGGGTGATTTAATTCCAGGATAAAACAGTTCCCCGACTCACACCAGCACAGGGTTATCACGTTTTTGAAATGTGAGTGCAAACACTGCCCTGTCTACAAGTGACAGCTGTAAAGATCTATTTGAAACAAGTCTTACTGTTGTTTAACAGTAAAATACTGATTCAAAATAGCACAAATTTAATGTGTGACCTCACTAAGTAGGAGGGAAAGATCTTCAGATACTGTACCTGGAAAGAGCACATTAGTGTTTCATCCACACTCATCATGGCACCCGCGTTATCAAATTCTCCACAGTAATTTGGGGCAGAAAAGAGAGTTACCAATTGTCTTTTTGCAAAAAACTCATATCCATCTTCAACCACCTTTAGAGACAAAAGCAGAGGTGTTAGTCTGGGCAGCTTCCTCCTGACAAGGTGCAAAGCAACTTTTCCAGAGGCAGGTGCTGAAAACGTGGCTTTGTTTAGGGAGCATGAGTTTCAAACTATTACACTGCTCAAACTGCTCAAACAGGAGCATCACAAGGACCAGCTCAGCAACAGAGTCCACTAACACTGAGAAAGCCCTTGCTCAAGAGAGCCAGAGTTTATATGAAAACATTCATTATAAAGGCTGTTAAACACTGGGGCACATTCAGAGACCCTCACAGGTATTTACAACTTGGCCAGACAAGATCCTCAGCACCTTGGGCTGACAGAGGTCTGCCCTGGCCTGGGCTGGACCAGGTGACCACCTCAGGTCCCCCAAACCTACATTATTCTGTGGTTTAATGTACAAAATGAAAATACCTGATGAGCTCTACATATGAGATCCAAATCATGTTTATGAAGAAACTTAGCAACCACTTCAGCACCAAAAGTGAAGGACACTCCTCTATCATTTTCGCCCCAGCCCAAGACATCTTTGTCAGGGTCAGACCACAGGAGATCGCACAGGAGACCTTGGTCTGGTACATCCGTGGGGCGCATGATTCGTCTGATCTGCTCCATTGACTGCAGGTCTGGTGACAAACCTGTTCACAGGGAAGACACAGGCAGGCCCCAGCTTAGTCCAGCTTTGCTCTGCAGCACTGACATTCACCCAGGACAAAAATAACTTGGATTCAAAGTGATTCACCGCTGCCATTTTACGTAGCTCAATGGCGACATTCACTGACGTTTTTTAAATCCAGCATTTGTTCCAAAGTGTTTGGAACAGAAGTCACTTTCTAGGAGATTTACTGGCAGCAAGATAAAGCAAGGCCATTTCCACATTTTACAGGATTACAATAATCTCACTAATATTTTGCAAGTGTCTGATAAAAGACCTGTTAAATAAAAGAGGCATCAACACCAGGAATCACAGGAAATGTTCTGTGTCATGATCAGAGCCCGTAAGATGAAATAAAATATCAAACCTATCTTGTACCATTTTCCACTGATGTGAGTCC